>NC_081198.1:48706019-49306019 GCF_902713425.1 Acipenser ruthenus | reverse complement strand
AAGAAACTCCTCAAATACTGAACTGCTTTTTTTTTTTTACAATACACTACATCTTCTGTACAGAGAGATGCATGCATTATAAAGCAGTAGATATTCATTTAAGGGCATCTGATGGAAAAATAAAAAGATTCTTCCCGTCACACCCATCTGATCACCACAAAGGGATTCCAGCTTTAAAGTCTTCCAGTAAGGTACCTGGTTATCTATTGTGCTGCGCTCTTAAACTTTGAACAAATTGGGAAAATACCCATCAGTGTTTCCTCTGTTATTGACAGCTGTCAGACAGTGATTGATGTACTGAAGGATGGCATTGCTAAATGAGAAGCCAGTGTATGTATACATAGCAAATTACAGTATACTGTATGAGAAGCCAGTGTATGTATACATAGTGTATTACAGTATACTGTATGAGAAGCCAGTGTATGTATACATAGTGTATTACAGTATACTGTATGAGAAGCCAGTGTATGTATACATAGTGTATTACAGTATACTGTATGAGAAGCCAGTGTATGTATACATAGCATATTACAGTATACTGTATGAGAAGCAGTATGCAGTACTGGGGAGTTGGGTCTGGAATCAACTCCCCAGTAATGTTGTTGAAGCTGACACCCTTGGATCCTTCAAGAAGCTGCTTGATGAGATTCTGGGATCAATAAGCTACAAACAACCAAACGAGCAAGATGGGCCTAATGGCCTCCTCTCGTTTGCAAACTTTCTTATGTTCTTATGTTCTAATACAGGCTCAAGCACTGTCAATGCAGCTTCTTTCACTGACACTGATTTCAACCAAATAGATGAGCATGTTGTTAAATGTATTTATTCTCGGCATTCACAGATAACGTGACCACTGAAGACGGACATTATGCACGCACAGATACCACAGGTATGTTGCTGTTGCCAGCAATGCAGAGCATTTCAAGGGTTCTTCATCAGAACCGAATATTGCACTCTGTGCCACTACCACGGAGGGGGGGGGCAGTTTCCTTATAAAGGTTTACCATATTAAAAGCATAGTAACGTGTAATAAAGCACAGTGAAAGCATAGGTAAGCATTATAAAGACCAGTGAGGTATGGTAAAGAGTATTAATAAGCATGGTAAACCAGGGTAAACTATAATAAATGCATAGTAGAAACATAGGAATAACATTGTAAAACTGCAAAAAATCCTGTGCAAAAACTTTTCTAAAGGTAGATGTGGTGGTCGCCCTGAGCTACTGAAAAGAGTGGCACACTGTAAACGGAGTGTCTCTTATCTGCCTCTGTGCAAGCCATTCCATTCCAACTTCCAAGTTCTTGTTTTAAATCTCTTGGCAACAGAGCGTATGGAGGATAGAAAGAACAGACTGATAAACAGCTTTGTATAGTCAGGGAATTACACTGATAACTGAAACGCCCCAGAATTCATGAAAAATAACAGCTTTTTTATCTTAATTAAAAGGATCATTCATTCCCAAGGAAACTAATCAAACTAATGATAATGGGTTTTTTTTCCTCTTTCTTTTAAAAAGCCATAACTCAGCTTGCTTATCAAAAAAGAAAAAAAATATCTTACAATAATGCAGGCAAGGAAAAGAGAAAAAAAACATGGCATCTGTCTGTCTCTGTAGCTCTGTCCCTGATGGAAAAAGCATGAAGGGTGCTAAAACAATAATAATTGACCATAGCACATACAGTATACTCATTTTGTACAGAAGAGTTTATAAATTCAAAAGCATAACACTCTAAGAACCTGACATAGGCAGACTGCACTACACTTATAATCTATGATTTAAGTATTACATTCTATGGGGTGCTGTATGATACAAGCTCAAATCCCCCATTACGAGAGGTCCGAGGGTGGAGGTATGTCAAAATCAGCTTGTATCTTACACTGTACCCTATACAATATTTTTTATACTATATAGTTACATTTAGTATAGCTAATTTTAGTGTCACGTGGAAATTCTCTTTATAACGTACATGCGGAATGCTTGCGTAATAAACAAGCTGCTGTCTTCACACAGATGAGAGCTGGATAAAAGAGGAGAAGGCTGCCAAGGAGACGGCTCGAGGGCTGTACATCCCGTGTCCAGAGCGCTACTCAGGCTACTGTGTCAACGGGAAGTGCGAATACCCTGGAGACCTGCTGCAGCCCTCCTGCAGGTACTGTACAGAGCTGGATTAAGAAGCATGGCAAACCATGTTAAACCATGGGACATTTTTAATATAACCATGAGAAATAACTCAGCAAAACAGCCCAATTACCATGCAGAAGACCATGGTCAAACCTTTTAGTGGAAAGGATCAAAGCTCTGGGAAGACCATTGCATGCCAGATCAGTTTCTTTATCCAAAGTGACAAACGAAATGTCAATTAGATCAACAGGCCAGGTTTGTAGTAAATGCTAGGCAGAAATGAGAGAGTCTTTAGCTTCATTCCACATTCCTTGGGGCAGTTAAGTGGTGCTCAACCCAGAGCCCCAAAAAGTCTTGAGTGTGACTCGAAAGGGGGAATGAGAAAGGGTAAGGGAACCGGTCAGGCATTTTGACCCAGAGATCTGGCTGTATGAGCGAGAGATTGGGGAAGCATAGTGACCCACAAACCTCTCCTCGCTTACAGCGGCACAGTGGAGCTTGTAAGAATACATATAAGAAAGGGTGTAAATGACAAGGAGACACCTGACCTCCAGGCAGATGTAGAGATGACAAAGAGACAACGTCTTTGCACTGAATATACGCATCTGGTGCTCAGTCAAGTTAAACATAACATTTACAGACGTCACCGGATGACAAATAAAGGATCGAATCTGATTTGCAGTGACTGACTTTTTAAAACTAGTAAGAAGCAACGTTAAGAAGAGGTCAGAGTTGTTTCCAGAGACATGGCGTTTGCACAACAAGACCCCCTCCTGCAGGGAAGATATTTATTCCAACCCTGAGCTACACTAGCCGTCTGTACAATTAACTATCGTCCACATTCTGCAGCTCTGATTCTGTGGCAGCTCTCATTCGCAATTGCAAACTCATCTTCACATAGCCCTTTTATTCACCCTTCCTTACTAAGCTGGTGTTTGAAACCATTGTCCATACCTCATGCCCTTCACAGTGCTCTCGGGGATGTCAGCTTACACAGGGTCCTTCGCCATTTAACAGTAACAGGCCAATGCACCAATGCTATTCATACAGCATACAGCTAGAGGAACTAGTCTCTAGATGAAATACATTCTGCAGCCAAACCTCACCCAGATGGCACTTGAATCCCAATGAATCAGCAGCAACACCCTTATAAAAGCTTCCCATAGTAAAAGCATAGCAAAGTGTAATATAGCATGGTGAAAGCATGGTAAAGCCTAGGTAAGCATTGTAAACAACTGCGAGGTATGGTAAAGCATATTAATAAACATGTAAAACCAGGGTAAACTATAGGAAATGCACAGTACTGTAGAACCATGGAACAGAATGGTAAAACTGCAAAAATACTGTGCAAAAATACTGTGGTAAACTTTTATAAGTGCAGCTTGGCTTGGAAAGCCATTCCATACAGCCATTACTACTCTTTGTTAGAAAATATGCTTCCAACCTACAGTCCCTGTCAATAAAAATCTCTCATCCCTCATTTAGTTTCCTGACCGAAGTATGTGTTGCACCCTTTTAACATGCCTTGCTCCTCTCCTCCCCCAGGTGTGACGCTGGCTTCAGCGGGGCGCACTGTGACAAGAAGGACTTCAACGTGCTGTACGTGGTCCCAGGAGCCGGAAAGCTGCGTTACGTCCTGATCGCCTCCATCATCGGGGCTGTGCAGGTGGCCATCATCTGCATCGTGGTGCTGTGTATCACGCGGTAAGCACAGTGCAGCACAAAGCCAGGGACATTGCCTGCACACCTTTTCATGGCACGCTTTTCACGGCACTTTCTGCATATTAAACAGTTAGTCATCATTGGTAAGCCCTGGCAAACTGGAAACAAAAGAAAGTTTAGAAGTAAAGTTACAGACATCCTTATACAGGGAGTTCTTCAATACTGATGTGTACGGTAGTGAGTAAACACCCCCCAAAACATCCAATCACGTGCTTACGTTCAGTGATCAATTACATACATTCCACACTATGAGTAAACTTGTTTGTTTTTACGAATTTACCTGTTGAAACGTTACACTTTTATTTTGATATTAATTGTGTAAAGCTTAAAACAAACGACTCACATCCTGTTGTGCTGCTTGTGTCACTGCAGCAGCTTCTCGGATTTTGATATTTGAATTCACATTTTCTGGTGAACGTGGGAAAGCACATATCATATATAAATATATATATATATATATATATATATATATATACATACATATATATATATACAGTACTGTGCAAAAGTTTTAGGCAGGTGTGAAAAAATGCTGTAAAGTAAGAATGCTTTCAAAAATAGACATGTTAATAGTTTATATTTATCATTTAACAAAATGCAAAGTGAGTGAACAGAAGAAAAATCTACATCAAATTAATATTTGGTGTGACCACCCTTTTCCTTCAAAACAGCATCAATTCTTCTAGGTACACTTGCACAGTTTTTGAAGGAACTCGGCAGGTAGGTTGGCCCAAACATCTTGGAGAACTAACCACAGTTCTTCTGTGGATTTAGGCAGCCTCAGTTGCTTCTCTCTCTTCATGTAATCCCAGACAGACTCGATGATGTTGAGATCAGGGCTCTGTGGGGGCCATACCATCACTTCCAGGACTCCTTGTTCTTCTTTACGCTGAAGATAGTTCTTAATGACTTTCGCTGTATGTTTGGGGTCGTTGTCATGCTGCAGAATAAATTTGGGGCCAATCAGATGCCTCCCTGATGGTATTGCATGATGGATAAGTATCTGCCTGTACTTCTCAGCATTGAGGAGACCATTAATTCTGACCAAATCCCCAACTCCATTTGCAGAAATGCAGCCCCAAACTTGCAAGGAACCTCCACCATGCTTCACTGTTGCCTGCAGACACTCATTCGTGTACTGCTCTCCAGCCCTTCGGCGAACAAACTGCCTTCTGCTACAGCCAAATATTTCAAATTTTGACTCATCAGTCCAGAGCACCTGCTGCCATTTTTCTGCACCCCAGTTCCTGTGTTTTCGTGCATAGTTGAGTCGCTTGGCCTTGTTTCCACGTCAGAGGTATGGCTTTTTGGCCGCAAGTCTTCCATGAAGGCCACTTCTGACCAGACTTCTCCGGACAGTAGATGGGTGTACCAGGGTCCCACTGTTTTCTGCCAATTCTGAGCTGATGGCACTGCTGGACATCTTCCGATTGCGAAGGGAAGTAAGCATGATGTGTCTTTCATCTGCTGCAGTAAGTTTCCTTGGCCGACCACTGCGTCTACGGTCCTCAACGTTGCCCGTTTCTTTGTGCTTCTTCAAAAGAGCTTGGACAGCACATCTGGAAACCCCTGTCTGCCTTGAAATTTCTGCCTGGGAGAGACCTTGCTGATGCAGTATAACTACCTTGTGTCTTGTTGCTGTGCTCAGTCTTGCCATGGTGTATGACTTTTGACAGTAAACTGTCTTCAGCAACCTCACCTTGTTAGCTGAGTTTGGCTGTTCCTCACCCAGTTTTATTCCTCCTACACAGCTGTTTCTGTTTCAGTAAATGATTGTGTTTCAACCTACATATTGAATTGATGATCATTAGCACCTGTTTGGTATAATTGTTTAATCATACACCTGACTATATGCCTACAAAATCCCTGACTTTGTGCAAGTGTACCTAGAAGAATTGATGCTGTTTTGAAGGCAAAGGGTGGTCACACCAAATATGGATTTGATTTAGATTTTTCTTCTGTTCACTCACTTTGCATTTAGTTAATTGATAAATATAATCTATTAACATGTCTATTTTTGAAAGCATTCTTACTTAACAGCATTTTCTCACACCTGCCTAAAACTTTTGCACAGTACTGTGTGTATATATATATATATATATATATATATATATATATATATATATATATATATATATATATATTGTTCAAAGGAGCTTGGAATCGTTGTTAGAGCCTTTTTTTTTTTTTTTACTAGAACTGAACAGGTTTTCTGACAAACAGTTTCAACTAGCGTTCTTTACTAATGTCTGAAAAGCATTGGGCTTCATTTGTGCTAGATTCCCTGGTGCATTCTTAGACACAGCAGCACATTTGTGGTGGATCACAGCCGGGCTGCACTAATAGTCAGCTGGTGTTTGCGTAGCTTCTGTGCTGTCGACAAACGTCTCTGGCGCTGGTTTGGTTTTTACATTCAAAGATGTTCTTTTGGATTGATGTAGTGCAGCAGATACTGAATATCGTCTCCAGTGAGCATGAACTACCGTTGACAGTTTTCCACTGTCATTTCCTGTGTTTCCTGGTGTTAACTGGGTTAGCGCTTGTGTTATTTAAATCAGCTGCTGTTTAAAGTCATTCAATTAGACTGATATTTCAAAGAACACCTTTGAATGTAAACTTGAACCGTGCAACCATTATACCTTTGAGAACAGGAATACAAACACATAGGTGAGTTTTTGTGTGTGCAGGTTAGTCAGAAGGACCCAGCTGGAAGCTGTTTTTTCTTCTCATTCTTATCCAGCACTCTAGGCTGTTAAGGAGTTTCTTAAGGAATGCTCACTCGGTTTGTTTGTTGGTGTTGTCTACTGCACTTTGTTATCCCTGCAGCTGGGGATGCAGACACCACAGCCCTCCTGTTAAGCCAACTTCCTGCACAGCTAACAAGGTATGAGGGCGGACTGACTTCACAAATCATTACAAACCCATCCACCACCACCCCCCTCCCCTCCCTATGTAACACATGCCAGTCTCTACAGCAATTCTATAGCTCTTTAGCAGCCTTGAGATACAAATGTCCAAGTGTGTATTGCACAGTATGTCCTCTAGGTCTAAGCAAAGCAGTAAAAGCCATTCCTTTACCTCTGATTAACCTCTTATTGCGCTGAACATGGTTAGTTTTGTGGCATCTTTTTTTCAGGATATGTCCAGTAGATTTTTCTGATACAGCGCTACAGACTCCTGGAACCCCCAGTAATCACTTCCTGTGCTGTAGACCACATTGTCTGATTGGAGTAAATCTGACCTACAACAAATAAGGGGTTAGGTACCAGGTAGGAACAGCAACGTTTTTTAACAGTATTTAAAATAATATTTTATACACATCAGTATTGCAAACTGATGTAGCAGTTCTGCTTTTCCAGCATCCAATGATTCTCTTTCACATGCGGTTTGTTAGCGACTAGAGAATTAATTATTTAAATTTTTTAAAGAAAAAAAATCTCAACAACTATCTGCCTCCATAGCATTAGCCAGTCCTCGAGGGCTCACTTTACATTCTGCCAACCTCGCGCACACCAGCGCACAACAATTGCAGCACTCCCAGGGTGCGTAAATTACAACGGCTGCAGCCAGCACCTAATCATCCCTTCTGAGTTGGGATTCCCCGCTGCACAATCAGGGGAGATGTATTAGCATGGTGACCTTTATAGAAATGAGAAGTGTCCCCCAGTGCACTCATGCACCTGTAAACAAGTCCGTCGGTGGGGGTTTCTCCTGCAGTAATCTTTTTAACAATGCATCTGGGGACGACTTTCTAAGACTGATGATATCAAGAGCTGTTTGCAAACATCTCTGTAAATGTACTGACTCTTTGTTGAAGTCCAACCAGCCTTTTTCCTCCTCCCATCTAGTATTTGTTTCCAAGCCCACTGGCACTGTTTACAGCACTCTGGGTTTCTTCAGGATAAGATGCTTTTGGCTTTTTGGCCTTTTTTCAAGATTTGTCAGCGCAGTAGGAAAGCACGTTTTCTCACCTGCCTCAAACATGTCTTAAACATATGTGTTTTTTGCGTATAAAGCATTGTCATGAAATCATTACAACAGTCCTTTTGTGAATAGGGCCGTATGGGAAAAGCATGGGAACACTGCAAGATTACTGAGCAAATTTACTGTGGTAAACTTCTACAGTGGATGGCTCATCCCTTTCTAGCACGATGTGTCCTTAACTTACTTTTCAGTGTATGCCCTCTGTGCTCGACTGACTTGATGTACACCAGGATTAACGTGCAGAATAGATTCAAGTATTTAGTTAATTATTCTGGGAGAGAATGGATCAATGGTGTGTTAATTGCATCTAATTAAATCGTGCTCAACATTTGATTTATTGACTGTGGTAAAAGGTTATCAAGGTCAGTGCCTCGCTTTCACATAATAACTTGTAAGGCTGTTTTCCTGCAGGTTGTTTTGGTTTCCAGATTAAAGCTAATTTATCCCACCGTAATACTAACACTGCAAGTTGATATCCTGTGCAGCAGGTATTAGGGTCCCAAGTCACCCTCACTCTTAGGATAGGGGGTCAGATAGGGTAATTAATTCTGCCACTACATATTATATATTAACTACCCATTAACAACAACAAAATAAACTGCATCTGTTAATATGTTAGTAAGCATGGTTGTTAACAGGTAATAAATATCAAAAAAGAGCCCATTCAATAACGCATGACCGGATATCTGAAGAGCCCGTTCAATAAAGAATGACCGGATATCTGAAGAGCCCATTCAATAAAAGGATATCTGAAGAGCCTGTTCAATGAAGGGATATCTGAAGAACCTGTTCAATAAAGGAATATCTGAAGAGCCTGTTCAATAAAGGAATATCTGAAGAGCCTGTTCAATAAAGGAATATCTGAAGAGCCCGTTCAATAAAGCATGACCGGATATTTGGTAATTTTACAAGCATCAGAATCAGGTTTCATAAAGTTACAGCTAGATCCACTAAACTGTTATTGAAACCAGACGTGTCAATTCAAATCTTCAAACACCTGTCATTAAAACCCTGATGCCAACCATCTTTAAAGATCGCCATACGTTGTGTTCTAGAGAGGACACCCTTTTGGGATTTCTTCTGTTTTCATTTTAAATTGGATTAAAGTAGCCTGTCCCATCTTGAATAAATAGATCTTAAAAAAAAAGTTAGCAATTTACTTTAAAGGTTTACAAAAGTTATAAGAGTAAAGGTTATCAATACCCATCTTTGAAACCCAAGAGTTATTGCATGTGCCTGCTCCAGATTACCTGATCACTTTCATAAAGCTGTTACTGCAGATGAGCCTGAACTGATTAACTGCAGATATTAATATAGGAAGCAGTTCAGCTTTTACAGGTAGTTTCTTTCCATTAAAATGATTTTACTCCTCTGAAAATGTGCCCTTTGCGTCTGCGATTGTTTTGAACCTTGAGTCACCTGCCAGCTTCTTTAAAGGGCAGACAGCACAGTCAACTGGGGTTGTGAAATACTAATCTGTTCCTAATGGTAAAGGACCCTTTAAGTGCAGATTGGGGCAATTGCAGTGAAAGTGCAAGGGGAGTGTGTGTGGCCTGAATCACAGGCTTTTAACATGATTGCAGTTTGTTTCAGTTTAGTACACTCCTCATATAGGTAAGCTTCACCAGGTAGAAAACTCTCTTTACATTCCTGTGCTAAGTATTAAAATAAAAAAAGAATGTCTTGGATTTGCAGATGGTATTTTATAGGAATTACTCATATTTGACATGGTAACAACAATATATATGTTTCTGTTTGTTTATTGTTTTGTTTTGTTTTTTATCTGTTAAATTGTGATACTGTTCATTATCATTTTAGATTTGCTGCCTCTATATTAACCCGAACTCTGAACCCCGAACCCTAACCACTAACCCTCAAAAGAGCCGACTTTTATTTATCATTATTATATATAGATGAAAAGAAAAGAAATGAAGAAGAAAAGTCATTGATAAACTGAAAACCCATTATTTTAAAAATTATATATATATATATATTATTTTAAAAATACAGTATATATATATATATATATATATATATATATATATATATATATATATATATTGAAATACAGAGGAACTAAAGACTATTATTGAGAGAGGAGAGGAAACGGTACCATAGCCTATGAAGGGTAGTGTAATAGTTTATAGGCACTAGTGACTTCGGTGCACATTATAACATTTCCAACACATACATTTTACCACAGTTATTTGCAGTTTTCCCATGCTTTTCCCATGGTTTATATTATGTATTTGCCATAGTTTCCTTTGGTTTGCCATGTTTTTGAATATGTGTTACTGTACCTCTCTGGGTTTTACAATGCTTTCTTATGCTTTGCCATGCTTGCACTGTGCTTCATTACACTTGTATAAGGGTTTTCTCATTACAGCTGTTTTGTGCTGTCAGAAAGTTTGCTTCATTACACTTTGCTATGCATTTGCTAAGGCAGAGTTTTATAGGGGCATAAAACATTTAAAAAGAAGTACTCAAAATGTTTCTGAGAACTGTCTCTCATTCCCTGAGCCCAAAGTGACATTTGCTTTTTTTTAATATCATGCCATATCTAGGATCAGGAGCGATTTTTCAGAATCCTTAGACAGGTGTGTGGGAAAGGATTTGAGAGAAATCTCCATGTGCATGAGCCCGCTTTGCAGTACATATGGAATCTCTTCACTGTTGCAGAGAAAGGGCAGGAGTAGGGTTACCAGATTAGAGAGTGTTAAAACAGGACTTTTAGTTTAATTCACTTCATCAAAGCTGTAGCAACTCTGAAGCAGTTAAAATAGCTGTACCGGTATATAATAACTCAATCATAATTCAAAAGCAAAAAGCACTGGGTGTATTTACTGCAGATCATAACTATATGTGTGTATGTAGTAAGTCAGTCAGTAAATCAGTTATACTGATGGCTGTATTAATCAGGACATAATTGGGACTGACTTAAAAGGCTACCTTGGCTGGTGGCACTAGCAAGATATGAAGTTTTAAAAAGCTAGACAGGGTCCAGGAAGTCAAACAGAATAGCGTTTATTAAATAAATAGTCAAGATTTTGTTTTTGTGGTGCTGACACAACCTAATAAATGACTCTGCTGTTAACTTGCTGAGCACACTAATACAGTTTACAGTTTAGCAAAACCGGGACGATTTAAAATTTTTACTCTTTCTGACTGGGACAAAATAAATGAAGGCTGATAAGTGGGATAATTCCTGTTTTCCTGGGATGTCTGGTAACCCTAGGCAGGAACCCTGGTCTACCTGTGCATAGCTCAGTCAATCATCAACTGGTCCTCCTCTGGTTTGTGGATTTGATTAACAAAATATATATTTATTTTTTTTCCCCACAGAAAATGCCCAAGAAGCAGCAGGATAAACCGACAGAAACAAAACGCGACGCATTACAGTTCAGACAATACGAGGCGAGCTTCGACCCGGTTGATTTAGGACCATGTGATCGTGCAAGAAGAGTAAACAGCACCTACCCTGTACCCCCCCACCACGGACTGCTCTGAGCTGGACACACTGGCGGAGGGTGCCAGGGCAGGATTAACACGTGTTGCCTTGCATTTGTGGTAAACTACACCAATGATTACAGTACATGATACTACAGCTATATTTGATTATGTATGGATGTATTTCAAATAGTTATACATTGTCTTGATGGGGTTTTTTTCAGTAATGTAAATAAATAATTTATATCACAAACAGTGTGTCTTTGCAGTGCTTTATTTTTGCTTGTGTTTGGTCATGTCACTGATGTGTTTTCACTTGTGGATTTTCTCTGCTCTGCCCTTTTAAAGGTTTCCCAAAGCAAAAGCACAGCAAAGTGTAATAAAGCACAGTGAAAGCATGGGAAAGCATAGGCAGGCATTGTAAAGCACAGAGAGGGAAAGTATATTAATAAAACATGGCACACCAGGGTAAACTATGGTAAATGCATAGTATAATCTTGGGAAAGGCATGGGGAAAGTGCAAAAATACCGTGGTAAACTTTGATAAGGGTGAATAGAAGGGTATTTTACATCATACGATTTTAAAACATTCTATTCTCCATTATTGCTTTCCCACTTTACTGAAATTATTTCTGTATGTATTTGTTTATTTATTTAATGATGTGCCCATTGAGATGAGACCTCGCTTACAAGGGGGTCCTGTAAAATAATAGCAAAGTACAACAACACAATAAAAAACATGTGTGGGTCAAACACAATCAGCAGCACACAGAGATCACAGAACAGAGTAAGACATGGATCTATTTGTTAATGGGGACTGAAGCACACAGAGATCACAGAACAGAGTAAGACATGGATCTATTTGTTAATGGGGACTGAAGCACACAGAGATCACAGAACAGAGTAAATAAGACATGGATCTATTTGTTAATGGGGACTGAAGGAGAAGCATTAGCAGGAGGGTCTATGCTCGATAATAATAATAATAATAATAATAATAATAATAATAATAATAAACGTTTCCGGCCTTTTTTAGCAGTTTCAGTTCTAGAAACCTGGTGGGTGTGTCCTGTGCGCTTTAGTAATTCAGGCAGGTTCTGGGTCAGGTAAGATTGTGCACCATATACTGTATTCAGAATCTATTGAAGGGCTCGGATTGGAAAATAATATTAAAAACCAGCTCTCAAGCACTGGATATACTTTTGTTTGCATCAGTTTTACAGCCTCACTCCTAAAAGACTACTAAAAAATGTGTTTTCAAATCTCACTGGCATTGGCATCTTTGAAACAGGCACATTTTCACTGAGGAAAACATTATTGCATATCATTTTTGCAGTTTTCCCACGGCTATACTATTTATTTACCATAGTTTATTATGGGTTGTCAAGTTTCTAAATATGCCTTACCATACCTGTCTATGCTTTACAACGATTACCTACGCTTTACCATGCTTTCACTGTGCTTTACAGTCAGCACTCACATATCCGACCCTATAAAATGTTGACTTCAGTGACGGTTAAACGCGTGCGACGCATATCTGATTATTTCATTTTCGCTCATTCCAACCCTTGTCAGTTTTTCAGGGAACACAAAAAAGATACAATATCAAAAATACATATCTGAAAGGACTGTTTTAAAATAAGTAGGCGTCCATTTAGATGTACTGTATTGGTTTTGTTGGTACAGTACTATATTTTCAACAGATGAAGTGTTTTAATGCAGAATGATATGATTCTGAAAATATCACTTGCCAAAAGAGACAACACATGGATTGTACATACTTTTAATCTGATACGTATTGTAGCAGTATGTAAAATTCCATGTTAACGTAAAAGGTAATGCAATTTAGCAAAAGATTAAAAATAAAAAAAACAACAACACAGTTTCCAGAATTAAAACAGTATCCAAAGTCAGTATTAAAAATTGCAGAATATAGTGCTCGATAAGGCCCTAATGTCACAGTTCACTTGCAAATGAAAATGCACAAAAACAATTGAAGATCACAGATTTAAAAAAAAAAAAATACATCACAGTATCTAAAACTTTAATGATTAACTGTACATTACCCTAGCTTGTCTCTTTGGTTTGGCTGCATTTTCATCAGGTGAAACTGGAGGAAGCGCTGTGTAACTGCACAGACTGATTTGGCATGCAGAGAGAAAAAAAGTGCAGGCTGCGACGGATATTCAAATAAACTGTAACATTGAAGAGATGGGCTTTGTATCTCAAAACTGGTGATGGAGATCGCGTGTGATGGGTAAGTGCATTCATATATATATATATATATATATATATATAATGGGGATTGATTTTATTCTTAATACAAGGGCGGTAAAACGAGACTGACGTGTATCTGGGTAACGGATATCTGAGTGCTGACTGCATTTCGCTTTTATAAGGGTTTTCCCATTACAGCTGTTTTGTACTCTCAGAAAGTTTGCCTTTGCCTATGTGATATTAGGTAAAGACCGCTGTCTGCACTCCAAAGCAGCATACAAACCCATAATCAATCCCGTAATGCTAGACATTGTACACCGATCAATGCAAGCCAGGAGACAAGCTGAAATAATTGTATTCCGCTGGTTTTGTAAGCAATCTAAATGTCAGGTGCAATAACTGCTAACAACAGCTGGTACATCTAGCTGTCATTTTAATACACAGGATGGTCTAACATTGAGCTAGGGCAGGGATACTACAGCGAACAAGGACCTTCAAACTAGCTATAGATAGGCAAGGTGATCACATTTATGGAAATCAAATATATGGCTAATATATTTTTCATATAATAGAAAATGTAAAGACATCCAAATATACAACAGAAAAGCACATGAAAGTTTTCTTTTTTGTGCTCATTGGCCACGCTGCCCGTCCTTGAAAACCCCTCACACGATTAGAATGCACTCTGCAACCCTCAAGCAGACGAGCGGCGAGGTGAAAGCATGGCAAGGTTGCTGTCAAACTTCATTAATGTTTAAGCAGTGCTGGACAGCTTGAAGACACCTGACAGGAAGCAAAAGATTACAGTAAATAAAGCATGAGCAGGGAGCGTGGCTTGACTGAGATAACTCCATCGATTCAGAAAACTCACCGTCACCAGCACCAAATAACATATACTGCCAGAGCACTTCTCTGCAGCACCTACATTTTGCCTAACATTGCAGACAGTCATCAGCTAAAAACAATACATCTGGGATTGCTGGAGAGGTTCCGTCACCGCTAAACTTCTCCTGCTCCCCTGCCCTTCCTTCAGTCCCTCTGCCCACTCTATTGCTCTCTCACATTCATGGTTCTATTTACTGGAAGCTGTTGTATATTCTGTTACTCTATTCCTAATTAACTTATTTTTACAATGTTTTTTTTTTTTGTTATTGTTAAAACTGCAATACAGCAGTTTTTTTTTAAATGCTAGTACAGGTACAGTATGCAATATTTGAGTGACATTTGAAAACGAGTGCAGGTCCCCCCAAAGCTTGAACAGAAGAAACACAGAAAAAGACACTTAGATAAGTTCACACTTTTTGTATAGCTCTGTGCTGCGGCAGTCAGCCAGGGCTCCTTTCAAATCTTGCGTTCTTTCACAAAAGTGTTTTGCTTTTCTCTGTGGGACTTACAAGAGTTCAGATGAACAGGAGGTGTAAATGGCTCAACGTGAATTATTGATCTGTGTTTAACCTTTATCGTTTTATGTAGTTTCCATGTCTCTCTGTGGACTGTAATCCAGCCATGCCTCTCAACTCACATTGCTGGAGCCGGCCACTCTATCCAGTGGGATTTCAGAAGAATATAAAAACAAAAGCAGTGGTAGATCTCTGTTATGTTTGCTGTGGCAGGTTTGCACGAGTCCTGGTCTTCGCTGGGGATTCCACTGGGGGTGTGGCACTGGCTGACCTTCATTTCTCTTGATCTGTGGTGCGGAATTGTTGCGTTGCGGGAACATACTGTAATTGGACACTCTAAATTGAGGAAAAATAAAAAATACAATGGAATGTTTGCTGCGGGATAGCAGATGGCAGTATCAGGGTAAGCATGGAGAAAGCATGATTAACTGCAAAATTAAACTTTAATGTGGGATCTTTAACTATAGCTGGCTAGGAGTTGTACAATTTGGAAAGATGCTAGGCTTCTGAATGATTTATTCATGCATGCACTGAACTGCAGAAAGTGTGATTGGATACGCTTCTATATTCACACCCGACCGTTCCTTATGAAGGATCCACGCTGTATTTAAACAGTCAAGATATGCACTGAGTAGCGTGGAGAAGAGACTGCTGCTCTACCTCACAGTCTGATCCTTCACTGTGGAATGGACTGCTGTCTGATCTGTGATAAAGTGCAAACCTGAACCAACTGAGAGTCAAAGCGCATTACACAGCATGCCATCACTGAGCTGCTGGGTGTGTTATTATATCCTGTGGGTTTATGAATACAGACCGATTCCCGACACGCTCTCAGGGTATATAAACACAGGCTGCATAATGAAGAATGAACCCGCTGCAAGGAGAGGGTTTGTCATATTCCTGTACATCCTCGTCTGTATATAGAAGCCCACCAGTGCACAGAACATGTGACACAGTAAAGTAAAAAGTAAAAAGAAAATATGTTTAATAGCAGGTCCCGAGTACACTCTTCATTTTTGTGATTTGTAATAATGTAATATGTCATGTTTAAGATGTTTGTTTCTGCAACAGAAATCATTTTGCACCTCTCCCCCAAACTGCACTGGATCTGAACAATGAGACTCACTGCACACAACGTCACAGTTGTTACACCTGTTTAGCCACCAGGGGTCACTATTGTTCCATTTATGTGTTAGCTGAAGAGCATTCCGCCCATGACAGAAGAAAGTTCTGACATTCCTGATTTGGACACACATTTGAGTATTGCAGTCAGTCTGACTCTGCCATGCCCTCCCTAAAGTCATAGGTTGGGAGGCATTTCATATGTGCCTAAAATAACCCACTCCTCCAGGAGCCCCGCCCAGTTCAAAGCCACCATCATGATGACTGATGTTTAATAGAAGCCAAAAAGACTGAAGTACACTCTAAGTGGAAATGTGTGAAATATCCTGTTTTCCATTTGGGTAGCAGCCAGGCAGCTGTATCCACGAGTCACAGGGACCTCCTGCTCTGTCCTGTGCACTGGATATGGTGCTCAGGTTATGGGCTGGCTCCTTTCATTACCCAATCAGATAAGCAGAGTAAGCAGATAAGCAGGTTCTCTGCTAAGTCTTTGTTTTTATTGCCCATTAACCCAACTCAGACCTCTTGTTCACCAAATATCTTGGTGTGGCTGTAAAAGCAAGACATCCCTTAACTGCAGTGGCTTTCTGAATGTTAACCATTACTACCAATGCAGAAGAACTGGGTGGGATATTTGTTCTTTATCTTACCCAATAAAAAGGGTTTCTGCAATGGGGACTGACAATGTGGTGATCACAATATCAGTATACCAAGCAGTGCTTTGGTTGGTCTTTGAATAACTGAGATGCTTGCTTTAAGAGACCAGCCTGAGCTAACACCTTATTAATATTTAACAAACAAATGAATACATCCAGTACATCCAAAGCCATAATAGACTGATCACCCTCCACCCCCCTCTGTTCCTGTGCTGAATCGCTGCACCCGTCACCAGCGTGCACCACTCTGCCAGCATTCCTTCAGATCCACGCTGTTTTCTGAATGATGTGGAGGTTATCAGGAAGACATGTTGGAAATGCAGTCCAGATGGTGGGGTGTTTACTCCGAGATTCAGAGAGCCGGATCACTGCACGCTCGCGTGAAAAAGGGATTCTTGCAGAACAGCTATCCGTCACTGACAGCTCTGGTACGCTTTCTTCTGTTACCAAGTCAACAACACCAGGCTGTCTCAGGGACGAGTCCGTCCTGCAATGTTAGGCAAACAAAACTGCATACTTCATATCATCTGTATTTTCATAATATTTAATCTCTTCTCTGTTTAATATCCTATTACAGGATGCCTGCTCTCTCTCATTCTCAAGGGCTGTTCTTTGTTTTTAATTTTAGGAGTCTTTTTAGAAGCAGGCCCCATGGTTGAAAGGGTACGTTAGTTATGGTAAATAAGCAGAAACAGCAACTGAGAATTATGCAAAACGCACCAGATGTTAAATTATACAGTAATTCTAATTTGAACTGAATTTGTTATAAAGTAATTTTAATTAAATACTGAATACAAATATGTGTTAAAGGTGTCATCAGATGTTAGGTCATATATATTTGCATTTAAATATACATATTCACACTTGTGTTGCTGGATTTTAGTTGTATTTTTAAACTGAAGCAATGCATTCCCTCCTGAATTTTAATGAATTTCTGGCGCTTCTTGCTGCACTGTGACTATCAGACTCAGGTCTGCTCCACATTCCCAGGACCGGAACGTTCTGCCAGCTGTCAGGGCATGCTGTCCGCATGCTCCCAAAGTCTTCAAATGTTCTCACATTCCATCGGAGACTGAACAGGTCTGGATTTGAAGCTGTCACTGCAAGCACATGATATGTCCCTCTTTTTGGAAACCAAGAAAAAACTGTTTGGATTTGGGGACAGGATATGATTTTAATACGAGTTAACAGACAGTACTTTCTCTGACTATAGAAAACCTTCAGTTCTAGCCACTTACATACAAGACTAGGCTATCAGAAATAGTAATAGTTACAGGTATTCAGCTATTTTGACCTCTGCCAAAAGTAGCTTCAGCTATAACTGTTGTTTTCGCCTCTTCTTGTTCTCTGTGACTGTTTGGCCTGCAGCCAGTAGATAATGTATCACAGCAAACCAGAGAAGCAAGAGGAGCTCAGAGACCCAACCTCGCCATTCCCCAGGCACACACAGGGCAGACCAGTGCTGCTGGGATTGAGGGACAGCAGGGATGACATCCAAGGCGTGCAGCCATTGAACATTCAGAATCCTGACACCGGGATGCCCATGGAGACGAGGCCCAACAAATGGGGGTTCAATACTGTCCACCCTTCGAAAAGTTTAACCATAAAAAGTTCAACCCTAACCCCTAAAAACTGAACACAACATGAATTTCCATCTTTAAAGACTGCGTGATGATGATCACTAAAAATAGAAGTGATGAAAACATTAAAGGGGTCATAGATAAACATGTCTGTGTTGAATGTAATGTTTGTAAAGCATGTGTAGGCATTGCTTCCTTTCCTCCTGCAGTGAGAAGAGATCACTTTCGGACCTCATTCATCTCCTTCTCAAGGGCTGCTCAACTCCTAGGCAGCAGTGTGTCTGAAAGTACCGCAACACCACTAAAATATCGATGTTCTTAAACAAGAATTATTGTACAAGTTCACAATTTATTTGTACACTGAACTTCTAGTAACTTTATTATTATTTATTTCTTAGCAGACGCCCTTATCCAGGGCAACTTACAATTGTTACAAGTTATCACATTATTTTTCATAAAATTACCCATTTATACAGTTGGGTTTTTACTGGCGCAATCTAGGTAAAGTACCTTGCTCAAGGGTACAGCAGCAGTGTCCCCCACCTGAGATTGAACCCACAACCCTCCGATCAAGAGTGTAGAGCCCTAACCACTACTCTACACTGCTGCCCACTTAAGTCGTCACACATTTTTCTAATTTCTACACACAGTCGTAGTTGATGCCCTGTTGCTGTCATGCTTGTCTTAAAGAAGTAGTTCGTAATAGAAAAAGTTCCTGATGCTCTTTTCATTGCATCAAGAGGATCAGTTTGTGGACAGGTCTCATACCAAGCAGGTCAGTGCAATATCTCTAAATCACAAAAATTTGCTCCAGAACAATCTGATCTCAAACTATCTAGTGTTAGTTTGGGATGGGATGCCACTATCCGCAAGCTTGGGTCTGTGATTGATGTCAAGGGGTGGAGCAGGTGGTTCTGGTCACGTGGCTGGAGTCCTGGATAAACAGCCAGGAGACCCTGGGTTCCAATGCAAGCTCTCTCAGCTCAGCTTCAATTATTATTAATGCACAGCCAGGAGACCCTGGGTTCTAATGCAAGCTCTCTCAGCCTCAGTTATTAATGCACAGCCAGGAGACCCCGGGTTCCAAAGCATGCTCTCTCAGCTCAGCTTCAATTCTTAATGCACAGCCAGGAGACACCGGGTTCCAATGCAAGCTCTCAGCCTCAATTGTTAATGCACAGCCAGGAGACCCTGGGTTCCAATGCAAGCACTCTCAGCCTCAATTATTAATGCAGTCAGGAGACCCCGGGTTCCAATGCAAGCTCTCTCAGCTCAGCTTCAATTATTAATGCTCTGTTTGTCACTGAAGCAGGCATGTGCAATTGAATACCGTGTTTGATTTTTAATGATGGAAGTGGGATCAGCTGAATGGGCTCAATGAGAGGGTTAATTAAAATCCACCTGGTGGGGAGGTGAGGCTGCCAAGGGAGACATGCTTACAGGCTGTCACTGTTTCCATGGAGCTCCTTCTGTCCTGGATTTTATCTTTACATTGTGAGGGCCTGCAACAGACGACCTATCCCATAGAAGAACTTAAATAGATAGATTATATATATATATATATATATATATATATATATATATATATATATATATATATATATATATATATATATAGTGTGTGTGTGTGTGTGTCTGTGGCCACATATTTTTTTTAATTCCAGATATGAATATACAGCTGATCAAAACATTATGTAAATTGTTATCCATATTAAAAAAAGAACCCAGAAGCAGGAGCAGAATAAACACAGATCGTCTGGATTGACCACCACCTCCATACTTGACAAAAGCAGATAACAAAACAAAGAGCAGCTCTGTCATTATCTTAAATTACATTTTTATTTTCTTTTATTTTGCTAGAACTGTGAACGTATATGACAGTCTGTTGCAGTTTTATGGTGGCACAACAGGGGGCGGAGTAGCGCTACTGTCATGTTGCAGAGAGTAGGTTAAAGGGCAGGAACCAGGGACTCTGCAGCGACACTACGCAGTGACACAAAACAAGCCCAGGTAGGAGTCAGAATAGCACCAGTGTGAAAGTGACAGCACAGGGGAATGCAAAACAAACTATGCTTCTTTTAAAGAAAAACAAGGTGGACTGCACAGCTCGGGCTCCCTACTGTCATGTCTCTGCATTGAACAATAAAATACTTATTTTTGTGTAAAATAAGACATGCAGCAGGGTGGTGCTGCTCTGCCACACAGACAGAGGGGAAGGAACGGCGATGTGCTGCACACGAGAGGAAATCCACACTGACACCGGGGCACTTACAAGGGGGCACCATGGCTGTGGATCAGGTCAGTACATGGATGGGTGACCTCCGTGAACACAGGTAGCTGCAGGACATGGGTTACACATTCGCCAATGCCCCTGTGCTGTGCTGTGCTTTGTGGTCTGTGGAGGTTAAAGATCCCCTGGCATGCTTTCAGATCGGTCACTCAAGCTCTGTCCTGCCATCCCAGTGGAGTTCAGGAATCACTAAACACCCTGCAAGAAAAACAATAAAGTGCTGATGGCTGTGTAGGTGGACTGTGCATGTGGGCCTCTTATGAGGAAGTGGGACCTGCAAGTTATTCAAAGACAGTTTTTGATTAATAAAATACAGTTTGCTGCTCATGAAACTGCAGCAGATTGTTGGTAAAGAAACCAACAATGCAAACTTTGAAAGAACAGTCTTTACATTGTCATGAGCTTTGTGAATAGGGCCCCCTACATCTTGTATAAGTCTGGTCATATACATTTTTATATACACTGCCCTCCAGCAGGAGAAAAATAAAATGTGTGCCACAGTATATGTATAGGTATGAGTGATCTAATAAGTAATAATAATAATACGCTTGTAAGAAAGCCATGACTGCTTCTGAATGCAGTTTTGGAGCTACCTCAGTAACATACAGTGCCAGACACATTCCTTGAGTGAAAATCTGCAAATAATTCATTCTAGCAGAATTCTCCACACATCCTGCTCTCCCCTCCCCTCCCCTCCCCTGCTCGCTTACACTAACACAGCCTGTCACTTACTGCCATCTGCTGGTGCAGGGCAGAAACTTTCCTTAGCAAGTGCTAACTGCACCATGATAATGGGCAGCCCAATAGTTGTTGTTTTTTAGGTTTTTTTTGGGGGGGATGGGTCAATTGGAGTGAGGGAGCAGCTTCTCAGTTTCTCAACCTGCATGACATTTATTAAGATATTAAGAGACCTGCTGTGGCCTCTGTGTAGTGAAATGCTCTCCACTCTTGGCTGAGTTATCAAATGAGTCTTGAGTCTGTCTGATCAGTCTCACTGGAGAGTCTCTGACCATTCTCTCTTTATAAATTGTATGACTGGTAACATCCCAATCACACTGGCTGCTGTGGAGACACAGGCACAGGCACAGGCACAGGCACAGGCAGAGACACAGGCACAGGCAGAGACACATGCAGAGGCACAGACAGAGACACAGGCACAGGCAGAGACGCAGGCACAGGCAGAGACACAGGCACAGGCACAGGCACAGACAGACACACAGGCACAGGCAGAGACACAGGCACATGCAGAGACACAGGCACAGGCAGAGACACATGCAGAGGCACAGGCAGAGACACAGGCACAGGCACAGACACAGGCACAGGCAGAGACACAGGCACAGGCACAGGCAGAGACACAGGCACAGGCAGAGACAGAGACACAGGCACAGACAGAGACACAGGCACAGGCAGAGACACATGCAGAGGCACAGGAAGAGACACAGGCACAGGCACAGGCACAGACACAGGCAGAGACACAGGCACAGACACAGGCACAGGCACAGACACAGGCAGAGACACAGGCACAGGCACAGGCAGAGACACATGCAGAGACACATGCAGAGACACGTGCAGAGACACAGGCAGAGACACAGGCACAGGCAGAGACACATGCAGAGACACAGGCACAGGCAGAGACACATGCAGAGACACATGCAGAGACACAGGCACAGGCACAGGCAGAGACACATGCAGAGACACAGGCACAGGCAGACACATGCAGAGACACATGCAGAGACACAGGCAGAGACACAGAGACTGAAATAACGTAATAAAGGCTGTGTGGTCCAGTGGTTTAAAAAAAGGGCTTGTAACCACAAGGTCCCCGGTTCAAATCCCCCCTCAGCCACTGACTCACTGTGTGACTCTGAGCAAGTCACTTAACCTCCTTGTGCTCCGTCTTTCGGGTGAGATGTAGTTGTGACTCTGCAGCTGATGCATAGTTCACACACACCCTAGTCTCTGTAAGTCGCCTTGGATAAAGGCGTCTGCTAAATAAACTAATAATAACACAGGCAGAGGTACAGGCATCCAGGGCGACTTACAATTGTTACAAGATATCACATTCTTTTTATATACAATTTACACATTATTATTATTATTATTATTATTATAAAATAAAATGTATACAGTTGGGTTTTTACTGGAGCAATCTAGGTAAAGTACCTTGCTCAAGGGTACAGCAGCAGTGTCCTCCACCTGGGATTGAACCCACAACTCTCTGGTCAAGAGTCCAGAGCCCTAACTACATAAAAAATATATTGCTGCAAAGTGGACAAGACAGGATACAGCAAACTGCAGAATGCCCAATTAATATTACCACTGAAATAACATAATAAAGGCTGTGTGGTCCAGTGGTTAAAGAAAAGGGCTTGCAACTAGGAGGTCCCCAGTTCAAATCTTGGCTCACTGACTCACTGTGATTTAAGTGACCCTAAGTAAGTCACTTAACCTCCTTGTGCTCCATCTTTTCAGGTGAGATGTTGTTATAAGTGACTCTGCAGCTGATGCATTGTTCACACACACTAGTTTCTGTAAGTTGCCTTGGATAAAGTTGTCTGCTAAATAAACAAATTATACAGTATATGGAGAGTCACTGCTGTCCCTCTCCAGCAGGTCAGACCTCCTGGGAATGACTTTTCCATGTGCTTCTGCAATCAGCCGTCCTGCAGAGGAAGTTATGATATCATGGAGTTTTCAAGAACAATGAGTCAAATGCACGTTAAGAGGAAAGTGCTGAAAAGACATTGTTTGTGCTGGGAGCGGGGTTGTTAAATAGCCTGGATCACTTATATACCAGCCCTGTTCCATGCCAGGGGGTCAGCACCTCAATGGAGGGCTTGATTGGTTTCCTTTATTGAGGTGCAGAGTATTGTGAACCTTTTTCATAGCATTGAGAGAGCATACAAACACATATTACAAAAGGCTGTTTTTATCCAGCTTTTTCTAAG
This sequence comes from Acipenser ruthenus, assembly GCF_902713425.1. Taxonomy (NCBI): domain Eukaryota; kingdom Metazoa; phylum Chordata; class Actinopteri; order Acipenseriformes; family Acipenseridae; genus Acipenser; species Acipenser ruthenus. The sequence goes on along the minus strand of NC_081198.1, from coordinate 49,282,532 downwards.
TGTGTTGTTATTTGTGTGTGTGTGTGTGTGTGTGTGTGTGTTAACTACCTGCAGTGTGCTACCCTATCTGCTGCTGCATTTGTGTGGTTTTGTTTGTTACACACCTCCTTTTTGTAATTTTTATTACAGAATTCCAAAATTAGTGGGGGGTGGGAGGGCAGGGGGTAGACTCTCCGCTGAGAAAAGTGACAGCTCGAAATCCCAAGCCTCTGTCTGAATGAGACAAACAGGTTAAGCGCTTGCTGGAATGTTCTGGAAACAGAGCGGTAATGACACTGCAGCCTCTACCTCCGTGAAGCCAAACAATAGCCGTGAAAAAAAACACAGAGGATCCAGGAAAAAAACATGTGCAATGTCACCTCTGTGCTTCTGGCAGCCAAGTCCAAGTTTATTCAGTGCAGCCAACAGTGTGGACCCGAGCCAGGGAGGGGTGTTTCCCTTTTGGCAAAGATGAAGTCATTTTCAAAACATGGCTTTCCACATGTGTTTTGCTAAAGAAAGCCGTCTGAAGCTGCATTGTTTGGTTTTATATTCTGGGGAGGAGTGTAGAATATGGAACTTACCCCCCATTTTCTACACTCCCACCCACTGTGAAGCACACACCCCTCCTGGGCTGAAATGGCTGGTGGGCACATCACAGTAAAGGTTTAACATCTCACTGGGTGGGGAGGGAGTCTTAAGTGCGGATCAGAATGCAGTTGTGCTTAGGAGTCCACAGCAGCTGACTTATCTGAAAGAGTGAGAGAGAGAGAGAGAGAGAGAGAGAGAGAGAGAGAGAGAGAGAGAGAGAGAGAGAGAGAGAGGGGGGGGGGGACAAGTTCTTTGAAAAAGGGGAGGAGAATCTCAGGCTGAAGTGAAGTTCTCTGACTGCGCTGGAAACTCTAAGCTCACTGTGGAGGAGAGCACACACTGGAGAGGAAAGGAAAAAGAAAAGGAACGAGAAATACATTGCTCAAACAGAAAATAAAACACACCAGGAAGAGAAGGAAAATAAAAGCTGCCCCAGGTGAAGAAAAGCTTTTTTTTATTTATCTGACGACATGGGTGAAGACGGAGTTCAGGCAGAGAAGAGCAGCATGGTCTCCCCCCACGAGACCCAGGAGCTGGTGGTGCCCAGCCCCAGCCCGGTGCACTCCTCTCCCTCCCAGAGCCAGAGCCTCACCCTGCTGACCACGGGCCAGGCCCAGGCCGAGGGGGCACTGCACGATGGCTCGCAGGTCAGCGCCATCACCGTGCTCACGCTGCTCAACAAGCTGGTCAACATGCTGGATGTGGTGCAGGAGAACCAGCACAAGATGGAGCACCGACAGACCGAGATGGACCATGCCATCCGCGGCATCCAGAGCGACATGACCAAACTCTCCAAGAGCCACTCCTCCACCTCCAACACCGTGAGCAAGCTGCTAGAGAAGTCACGCAAGGTCAGCGTCCACATGAAGGAAGTCAAGGACAAGATGGACAAGCAGGCCACGCAGGTCAGGAAGCTGGAGGCCAACCACGCCCACCTGCTCAAGAGGAACAACTTCAAAGTGCTCATCTTCCAGGTGGGTGTCGGGTTCGTTTGATATCCATAGCTGAGCGCAGTCAGGCAGCTGCATCACATGCATTCGATTGTCTATTTAAGCATTATAAAAAAAAACACCCACAGAACATTTTGAACCGGTTCTAAAACCAAGGCGGGGTCAGTTACCAAGCACTATGGAGGGGATTATTGCCATTATAGCTAATGAGATAACAGTGTTTGCTTTTATTAGTAACAGTGAGTTCCAAGATTTTAAAGGTATTCTTCAGTGCAATAGTGACTGCTGAATTCTGATTGGCTGAGACAGTAGCTGCATTGTGGGATCAGTTTTGTTACTGCGCTTAAAATGTAGCTATACTCTGACTACACTGTAGCTATTATTATTATTATTATTATTTATTTCTTAGCAGACGCCCTTATCCAGGGCGACTTACAATCGTAAGCAAAAACATTTCAAGCGTTACAATACAAGTAATACAATAAGAGCAAGAAATACAATAACTTTTGTTCAAGTAAAGTACAAGTTTGACAAACCACAATTCAATAATACAGCAGGTAATAGTGATAGTTACATCATTGCTCTATTGACAATACTTTTACACACTTCAAAGGGGATCACACCACTGCAGGAGGCTGTGTGGAGACCAATCCAAATGCAAACCACCCTCCCTGAGAAGTTACAAATTGCAAATCACCTTAATATTCAAATAACCACACTACCTGGTTTAAAATCACATACACACACTCCTCCCTAAATTGAAACACCAACTAATAAAAATAATACTTAAATAGTTAATTACAAATTAGTAGGAGCAGGACCAATTACCTATCTTGCCTCAGATTTCTGGTTACCTGTAGACTCCCACAGCTAGACTCCCGGCTCTTTTGTTGAGGCTCTTCTGTTGGCTGGCGCGTCTGGCTGGCGCTAAAATAGGCTAGCTAAAGGTTAACAATGGTGTAACTACATTTCCTTTAATAATTATAGTACTGAGAATTACACCTGCACCAGAGTTACTTCATTTCAATTGCACTTGAAATACAGTTTATTAAGTTGAATTCCCCTCAACCACTTTGTAACGCTGCAGTTACAATGAATCCTACATCATGCACGAGTAGCTGCCAATGCAGGGCTTTTCTCCTGGCTTGATATCTGTACGTCACCCCACTGGAAATAGGGTGTGGTCCTCTCAGTAAGCATTTCTTTATAGATTTATAATGCAAGATTTTATATAGATTGAGACATAGGTAGATAAGTCAGCCCAGACATAGCAGGTCCCTAACTTTTTTTATTTTATTTGTGTGGTACATGCATGGGATTTCAATTGTTCTAGCGAGCTGGCAGTTTCACAGCACCTGTCCCCATGCACACACAGTCTTGTAAGGGTCAGGGCCCTAGCGGCACGGTGTGCTGAGTTTGCATGACCCTTGCTATCCTGTGGACTGAGAATTCAGCAGCATTGCTTTCCGACTCGACCCACTCACACTGGGCAGGGAGCCCGCATGCTGACAGCCTGCCCGCTATGAATCATTAGCTGCCTCTCAGCTACTAAAAACACCAGATACGAGAACATTCCTGAACATGTTACCATAACAGGCCTCGTAAGCACAGGTTCACTGACACGGACAGGCACGCATTGGCAGGAGTGAAACCGAGTCACAAATTGTTAACAAAACATCCACGCATTTTGGATGAAATACATCTTGATAGAAGTGCTTTGTGGTCCTTGAAAGCTATGATACCCTTTTGTATCAGAGCCGGATGCAGAGCCTTGCATCCGTGTTTTATTAACCCCAGTCAGAAACAGGGATCAAAGTGGTAACCTTTAAATTGTCATACTAACACTACAGTGCTCCCCCTTCATAACGCTGTAGTCGGGAGCCATAGTTAAGAGACCAGGCTATTTGTGTTCCACCTTATAATGAGACTACTAGTGTTAGTGTAATGGCAGTATGGGGCAAATGGGTGCCATGGCCGTACCGCCTTATAACCTGTTCCGCAGTATAAAGGGTCGGCTTATAAAGGGGGAGCACTGTACTAATAATAACACTGAGAGCCCACAGAAAGTGTATATAGTATAGATATGTAGGTATATATATATACATATATGTATTGAGTATACACACAGCCTAACATAGACAGCTACATTGTCTTCTTTTCCATACATGCTCTGAATACCTTGTAGTAATCCTTGTCTAAAGGAAGAGGTGTGCTGTGTTCTGGTTTCTCTCTCAAGTTCCAAGGGGATGACAGGTAGAGACAGGCATGGACTTTTTACTTTGCAGAGACCTGGGATCTGTACACTTAGACAGATGGTTACAAAACTCTGTTTTCATGTAGAGCTAATAGAAACACAGGTAGCTTTACTGCAATTATGACCATAGGTGGTTGCTTTAAATAAATTATATTGTCAGAAAATATAGTAAGCCTAATAACAGTTTGAAATGCAGACTATGTCAAGATTCCACCACGTTAAGAGCGCTTATAAGGTAGCTTCGCGGTGAGGAGCGACCCTGTCGGCTGTTAGGAACTCAAAGAAAAGAACCGGAGGAAAGAAAAGGACTTTCATTGAAACACAATAATACTACAGAATGTGTGAAACATCCCATGAAGCTTTTACTCTGCTTTATGTCCTTCGTGCTTTCTGATTTCCTAAGGGGTTTTATTTCATTTTATTTTGGGCAGCGCTAGGGAGCGGGTTCCAGGTTCTACAGTAAAGGATTCACAACCTAAGTGTCTTGCCGTTCCCTGGAGCTTCGTCATGTGACTCTTCACCCATTCTTGGAGGGTGTCTAGACACCTCCACATTGAATTCAATCACCTTGTGCAGGAGTGAATACAACAGAATAGGCACATTGTGAAAGAATTGGCTACAGCAAGGAGCAGTTCAGTTATTGTTCTGAGAAGCTTCTTGCTCTTTTGTCTTTAAGTTTGCACTTTAAAATGGGGCTCAATGTCTTTTGGTCAGTATGGAAAAATGCATGCAAAACTCAACAGTGTGGGAAAACACATGCAAAAATCAACAGCATGTAAAAATGCATGCAAATAGTCTGTCTGACAGCCTGTCCGGTCAAGGTCACTGTCAACCCCAGAGATCAGTCCTTTAGCATTCATCCATCCCATCATCCCATGAGGCTGCTAACAACAACAACAAATAGGTCTCAACAGTGTGGCTTCACTCTGAATCATGTCAACAAAATATAGATTTAACTTATCATAGGTATAGTAATCTATTCAAATCTACTGATAAAAAAGAGTTGTAGTTGGACGTCTTCTGTGTGGGCTAACACAGCTTGCCTTCTTTTAATTCAAACCAATAATAATAATAATAATAATAATAATAATAATAATAATAATAATAATAATAACAGAGAGAAGTGTAAAGTTTGCAGTGAGATCACTAGTACATTAAGTTATCTCTATACCGATAGAGCATTACTGACAGTATGATAGTTGTGCACACAAAGGAAGCCTGTGTTTATTCTTAAACAGCAAGGTTTGAGCTCAACGAAAAACAAGGCTAAACTGTTTTTTTTTCCGTAAGGGTTTAAATTGGCCAATAACTTTCAAATCTGGGAAACAAAAGATAAACTGCCCTGGCTTACCCTAAGCATGCACTTAAACAGAACAACACAGCAGCTCCAAGGCGTGGCATGCAGCCTGCAGCCAGTCAGTCCTGTTTACCAGCGTTCAGGTTTAGCAAGTCTTCCATGCATTGCCCTAAACAGGCATTGCCCTTGTGTAACTGAGTATTTGTTCAGGCTTTCACTCTTTAGATATTTCGAAATGCCTACAATCTTAACCTCTCCCCCTTTGACAGCTGCAAAACAAGCGCCCCTTGCACTTTCTCAGACTAGGATACAGTGCAGTGTACAGCAGCAGGGAGAATATTTATAAAAAACGTACACAACTGCCAGTGGCAAACTGCACAAATATTGTTCTGATTCAGTATAACAACTACAGTAAGGGAGAGGGTCTTAAAACTCGAGAAACATCCATATAAATAAAATCATTCTTGTGGGTGATTTGTATTTAATGTGATGCTATTGAATGTTCCTAACTTCATTCTCAGTAATACCTCAGTAATGAGATTTCACAGGGAGGAAGACTTGCTGTGAGAGAGCAGACTGTGCTGTGATTGTCTGTGTCACTACTGACAGAAGCAAGACTCCAAGCAGCTGGAAGCAGTAACAAGCTAGGCTAAACATTACTGAAATTATATCATTACACTTAACATGCTGAAATTGCAATGATGCATTTGTATACTGATCGTGCTCGTTTTAACCCTTTAAAGTACAAGTAAATGATGCTAACATTCTTATTTGTGCAATGAGGTCACAAATCAGGGTTTAAAATGTGTCATCCTAATTGTCAGTTTCCTCGTGATACCTGAGTCACAAGCGCTCAATATCTTGTGCACCTTAAGGGGTTAAAGATCTTACTAGTACTTTTTAAATAGGGAAATACATGAGACACTTACATGAAAAAATGACCAGTTTATAAATAAGTCCCTTTGCCAGATATTCCTGATTTTCTTCATTTATATAAAAGTCAACACCAGCGCAACAGCAGGGCTTTGTCTTGCCCGCACTTTCTCCTGTTTTGCCTGCAGACTGCATGGTATATTATATAACAAACATGTTTTATATGTAAACGAATGCTTTTTCAATCACGCTCTGGGATAGTAGCGCCTGATTCAGGTCTTGTTAGCTGCCATGCTTGAATGTACAGCTGGGACACAGCAGTAAAAGAGATTGCTGGTGTGCTTTGCTTGCACTTTGCGTTTTCACTACAACTTCCAGAATTCCATTGCTCTAAAGGTCAAAAGGTGAATGGCAGCTGCAGTGCCCTATCGCTGAACCCCCTCCCCCGCGGGAATGTGTTCTGCCAGTGTTAGGTATATGTAGTAAATTCCTGACCACTGTGTTAAATGACAAGGCAGCTGCAGCACACCTAACCATTCTAAAAATCACTCTTAACAGTACAGTATTTTTTAAAGAGAGGAATACAGCAGATACTTTCATGTAAGAACTATACTTACTGACAGTTTACAAAGTAAAGGTCCCATGCTCTTTACCTGAAGTTCCTGATTTCTTCATGTATGCAAGTTAGAGTCAACACCAGTGCAACAGCAGAGCTTTGTCGTGCCCGCACTGTCTCCTGTTTTACCTACAAGCCGCAGTGTATATATAACAAACTTGCTTTATAAATGGTTAACAGTTAGCAGTTAACAGGAACAAACAGCAGAAATAACTGGCTGAATTGCAAGGGAGGCAGACTTGCTGCCTAGATAGGGAGGCGATTGTTGTGTTGTTTCTGGAAACTTTAAGTGCTGTGCTTTGAACAACACTTAAAGGCTGTGTGGTCCAGTGGAGGCTGTGTGGTCCAGTGGAGGCTGTGTGGTCCAGTGGTTAAAGAAAAGGGCTTGTAACCAGGAGGTCCCCAGTTCAAATCCCACCTCAGCCACTGACTTATTGTGTGACCCTAAGCAAGTCACTTCACCTCCTTGTGCTCAGTCTTTCGGGTGAGACGTAGTTGTAAGTGACTCTGCAGCTGATGCACAGTTCACACACCCTAGTCTCTGTAAGTCACCTTGGATAAAGACGTCTGCTAAATAAACAAATAATAATAATCAAAAAGCTGGCTGTACTGTGCACATTGTTTCTTTGATTGGGTTACATTTTACATTATGTTTCTCTAGCTACAATGTAATTACACTGCAATTACCCGCGTGGTTACATACAATACAATAGCAATTGTTGATAAATAAACAACCACATGTGAAAATCCGGTCAATTATAAAACATTTGTAATTTAGTCATTTAGCATGCTGTTGTAATGCACAGTAATTGCACATTGTATGTGTAATTATGTATTGTTACAGTGTAATATACAGTGCAGTAAGACACACCCAATGCAAAGCGTTACCTTTGATTGCTAAAATTACCAGAACAAAAGAAAGCTTTTGACCAGCTTGCTGACTTTTTAACATAAGTGCGACTTTTTGCCTACTTACACAACTGCAGTGCCTCATTCAGTAAATGACTGTAGGTCAGACAGTGCTTTTCTGGGCACTGCACCACAGCTTGTTTTTTGTTCTAATAAACTTGGATGGAAAAGGAGACACTGGAAACTGATTTGTAAGGACAAGAGACAGTGTATTGTATCATACAGTATTCGTGTCTTCAATACAACCCCCAATACAAAACCATTGCAAGCACATACAGAGGATCCTCATAACTGCTTAATAATATCACTGTACTTGAAAGGTTAAAGACACTTGATTATAGTCCAATTCTAACCTCAACGTCTATAGAAGGCGAGGGAAAAATCAAGGCAGTTACCGTGTTCACCATGTGGAGTGCGACAGACAGACACAATCAGAGCACACGAGACCCCTACCTAGCCTCATCTTTTAAAGTGAAACATCGAACAGAAATCTGCAGTCAAAAAAACAAAAGATTCAGACCGACAAACACAGTCTTATCTGAGTCGGATCTCAAAAAAGAGCAGGGGGAATACAGGGCTAAAAGGTCCACAAAACCATCTCCTGCAAGAGGACAATCCATTCTTGTTTTTGCTAGCAAGGCTGGTGCCTTCAAGTGGATTCTTTAGAAAAAAAAACCTTTTACCAGGCATTTAAAAACAGAAAATAGAGCAGTGCTCAGGAATGTGCCTGGAGTCCAGGTGCTGCTCACAGTGAGAGAGGCACCAGGCTTCAACCTGCCTGTGCTGCTCACTTCAAATTTTGCAGTTGCCCAGTGATTCTTCCATGCTTATACCATGCATTTACCACAGTTTACCATGATTTCTATTATGATTTACTGTACTGTACTTCTCTGTGCCATACAATGCTTCCCTATGTTTTACCATGCTTTCACTATACGTTATTATACTTTGCTATGCATTTACTGGGGTAAACTTTTACAGGGGTCAGCACTTGAATCTGCTAATATTGCTGAACTGGTAGTGAGGACAGGCAGAGGGGCTGCTTGTGTGTTTGCTTTACAATTCCCAGTGCCACAGTTTAATTCCTCGTACTAAGCTGAAAATCAGCAGGAGAGGCCGGGGATTCATCTTTTACTGGACTGTTTGGCACTAAGCAGTCACGCGGGGAGTAGCTGATAAACAGCATCCCTTTTAGAAACAGGATTCAGCCTTTGTTTGGTGAGGAGGTCATTGTATGTTGCTTGCAGCACTTTCCAGTGTAGTTTACCTTCATTCCAACACGTCACTCTGAACAGTGTAATGGAACTCTATGAGCACATTGTGAAGCACACTTTAATTTTCTTTACAGAAAAGCACTAACTTTGAAACCAAACTACACTGGACCTGGGTGTAAGACAGCACAGTACAGTACACAGGTGTGAGGGATTGAAGCTGGCTTGTACACACCTCTGATAGGTTTGAGAGGGTGTAAGACAGCACAGTACAGTACACAGGTGTGAGGGATTGAAGCTGGCTTGTACACACCTCTGATAGGTCTGAGAGGTTAAAGCAGGAATATTATTCTGGCTCTCTGAAATGGAGCCTTTTCCTTCCTTGTCACCCTAGCAACAAGTTTGTTTTCCTTGTGAAAACATTCCCCTCAGGGAAAGGAAGTGCTCTCGCTCGCTGCTTCCTAGCAGCATTGACCTTTCAGTCTCTCTAATGAACAATGCTCTGCCGTGTAACATGCATAACTGCAGTACGCTGGAAATGTGATTGGTTATTTTGCTTATATATTCCTTGCCATGTCTATATTGCAAAGTGTTTTTGTAGAACTAACAGAGCAGCGCTCTCCTCAATGCTGGTCTGCCAGCGTCCCCCGAGAAGCAGGTGACAGGGACACCCCATCCAGCTCAGAGAGCATTGGTGGTGGAGGGGAATCTATTATCTGCACACCAACATGTAGGGGAGGGCTGCTCAACAGGTTTCAAAGTGTATAAATAAAAAAGTAGAATTAATCAACGATACAGGGCTGGTGAGGTTAGAGAAGCTAATTAAATGGGTTTAAAACTTTAGTAACCAGTCTCTCTGTCTCATTTTCTCCCTCACTTCCTCCCCTCTCTCCTTCGTAGTTAAGATTTTTTTTCAGACTATAGAATAAAGCCATTGATTCACTGAGACAGCAGCCTTCATTGTGATCTCCCCCGTGATCATTTTCCTTTAGAAATGATTTCCAAAGGCCAGCACAAGGCGTGTATATGTTTTCAAAACTGGGACAATGTAGAGAATAACATGAGCAAGGAGTGGGCTGATGAACCCTGTACAGGAACACAGGAACAAAGCAACATGAAACCCATCTCCCCTGCAAGAAAAAACAACACCTAGCAAGCAAGGGAACCCGAGATACTACCCAGCAGCAGGGACCCAGACACTTTGAGAACATTTTAATGTATGGATCTGAGAAAAATCCATTCGTAAATTAAAAGTATAGCTATAAATATTATTAATTGATTTTTATAAAAAATATTACATAAAAAATATTAGCTAGTTATTATTATTATTATTATTATTATTATTATTATTATTATTATTATTATTATTATTATTATTATTGTTATTAATAATAATAATAATAATAATAATAATAATAATAATAATAATAATAATAATAACAGGCTACAGCAATACAGTGTTTTAATAAGATGAGACGTTTTTATTACTTTTTAACTCGACAAAACCTTTACACTAGTAATGTGTAATTAAGACGTTATGTAAAGAAAACTGTTAGAACTTGTGTGTACATGTAAAAAGATCTATAGAGGTTTTATAAAGAGATCTTTAAACTGTATTATATATTTATATATTAAAACTAATCAAAAACTTTTTAACGCTATATTATAACACAATATTGCAACGCTACAGTAAGCGATTGCAACTCCAGAGACATACATACTGTTACCGATTGTTTTTAAATAAATCAACATTCAGACAGTATGGCCCCTTCAAACTCCTGCAGCTAAATGTGCACAGATCTGCTACAGAACAGTATGTGTGCTCAGGGCTGCATGCAAGGTGTTCTCAACAGAACTTCTACCAGCACCTGCACTTATCTGAGGGATTACACACTGTGTGCAAACAGGGGGCCCCCAGCTTACACTAATTAACGCTTCACTCGCAGAGAGATAACAGAGATACTGTAAAACAAGAAAGTTTCACGAGCAAGAAATATTTGCTAATTTCGCGTTTATTAAAAATCTGCAAAATTAACGTGCGGTGAAATATATTATTCATGCATGTGCCGTACATTAAAAGAAAAAGAAGAACAAACATTTATTGCAGCAAAAATGGACCTTGAAGGCCATTAGCGGAATTAAGTTACCGCAAAAAAATCCTGTTTTACAGTAGCAGAGAGAGGAGCAGAAAGTTTTTCAACAGTACGAGGGACATACACCAATGTTATATCTTAGATACTGTACATTGACGACATATTTGGCATCTCCGATAACACTAATGAAGATTTAATGGATTTCATACATTTTATTGATCAGTTTCATCCAGCTCTAAAGTATACATGGAACATTTCTAAACAAATTTCTTTCCTAGACATTACCATCACGGTTTCTAATTGTACCATCAATACTACAATCTTCTACAAAGAAACAGACTCTCATTCATATCTAAGATACGACTCCTCACATCCCAAAGCTTGTCGCAACTCCATTCCATACTCCCAATTACTAACACTGAGACGCATCTGCAGTGATGATAGTGATCTTTTGAATAAAACAAATGACATGTGTGCATTTTTCAAAAACTGTGGTTTTCCAGACACAATACTTAGAGAAGCTCAGTTAAGAGTATGGATAATAAACAGAAAGGATGCCTTGTACAAAACCAAAACACAGAATACCAACAATCGTATTCCCCTTGTTCTTACATATCATCCTATGACCAAAAAAGTACAACACATCATACAAAGAAATTTTAGCATTCTTCAAGATGATCCTTCTACAGCTCCTATTTTCAATAACCCTCCTCTAATGTCATACAAAAGAGAGAGCATCTAAGAGAGCATCTGGTCCACTGTAACATTTGACCCAATCTTAAGGGTACGTTTCGATGCAATAGGTCACGTTGTGCAACTTGTATATACATTCACAGCAACACAGTAGTTAAGGGAGCAAAATCCTCATTTACTATCCATGATACTTTTACTTGCATTAGTAAAGGAATAGTATATTGCATTGGCTGCATCAAATGTAACAAGCTATATATTGGTGAAACAAAACGATGTTTGGCTGATCGCTTTGTGGAACATCTGAGAAGTATACGAATTAACACCTCTACCTTTCCTGTCACCAGACATTTTAACAGACATGACCACACTATAGATGACATCACAATTTGTGGGATGGTTCAATGCTATGGAACTAATGCTGTCAGGAAGCAAAAGGAATGTGAACTTATTTTCAAACTAGGCACTTTGGAGCCATTTGGAATGAACATTCTATTCTGAGGTCATCATCATCATCATCAACAACATTCTAGAATTTTGTTTAAAAGACTACTTGTTTGTTTTTTATCAACTTCTTAAAGCACTGTTTTTTTGTATTCAGCCGATGAAGGACTTGTAGTCCAAAACGTCCTGATAATTGATTTGTAATCAATTATTCTACCTTTTTAAGTACCTGAAATATCCTTTTCTTTTTTCTTTTTTCTTATATATATATATATATGTATATATTTTTTACGCAGGAACATATTTCTGGTAGGAGGAGTATTTATAGAAAGGCAATTTGTTTTCTTGCTTATTTATTTCTGTGTTTCTTTATTTTAATTCAAAATGCTGTGTGAAGGAAATGGCTATAAAACAAGCTAAGTCTGTTATCCCTGGACTCGGAGCATCGTTTCAAACTGCAGTATCTCCAATTAGATTCCAAGGCACAAATCTAAACATTGCACTTCAACTTTTCACATAGACACAAAGACAGCCAAGCTAGGAGGTGATTATATATATATATATATATATATATATATATATATATATATATATATATATATATACACACACACACAAATTAAACAAGGCATGATTTTAGCTAAACTGGCCCTGCTGCACCAGCCCAAAAAAGGTAAAAATTGATGTTTCTGAATGGGGGGGGCAGGGGGCAAGTCTGACCCAGTTGTGTCTCTTTCTGCACCACAGTAGTTGTCATAAAATGATCTTTTTTTTTACTTTTTCATAACAAAAGTGTAGTACAGTTTCCAGAGACAGTGAAACCTGAATGATCTGGCTGTGATCAAAGAGACTACAACAGTGTACGGAAGGCAGGTCTCTTACCAGCAAGTTAATGACTGGCTAGAGTATTGAGAAAGCCGGGCTGAACCTGAGGTCCTACAAGGCCTGTAGATGGACATTAGCTTGGTGTCCCTGATTACCTTGCGCTTCCCTTTTCAATACTATCTTACAGCCTGCTCTGAGAACCTCCTTTTATCTGCTACGCCACAGAGATATTTAGCATGGGGGTGTGAAGGGTAATTCCCTGCCTGCATGTTTGGATAATTGGATTACGCTTTGCATAGTAATGTGTGAAATATCCCGTCTGTGTGTTCAGAGTGTTCTAATATGAGCCTCCACTTCAGAAGTTACATGTATTCTTCTTCTAGAAATACTAAAATAAACTCTTTTACAATTTGGGAGTAGAGTCCACATAACGCTGCAGTGTTCAAAGCATAGGATCAAAAATCTCATTTCAGCATTAAAGACAAGGAAAGAGACGTTTAGCTGAAGCGTTTGTCTCTTTTAATATTTCTGAATGGAGCACTATTGGAAGTATTCTGCTTAGTAAGCACGGCGCTTTGAACAGTAAGCACAATGTAAAGTTGGCACTGGATTGGTATTCTAGACATTAGAGTGCAGGTATAGAGTGTTCTAGTATTCTATTTAGTAGGCTGGGTGCCTTGAACATCAAACACAATGTAAAGTGCATACTGGATTGCCATCATTACAATTATTGATAGGAGTGCAGACTACCAGTGTCACAGCCTGTGATGTGCACTCAAGCAAGCTGGCAGTATACAAGGAAAATGCTGTTAAGTATGTGGCGCCTGCATGTTGAAATGTTGGGGATCTCTGCCTTGTAGGTTTTTAATTCTCCTGCGTGTGTTTCACATTCCTGACTGAGCCCTGTGCCTGGGTGAGAGCCCTGCCTTGGAACCTCTCCAGAGTTCCGGAATTCGTTGGAAAATCTGAGTGGAATCTATGATGGGGCGAAGCTGCATTATTCATTTGTATCAGGCTGCTTTTAGCTGATGAAAATACTGCTGGGAAAACTTAACAACAGAGAGTACACAGTCAGATTTGCTCAAAGTTCAAATTACAACATTAGCACAGCACTTTTTAAAAAATGGTTTACACACTACTCCAGACTGTTCAAGCCAAAATGAGACGCTCCTAATTACAATGCAGTTGTTTCTAAAAGTGTTTTATAACTTGAATGCTTTATACCCTAGAATGCCTATATCATTTGGTATATAAAGTGGTGTCTGTTAATAATCACTTCAAGACCTAAAGAAAATATAAGGGCACTGCTGTACCAAGCAGAATCTAAAAGGTTATTGTCTCTTTATACACATCGATGGTTTTATTCACAGTAAATACAACCATGTGGATTTGATTAGATCTGCTTGGTTTCTGTGTAGCTTAGCTACTAGTGCTATGGAATAAGTTTGAGGATTTATATGGGTAAGTAGTATTGGTTCTGGGTTCAGTTGCTTCGATACTGAGATCACTTTTCTTTATACCATTCTTCAACTGGCTGGGAGTTTGCTAGGAGAATCCTAACTGCCGAGAAATTGACCAACTTAATGTCGGAGCAACAGAACACTGAACCAAGCATCACGTGCAGTGATGATGTACCTGAGCAAAGCAGTGAAGATGACTAGCACAGCTCAGGGGTGCAGACACTGTAATGAGATACTGGCATTGATCGAGACTGTGGGGACTGTACAGTCACGCTGCTGTGGAGCGCTGCTTTGCAGTAGAGCCACATCAAGTGCAATGCAATCTGGACAGTAATAACAACACTGCTTGCACTCAGAATACACAGAGACTGCTTAACTGCGGATTTGAGATTGTTTTGCCTTGACATGAAGAGCGCTGTAGGAAAGTACATTGAGATTGTATCGTATTGCACTGTATGAACCTTCCACAGGGCAGGTAACACAATGGTTAATATCTGAAATAGCATCCAAAGATGTCTTTTTGCTGTGTATAATGGCTCGTTTGAGATTCCTGAAGAGACCTTAGCTTTGCTTGAGGTCATTAACTAGCAAAAATTTGCATTCTTCTCAGGTAAAGCAGTGCTTTATTAATGCTGGAGTTCCTTTCCTGAAGCCCTCGGCAGGGCTGCGCAGCTCTGCAGACACAGCTGCGCTTAATTTCCAAAGAGCTCATTAGCCTGCACTCAAAGGTGCTCATTATCGGACACGTGTAATCATTTCTAATATTATTTACTTATTTCTCTTCAAAACTAGTGACCAGTACCATAACATGGTATTATCTTGCTTTAATACTGATGGCTTTTAGCGTATTCGTTTTATGACATTTATTTTGCTTGTCTTGGTCTTTTCCAGGAAGAAAACGAAATCCCGTCCAGCGCCTTCGTGAAGGACGCTGTCCCCTACCCGCGAGGGACTGAGGGCGAGGAGCTTGTGGACAGCAACAAGCCCCTGGAGGAGACACTGCAGACGGTGAACCTGTCCTCGGACGAGGAGATCTGCCCGGATGAGGAGGAGGAGGGCAGCCTCCACGAGGAGAAGCTGGAGCAATCCCGCGCCGAGAAGATCAAGCGCTCCAGCCTGAAGAGGGTGGACAGCCTGAAGAAGGCCTTCTCGCGGCAGAACATCGAGAAGAAGATGAGCAAGATCGGGACCAAGATCGTGTCCCCTGAGAAGAGAGAGAAGATCAAGAAGAGTCTCACCCCCAACCACCAGAAGACCAGCAGCTCCAAGAGCTCATCCTTTAAGGTGACTCCTCTCACCTTCAACGTCAAGAAGAACAGGGAAGGAGAAACTTCCGTCACCCCCAATACACCAACCACTGCCAGGGAGTCTCCAACAGCCATGGCCTCCATTGAGCTGGAGCCCCTCAGCAGCCCTGGGGAAGATGTCTCCTTCTCGGAGGTCCACTCTGAGCTGTCTGCAGCCCTGGATGAGGTGAAGGCCGCCGCGGATTCCCTGCAGAAGGAGATCAGGTTGGAGGAGAGCAGTGTGGCCGTGGGTGACATGGAGATGGAGCTTACCATCATGGAGTCACTGGAGGATGAAGCTGAGATCCTGGAGTACACCACATCCTCCACCCTCAGACAGGAAGAACAACAGCCCTCGGCAGAGGAAACCTCTGGGGAGCCTGCCGTGCAGCCAGCTGTGCTCAACCTGGATTAGTCATCGTCACCCTGTGCCTTCGGAAAGGAGGTGTTCTCCTCAGTGTGGATCGTGAAATGGCTCCTGGGGTGCTCTAAGCTTTCCTTGCCTCTTCCACCCTCACCATCACACCCAATCACATGGCCTTGTATGGATCACCCATTACCAAACAATTGATGTTCTAGTCTTGTTTTTAGATTTCATGTGTGATGTCTGTCTGTCTGCCTGTCTTTGTTATCCACTTTAATAACTTAAATCACTCAGTCACCCTACAGTATCTAAATACAATTAAATATCTAGTCATAAATCTGTATAATTATCCAGCATTTTGTATGTGTCGGTCTATCTATTTACATATCTCAGTAAAATTAATTTTCCTATTTTAATGAGAATTGGGTGTATTTCTTTCCTGGTCATCTTTCTTGTTGGAGGGGGCAGGGGAGGAGAGATGGGCACATTAGTAAGAGGACACAGTAATAACTGTATGCCAGTGTCTTCTATCTCATATGCTTTGCTCCCACAGCATTGCTGATGGTTAGCGTGAAGGGTGGAAGGCGAATCACAAACGTATCTGGGAGGTGAAGAAGACATGAGCGAACTAGTGTTGTGCTGATCAGTTCACAGCATAGTTTGCATTGAAACATATTCTGTGAGCTCAGCAGCTAGTCGTATCCACATTTTCCTTTAGGTCTCTGGACTTTTGGTATTGTTTTCCCCCATAGGTATTGCAACTGTTTAGTGTTGAATAGCTCCTGTCCTTGCTGGACATTTTGAGCAATTGTCTTCCAGTGTAGGGGAACGTGATTAAGATTTAGATATCAATTTGAAGTCCAAGTCACAGAAATCCTTAGACAGGGACTTCAGCAATCAGGAGGCCAGTTCATCATGCAACTCAATATACTGTATATTCTTGATCTACATTAAATCAAAGGAAAGCAATGCCTCTAGCCTCACAACCACCCGCCCACCCACCCAAATACTTTTGTGATTTGCTGCCCATCTGTTTCCAATGGCTTTACTGTACAACATGAGTCAAACTGTAAGTATGCTCTGCTTTCTCTGGGAGAACAATATAAATGCCATCTACAGCATGTACTATATAAATACATGCAGCTTGGAAGCAGCCCTGTCTCTCGGGTCTGGGTTATTAGCAGGGTTCTTTGCTGCATGCCTGTTTCTTTAGCACCCTCTTTATATTTTGTATTTCCAAGTCACTGGGGTGTGAACTAGCAACCTCTCTATAGAGCACATGCTGCCCTTATAAAACTGTAATAAAGCACAGTGAAGGCATGGCAAAGCCTAGGTAAGCATTGTAAATGGGTGAGGTAACACATATACAAATAACATGCCAAGCCATGGTAAACATACTGTATAGTATAAACAAGACACTAGGGGGTGGGCAATAGTCCTCTTCTTTACATAGAGGAATAGTGACACTAGGCGACTACAGTACTACCACCTCCAACTCCTCAGCTAACCATTGATATTATTATTATTTATTTCTTAGCAGACACCCTTATCCAGGACAACTTACAATTGTTACAAGATATCACATTATTTTTTTACACATTATTTTTACATACAATTACCCATTTATACAGTTGGGTTTTTACTGGAGCAATCTAGGTAAAGTACCTCCACCAGGGATTGAACCCATGCCCCTCCGGTCAAGAGTCCAGAGCCCTAGCCACTACTCCACACTGCTACATATTACTGTAGTGGTGCCCACCCTCTCCCTTCTCTCGTCACTAAAGACTTGCCACCATGGGTTCTGTGTTATTACTGGCAGTTCCCCAGAAGCAAACCCCAGGCGAGTTCTGATTCCTTTGCTTTGATGCCTCTATGGACTCTTTGGGGGAGCCTCTTTACATTGTAGTGACTTCTAACTAAGGTGACCATTACTGGCAGTAAAACCAATAGTAAGGGGTCAAGTATCGGGGTCCAGTCTTTAAACTGCAAGCTTAACGCCTCCACTGGAATATCGTAACGCCTCCACTGGAATATCAGAGGTCCTGTCAGGAGCCAGCAAATTCTGCAAACCGGTGCTTTTCCTGTTTTCTGTGCTGCCAGGCTGGGTTTCCTTTTCAAGCCCCTCTGGTTCCCCTGAAAGAAGGGAATCGCCTTTCCTGTTGCCAGTTGTATTGAAGAGTAACACATTTACTTACAGCAGCTCCGAACCAGCGGCTGCAGCAGCTGCATTTCAATGTAATGGAATCTGGTGATGTGTCATGCCGGGTAGCCTATGCAATAAGATGCTGCTCTTTCACTATTATGACAAAATACAATGTTCAACCATGCTCACTTGCTGCTCAGTGGTGACTTAATGCAGGACTTGTGAAAAATGTTCATTCAGACATGCTGTGACAAATACTTTCTGATAAGTGTTTAAGTTTTGCCTGCTCCCTTATAAATGCTTACTGCAGTAGCCCACAGTAAGAACAATGGAAAGTGCTGAACCTGTTCCAAACAGTATTCTCTTTGTGAGGGGCACACTTGGGAACCGAATTGTGCAAGTACGTCTGTTGCAGATTATTCACACTATGAAGTTTGTTTTAAGGCTCTGATATCATCCAGAAGCGTTCCTGCATTAATCCAGAGGGGTGACTGTAAGAAGCACAGGACCCTGAGGAAGGCAACAGGTGTAGTATCACTTACAGCAAAAGCAGAGTAAGACATGGCACAGGGCAGACATGAGCTCAGAATAAAACTAACATAACCAATCAATAAGCACATGTTTACCAGTTTTGAATGGCAGGAAATGAGATATGGTCTCCACCTACCATTCCTTATCCATGGCAGACTTTGACTACTATAGCTCAGTCTTATACTATCAAGCTCACTCAGATTTCAATTCACACCAGGCATTTTAATGAGATGTACAAGAAAAAGCTCCCACTGTAAAATGCTTAAATAACTAATGCAACAAGTGCTCACACTGTCGATAAGATGTGTGTTTTATAGCACCTACAGTATGTTAGCAAAGATCTCTTGCATGTATATTTCTTCTGAGCACACTGGTGTCCACAGAATTAATTGTAAGGGGGTGCAAGGTGTTTAAAAGTAGGGTAACTGGTTTTGTATTGCATAATAATTCTTCTAAGCCCCATTTACATTAACAACTCAGCCTTAAGCTAAAGTCTGATGAAAACCAATACTGTAAATGTGCCTCCATTAGGGTTGGTGTTGGTTTGTAATTTTATTTAAATATTGATGCTCAGAAATCGTATCCTGTGAAGGAGTAAATTACAAAAAATAAAGATAAACACATTGCACAGTGCAGCTTTGAGAGAGTAGCTCATACCCAAATGGTAATGAACAGTGGTATCCCTAGCCTCCATTGACTCTGATGATCAAATTCAGATTAACGAACGTCCACAAATACAGAGTAACATTGTTTAATCTAATGAGTAATAAGTTACCTCACTTGTACGGATTTCTTTGCGCTCCGGGTTGTTCTTTAACGTCGCGCACACTGAATGCACAAGTTATTTCCCGCCAGCAAAAAAATAAATAAATAGGTCCTGCCCAAGAATCTCTGGACAGCCAGCTTGTTATCCTTGTGATTAGCTTAGTGTGCTTTCCTATAGCTTTCAAACACATGATATCATCACCCGAATAGATGACTCCTCTATACTACTGCGTACCACTAACTGAGATAGATTTTTTTTTGTTTTCTCACTATTTATTATTTAAGATGTGTGAAGTAAATTACTAACAATTAATTAAGACTGGGTCATTATATATGCATTCTGAGACCAAAAAAAGGTCACAGGTCAAATTTCTGGGTAATGCATTTTAACAAGACCAATATCTATTTACATATTTGTTCTTACCCATTTTTTTTTGTCTGAAAAAGATGACTGTGCATTCAATTTTGTTTTGTGAACACCAGCAAAGGCATACCTCATTGCATAGAAATATCTTAGAAAAAAACTTTTTTTTTTTTTTAATATATAAATTCGTCTGCTTTCTTAGCCTTCTATGGCATACAGAAAAAAAGTAATATGGTGACCTTTCAATTTTATAGCTTTAAAACGTTTCTTTACATCTATTCTTTGAAACAAAACAAACAAAAAAAATGCATCTTCTGGCAAAATATTAAGATATAATTAATTATATGCAGTAAAAAGCACTCGTGAGTAAGGATCAGTCAGCACACAGATTTCCTACAAGAAATCCGTTTTTAGAAATGTTCTCTGTCTCATTACATCATAATTACTCTGTGTTTTAGAAGCAGTGTTTGCGCATTCAGTCCATCGTGTTTTTCTTTTTTTTTTTATCACTTTTTCACATTTACAGGAAGCACATTTCGTGTTGACATCGCAGCAGGATTTTCGCACCTACCTGCAGACGCCCATGTCGGAGCAGAACTACAGAGCGCGCCAGGGACCCGCCGGAAACAGTTCTCCACACAATTGATACTCAAGAACACAAGGCAGCACGGCACAGCTAAACACGGAGCTCTGGCACCATCTGGTGGAGACATCTAACCATTGCAGGAATGCGTTGAACCAGAGTGCCCAAACAACATCACATTCCAGTTATTATAAAGGAATAGGGTTCTAAGTGCAGAATAAGTGGAAATGTAATTTATAACATTTAGCATTATGAATTTATGAACCACTACTTGATAATACAGACTATAAGAAGAGGCGTCACGGTGACCGGGAGGTTAAGGCGTTGAACTCGGAATCCAATGCCGGGGTCTACCCGGACAGATCCGAATCCTGTTCGTGACGAGCTAATCATCTTTATGCATAATTCTTCTGTAATTAAATAAACCGCGGGGTAACTTAACCTGACTGGCAATACATACAACTATTGTCGTAAACTTATATTTGCCACTAGTTCTGAAATCGATAACATAGGTGACAAAATCAGGAGGCGGGCGACGCATTCGGTGCTTACACCAGAATTGATCGAACATTTCAGTCTATACAACTGTGTTTTTTTATCGCGCATGGATAAAGATTAAAAAAAAAAAAAAAAATGAAAATGCAAACTGTAATATTGAAATCCATTATCTATTTATTGAGGATAATATTTACGTATTTCCTCTCTATTTAGCATAACTGACAAATGTGTTATTTTCCTTTTGTTTCTACCCTAAAAAGTTTGCAGACTCCCAACTCTACGTAGTCTTGTTAAAGTGTTCATGTGAATGAGTATCAGCGTCTTTGAGGTACTGAAAGCAGGGTTGGCTTTTTGTCACAACTTCTCTCCTCACAGACTTCCTATTTGGAACAATAGATCCATTTTGTACAAAAGGAAATCTATATTTAAACACAATGGTTTGCTAATAGTATTATATTTGTTTATGATCTGTTAAAAGCCAATGGAGACGCTCTAAATTACTTAGAATTTTAGGATACATTTAACGTTCCAGTGACTCCAAAAGAATATGCAATAGTGTTTGACGCCAGTAGCCTTTTTCACCTCATGTAAATCATCATTTGAATACAATCATCTAGACCCTACCTTTCTAGATTTGCATATTCGTAACGTTAGTTTATTTGATTCCAAGTGCAGTAATAGATTTGTAAAACAGCACTTCTCAGACTTAGATTATACAAGACCTAAAGCTTGTGTGTCCCGGAACTCTTTACTGAACTGCAATGTTAATTGGAAGAAAACATGGACAATTTCTCATAAGTATGCCCTATTGCCAAAAATGAAAGAGATTCAGTTTACTATCATACATAAGGTTTATCCAGTTTATTATTATATGAATACAATACATTCAAACATTGATCCAAATTGCACCTTTTCTCACCCTGAAAGAACCCCTCACTTGTTTTTCAGTTGTACATTTCCAGTGTATTCTGGAGAAGAGTTACTTATTGGTTTGACTCTTGCAGTATCCGCATTTATTTCTCGATAAAAGATATAATCTGTTATTTTCAGGACTCTGATCTTGATCGTTCTCTTGTCTTCCTAATAAAGTTAAATGCAAATGGATGAAAACCAAACCAAACTTTCTCATTTTCGCACCGATTGTAAAATATATCTCAATTCTTTGAAGATGTGTAGACAGGAGAGCGACCAGAACATTGGATGCCTTCAGTGGTACTGACTTTTGAACATATTCTTTTCTTTGAATTATCGAATGTAATAGCTTTAAGATATTGAAAAGCCCTGTTAATATTTTTTTTAATGTATTTTCTTTGTATTATTGTTAATTCATTGATTATGGAGTGTATATGCCTCATTGTTGTTCATTGTGGAATTTTGATTTTTTGAATATTACTGTATATTACTATATTAAAGTAAATAAATGGGGAAAAAAAGAAAAAGGGCAGAAAAAGTGTTTCAGCGTCTCTTCATTAGAACCCACGCCCAAACTCCTGATCTGTCCATCCGGCCGTGTGCGTTCCTGCTCTCCTCCCAGCTTGTGTTTGACGTGTTCAGAGCGGTTCCCGGCAGTGAACACACAGAAAGTTGCGTACCCGGTGAATTTACCACAGCTTTTCATTAACACAAAGGGACAATCCCCGTTTTATTTCCCTCACTGATAAGCAAAAACATGCCTGCATTCTCTATTTTTTTTTTCGTGCTAATATATTTTAAACATTTTGTATGTATGTCCAAAGCAAAACGGTTTTTATATTCATATTTAATGGGCTTTGCAAATGTGGTTCAGTTCTTAAGGCTTACTTGGTTACAAGAGCCCGCATTATTTGTATTTTTCCGGGCTATAAATTGTAAAACACTCTGTAGGTATAGATGTATTTCTATAATATGGCTAGCCAAAGCCACTTTCAAATGGGTCACAGTTAGACAAAGTAAAATAAAGTTAAAATTATTGTTATTTTAAGCACACGCTGTTGTATTGTGCCTTGAAATAAAACAATTCTAATCGTTATAATGTCTAATTCCCCACCCCACATCACCCTCTCTGATCCGGTACTTTGATAAGAATTAAAATCAAAATAATAAATAAATAAATAAATAAATAATACCGGTACTAATAACACGAAACGGTCAGCAAGTCACGGCGTCACTTAACCAGCGGCGCAAGAGTTAAAAGAAAACTAGACCGTCGGTCATTTTCACAGCCGTCCAATCAGCGTCTGTCTTCGGATGCCATTGTTACAAAAAAAAAAAAAAGAAAGAAACATTCTATGGACGGTACCACCACAAGCCTTTGTGGTGCATGTACTTGTGTATGTAGTAACAATATACCTTCACTGCTGTGTAATCGTTATTCTATCGTATCATTTCTGGTCAATAAATGTGTGTATGTACACAGCATTGTTAAATGTGAACAAAGCTGTGAACATTTAACGTTTTCGAAATTGAAAGCAGCCTCCCTTTCACCACTTTTCAAATGGAGGATGGTACAGCCTATCTGTTTTTATAGATCTGATGTACTCACGCTGGCGCAGTTTGTGGTCTTTGTTTGGCAGTCGGGGATAGAGTTAGTTGTGTTTTGAATAAGAAAGCGCTGCTTTTGTAAAAAATAAATACATACAAATAATTAAACATTCAAACTAGGTCTGTGCGAAGGAAACTGCAAGGGTGGACTGTTTACTTTGAGAGGCCTTCCAATGACAGTTTCATACCGTACATGTAATCTAAATTTTACAACAGAAGTTAGTGTGTTCGCAAATTATAACGAAGTTTGGAATACAGTAGTGTTTTTAAAATAATTAAATCAAGGGCCTACTGCAATAGTTTTGTACCGTTTAAACACTCCGGAAACCAAAACAATTATTGCATTTTTATACGCTAGATCGAGAAAAGGCAAGCGAGTGAGTTAGGCGCTGAGAGAGGAGCATTGCGAATGTGCTAGTTTATCGAGGTAGTTTTCAACCCATAGCTGATTTTATGGTACAGTAATGTGATTCAAAGTAGTTTGAATTTGTTTTATACAGTGACGGGCGGACATGCTAAACGCCTCTAATGAAACAAAAGGGCTGCTAAGATTTGATTATTAATTTGGCTTTTTGATTTTTAGACCAGCATGATATATTTGCAATAAGGAAAAGGTATTATTTCTCAGAAACCCAGTTTTAACGTTGTTTAATCATACACTGTACATAATATAATATTAAGACTTGCCATACAACTGTGAAAATTGTTATTTATATATTATTTTGCCGCAACCACTGCCCAGACCCCGCTGCTAAATAAGTATTTTTTAAATATATTTTAATAACAAACACTGACAGCCGTTACAATGTCGAACATTCCCAATGAAGCAGTTGTCTTGATAAAAGAAGTTAAACCCGGGCTGAAAAATTTAAATATCGTCTTTATTGTACTGGAGACAGGTAAGTTAACAAGGCGCAGGCGTGTTGCCCCCATGGAACCGCACGTGTAGAGAGACCATTTGTCTCCTTTCTCTTAAAGGGGCCGCATCTTAATAATCCGAGGCATTTAAATTGAGACATTGTCCGTCCTGAGCATTGGTCCTAATATATGTATTTTGGGGATATTTATATCCTTTTCTTTCTTAAATATATGCAGTATTTGTATTTATTTATTGGTGTTCCTGGAAAGGTTAAGAAGTAGAACTGTATGTACTATGTATATCATTTGCTATATTCAGGGTGAAACCTACAGGGACGCATTGCTGTCAAACCGTCTCTGCAGTCCTGGGCCTCTCCTAACTACAACCAGCCACTGCTGGGGCCAGATTACATCGTTTTGTGATGTAATTAGATACTAGTATAGGATCAGTAAATTCATATGAATACTAATTATTCATATTACATTTCTCATGTAAAACTTTTTTTTTTATTATTAATGAAATAGCTCATTTGCAAAGGTCCTGGGATGTCTACTTCTTGTGTTTATGTAAGATACTTTTAATTTGAGTTAGGCTGTTGTAGGTTCGTGCCTTGGCTATATAATTTTCTGCCAGTAGTAACTCAAACCATTGCAGCAGTCAAAAGAGATTTGGGAAATTTTAAAACAAAAAGTGCTTAGTATTTTGACTGAGGGTAAGTAAATCCTAACTAGGTTTTCAATAAAACATGTAGGCTGTGTGGTCCAGTGGTTAAAGAAAAGGGCTTGTAACCAGAAGGTCCCTGGTTCAAATCCCAGATCACTCACTGACTCACTGTGTGACCCTGAGCAAGTCACTTAACCTCCTTGTGCTCCATCTTTTGGGTGAGAAGTTGTTGTAAGTGACTCTGCAGCTGATGCATAGTTCACACATCCTAGTCTCTGTAAGTCGCCTTGGATAAAGACGTCTGCAAAATAAACAAATAATAATAATGTATTGATGGTGAGGGGGAAGTTGGAACAAATGTGCTTAGTTAATATCTGGATGAGAAGTTGTAGGCAGTGTTGGAACAGGGGTAGCCTGTCTACACGGGAGACTGCGTGACTGTGTAGTGAAAAATACTTTATATGAAAGAAGGGTATACCTCCGATCTAAACACATGTGCACGAGTAACAAACTGACTTTGGACAAGGCCTCAGTGCATGATATGTTTGTTTCAGAAAGCACAGATATCCATGGAGTCAATTTGAAAAAGATGAAAAGACTGACAAAACTTTACAATGTTTGATATTTATCCCTTTGTAAGCAATTTGTTGACTCCCCTTCAACCCGACTGTTTTCTGTCCAATAATCAAGGTAGTCGTTCTCTTGTTGCACATGGCGAACCTGCCACATATTTCCTCTGTGGGAAAGGGGGCGTTGGTCTCTGACCTTATGGTCCTCCATGTGCTACATGCAGCAGGGCGCATCCATCTTGTCTTTTAAAATACCTCCCCCCATCTCCGGGTCAGCCACTTGTAATGAGAGAATTCTAAGCTTGGACAAACTAGCATTAAAACGACTATAAAAGCACATTCGCTCACAATTTAAACATAATGATTCTTAACTATAAAAGACACATACATACACATAATGTAAAACTTCTAATGAATAACATAATTAATACCTCATGCAGAAAGCCATTACAACAGCATACAGGCTCTGGAGGGTCAAGCTGCTGCATGACATCAGTTCATTTGTCTTGTTTTTTTTCTGTGCAGGTCGAGTTACCAAAACTAAAGATGGGCATGAGGTGCGGTCGTGTAAAGTGGCAGACAAGAGTGGCAGCATCACGATATCGGTGTGGGATGAGCTGGGGACACTGATCCAGCCCGGGGACATCATTCGTCTCACCAGAGGGTACGTCCACAATGCTAAATGGGAACCTGGAATGCAGTATAAATAATATTATAACATTCATTGACAAGAGTTTCCACTACAAGTGTTTCTCAGTGACTTCAGTGATGACTTGTAGCTGAAACACTGCAGTGGATTTGATGTTTCTTTTAGTGTTACTGCATACACCCCGTAGTGTTTTGTACAGATGATTCACAGACCCTGATTAGTACTAATCCTGGACTGCCTAATATTACCTTAAAGCTGGTCCAAGGTTAGTGCTAAATTAAAATTCAATGACAAACGTTTCAGCTGGAGCTCTTTCAATGTCGGATTTTAGTTTCTTTTAGCATTTCTGAATGTGGTTCTATTGAGTGTTGTAAGATAAGTGCAGCTTTTCTTCCTCACTCGCCTGCCATTAACTTTCATTTGCCATGTAGATCTTGTATGCTGATTTGAAAGAAATGCATGCTGTAGCAAAAAATGCATCTTGATGAAAGCAAACTCTCCTCTATACTTTGTTTGTTTTCCTGAGCACCCGTGTGAGAGGAGCCGGTGTGCAGTTGTCATACCACCACTTCACCAATGTCTCAAACCATCTGAGATGCCGACTTCATATTTTTTGGGTATTTTAAATAATTTTACAGAGCTGAGTCAAAGCCTAGTATCTCAGGTACCATTTCAAGGGTATTGCTAGAACGCTGAGTTAGTCCTAATATTTGGTGCACAGCTGTATTCGGTTTCTTTTACCAGTGCTTCACTGCAATATTGTTTTAACCAGCTGTTTTTTACAATATTTTATTTTTTTCTGTCAAGTTTACCGTTTTTACTGTTGAACTGTATTAACCATATCCCTCTTGCAGATCGTTGTCACTGTTTTACTCCATGTATACCAACTGTTCCATCAAAGCTGCCGTCCCCTTGGCATTGTGCCGCAGGGCCTGCTTTGTTTTTGTTAATCTCCAGCTGCTTTTCTGTTCCTCTGCCTCCTCTAGTTACGCCTCCATGTGGAAAGGCTGCTTAACGTTGTACACGGGACGAGGGGGAGACCTGCAGAAGATCGGGGAGTAAGAACTGCGTTGATTTTTGTACCCCAGGCTGAATTGTGACAAGCGCGTATATCATTTTATATACATGCATTAATTAATACAGTGCAAGCTATAAATCCCTTAAAAGTAGCTGTTTGGTGTATCAATAATACAGGACTGTGTAGATGCAGCTGCCTGTCAGAGGGTGTTTTAATGGTACTGCTATTCTCTGGGTTAATCTGCCTGATAGAAACTCTTTATAAAGTCCCAGACCTGTTCTCCTGGGTCTGTGTGCTAAACCCAGTTTCTTAAATATCCTCCCCAGGTTTTGCATGGTGTACTCGGAGATCCCCAACTTCAGTGAACCCAACCCAGACTTCCTGTCCCAGGTGTCCTTGCAGAACAAGAGTGTAAGTGAAACGCCAGGCACGGCAATGCACTCTGCACACTTAGAGACCCGCTAAACTACAGTCACCTGGTACAAATATGAGGTACCCTTTGCTGAACAGTGTGCACTGCACAGTGGGTCACCAGGAGCAGGTTACTGGTTAAAACTACTGCTTTTAATAGTGTGGGCAGTAACAGCTGTCGCTGGATTTGAGATTTATTGCACTGATCAATATCAGAGTCATGCTAAGCTCGAGATTGGGGATGGGTCACAACTACTACACAAGTTTCATCATCACAAAGTCCCGGGGATTTCCATGGTGTAGGTTAAGCGGGAACGTTTAAGTCCGCGGCTTGTCCCTGGATAGCCCCCACGTGGCCCAGAGTTAATGGCAATGGGGGTCTCGGAGTTAGTAATCCATATGGTACACCCCCCCGTTTTGTTAACAGTAAGTAGAATTTTTAAAAATGAAATCTACTGATACCGAACAGATTTTGGTATTTAAAGACACATTTGAAACGGGCTGAAAGGAATGTATTCTAGTGCAGTTCAGGAGCGCTCAGGCCCGACTTTTCTGATGTCACTGATGGCCTTGTCTGAGTGAAAGGGCTGCGGTTCAAAGCACAAAATCCCGTAGATTTAAAATAATGATTCATCTAGTTAAAATAAACGTTTCCTAAACCACCAGTTATATCTTAATCCGAATATAAGTTGAACGGTTAAACCATGAAACGATTTTGGAGCAGATAGAATCACTAGGGATTGGACTTTTGAACCTGCTGTAGTTACATACAGTCACCTTCCATACACAAGTGACTTGTCTTGATTCCTTATGTCGGTGTGGACTGTATAAACTTTGTATTGCGAACTTGGGTTATCCATCAGATGGGTGAGCAAGTCCTCTTCACTTGAGTACTGCTGCACTGAAAGATCCCAATGTTTCGGCTGCACCCTGCTGTAGTCACTGATGGGAAACCGAATGTCCGGTTACAGCAAGATGCACCTGATGATGTTTGTTTTTGTTTTTGTTTTTTTTGTATAGGCCAAAGGTGAGCAGAGGAGCAACTCCCCCACAAACAGCTCTAATGCAGGTATGCAGCAAAAAACATGCACTTCAATTTCCAATTCTAATTACCAATGTATTGATCAAGTGAAATTGTGAAAGAAAAGTCAGAAGGTAAGTTATACAGGGGAGCAGTGTCACTGCATTACCTGCTCTAGTCTCAAGTAGGGATCCAAACGATTCAGATTTTTCCAAACTGAAATATTTTATAGAATGAGAAAGCGCTGGTAGTCTCAGCACTAAGCCGGCGGCATTTTCAGTAGCTCATGGTGCACTTTTCAGCTTGTATTAACATCCCTTAATAATCTTAATATAGCAGCATTAATCAGAAGTTATGACACACTTGCCTGATTTATTCTGACAGCCCTCAGTAAGGCTAGTCCTGGCTTTGTACTTTTTCTGGGTGTTCAGATGTCTAGGGCTGTGTTCAGTAAGGCTAGCCCTTTTCTTCGTACTTCTTCTGGGTGTTAATATGTCTAGGGCTGTTTTCCTTCCAGGTTTCTGAAGCGTTTTTTTGATGAAAGGTTCTAGTGCTCGTAATGGCAGGCATATGCAAACACTCCGCCTGCGAACCCCAACCTAAACCTTTGTTAAAAGTGCATCCAAGGAAGTGAAAAGCTGCAGCTGGAAATCTTAAAATAAAAATAAATAAATAAAAAATAGAAAATGAACTCACTAGCTAATTTGTTAACCTTGTATATATCTTTTGAGTTTATTCATCTGGGGCTGCGTAGGAATCTGTCTGTACATGAGGTGGATGATTTGCTTTATATAGATCCTGGTATCTGTAGTTGTGTGTTTTAATTTTTTTGTATTCAATTGCCTGACGTGGGTTACTCATGTCATTTCCTCTGCCGCCCCCCCCCAGGTAACGGCTCTCAGCAGTCCTACTCCACGATGGGTGCGACCCCTGCCAACAGCCACCCACAGCACCCAGCACCATCCTACGGGTGGCCTGGCAGAACCAATGGGCGCGGGCAGGGCAATGGTAACGGCAACCTCCAGACAGTAGGGGGCAGCACTCCCGGGCACACGCAGCCTTCTGTCACCATCAGCAACGGCAGAGACCCCCGCAGGACCAAAAGATAACCCCCCTTCCTCCCTCTGTCCTGCTAGAGGAGACAGTGTTGACAGCCACCTTACTGAACAAACTGCTCACCCTACTTGAACACTAAATGCACTTTTCTTTTTTATTTTATTTTATTTTTTTTTTTAAATCATGGAACTGTGAAGTTTGTGTTGCAATTTTTTTTTGTGTGGGTGTGAGATGTATACAATTATAGTGTGTGTGAGTGTATAGTGGACTGCTCATAAAACACCTATAACTGCAGCTTGCTGCTTTAATAAAAAATAAAAAGATGTATGGTAGAGTTGCTGCATGCATTGCTGTAACTCTTCTTGACCAAAAGTGAAAAGTGACCATAGTGGAGTTGAGGTGGCAATTCAGGGTTTTTTTTTTTTGTTTGTTTGTTTTGTGTTTTTTAAATATATCGCTCTCTTATTCAGTTAGGCTAAATTTAGGTGGTGACAATAAAGAAATTACAAAAAAAAAAAAACTAAAAAAGCTTTTGCGCATCCTGTGTTTTCTTTTTCATGAAGCTGTATTTGTCTAAATCAAGCAACATCTGCTAAACCAGGCTTCACACAGTTTGTGTTTGAGACTGAACTGGGGGGGGGGGGGGGGGGGGCTGGAATAAAGACTGCTGCTGCTGCTGCTGCTGTTGTCTGTGTGTGTGTGTGAGAGAGAGAGAGATGGGATATCAAGCAAATCCGTTCAAACGGCTGCAGGAACGTCTGTTCAGCAATGCAATGGATGGAAGTGAGCCCTGGTGTACCTTTTCAGTGTGTGTAACCCAGTTTTTTCCCTGTTTTGTCAAAATAGCTGTCTTTGTATGCTGTGTGCTTCGGGTTATGAAATGCATGTTGCAGCGTGCATGAAAGTGGAGTAGCTGGAGTAGACTGCCCAGCAGCCGCCCATAACTTACAGCAACTTCTTTGCAACTTTGTCTAGGACAGTTCTTGGTTCAGGGACAGTCCATTGACAGGCAATGGGTGCCTATTACCAACAAGGAAATCGACACAATGCTGCTAGGGTAATACAAAAAATGGACTCAAAATATTCTAAACTGCTGTTTCAGTGAGAGCACCTGGTCCTATCTCCCAGTACTGGATACCCAAACATACTGTTTGAGAAAATAGATGGCAAGTTGATTAGATGGATTTGTTTGGATTTGATGCAGCAGGCTTTGCAGTTTAAACACTATGTGCTATGTGATCTGGGCTCTCCGGGGATCGAAAAGCCAGCAAATTAAAAGCACAGCTTCAGATGAATGCAGGTGCAGTAAGATCAGGGATTAGTGTTGCTGTAGCACTCAGACCCTTTGTGTCAGATTATTTACTGCCCAATTTCCTTCTGTAATTGAAGGTGGCCGACCTTATTAAACACTGTATCCAATGGCAGCTGCCAGGTTTAATTTGTATTCTAGATAAGGCTGATGAATTCATGGGGTAGAGCTGTAAGCACGTCCTAGTTTAAAAAAATAAAACAACATTTCTTGATAGATGGCTTAAAGCAATTTCTCTTGAGATTTAACAAAAATATATATTTTTCAGGAAGACACCACAGCACCACCTAGAGGAGGAGGGACAGACCGTCAGGGACACTTGCTTATATTAGCATGTACTCCTATCTACAGTAAATGCAACAAGGCAATAGGAACTTTTGTGATTGACTTCCTACAAGAAAGAAAATACAATTATATAGATTATATAATTTTATAGATAGAACATATTTTACTTAAAAGTAAATACAAATCTAAAGCCGAGGGCACACAAAGCCACTTTTTCAGGAACAGTTGCTTGACACCAGGAGACTGAGAGACCTAGTTTTGCTGTATCAAACCTCAAGTCTTCCCTGGTGTGACCAAGTTCCAAGTCACTTTTACTTTGGTTGAAGTAGATGGCACTGGCTCTTACAGCGTGCAGATACTTTGGCTGACCTAGCCTGTCATGTCATGTCATGTCAACAGCTGGCAAGTATGACTTAAGAGCAGCTTCTGAACTCAGTAAAGCAGCGGAATACAGGCTGTATACAAATCAGAAGAGCAGCTTCTGAACTCAATAAAGCAGCGGAATACAGACTGTATACAAATCAGAAGAGCAGCTTCTGAACTCAGTAAAGCACTGTAACACAGACTGTATACAAATCAGAAGCTGCCTTCTCTTTAAAGAACCCTGCAAATGACCCCCAACCCCCATTAATATATACTGCACTTACTTTACAAAACAAAAACTACACAAAGGGAAGTTCACCCGCCCCGAATGTGAAATCTGTTATTGCATTCATAATGCATTCTTTAGCAATCTTTGTGAGTACTTGTTTTACAGCACACAATATGTACAATAATAATAATAATAATAATAATAATAATAATTCCCCTGTCTCTTATGGTATTAGACTGTATTCTCATGAGCACTTTGGGCGGACAAGTGTGATACAGGGTGAACTGCACATGCCTAGGACGTTCCCGTTTCCATCCAGCAGGTGTCGCCATTGAATTTCAATAACTTACCTGCGAGTTTCAGCTTGGCCTTCTCAACACACGGAGGACAGACCAAAGCACCGACATCTCCCAGCACCCTCTCCCCGCCCCATGGTAGACCTCCGTTAATCATCGCCTTAGCCAGGAATATGAGCACGTCTACAGGCTCCTCGGAAAGCACGGGGCTGAATCCTGCTCTGTCCGACCCGGAGCGCTGGCTGAGATTGCCCGCCGTCCAGGGCTACGAGCCTCAACGGGTAAACAACATGCTGCTTCTCTGCCCCGCTGCGCCCAAGAGCCGGGGAGGCGTTCAGACAGTCACGGCTGGACCCGCGAATCAACAGGTCATATTCTTCCCGGGAGATGTACAGGTTGGCTAAGCACGACTGGCATTTGATCAGTCTAGACACCACTGTATCAGAGCAGTGTGCGCTGAAGTATTGTTGTGCTGTGTTATTGTTTTATTATAAATTCACAAATACTGGAGGCTAGTTTATAGCAGCTGTAATCTGACGATTTGTGTGAATGACGTGTACATATAAAATATAATCGCGTTTATAAATAGGTTATTCAAAACGTAAACAAAAAACGTAATACGTGTTCTTACAATATGGTATAAATACGTGTGCATAATAAATATACTTATTGTTCTTCACACTTTATTATTCAATTCTTTAAATGCTATTTAATAAATAGAAACGTTATTTTACTGTGGCAATGCAAACTCATTCATCATTAATTATATTGCACAGACTTCTATTTCATCATTTTTATGGTGCATCATTACTGTGACGGGCTACTGAGCTACAGTTGGCTCCTGTTTTCTTGGTTGTGGTTCTTGGGAGTTCTTTGCCTTTTAAATAGCCTTGGCCAGTATATTAATCGTTCTGGTCTTGATTGTGCCCCTCTGCAGTAAGGTTTAACAGTGTGAGATTCCTGCTGTCTCTTACTGCCCCACACTGTGTATCCGTTTACCAAACCCAGAGAGAGAGCACCAGTCCAGTTTCATATGCCCCTCCGATGCACTTCAATATAATTTGTATAGTTCCCATCCACAACAGGGAACAGACTATACATTGCCAGATGGGATGGTTTGAGTTCCTTTTCACTCTGGGGAGGGGTAAGGGGTAGAGGGTAGGGATAGGGGGCAGAGCAGTTTATTTACACAGTATGTATTGAATATTGTATGGGATGCTGAGCAATATAAAATTACATCTTTCTTGCTGCTCCTACCTTCAGTAGAGTGGAGATTATATATATATATATATATATATATATATATATATATATATATATATATATATATATATGATATCCAGTCCAATAAGAATAATTGAACAGTATAGCTAATCTTAGGGTGACATCACTTCCATCTGATACAATCTTCAGAAACTTCAGATGGCTATATCACGTAGATATCGGATCTACCACTGTATCTATTATACAATGCTAGTATAAAACATAATGATTGATTATAAGTACAGTAATAGATCACAAGGTTTATCAATGTGCGCCTATCTTAACTGAACATTGAACCAGACACTCGCTCTGCCACAGTACATGTCCTGCATGCTATCCTTGAATAACATGGAATAGTTTTCTTTTTTCCCCCCAGAATTTCCACAAGGTGATGTCCTCGCACCACGAGAACCAGCAGTGGCAGCGCTGGAGCCTGGAGAACGTGGCTGAGCTGCTGTCGAGGCGTTTCGAGCTGACCCCCTTCTTGGCGAGCATCACGGACATGTACTGGCTGGACGGAGGACATCCTGGGGGTAGCAGTACCTGGGTGACCAGCCAGGAGGCGCTGACCTGGCCTCCAGCGGCATCGGCGTCCACTCGCACGTCACACCCTACGAGGTGCGTGACCCCATGCGGGCCTGGGTCAGGAAGGAGCACAAGAGGTTTGTGCGGGCGCTCCAGGAGCTGGGGGTCCCCATTGTGGACAAACTGCACTTTGAAAACCAGCTGCCCTCCCTGGAGCAACACTTCCGCGTGCTGGAGGAGTTCTGAAGAGGCCAAGACAATAATTCCATTTACCTCGCCACGCACATCCATTCGCTATGTAGGTCATTATCTGCTTTAGTGGCACGAAAACAGTGACCAAATGTCTGCCCAAATTAACACACAAACATGTTTATTAAAAAATAGAAAACCACATTTCAGATTAAAGTATACCAAGAACACCAGTTAGAAAACACCAATATACATTATAAATCTAGAAATACTAAAAGAAACTAAAATTCAATGACAAATACTTTGACAAAAAGCAAACCAAGAACCGTCTAAACCTAGATGTCTTCTAAAGGAAAATCCATGTGTCCAAAACCCTGTGTGGGGAATGGAAGCACATGGCGAGGGAGCTGTATGGCATGATCTTGTTAGCTACAACCTCAAGAACACTTCAGTTATACTGTGTATTGTTTTTTTAAATCAGTTTGCTGGTATTGTAAATGTTGGTAACACTGTCTCCATTCTAAGGCTGCTATCCACTCCCCTGCTCTGAAGCACTTTGTTCTCTGAATGAGATTAAACATTCCATGATTACTCTAGTAAACTTTAAAGCACACACACGCTATGCAGACAAACTCTCATTGACCCATTTGCTCTTATTTAGAGACACATGCAAGACAAGCCCAATCTCATAAATCTGCTGATCATTGTCGAATGGTGTTTACCCACTCGAGTTCTTATTTATTATTTTTTAAATGAATTCAAAGAGAAGCACAAAACTTCCTGCAGTCCACCTCGCCATTAGCAGCAAGGTGGGGGAGGACTTTGCTGTTCTTATCTGTTCTTTCTAGCTCTGCAAATGTAGAGGAAATTCCGTGTGATAAGATTGTCATTTGGTAAGTTGTGAGCCTGACTCCGGGTGGAGGGGAGGGGCAGAGCATGTGGGACACAATAGTATTCATTTCCTTCAGTTTGTTGCACTTGGTCCACCCTGGAAGAAGTATCGGGTATTTTGAAAAGAATGCTTTTGAATGTTTCAATTGTTCCTCCTGTTTGTGGAGCAGTGGATAAGTACAGTTTACACTTAATATACTGCAAACCTGTGAAGATCTTCCGACAGGTTAAAAAAAAAAAAAAAAAGGAGCGCGCATGGGCTTTTAAAACAAAGCCACGATGATCTGAACAAAAAGACGCACAGCAGTAAGAAAACTGAAGCAAACCAGTGAAAACTTCCCTTTTTGGTGCGATTCCTATTGGGACCTGCTCCAGTTTGCACCATTTAAATGAAAGATAATAAGAGCTGCATTTCTGCTGTCTGAAATACTGTTCTGTTTTCTACGTGGGAAGCAGTCGAGGGCTGAGGGGAGGCGCTGGACTGAGCTGCTGTGGAACCGGCTCTTGCTGCAATTGCACGCTATGCTAAGCTGCTTCTCATTTTTCTTTAATTCCTTCCAGACTTGCTTCTGAATAAAAACCTGATCTGCAGCTTTTATTATGTGTTTTTGGTTTTGTTTTTGTTCTTTGTAATCCCGTGAATTGTGACCTCATTGGTTAAGAAGGGAATGCAGGAGCTGGGTCACTGGGCAGCTGATAAACAGACATGATCTCAGCGCTTCCTCTTGAAAAACACACATACAGCAGATTTACAGAAGTTAGCCAGTCTTATTATCCAGACAGTTGTGCTGTGTGGGGTTCCCCAGGTGGAAATCACTACAGGTAATCTTATAAGAATATTAAAACCAGAAATAATCTCTTACCTGACTCCTAATATAGAAAAAAATGATCTTGAAATAAACTCTTTCGAATTTAAGAAACACATTTTTAGCAGTGCATCATCACCCTATTTTCTTAGAAAAAAAGTGTTAAAATCCCTTTTAACTGAATATAACTGAATATCTATTTAAATGTAGGTTTATACATCAAGCTGTCCCGATTTCTTATTGAATAACATTTTACGCACTTGAACTGAAAAACATAACAGATATTCAGAGATTGAGTACACATCACTTTCCACAATGTCAACAACTTTCAGAAGACCATTATTACTTCAGAGAAGGAAAATCAATTGACCAAAAAAAAAAATTAAGATTGTACTGAATGTAATTCCACGTATGTCTCAGTGCAATTAAGGGATCTGTATACTGGTTGCAATAGTCGTTTGTAAATGTGTCTTATATGATCCTAAAAGAAATAACATGCAAGTTTCAATTGTTTTTTTTTTCTTTTTAATTAACATTTCCCTAATTTGTATATTGACCAACACTTTAAAAAATGTAGACATAAACAATTCTCTTTTTACAATCCAATTACAAAATAAAAACATACTCTCCCTTTCTCTTAAAAAAACCCATTATTTTAAAAAAGGAAATCTATAAATATACAGATGAATTATTTTTGTAAACACATTCTTTTCTCTTTTACAGTCATTTTACATTATACACAAGTGTTCTCCACACTTCCTGGAACCGGGGACCAAGTAAAGACAACATTGTTTTAGAAATGATTTCAAATAAAAATAAATACAAGCTAAGTGCAAGGACCCCTGTCAGAAGAAAGAGACTGCGTACCATAAGCAGGGATACGGCTGAAACAGCTTCTTTTGATATTTTGGTTCCAGCTCGGCCAGCTCTTTAATAATATTCTACCTCTGGAATCAGGTGTGTGCTCAGTCTGGCTCCGGGGACAACAAGATGCAGATCAGCAGTACAGCACAGACAAACACCTTCTGTAAAAACACACCAATACAAATAACTGCCCACTGGTCTCTCCCCATTGCATAGAGAACTCCCACCTTTTTAATTTAGCACACGTTTACTATAGAAAGCATGTAAGACTTTGTGA
Organism: Acipenser ruthenus; assembly: GCF_902713425.1. NCBI lineage: Eukaryota > Metazoa > Chordata > Actinopteri > Acipenseriformes > Acipenseridae > Acipenser > Acipenser ruthenus. The sequence goes on along the minus strand of NC_081198.1, from coordinate 49,245,743 downwards.
ATTGTACTGGCACAATGTACGCTCTGCAAGGGAAGGACAGTGCCTTCTTTTCCTTGTTAGAATTTTCCCTGATTAAAAAATACTTTTAAATGGCTATGTTTTTTTTGAATTGACTAAAATAACTGTTATTGTGTTAAACTTGGAAGATAAATTATTGCGCACACCTCTATATATATACATACAGCTGGCTTTTTGTGTGGAAAGGGCTACTTTTGTATTAAAAAAAAAAAAATACTAACACCAACACTAATAATATATATATTTTTTGAGCAAACACACACAATATATATAAGAAAAAAGAAAAAAAGAAAAGGATATTTCAGGTACTTAAGTACCTGAAATATCCTTTTCTTTTTTCTTATTGATCATTTTGGTACACAGCAGTTTTCCTTTTTCTCAAACTATATATATATATATATATATATATATATATATATATATATATATATATATATATATATATATATACACACATACTATAGTAAGGGTGGAAGTTGGTACATGCTTACTTCAGTTGCTTAAGACCAATGTGGTTTTGAAGGGAAATGCATGACATTTGGTTGTGTAGTAATATTCTGTGGTTAGTGCAGTTGAATTTGTTTCCCCCAGCACTGACTAGCTGCTTCAGTTTGCTTCTAGTTTTCCAACTTATTTATCTGTTTAGCGGTTGTAATTCTAGAAGCACTACGTTTGAATCCCCATGAACTGCTTGACTGGCCCTTTCTTTTTATTTATTTGTTTCATATCCTGTTCTGCTCTGCATCATCTTGGTTTGTCTGACGATTTGAGGTGGGAGAGGTCTTGGTTTATGAGGTATTTTCTGTTTTACTGATGTGCACTCTTTTGACTGTTGTACAGAGATTTGAGATATGGGGGAAGCACAGGAGTCTTACTGTGTTAGAAGGCAGGTCCAAGGTCACGTTAGGTGCCTCTGTGTGTGAAAATTAAACAAGTAAATCCTGAAAGTGCCACCAGTAAATATCTCAGCAGAGGAATGTTCATGCATGAAACTATTATATAGCACTCAAAGAAATGATCACGATTTTGAATGATTAATCTAATCCAGTATGTGCCCTACAAATGCAGAATAGAGAGCTATAGGTGATAATCATTAACAGAAACAGCTATAGCACAATGAGTGGTATTAAATACTTCAGTATCGACTGGCATTCATTATATATAGATATAGATACAGATACAGTAACACTGTGTATAGAAACACACCCAGTGCCACATGCCAGGAAGGAATCCCATAAAAAAATCCCGGTTTTCAAAGTGCAATCTTATAGCAGTGCCATGCCTAAACTTCTTCAATCCAAAGTGCAACACAAACCATATGATTACTAATTCAAGGACATACAAATACAAGCACACACACACACACAGATGCACGTACGCATATGTAGGGCCATTTACTGTAGAACATCCTGAATCACTGAAACAGGATAAAACAGTTTTGCAAGATTAGCTTTAGTTAAAATTTGGCAGAAAATTTTACAATCCACATTTGAAAACATGGAAATGGGCTCAGCCCAAATATCTACCAAACAGCACTACAGGGGGTGGTTTATATATATTTATATATAATATAAAGTTTACGCTAAGCACGGCAACGGACATTTCATTAAAAAAAAGAGAGATTATTGGAGGGTATAAGAATTTGAGGTGGAACATAATCCTGCACCTCGTACCTTCGATAACCCACAGACAGACACACAAACACAGACACACAGACTCAGAGCACGCTCTCTCCTGCCAGTGAGTCGAAGCGGAACCTCTTGGGGAGGGAGGGGGACTCCTCCAGGATGTTCTCTTTGTCCTCGGGGTTCCCCTGGGGGATGGGGGGGCCCCACTTGCCTGCGCTTCTCTCCCTGGGGGGCTGGCTGAGTGGTGGGTCACTGTCCGAGCCCCAAGCCCCTTGCCACAACCACGGGTGAGAGAGGCAGTCAGCTGCACTCGGCCGGTCCCTGAAAACAAACATGTTTCAGAACAGTAACAAAAATCCTTCCTAGAATATGCCAGTCTCCTGTTTTCAATTACTGGATATTTCTGAAATAGGAAAATTGCTTTCCTCTTTCATAAAGATGGTAGAGCTTTGACAGACTACGGTTGTATTCAAGCTTCCAGCCAGCAGCTGATTTCTCTGTCCTACACGCCACTGAGCAAACACACCTAGTCAGCAGGAATGGATTAAGCTGCTATGCAATGGGAGTCCTATTACCACACACTAGAGATAGCAAGTGGCCTGTGAGCTTTAGTAAGAACAGCACTTTAAGTGATTCCTCACCCATGTATTATTCTAAGACAAAAAAAAAAAAAAAAGCCAAGACCAAATACATTTAACTATCCTATTTTCTATTATACGGCAATTCATTCTGTACTTGTACAGTTTAGTCACCTAGAAAGCTAACTGAGCAATACAAGATGTTCCCTAATGACTGTGCAGCTTCTCCTATTCAAATCAAGTCAAGCTTCCTTAACAGAAGTACAGAGTCATCAGTGCGTAATTGTATATGCCAATAAATATTTATTATTTATGTATGTAATCACACACTGATTCACACTACAGACTGTTCAAGGTTGGGTATGAACCTTTATCATGCAATTCTTAAATACACCGTGAGCCCTGTTCACACAACGTAACAGACCAAATGTCTTTGGTGTTATAACAAAGACACATTATTCTCGTCAAGTATGCTGGTACCCCACACAGGAATGGAAATAAGACTCCCACAGCACTGCAGCTTGAGCCACAGCAGGTTTTATTATGAGCTCAACTGTGCGTTTTCTCTATGTTGTGTCAGGAACGGCAGTCTGTGTGTGTGCGATTACTTACTCTGCCGATTTGACAAGCAGCTTTCTGATGAAGTCGACAGCTAGCTCTGACACGCCAGCGAAGGCCTCTTTGCAGTATTCCACATTGACCTGCGACACGTTCAGGTAGGTCTCCTGCTTGTCGTTTCCCGCGAACGGAGATTCACCCGTCACCAGCATGTACGCGATCACCCCCACACTCCTGCACAGAACAAACAAGACTATAGAGCAATCTGCAGTCTGACTGTCTGGATATACTGCGGTTCACTACTCAAACCCAGAGCCTTCCACACTGCAGCCCAGCACTGTAACCACTGAGCTACTCAATCCCACTGCCTTCCACACTGCAGCCCAGCACTCTAACCACTGAGCTACTCAATCCCACTGCCCTCCACACTACAGCCCAGCACTCTAACCACTGAGCTACTCAATCCCACTGCCCTCCACACTACAGCCCAGCACTCTAACCACTGAGCTACTCAATCCCTCTGCCCTCCACACTGCAGCCCAGCACTGTAACCACTGAGCTACTCAATCCCACTGCCATCCACACTGCAGCCCAGCACTCTAACCACTGAGCTACTCAATCCCACTGCCCTCCACACTACAGCCCAGCACTCTAACCACTGAGCTACTCAATCCCACTGCAGCCCAGCACTCTAACCACTGAGCTACTTAATCCCACTGCAGGCCAGCACTCTAACCACTGAGCTACTCAATCCCACTGCCTTCCACACTACAGCCCAGCACTCTAACCACTGAGCTACTCAATCCCTCTGCCCTCCACACTACAGCCCAGCACTCTAACCACTGAGCTACTCAATCCCACTGCAGCCCAGCACTCTAACCACTGAGCTACTCTATCCCACTGCAGCCCAGCACTCTAGCCATACCCCATTATACCATGTCATGGTAAGTAGTTAAGACTTAAATGACTGGACTAGGAGATGGATATAGTAAAAGACACTTACTACTATCATTGGGTAATGTATAAGTTGATATACACGTGTTTGTGAGTTTGCAAATTACTGCACAGTGGAATGACTTACCACATGTCTGTTGCTGTTGTTATGGGCTCATAGTTCAGTATTTCTGGTGCTGAAAAGAAACATAAATTCATTATGATTTTGTAAGTGGATGCTATATTAAAGTAATCAGATTTACAGCTAACATTCAAGGTAACAGGACCATACAATGGTTTGTATCTTGGTTAGTTGGTTGGAAAAGAAAAACGCTAAATAAAAACAAATGAAGGAAAGTTCTGCCTAAAAATATTAAGCTTCGCAAATTGGTTTCTTTCTGCATTCGGGAATTCCAAGAACACTTTTATATGCACTCCATAGGAAATGTGTGGCATAGGCAATTTTCCTGCAGTGGAAAGTCTAGTATGGGGGTTTAATATGTGCAGTAAGTGTCTCCACATGTGAAATTACTTATTCCTTCTAAACCGGCTCTGTAACTAAATGATTGTAAATACACAGAGTACTGTATTCTTAGATATTTTGCTGTTATGAGCCTAATATGGAAATAAACTCTTAAAATGTTTTGTTCCTGTTGTTTAAACCTCATGATTTCCTCAGGAAATATCTGCGGGGGAGCGCATCCCTTTCCATGTGTGCTTCACAACACGAATCTCTGCTGCTCACTCTCCAGACTCACACAACAGCAAGCCTCCACGTTCATTTCGAAAAGAAAAAGTGGTGCAAACGTTACACTGGGGCAAAAGCAAGCCCTGCACTGCCTGAGTAAAACCAGCTTCTGGAAGGCTGGTTCACACTTCAGTCTCACGACCTCCAGGAGACCGACTAGATACCTTCACTTAAATCAGGCCCACCGAAGCATTTCCTCTTAATCTTGCATCTAATAAATCTGACAGTATTGAAGTAGATTGACGCATGAACCAGGCTTAACTGTGAGCCTGTGTAGAAGAGCAGTGGGAGAATGGTTTTCATTGTTTGGATAGTGAAGCCTGTTTGAGTTTGATTCGATCTGGCTCCTCTCTCTCTCTCTCTCTCTCTCTCTCTCTCTCTCTCTCTCGCTCTCTTACCCACGTACTCCGGGGTCCCCGTGATCTCACGCAGCTCACTGCCTGCCCCCAGCCTCCTTGACAGGCCGAAGTCCACGATCTTGATGTCCCCCAGGGGAGACAGGCTGGTCAGCAGGATGTTCTGAGGCTGCAGGACACACAAGGGTGAGGGGAAAGGGGTTACCGAAACAGCTGACAGAAACAAGAATTTTAAAAAGATTTCAATGCTTCAGATATGCAATAAAAGGGAAACACATTTTGACCAAAAAAAAAAAACTAGCTAGAAAATTAGATAGAAAGCAAAACTAGTCAGAAGCCTGTATATAATGTGATATTGGCCAGTTAGTAGAAAGAAATATTATATATAAATATATAAATAAATAAATAAATAAATAAATAAATAAATAAATTAAAAAAATGAATTCCTCTTCATGTAAATAAATCTGCAAATTATTTTTATTTTTTTAAAAAAAACAAGAGTAAAATAAACCTGGTACTCAGGTTATTTCAGGTGTCATTTCCTTTGCATGAAATCAATTTCTAAATTCTGTTATATGTACGATTACGCACAAACATGGTACTTATTTTCACACATTTCTTTTGAACAAACATCCCCGCACTACAATCACGAGCTAAGCCAGCAGCTCATCAGGCTGTGTCACCTTGAGGTCGAGGTGAACCAGGTTGTTCTGGTGCAGCAGGTGCACTCCCTCCAGGGTCTGTCTGAGGAGCCGGGTGATCTGCCTCTCTGTCAGCGCCTCCTCCGAAGCACAGTGGTCAAAGATCTCGCCCCCTGCCGCACTGAAACACATAGCATGAAGGGCATGAGGACCCACACCACAGCTCCAACACCTCAATCACAGTGCAGTGCTGCAGGGCTGCAAGGGGGAAGCAGCTACATTTCAGCTCCTAAGTGATAATTGCTAAAAGTAACTGTTAAGAAAGGTGCTCCCTGTACCAGGATTTCAACACTTCTACTCACAGCTTTCATGAAGTTCCAGCATTATTACAATGTTGCTAGTGAGAGTAAACACACTCCTTATCAGGTAAAAGCCTTGTTTCACAACCTTTGTGTCAGTGTTTTTAGATTAGGTAATGCAGGACAAGATTGCGCTGGTTCAATCCGCAGGACCTCGCCCATTGTCTGTGTAGCAACAGACCCAACAAAAGAAAAACATCACGCAGCTGAGCTGCCTGTGACACCAAGAGACAGAGCTCTGCTATACTGACACATTTAGATGAGGATGTGGGCATGCAACGGGTATCTGATATCTTTGCACCAGCCAGGACAAGCCCAGCTACTGTGTACAGTGTCTCAACACAAAGAGACACCACAGCTAACAGAAACCTGTACAAGTGTGCACATTTACAGTGCAGACAGTAGTGTGCCTTTTGAGGCTTGTTCGTCATGCACATTTACTGTGCTGTAGTAGATGTCCATCTCTGCCAGCCCCACAGATGAAAAAAGCACAGTAAACTTAAGGGCTTCAACATTGTAACAAGACAAACTAACACAGAAACCATTTGGTTAACACTAAAGTGTGTGTGTGTTTGCACATGGTTTTGTATCAGAATCCTTAATGCTATAAGGACTAGGCTTTTTGCGTTGTTATATGTAGAGTAGGGGTGCAACAACACACAATACGATGTGCTACATGATACATGCTGATCCACTGCTTTATGTGAGCTGCAATAAGATCAAATTAACGATGGGCTGAATTTTTATTTATTTATTTATTTATTTTAAGGAAAAAATGTAATGAAATGTGGGCAAGCGTGTGTTCATTCTAACTATAAAAACACATGCTCCTCATTCAAAAGCATACCAATAGTTCTGTATGTATCACTGTAAGAAAATTGAATCTGAAGGGAACACGCCATTCTCTCAGTGATGTTGTGTTTTAAAAGGTACTGTAGGTGTGAATTGCCTTGCTCACAAAGTCAACAATCATTTACCTGCAGCTTGCTCTCTCTGTGAAGTGAACTAAGACTGCTATACAACTAGAACACCTCTCTACTCTCCCTTTCACTGCCTATATTCTGAGTGCGGTGTTTTTACTTGAGGATTAGCAGATGAACTCCAGTGTAGTGATGTGCACTTTTGCATTCATGTTCTCTTTGTTTTAGTATTGGGAAGGATAGGCTTAAAGTTCAACAGGGTGTTTTAAAATGATCAGATGCTGTAAATCCTGCCGGGGTTGTGCGTGAGTGTGCGAGTGAGGGGGGTTGTTTGTCACTCATACTGAGATAGCCATGAGCTCACTTAGAAACGGAGAGGAAAAAAAAGAGAAAAAAAAACATGCAAACTAAGAGCCCCACCCCTGCCTGTATGTAAGAATGTAGACAGACACACAATACTGAGGAATGGTACCCAAGTGTTACCTTCAGTCTAGAATAATCCAGACTTAACCCCTTGTTGCATTTCGTCCAGTACGCTGGATAATCAATTAAGATGTAACTGAATACTTCTCATGCCAATCATCTTCTAGTACCATATTTTGTGATCAGGTTTGCTGTTCTGGTTTTGAAGTATGCAATGGTTAAACCCAAGCAGCTCCGGTACTCACTATTCCAGGACCAGGACGATCTCGTGCTCTGTTTCGAACACCTCATGCAGGTTGACAACGCGTGAATTCCACCGCGCTGATTCTAGAACCGCCACCTCGTGCACGATCTCCACTCTGCAGTCACGGCCTCTCCGACGCTTCTTCAGGAACTTGGCAGCATACTCCTTCCCTGTGGACTTTTCAACACACTTCTTAACCACGGCAAATTTACCCCTGAGAGAGAGAGAGAGAGAGAGAGAGATCATTTTCAATTCATAAGATGCCTCCTATTATTTAAATGCACAATAACTAATCAGATTCAAGCAACCTGTTGGAGGAATCGATTCTCAAATTCGGTCTCTATTTCCTGCATGTAAACCAGTATGGAGCTACAAATGAGTTAGGCAGGTTTTAAAATCGGATTTAAGCGTACACAGGGTTAGAAGCATTGATTGTTCCTAACCCGATTGACAATAGCAATTGCTACCATTAAATACCTATAATTATAATTGTAATTATTACTAGTCACTTAACAGATCAAACATCTCAAACAGCAATGAGGCTCTGAATACAGTTTTTAAAAAAGGAATTAACCTTAACAAACAGTCTGTGCCAGTTTCCCATTCTTCAACAAGACATCCTGGATCATATTCTGATGAGATGTGGCAACTGGATCTAACCTTAATACCCCCTGCCTCTACAGAGCAATAAGAACAGCTTGTATTTTAGCCAAGTAAGTGGCGCTTTAACACGAAGGGCCATAAACAGGCTTTGCATCATGAGTTTGTTCTTGTTTCTTTTTCTGCTGCAGCATTGTGGTCAGAAACAAGCGAACCATCACAAGCAATTATCTACAGCTCTTAAAAGTCTGCTGACTGTATTCATGATGACTGTTCAGTGCAAGCATAATCGAGCCAACATGCAATCTCTATCAGTTTGATAAACTGTGATGGATCTGAACGCAGACGCTATTTAAACACATCTTTAAAAGGAATTCAATAGGGTCATCTTAATGGATCACTTCCAGATTAGAAAACAGAGACTGCATTCTAGCAACACTTAATAGTGCAAACATTTCTCTTCTTTTTTTCTCCAAGAGGTTAGTCTCAACACTAGGCTTGTCTTTAAACTACAGTAAATACCTTTCCTATTGAGTGGCAATTACTGCCTCCCCTTTGCCAATGCGCTCAGTTATACCACCAAGCGCAGAAGAACAGAAAGCTACAGAAACAATGAAAAAGGAACCCTGAAGCCAGCTGTTCCTGTTTCTCCACCACGCTATTTAAACATGCACTCATTTCCTTCCTCCTGCTACCACAGATGACTAACAGTGTTACTCATTCAAGCCCCTCAGCTATTCACACATCCTGCAACAGGAACAATATACAGTATTTTGTGGGGTTACATCAACCCATATAAACCCTAATAATATGCATAACTACAGTGAACGTTCATCCAGTCAGTTCACTCTGTTCCTTGAGAGCGACTCAAATTGTAATTGTCAGTATGGATTTTTTAAAGCATTTGTTCCAAAATGTCAGCCCTCAAATGTCTCACTAACGTAGAGTGCATTACTTATTTATTAAAACATAGCAGTACTGCAACAACCTGTAGCACAATTCTACTGCACAGTAGAACTTCATACTTGAACTGTGTGACCACCAACCCGCTGGTCTGGAGATTCAAGGCAGACTGGTCTCCAGAGTTGAATGCTTCTCAAATAGCTGAGATAACATTAGACACAAGGCAACAGAGCTCAGCATTTTCAGAGGAACACACAGAACCTCTTGAGAGATGGCTTCTTCACGTCAGTTAGGTGGGGCTTTGCATAGCAGCACTGCAAACATTCCAGCCGACTCTGAATTCACCTTCACAGTACACCTGCCCTTCCTTTAGCACTGCTAAACAACTGTCTCATCACTTTCCCTGAGTGGAAAATTCTAGACGTCAGTAAAATTAATCCACATCTGTCCGAGTCAGCTCTAAATTCCTGCATGCGCTCTACCCTTAGTTTCAGAGCCTCAAGTTCAGAGTCTTAGGATACAGCCCTATATATTTTTCCACATTGCTATCTTACTTCACTAGCACTTGTATTGTTTGTGTGTTTTAACCCTGGAGTGAAAATGTTTCAAGATAAAAGGAAGTTTACACTGTTTTATGTGAGTGAGTAAGTACTGTAAGTGGCAGGCAAACCCACAAAATCAAACTTCTGCACAATGAGTCAGCAGATACAGGAATCTGCAGTATTTACAGGGTAACCTTGGCAACAGCAAATCTACTCCTCAGAGTGCTCCTCAAACCTCAACACTGCAAGGCCAAAGTGCCACCTTATCATGACGATATACAGAGCTGTTAGATTCCACTGGAGTTTCTAAACTTTAGGGTTAAACATGTTCACATGTTTGTAGCGTGGTTACTTTTTCATGACGCACTCACTACAGCAGTACTGTGGATGTGGACATGGAAAAGACTAAATATTGACTATTAAAACACACATATTGAATAAATAACGTTACTCTGTTCTGCACACACCCTGGTGTACAGTACACACTACAGCCAAGCTCCATATTTGTACCTTTGACAAGAGTTAAAACCTTAGGAGCAATTCTAAAGGTGGAAAAGGTTCATGCAGTCACTTTAAACTTGTGGAGAGATTAAAACACTCAATCACAAGTACTACGAAGTCACGCCGTCAGTCTAGACATTGTTAAGGACTTCTCACCAGAACGCTCGCTAACATTTGACTTCATTTTTAGCACTGCTACTGTGTCATGAAAGCAAGCAAAACAAACAAACCAAAAAAGAACTGATCCTGCACTGCCATTCTCTAGGGACGAGTCAAAAGCCAGGATATACTGCACTGAAATCCACTTAGCACCATAACCAACACAACGCAAAGCTCTTTCAATGACTGTTTCTAACCAACCTGTCCCGAGTAAATGAACACAGGCCCCCTGGGCTTCGGCATGGGTAACCACCAGCATCAGGTCTTTAAAACAAGCATTGCGTGTGTGTGTGTGTGTGTGAGTGAGAGAGAGAGAGAGAGTGTGTGAGTGAGAGAATGAGAATGAATGAGAGTGAGAGAGTGACTCCTACCAGTTCAAGGCCCTGAAGAGCCAGGGGAGCTACTCAAATAAAAAGACCATCAACTACATGATGGAGAAGCTCTGTGGGGAGAACCAGATCAGCATCACAGAGCCTCAGAACAGCTGCTCTAATCAGATATCTAAAATAACCACCACTCTGAAAAACAAATACCTGATACACTGGGAGGGCCAAGTAAAATCACAGCATAAATCAGAGTGCTACCAGAGCTTAAACAGACCAGACGCCCTGGCAGAGTTAAAGACCAAAAACAAAAACAACTACTGACCAAATACAGATTGAGCGACCACACTTTATCAATTGAAAAGGGTCAACACAGAGCCACGTGGAGACCCAGAGAGAGGAGACTGTGTGAGCACTGTGAGTTAGACCACATATAGAGAGACAGAGCTCCACTTCCTAATGCACTGTCCCAAATACAAGCTGGTCAGGGACACATTCATACCCCAAAAAAATTAACCTGCACTGAAAAAATGCATTTTCATTGTGTCTGTTTATACACTGTACCTGTCTGTTTGTATGTTTATTTTACTTTCTCATACATTGTAATTGCTTTGGCAAAACTTGTTTATTCCTGTCATGCCAATAAAGTTTATTGAATTGAATTGAAAGAGTGAGTGAGTGAGTGAGTGAGTGAGTGAGTGATCTGTATAAGATGTGACTGGTATTATAAACATTTGAAGTTTCCCAGTCGCGGTTTTAGTGTGAGAGTTGCAGGACAGCGTGAAGGGGTTTGCCAGTCTCGGGGAAACAGTCACAGTTCACAGTCCAAGAACACCTGTGTAGTGGATTTTATGACTAAGTGATTAATGGCTGTATGCTTTTATAATGTGTTATATTACATTAAACTATGTTTGCTTATTTTCAATTAAAAAGATTCGAAAAAACTTCTGGGGCCTCCAGAAGGAGCACAGTCTTTTCTATAATGGACAGGGGTATAAGATGCTTTAGGCAAAGAATATAAACAAACTGGAAGTCCAACTGGACTGGTTTCAAATGAAGCATAAGTCACATGAGGGCTCAATCAGGGACTGTGTAGTAAACAGGAAGGCTAATTCACGGTGAACACATTTTTAGGATGCAATAAAAGGAGTATCTTCCTCAGTATTTCTACATATTTAAATATCTGACACGCTATTAATCATTTCCCATAGTAAAAAGTAAAGTATTATAAAGCTTGGGGAATGCTTGGCAAAGCACAGGAAATCATTGTAAAGCCCCAAGAGGCATGGTAAAGCATATTAAATTGTTTCTTAAAACACGTTTAACTACGGTAAATGCACAGCATAACTGGAGAAAAGCAAGGGGAACTGCACAACTTTTATGAGAGAAAAAGTTATTACAACAAATAAAGTAAATAGGGATGATGTAAGATAAGGATTTAAGCAAAAGGACGGCGTTTAGGGTTAAATTACCTGCCAAGTTCGTCTGAGGTGATGTGGTAATGACTGTCCAAACCGTCCGTCCTGATCGGGGTCTGAATTTCAGTGAGTAGTCCCGGCTGAGAAGACTTGCTCTCTGACCTCTTCCTGGACATTATTAGCACAGTATAATAATAATAATAATAATAATAATAATAATAATAATAATAATAATAACAGCCCGTCTTCCAACCTCAACTCCGGGTCACTTTTTTTTTACTTTAATAATTGGTTTCTAAAAACACATCTATGTATTGTATTATAATAATATTGTAAACTGTGTATGCCGTTGCTTATTATTGTTGTTGTTAATAACTTGAAGAAAAGTCCACCCAAGTCCCATCAAAGATCACTTCTCGTAACACCAGCATTGGCATGGCAAACAAATTCTCCTTGACAAAAAGTGTACATTCTTCATAAATCAGTCCGTCACGCACACAGTTCAGACTCGCACAGCCCGGCGTAAAACGAGCGCTGTCGTGTCAAACTATCTTGGGGGAAAAAAATAATAAGCGGTATCTGTCTTTCAGTTATCCAAAACTGTTTCCAGAAAGAAATGTCTTTTTATTGTCTCTTCCAAGGGTGAAGACGTCCAAAAGGCATTTGTTTTCTTTTTTTTCTGATCATACACAAACCACCGCTACCCTGCCACTCTGCCCGTCGGGAGGTTTTCGTTTGAAAACCGAGCTGCGCTGCCAGCATTACGTCAGCATTTTCAGATCCACCAATCGCAGCCCGCACTGGGCGGGGTCGTGGTTTCACTTGCGATTCTGTGCTCTTGTCTTCCATAGCGCTATCACTGTTTCACACAAGTTTTACTGTGTGTGTGTGTGTGTGTGTGTGTGTGTGTGTGTGTGTGTGTGTGTGTGTGTGTGTGTGTGTGTGTGTGTGTGTGTGTGTATATATGAACTACCTCCTCTTCTCACCACTCTAGTTTTAGATTTTTTTTTTTTTGTAGAGAGTAGTACATCATTGATTTATTTTTAAAGCTTTTGAAATACAGTTTTTAGAAAAAATACAAATAATTAACTTTGGATATGTTTATTTGTTCTATTTTTGCTTTAATGAGTATTTTTCTCTTCTGCTGTGCAGAGAGAAGACTGGCGCCACCTAGCGGCCAAGGCCCATAGCGGTTGTATTGGAGGAGTGCTACAGTACTGTACTTTACTTTGAAGTGTGGTGAGCGGCGGATTGATCACGGAGCCCTAAAGTCTAAGATAAAGAAAAAAAACATGTGGGTTTCATTCCTAATGTACACAGGGTCCTGGAAAAAAGTGTTGGACCACCTCTGTTGGGGGTGGGACATTTCATTATTGCCTGGCCTGTTGTGGCCCAAAAAAACGTGCCCTAACCAGTGTACTTCACTGTGCTTATTTAAAGAAATGCAACTTCTTCACCATGAGATCAGCACACCTCCCAGGCCTGGAGGTTTGCAATAACAAAATAATCCAACACAAACAAACTTATAGATATTTACAGAAAATGTAAAGTTTTACAGATCTGCACAATAGTATAGAAATCTATAGACATGGGTGTGCTCTACAGCTATCTATCTCAAAATCCTAAAGGTTCCCTCTAGTAATCTATAGGTTTTTTTTAAAATCTATAGAATGCAGGGAGTGCCTGTCTTCACTGCGGAAGCTGCTTGTTACAGTGGCAGTGTCCTGGAATCTGACTGGGCTACAAACACGTGCCAGACAGGAAGTCTGTTGTTAATTAAAGAAGTCTGGGCAGTGCTGAAGAGTTTCACTAACACTAAACTGTGTGTAATACAAAACTGCATTCTTTAAAGCACTGTGAACCCACAGGGGCCTGTGTATTTAAACACATCACAGGTGGCAGCAGCAGTACCACAAAAAGCAATATTACCTTCATACGCCCACAGCATATGATCACATCACAATCCGATGAGCTGCTTTCAGTGTGGGGGTGTCTTGCAGCAGTGTCCATGCAAACCAGCTTGGGGAAGCGGTGCTGAAGACAGTGGCTAAAACAGCACAGTCAATGAGAACAAAGGATCACAGAGACAGCCGCGGCGTTGACAGTAGAAAAGGTGATTTTATTAGTGTGTCTGCTCTGTATACCCGGGTCACTAACATATTGCTTATGAATTCAAATTAATTCAGTCATGTTGTTCTTTATGGTGCAAAAAAGTGTCTATCTACAAACCTCACTGTACCCTGGACATGACAGTTACTGCACTCTGTACAACATTCTTCAGAGGAGCACAATGGGGGGAGGGACACCTGAGTCCTGAACCAGCTCATGCCTGCTCATTGACTCAGGTGTGGCATTGGTTATAGAATAGTCAATACAGCAGCTGCCACAACCCATAGAATTGTAAAGGGGAGAGGGAGGCAGAGTGGTTTAGTGGTTAGAGCTGAGGGACTGGGACGGAGGCAGAGTGGTTTAGTGGTTATAGCTGAGGGACTGGGAGGGAGGCAGTGTGATCTAGTGGTTATAGCTGGGGGACTGGGAGGGAGGCAGTGTGGTCTAGTGGTTAAAGCTGAGGGACTGGGAGGGAGGCAGTGTGATCTAGTGGTTAGAACTGAGGGACTGGGTGCAGTGGCGTAGCTAGGGGGTAGTTTTAGGGCTTTAACCCCCCCCCCCCCCCCCCCCCCGCCTTAAATGAATTATTCAACTACGTGGGACAACAAAAAATAATATCAGTCATGTGCAAAAATCTCATTCCATCACCACCACCCCTGCGAAACGAAATCCTGCCGATCATTCACCAGCACCCCCCACTCCTCTCCCCCCAAAAGAAATCCAGGCGACTCACCACCATCCCCTACAGAGCCCACAACCAACACTTTTATAATACAAAGCACTTTGTTCTTTTACAATCAAGCTGTGCCATGGAGAAATAGCATTGCATAGTATGGATATCTGATACCAGTGACATCTCCACCTCAGTGCTGAAGCAACCCAGCACACAGGATTCAAATCAGTTCATATTAAAAAAAAACTGATTATTTACTATAAAGAGAGGGAGGGGGGCTAACACAAGACCCCAGGCTGAATCAAAGATGCCTTACTACACAGAAACCTCTTCTAATTCACACATAAACCACAACCTGTGTCTTTGAACCCGTCCTCCACTTGGAATTGAGAGGACATTCCCTGCATGCTTTTCTCCAGCAGTGACGTGGTTAATGTCCACACAAGTAAACAAACACCAGGGGGCAACAGTGAGCTTTGTGTGAATATTCGTCATGCTTGAACGTGAGAGCATACTGACCAACACTGGGATACACCGAGATACAGGGCCACCCCCTTCCAGACCAAACTAGATTGCACTCAATTTCAAGTGTGCTGCTGTGGGATGAGGACTGTAAAAAAAACTACAGGTTTATAATATACTTTAGTTTATACAACTAGAGGGGGCCACCAAATGCAGCTTTCTTGATAATGTGATGATCCCATGTACTGTATTACCTTGTTTCTGCACCCTTTAAATGTGCAGTAGCGACACCTGTTGGTAGACAGAGGTGGTGCAGGAACAAATCTGGAAATACAGTTACTAAATAAACAATAATGGCTTCAAGGAATATTTCTTTAAAATTAATGATTTGCTGTTTCCCTCCAACTGTGTGGATTTGTTCCAATTCCACACAGCCCTCAAAGAATAACTTTTCTAGGACTTGAAGCACATTTCTGCTCCTCCCTACCCTTAGAACAGTTTACCACATTAATACTGTGCTTTTCCCATGAGTTTCCCATGAGTTTCCCATAGTTTTAGTTTTCCACATTTTCTGGGCTTTCCCATGCTTTGACTGTCCTTTATTACACTTTTATAAAGTTGTATGCGGGTAGCAGGACTCCACATGCCATGTTGCTGTGGCTGAGGGGCAGTGCTGACCCCAGTGTTGGCAGTATGAGTGTAAACCACTTGTTTCTCCACAGCCCGCTCCAGCCTTCGCCAGTCATCCGCAAACCTTTGGTACATAGACTGCAAATTATACATATATACATATAGAGCATTTGGGGATTTCTTTAGGTTTTGTTTTGTATTTTTTTTATTTTTAACAAAGGCATTTTGGAGATTGAAAGTATGCTGGTGCTTGCTACTAAATCTCTCTGAGCAAGCATGGTGTGTGAGTGTCCCCCCTCCCCTCTGTTCAGCATACATGAACATGCACAGCCAGATGGAAGCGGCCAGGACCCTAACTGTGGACCGTGCGCAGGACCCTGACTGTGGACCGTGCGCACACAGGCCAGTGTGCAGGACCCTGTGGACCGTGCGCACACAGGCCAGTGTGCAGGACCCTGACTGTGGACCGTGCGCAGGACCCTGACTGTGGACCGTGCGCACACAGGCCAGTGGGCAGGACCCTGACTGTGGACCATGCGCACACAGGCCAGTGTGCAGGACCCTGACTGTGGACCGTGCACACACAGGCCAGTGGGCAGGACCCTGACTGTGGACCGTGCGCACGCAGGCCAGCGAGCAGGACTATAGTCTTGGTACTCATACCCCGGGATGCTCTATTGAGTTCTAACACTTATTTTTTTGAATGCTTGTTTTCTTTCATTTTTTTTTTTTGTTCTTCGTGCAGTTCATGAAATCGGATCTCTTAGCTCAGCGCAGTGTTTTGCTCCAGTAGAATCGCGGCCGTGCATTTCCAGTTTGTCCTTGCTTTAGCTTTGGCACCCCTTCCTGTAATCTCACAGTACAGCCCTGTGACTGGATCCCATTCTACCACAGACACACCAGTCAGTGTCCCAGTACAGTCCTACTAGCCGTTCCTGAACCCAAATAGCACTCAAACGGTTTAAACACTGTAGAATCCTCTGCCGAAATTGTACAGCATAACCAATTCACTTTAGCAGGGAGCACAGAAGCCAATAGAATTGATGTTCCATAGCTGTGAATCTGAAGTAGAAGAATCTACAGCATCTGTAGTCTAAAACTACTAGTATATTTCTTACAGTGTCAAATGTTCAATTGTCAAATGAAGCAGCCATGATGATGAGTGTTATAATCTCAAGAGGCCAGCAGCAGTACTGAGGTTTAGGTAGAAAATGAAGACTGTTGCAGTTCTGGGGTGTACAGGGACACTCAAACCACTGACCCGAACACACACATACATATAGTACATGCATACATACATACATACATGTTCACTTTACTATGTTAGCGAGGGCATTACAGTACAGTATCACTTATGATTCCTTAATAAAAAAACACAACTCAGAAAGCATACTGCAAAGCAATAGTGAGTGACGTCATTTTTGCCCTCACTTTATTGGTATATATACATGCAATGTCCTCAATTCTTTAGCAGTGTGATGCACACACGCACACACGCACACACACACACACACACACACACACACTTCATTCTACTGACAGAACATTCAGCCACTTAACCTGTGGACACCCCTTATTAACATAACAATAAATGCAGTGTGCCAGTGCAGAGACGCCAGACCTTTCAGCAGCAGCAATGAGCGCAGAGAGTCTTGGGGTTCACCCTCTGATCTGCCCCCCCCGGGTTGCTACTGGGCAGGGCCAGTCATTGTTTAAAAGAGCAAGGCGCTGCGTGTGAGGGTGAACTGTTACAGGAATACATCCAGGAAAGTCCAAAAGAAAGGATGCTGTGGAATGAAGATAAAAGATCCCAAAGGGTCGTCCTTGAGTCAGTCCGATTCCAAAACGATGAGCTGAGAGTAAACGGTTCAGAACCCCAATCTGACAGCAAGCTCCCCTCGAATGCACCTGCAAACCACAGAGTGAGAGAGAGGAGGGGGCCTCTACAGTACAGTGCACTAAGGGTATCAACAAAATAAAATCATTCCTTCAGACAGCATTCATATAGGATTGTGTCATGATACACATTCAATAGTACTAGGATTATATGCAAGTAGCAGTCCAGTGTATGCGTGTATGTGTGTCAAAGCTCAAAGATATAGAGATTGCCCAGTCTTCATTTTGTTTAAAAACAAAAAAATTAAATAATTAAATCATAATACGCCCGACCATGTCAATATGGTAGCTTTACTCATAACTTATTTTTGTGTGTGAGTATATATATATATATATATATATATATATATATATATATATATATATATTTTTTTTTTAAATATTAAAATATGTGTATTCTTTCTTTCATTGCTCCTGTGATTGGTGGAGGTGTATTTTCTTTGATTCCCAGTTGGTTGATATTGAGGAGTGTCCTTCAGTACTAGCCAATCCCAGCTTGTCTTTTCTTGAGTGTATTGCAAGCTTGCTGAACAGTGGTGTTGGGAGCAATGACTTAGGGGGAATTCCCTCCAACGTTCTTCCAATCCCCCTTTCTGAATCCAAAACCCTATCTCCTGAATTCTGCTTCCTAATCCCATATTTTCCTAGAATAATGGCTTATGCTCCTCAGTTGAGGTGAGGCTTTGTTTATCCAAAATACTTCTTCCCCAGTGTTCCAAAGAGCTCCCTCCTCCACTGAAGCCTGTCAGACGCCCCTCCAGGAAGGTCCATTCCTCTGAAGGTCCCTGCTGAGCCCCATGCGTCCATAGATACCCAGCAGTGTGTGGCAGGGAGGCAGGGTGAGGTGAGGTCGGGTGGGGTGGGGTGGGGTGGGGTGGGGTGGGTTGGGGAGGCTTCTCACTCCAGGCCAAAGGTGCTCGTCTCCTCCACCGCAGTCAGCATCTTCTCATACAGCATTGAGAAGGAGGGGTAGGGAGGCAGGTCCAGCCGGTTAAAACAGGTGTGAGCTCTGAGGAGGGAGGGAGGGACAGAGAGAGACACACATGTTCATTTCACTCTTAGTGAGGACACTGCATTGACTCTCACTCTATCACATCTCCACACAGGGCGACAGCAGAAGGGAAATGAAACTTTCTTCTGCTTTAAAACTGTGAAGACTCAGCAGCAGCCTGAACCCACTCTGCCCTTACCCCCTTCCTCCTGACACACACGCAGGTGAGGACCAGGTTTAGCTCCATCACTCTGCACTCTCTCGCTCCCTCTCACCTGGGTAGCGAGGTAATCTTGCCCCACTTCTCCACACAGAACCTCCTGGGTCCGTTGCTCCCGCGCAGCGAAGCAAAGCCCTCATAGGGTATGCTGGAGGTGCCCGTCACAAACTGGGGAGGAGAGAGACATTAAAGCACATTGCACATCGCTCGGCTCTGATCACAAGATAGTGCAGTTCAGCACGTTCCTCCAGCCGGCCTACCTGCAACAGCCGGAGCCTCTGCTCATTATTGAACCGCTCCACCGCTGCCCAGAACCACCGGATCACAATGTGGCTGTCATGGTAACCTGTACAAGAAGCACAGCTCTATTAACATGGGGTAGAGAGAAAGACATTTACCTGCTATGCTACACCACACTGCCTCCCTCCCAGTCCCTCAGCCTTAACCACTAGATCACACTGCCTCCCTCCCAGTCCCTCAGCTCTAACCACTAGCTCACACTGCCTCCCTCCCAGTCCCTCAGCTCTAACCACTAGATCACACTGCCTCCTTCCCAGTCCCTCAGCTCTAACCACTAGGTCACACTGCCTCCTTCCCAGTCTCTCAGCTCTAACCACTAGACCACACTGCCTCCCTCCCAGTCCCTCAGCTCTAACCACTAGACCACGCTGCCTTCCTCCAACTCCCTCAACTCTAACCACTAGACCACGCTGCCTCCCTCCCAGTCCCTCAGCTCTAACCACTAGACCACGCTGGCTCCCTCCCAGTCCCTCAGCTCTAGCCCTGGTCTCCTGGTTAGCCCAGCCCCTGTGTCGAGGGTTCCGGTCTGTACCTCCTCTGTATTCCGTGTTGCTCCTCCAGTCACTCAGGTCGATCTCCGCTGTGCCAGCGATCACCAGCTCCAGCTCCCGGGCATCGAACACTGACACCAGTCGGGCATCCACTACCTGCAGGGGGCGAGAGAGAGCAGAGCAGAGCAGCATCACTCACACTGATCACGAACCACGCTCCTCGGCTCCAGTGTCTTGCACACAGTGTTACTGATGGTTCAGAATGTGCTCTGGAGCGCATTGGATATGTATCACAGCTCCACGCTAAGGGAATGTTTCAAAACCAATGCAGCCCTTTAACAGTGTTAATGTAGTTCAGCTCCACCTTTTTAAATGACTGTATGCAGTCTGGCAGCGAGCAAGCACAGCAGAGATAGAGAGAGCGAGAGCGAGAGCGAGTGCTTCAACCCCTAGGGATGTAACCTAAGAGATGAGCTCTGGAAGTGGGAATCTTTTGCAATGTGTGAAGTAACAATATTATATAATGTATTATACCAAGTGGAACCTGCTTTAACCTGTAGGCTCAAATAAAAGTAAGGAAGCTGCTGCAGTAGTGCCTCTGGCTGATGTCTTGTCTTGATTCCTAGCCGGACCCCCCTCTCTTAATATCCAGACTAGGAGACTTCATTACAGCATGGTGAAAGGTAAGCAAGTGAGGGGGCCATCTCTAGTTCTAGGGAGTGGCAATCACAGAGAGCACTGGGACACACTGGAGCAGGGTGTGAACACTGGCTCTGTATCAGAGCAGTGTGACTGTGTCTGTTTCCGTTTCCCTGGCTCCACTCCGCTGGGTGCTGTTACCTCGTAGAAGCCACGGACCATGCTCTCAGTCTGCTGGACCACGCCCCTCTCGATCCTCCACTTCACCATGCGCTCAATGTACTCCTTCTTGTTCTTCTCTGACACAGGGATGTTAGCGCCCCCTGGCTTCAGCTCACGCTCAGTGATCTGCACACAAAACAACACAGCAGGGTCACTGACTCTCCCAGCTCTCCAAATATGTTTAATCCTATCAGAAGCCCTAAATCTGAGATTGTACTTCATCCATACTGACAGTGTGCTGTACCCATGCTGACACTGTGCTGTACCCATGCTGACACTGCGCTGTACCCATGCTGGCACTGTTCTGACACTGTGCTGTCACTGTGCTGTACCCATGCTGTCACTGTGCTGTACCCTTGCTTACACTGTTCTGACACTGTGCTGTATCCATGCTGACACTGTTCTGACACTGTGCTGTATCCATGCTGACACTGTTCTGACACTGTGCTGTACCCATGCTGACACTGTTCTGACACTGCGCTGTACCCATGCTAACACTGTGCTGTCACTGTGCTGTACCCATGCTGAGCCTGTGTCATACCTGTCCGAAGACCTCCTCGTTGACAGTGAAGGTGAGGTCCAGCATGTCGTTGATGTCGTTGTCCTTCATCCACTGCAGGCTCTGGTGGAACTCCTCGTCCAGGTACTCCAGATCACTCAGCTCACAGAGGCTGTGGAGAAGGAGGCCATGAGCACACTGACACACACACACACACACACACACACACACACACTCACTGTGTGCCATGATGAAACCATAGCAAAGTGTAGTTAAGAACAGTTAAATCAAATACAGTCTGCGCTGCTTTATCGGAACGCCTCGGGAGAAGAAAAAATATCCTGAATAAGCAGCTGTCCCAATTAAACAAGAGGCATTTCACGTGATTTGTTTCTAAATGAAAAGAAAAAGAATGCAATCCCATCACATTATGATTAAATGTTAAATACATCCTTTAAAATAGTCAATTGTTTTTTTGTTTTTTGTTTTTTCAACAAAATGAATCGCTGTTTTTTATTTCTACAGGAAATGAAAAAGAATGAAATCACATCTAATCACACGGCAAGGCACCTGTGATGTTGACACGCCAACTTTCTTTGCAACAGCAGCCTGAGAAACCACAGACTCCAGCTCCTTCAAGAGTTCAATGTGGTTTATGCAAGTCTCAGCGTAATCACATACTCACTGCACTGTGCTACGCTAACCTGTCTTGCTCTGAAAAGTGATCTCCGTTCATCATTTTAAAATCCTGTATCACTATTAAATGAAGTGACGTCCCAATTAAACGACATAAATAGCACTGAGAAGAACAGCCTCCCAGAGTTCTGTCTCGTTTAAGCAGCAATCCCGATCAGAATCCCGATTAGGCGGCACCAACTGTATAACGAATAACTAGCATATGGGAAACATTAAAACTGTAAAACCCTGTGCACTTTCTTGGCAAGCCCAGCCCGTCCCACACAGTGCCGCACTCACATCCTCAGCAGTCCCTTGTAGAAGGGTCTTGTGAAGAAGGCGTCCAGCAGGTACTGGTGAATGAGAGCCAGGCCCAGGATACGGCCACTGAACCGGAACCTGCAGTCAGAATAAACACACGCACAGAGAAACACACAGAGAAACAGACAAACACAGAGACACACACACAGAGAAACAGACAAACACAGAGACACACACACACAGAGAAACACACAGAGAAACAGACAAACACAGAGACACACACACACAGAGAAACACACAGAGAAACAGACAAACACAGACACACACACAGAGAAACAGACAAACACAGAGACACACACACACACACACAGAAACAGATAAACACAGAAACACACACACACAGAGACACACACACAGAGAAACAGACAAACAGACACACACACACACACACACACAGAAACAGATAAACACAGAAACACACACACACACAGAGACACACACACACAGAAACAGACAAACACACGCACACACACACACAAACAGACAAACACAGAAACACACACACACACAGAGAAACAGACAAACACACACACACACAGAGAAACACACACACACAGACACAGACACACACACACACAGAGGCTTGTTAGACACATGGAGCATCAAATAGCAAAAAACATTTTATCAGGGTTCAAGAACCCCATGTATACAGTACAGCTGATTCCAGCTGCTGCAGACCGTTCCCTTGTAATCACGCTGTCTGAGGAGAGTGAATTGGGGAATAACACTGTGTTGAGAACCATTTAGAGTAGAATGCTTTGAGAATCTGATGCTAACTCCTGTTTGTGGTTTTACTGGCTGCTCAGAGCAGGGGGGGGGGGGGGGACTTAGTTCTGTTGACTGTAAAGACAGGTCTTCCTGTATCATAATTATTAATAACATTGATAAAGCAACACCATCCCTTATTGCACATCTCCAGTGACACACAGCAGTATTTTCCACTGGAGAGGGCGCAGGGCAGCGGTGTCTGGCAGCCCTGTGGAGCAGCGGCACTCGGCTGGGACTCAGGAACTCACCACTCGTGATGGTTGTCGACGAAGGCAGACATGGGGCTGATCTGCACGGTGTAGGTGTCGTTAGCCGAGTACTCAAACAGGCCGTAGTATGGATTGAACAGCTCCCGGGACACCAGGAAGAAGAACTCCCGCGAGGGGCCGCTGTAATCCAGCCTGCCAACAAACCACACAACAAGGAGTCAGCATCACCCACCCTCACCACCCCCTCTCCCCCAGTGTCTGCATGGCAGCTGCCTCTCTCACCCCTCCTCTCCCACGAACGTGACGTAGAGCTTGTTCCTCTGCAGGTCCTTGCGGGAGTAGCCCATGATCTGATTGAAGGCGTCTTCCAACAGGTGATCTCTCCGAATGATGAGCCTGGAACAGAACATTTGAGGAGTCACAACGGGGTACAGTACAGCGCCATTACACAGCTCTGCACCGCGTGAAGCTGCTGTGTTATTATCCACCTGCCCGTCTTAAGTTATAATGAATGCAGAACACGGTTTTCCAGCACACCTTTTCCGGTATATCTGATCTAATATTAACTGCAGATCAACCAACAGGGTCCTCTTGGTCCTTACTGCTCTATAATAAGGATTCTGAATCCGAGTACGTGCAGGAAAGAAACGTCTTACTTTAACTTCCCCGGCCCCTGTCCGTAGCCCTTCGTCTCCAGTTTCCGGTAGAAGTTGCGCAGTTTGGCTTCAAAGTCTCGTTTGTAGGGTGCAGGGGCGCGGGCGTTGGCTCTCTGGGTACCTGAGACACAGGCAGACACACAGACTGAGATTAACATTATTACTGAATCACCTGGCTCCTGCTGCATCACACTAACTGCAGCATTTCCCCCGTGATCCTCCATTCCACTAGGGGGTGATAGTGAGCGTACCTGGAGAGTTCTGTGGGGAGGAGACTGGCGAGCCCCGCGGTGACTGACAATAGCTGGGATGCAGTAAGGCGTGTGGAGGCACGTATGACATCACCTCCTCTTCAAACAGACTGCGGAGAAAAGCAAAGACGATGTTAGCGTAAAGCACAGACTCCCAGCTTGATGAAAACCCCAAATCAGATCAAAACTGAATACCCCTTCCCATACACTCAAGAACATAATCTCATACAGCAACACAGCATTGTAACAGACAATCTCTGAGACTCCTGGACACAACATCCACACAAACACAGTGTCTCTCAGTGCTGACCCCCTACTCTAATACTCTCTCTCACTCTTCTGCTCTCTTCAAGTCCCCTACTCTCACACTCTCACACGCTCACTCCCCCACGTTCACGCTCTCACTCCCCCACTCTGGCCCACCTGAGAAGCATGACCAGGTCTGCATCGCTGGAGAGTCTCAGCAGCCCTGTGGTGCCCTCACTGCGGATGAACTGCACCTTCTCCCTGCAGGGGGCGACAAACACCAGAACAGGCGTGTAAACACTGCCTCACTACAGAACACAGCACACCAGACTCCATACTGACGCACAGACATGCGTGGACTGAAATACTCACAAGGCTTTTTAAGTTTCATTACAACTACAATGTCTTCAATAACTTCTAATCAAAACATTTGCCATTGAATTTACTATGTTTCTTTTGGTATTTCAAAGCATGCATTGTGTAGTGTTTTCGTTCCCTGAGCCCTGAGTGAAAGTTGGGTCTCCCTGCCTACCTGAGCGGGTGGTTCCTGACAAGCTCAGGCTGCCTCTCCTGCAGGATCTCGAAGATGTTGGGCTGTCTCAGAAACGCCACAATCTTATCATTGTAGGCTGCAGGGAGACCCCAGAGAGGTTAACAGAAAAAAATACCAAACACAAAGACACCTGCTGGACACTTAATACATGACAGCTCATGCTCAAATCTCAAATCCCAGGCTTACAAAAAGATAGGATTATTTTTTGTTAACAATACACTCTTTAAAGTAACAATCTATATAAGCTCTGCATCACGTGAGGGACACATACCCACTGGCACCAGGTCCTGGTACTGGTTCCGGTTCACTGTGTTGAAGGTGCTGGACGGGCGTGGCAGAACCGGGGGGCCCGAGTGCCGAGATTCATCACCGACCTGCGGGGGGAGAGAGAGAGCAAGAGCGAGAGCGAGAGAGAGAGAGAGAGAGAGAGAGAGAGAGAGAGAGAGAGAGAGAGAGAGAGAGAGAGAGAGAGAGAGAGACGCTAGTACACCAGTCCATCTGTCTGTCTATAAGCACGACTGCCTTGAACCTCTAATGTCAAGTGGCTCAGAGAGTATGGCACTGTCCAGAAAATAGCTCTAGTAGAGATCGAGGCGTCTTTAGGTTGATTGCCATTCTACCCACCCCTCAGTCTCATCTGTCTGTATACAGGACTGTCTCTGCCTGCTCATCTCCTCATGTATGTGTTTCTTATCAAGCTTGTGTCAACATACTTTTTCCCACATCTATCTGATCTTTCTCACTGTCTGTCTGTTTCTGTCCTTGGCTCCTTTCATCTGTCTACCTGGCTGTCTCGTTCACTCTTTCAGTTCTGCAGTGCATTCCGTTCCACCCCCTGAACCTGTCACCCACACAGGCTTGTTATCCCAAATAGACAGAGAGAGAGAGACAGAGGGTGTGTGGCGAGGGGGAGAGAGGCAGGGTGTCGGGAGAGAGGGAGGGTGTGTGATGAGGGGGAGAGAGGCAGGGTGTCGGGAGAGACAGAGGGTGTGTGGCGAGGGGGAGAGAGGCAGGGTGTCGGGAGGGAGGGAGGGTGTATGACGATGGGGAGAAAGGCATGGTGTCGGGAGAGAGGGAGGGTGTGTGATGAGGGGGAGAGAGGCAGGGTGTCGGGAGGGAGGGAGAGTGTATGACGAGGGGGAGAGAGGCAGGGTGTCGGGAGGGAAGGAGGGAGGGTGTATGACGAGGGGGAGAGAGGCAGGGTGTCGGGAGAGAGGGAGGGTGTGTGATGAGGGGGAGAGAGGCAGGGTGTCGGGAGGGAGGGAGAGTGTATGACGAGGGGGAGAGAGGCAGGGTGTCGGGAGGGAGGGAGGGAGGGTGTATGACGAGGGGGAGAGAGGCAGGGTGTCTGACGAGGGGGAGAGAGGCATGGTGTCGGGAGGGAGGGAGGGAGGGTGTATGACGAGGGGGAGAGAGGCAGGGTGTCGGGAGAGAGGGAGGGTGTGTGATGAGGGGGAGAGAGGCAGGGTGTCGGGAGAGAGGGAGGGTGTGTGATGAGGGGGAGAGAGGCAGGGTGTCGGGAGAGAGGGAGGGTGTGTGATGAGGGGGAGAGAGGCAGGGTGTCTGGGGAGAGGGAGAGAGGCAGGGTGTCGGGAGGGAGGGAGGGTGTATGACGAGGGGGAGAGAGGCAGGGTGTCTGGGGAGAGTGAGAGAGCGAGTGAATTGTTCCTCACCAGGCGGCGCGTGCTCACCTCCCCTGCGCTGTGGCTGCGCTGCCGGGTCAGGTGTTGCCGGTGTGCCAGCACGCTGGTGGGGCGGCTGCTCTGCAGGGGCAGCCGGGGGTCGATGAAGGTCGTGCTGCGGCAGTTGTGATCCACGAAGAAGGGCTGGCAACCAGACACAGGGTGTATTACTACCTCTGCGGTTTACATGTTTGGTGCAAACGAATAACAACATATTACACATGTAACACCAGTAAAGCTAATATATGGCCCTTTCTCTAAACTTAAGGCCAATAAAATCACACTATTTACTTTGCTTTAGCCCTGATGTTAACCAATGAAACGCTAGCCAAACTACAAAAACAAATCTTAAACTGTCTAAGAAATTGCCACTCTGGATTTACCGCTAAGGGACAGGTTCTAGCAGCCTGGAAGTCACTCTTCAGAAAGCTTGTCTGTGAATGATCTGGGACACAGTATTGCCTGATAAATGTTTCCTACAGTAAATGTGCCTGTACAGATTGCAGTGTTCCCATGGTTACACAATGCATTAACCAAGGTTCCCGTGTTTTCTAATGTTTTACCATAGCTCTGGGATTTACTCTGGGTGTATCTATGCTTGTATTACACTATGCTTGCTCTTGTAAGGGGTGTGTTGTGTATTGAGCCCTGCCCCTTACCTTGCCCTGGTGGTCGTGTTTCATCTCCCAGCCGCGCGGCAGCTCCAGCTGCTTGTTGGCGAACATGTTGAGGAAAGTCACCAGGTCACGGTTGTGCAGGTATCTCTCAAAGTAGTGCGTGTCTCTGCGCACTTTGGTGATCATGTGCTTCAGACACGTGTTGCTTGTAAACATACGATAGGCACTCTGGGGAGAGACAGAACACGGGTCACGCCACAGCAACGTCACTGAGCGTGTCTCAGTGTACACGTGGTGCAATGTCTGAAGCGTGTTTCATGTACATGTGCTACTGTCTGTCATGCTCTTAAAGGACTGCCTCAACAATCCCACTTTGAGAAAACATATGGGTAGTGTTAGTCTAGAAGTCATTTCATTATGTAGCTTCTTTTTTAAACAAGACAAACCTTCAGATTAGGAAGCTACTATGTGGTCTAATAGGCATTCAAAACTGTACTTTGATCTAACATTGTTATTACCCTCCAAACCCCAAAACCCCAACCCCAACCCCAAACTCCTATGGGGGATCATATTACTCTTTTACACTGTGTCCCCAGTGCCAGCGATGTCTCCTCACTGCCTCAGTTTCAACAATCAGAATCGAGTGCAGGAAGTGGATATCGCAGTTAAACTCTGTATTACTGTTTGTTCCATTGGCAGTGATGATGTTTGGCACATTTTTCCTAATTCAATAGCGCACAAAGGGCCATTCTAGCCCAGGTATCTGTTATAACCATTACTTAATTGAAGCAATTCAACCTCTACTCAGGTGTTAATCCTTTCATTATTAAATCGACAACCTTGAAACCCTGCTGTGGAGTTGTGCATCCCTTTCCTCATGTAACAAGACATTAGTGTTTGTTATAATTATATATGATTGAGGGTTGTAACTCCTTGTATAGACTCCCATTCTACAAGCCCCTAATTCCCCTGTTGGAAGTTGCAGGTGCACTCACAGGGTTGGAATGCAACATGGTGAAGAACTCAGGGCTGGTCAGGAACTTGGCGGAGGGGGACTGCAGCAGCAGGGACAGGCGGGAGCGTGAGCTGGAGGGGGGTAGGGTGCTGTCACGCCGGTACTCTGAAACAACACGGCACAGCAAGGGTGAACAGTGCTCTGAGACAAAGCAAGGCAGAGACACATCCTAACATCCAACCAAATGAGGCTGTGCTGATCGCAATAACAACCTGACAGTAAGCAGCACTGGGACTCGGACGACAGTCATATTATACCCATCCGGGGCTTGCTATATTTAAGTAGTTCTGTACTTGGATTCTGATTATTGGGTTCACATGTAAGTGAAGAATATCTGTATTTTCAAACACAATGTGGCCCCCTATTGCGCCTGCATGTCTAAATCGAGATCGGGTGTAAACAAGCCATGTAACTTAATGGCCTCTTTAGAACACCAAATAAGAGTTTCTAAGCAGTGTCACATTGCATATCGGCACTGGAACTGGTAGAAAACTTCTTTACAAAAAGCACTGCCTTGAAAAAGCCAACGTAGCGCGCCATGCTCTCGTTTTTCCTGCAGGGTACCTGGGATGGTGTGGTGCATCAGGTCACTGTCCTCAGGGGGGGCCTCCGGAGCCTGGGCCTCCGAGCGGTCGTTGGTTATGGTCCTGCGGATACTCTGGTACCTGGGGCAAGGCAAACAAGATGAGCAGGGCTCCATGTAAACACTCATTTACAGACATTCAATCCGTTTCCTTACATATATTCAGCCTTCATTACTGAAGACACACAAGAGTAGTA
Source organism: Acipenser ruthenus (assembly GCF_902713425.1). Classification (NCBI taxonomy): domain Eukaryota; kingdom Metazoa; phylum Chordata; class Actinopteri; order Acipenseriformes; family Acipenseridae; genus Acipenser; species Acipenser ruthenus. Next base: position 49,216,986 of record NC_081198.1, on the reverse strand, counting down.
AGAAGGTATAGGAAGTGCACTTGGCATGAGCCGTGGCTGTTTCCGTGGTTACCTGCGGTTGAGCTGCTCCATCTGCTGTATGGAGTCAGATCTCTGCAGGACCTGGGAGGCGGCCGGCGTGGTGGGCCTCTGCCACGTGGTGGTCCGGTTCACGTGGTCCACGTAGAAAATACGCCCGTGGCTGTCGATGCGCGCCTCCCAGTCTGATAAGGAAACAAGATCCATCACAACAATTAGAGGACATCTTTCACCATGACTGACCAAGACAGTGAAAACACTGACCCACAAACAGCCCTCTCCAAGGGGAGTGCTTTAGGGTTGAGTCTGAACGGTATTCAATATAAAGTTCCTCTGCATACCTCCAACTCATCTGTGCTTCCTCAACTTAAACACAAGTGACTGCAGAAAATAGCTTCCTAAATATTTAATGAGTGTGTGTGTAATTTCTTCGTCTGAGAGAGATTAGTTACATAAGAAAACATGCAACTGGAACAATACAAGCCTACAAAGAACATCTTAGCTGTTCTGTTATTGTCCTGAGTTGTTCCTTGCTAGTTTCATGCTGCTATAATTATTTTATTCGTCTTTGTAAATTAGCATTATCCTTTAACTTGCTTCAAAATGAGACACTGGGAGCCTGTTTTGAACCTGTTATATATCCTTTTAAGATCTGGTAACATTGAAATGCATTGATTTGAGAAAAAGACGGCACAGAGGAGACAGCGGCACAGCATCAAAAATGATTTTTTTAAGCAATTAAGACTGCCAGTGACTTTAACATGACCCATCTAGCTTTCAAACAGCATGCATTCTTGGCATTAAGCTTGGCACTTTTTTAAGCTTTTTTTTTAAGGGATAAGTAACTAATGATTGGTGCGTTTTTTGTTTTGTTTTTTTAAAGGGACAAGGTTTTGTAAATTTGGAGCCTCTTTTTTTTCAGTAAAGCAGTCCTGAATGAATGATTGTTGATGCCCAGCTTTCTCCGGAGTGTCAGAGCAGAGTCCTGTGCTGCTCTAGCCCAGATGGCTCAGTGAATTAGGGAGGGACTCACTGGGAGGTAGCGACTCGTCCACTCGCTGGTACCGGCCCATCTCCTGCCGCACAGAGGGCAGGGAGCGCATGGGCTGGTGCTCGTTCGACTGGGAGTCTGAGAGAGAGGGGGGAGAGAGAGAAAGAGAGGAAGAGAGAGAGGGAGGGGGTAGGGAGAGACTATCAGTGAGAACACTGTGCATTCAACCAGAACCAAAAACATTTTACAACAAAATGAGCCAAGTTATCAATAAGGTTATCCGTCTATATATGTCATGTAAAACAAACTACTGCAACACTGTAAAAGGCTAAGTCAGGTAGACAAAAGCTTCAGTGTGCTGAAGGCACTAGTTCAAACATTGTTCTACTTGAATTAGTTTCTTATAGTATTACCTTAGGATTACCTTATTGATGAACCTTAAAAATGAGAGAAATCACAAATGGAACAGCTCAGATGATGACAAGAAGACTAGGTTTGTGCAATTGTAGACCCAGCATGTATGGGTGAATATGTCTGGTCACCCCTCTCTACCTGCGTCTCGGTCTGTCTCCACTGCTCCCTGACTCGAGTCTTCAGACCCTTCTGGCCCTGCCTCTGCCACAGTCCCTGCTGACCTCACTTCCTCTTCTACAGACTCTCCCCCCCCTGATGCCTGCATGCTCTGCCTCCTCTGCCAGATCTCCTCTCCCTCTTCCTCACTGGCCGAGACAGTTGGCTGAGGCTCCTCCCCACCTACCGCACCCCCACAGGCCCCTCCCTCTTCATTGAGGGTGTCAGAGGATGCAGGGGGTGTGGCCCCAGAGGAAGCCCCTCCCCCTGGATCTGCAGTGACCGCTGCATCCCCGTTCTCTTCCTCCTGTAAAGGATATGAATTTCAGTGTGGCTGATACATTTTTTAGCCCTAAAACATGAAAAACCAATACATTTACTAGGTATGATTTTTTTTAGACTAACTGAGCTTATAAATGGTTGAGCTCACCTGTGAGAAGGAGGCTGGGAAGCGTGTGCTCTCGAAGGAGGACGAGCAGGCCGTGGATGACAGGCGCGTAGTGCCGTTCCCCGAGCTGACCGCCCCCTCTGTGGTCTCGCTGTCCTGGTCCTGCACAGCTCCAGATTCCCCCTCCTCCACCTCGTCGTCCCCGAGCAGATGTGTGGAGGGCAGTCTTTTCAGGAGCTGGTGCAGACTGCCCAACCCCTCCTCCTCCTCCTCTCCCTCCTTCTCTCCCTCCCCCTTGGCCTCACTGCTGCCATTGAGCTGCCGCAGCCCCCCGTTCAGCATCAGCAGCCCCTCCTCCAGCGCCGCCCCCTCCTCCTCCAGCTGCTCGTCCTCCTCGTCTGAGTCGATGTGCAGCATGGCGCTGAGCCGCGTGTCCGTGGGGAAGCTGCTCCTCAGTTTGGGGGAGGCCCCGCCGATGGGCCTCTCACTGGGGCCCGCCACCTCAACCCTGGCCCCCGGTTTGGGCTCCAGAGCGTCCAGGTAGTCAGTGAGGGATTCCTGACGCAAGGTCTGGGTGCAGCGGGTCGGGGACTCGCTCTCTGCCGGCTGTGGCCGGCCCTCCTGCTCCTCCTCCTCTCTCCCCCTGGTCTCGCTGGAGAGGGGCTGGGGGGCTGCCTCCCCTGGCAGAGACCCCTCCGAGCCTGTGGGGGACAGGCCCCTGGCAGTGGGGGGGTTCCCTGGCAGGTCCTCATCATCAGAGGGGCTCTCCGGGTCCCCGTTCACCGCCGCTGCCCCCAGGAAAGTGCCCATGGTGTCCGGAGATGCATCTGTGGGAGACACATACCGCAGTAAAGACAAAATTGAGCTTTCTGTACTACAGAAACATCGGGTGTGTGAATATATATATACAGGTTTAACAAAAATGTTAAACAGTTTGAACATTCTGAAACATTAAAGCTTTTAATACATGACTAAAAAAGTAATTAAAAAAATCTGACTTGCACACTTTTCACTTTTAAACATTGCATACTTGCTGTTTATATTAGGGGCTCGATTGTTCCATTGTGGGCAAATTGCCCAAGTAACACATTTGCTGAGGAGGGAGTGATTTGGCAAGCTGTGTGTGCTGTGTGCAGTGTGCAGTGTGCAGTGAGCAGTGTGCAGTGTCAGCGTGCAGTGTGCTGCTCTCACCTTCATGCACAGAGGAGGTGATCTCCACTCTGAACTGCAGCTGCCCGCTCACATGGTCCGTGGGGAGCCGCCGGCACAGCATGTAGCTCAGGATCTGATCCCTGCAATGGAGAAGATGGGAGTCAATCCAAGAGAACAGGCTTGACCAGACCACCACACCCCAGAGCCACTTCAATCCTGACCCAGGATTGCACCATCAGGGCTATGCTTTGTATCTGGAACCACTGCACTGAACTTGTATTTCAGTCACTTAGCCACTTGTATTTAATCAATACCATGGTTTCCATTACATAATTATCAGTGTCATATAATAAATAGAATGTGTGAGTCTATTACAAGGATTTTTCCAACAGCTTTTTCTCTATTACAGTATTTACCCAATCAAGCCAGTATAGTGACTGTGTTTACCCAATGAGAAGCCTGTATGGCAGCCCTGTTTGTCCATTCGTATTGGTCTGTTTCAGTATTTACCCAATGGCATTCCTCTCCAGCAGCCTCTGGACCGGGATGACGAGTTTCCCCAGGAAGCGCTTGATGATCGGTCGGCTCTTGGCGAACTTGTCCTTCACCTCAATCTCCAACACATCAGTGAGCAAGGCCACAAAGGAATACTTCTGGCGACAGAGAGAGAGCGCGACACTTTACTCTTCTACAGTGGAGCACAACGCAGGGTTAAAACAACTGGCACTGGGGCCCCCTGTCCGTGGGGTTTGCCACAGTAAAGTTAAACAGTAATTCTTCTGTTTTTCCATGGTTTTCCTATGGTTATACTAGGAATCTACTACAGTTTGCCATGTTTTTTACAATGCTTTACCATGCCTCTCTGGGCTTTACAATGCTTTGTTACACTTTGCTACGCTTTTACAATAGTAAATGGGATTTGTCTTATATTTGTCTTACTAGCTCATTATCATGACAAGACATCTAATCTAGATAACACTTCATATTTTATAAGTGGTTATATCATGTGAATTATGTAATAATACAATATTATAACGTTCTTATAAAATCTGATCAAAAGAGTGTACTGTAATTCAGTGCTTATTATTTCTAATGATAATCTATAAGCATAATTATTGATAGAAAGTGTTTAGCGACATCTCAGGGCACTTTACTGAATGAGTGTGAAATGATTAATTCACTCAGCCTGCAGAGCCATGTTGCCATGTGAATGTGTAACATGGAAGGTGTGTGGTTTGGTCTTGGGTGGGGTGGGTCTGTCACAGTCCCCCAGCCCCACACCTGCCCTGCCCTGCCCTGCCCTGTGCGGTGCTGCTTGCCCGCTGGATCGTACCTCGCCGCGCCACACTGGGTTGGTGGTGTTGGCGATGATGGTGGACCGCCTCTCCTGGCCGTGGTGGGCGAAGGTGAGGAATGAGATCTTCTTTCCTGGCTTGATGGACATCTTCAGGTATGGGTCGGGGTTAAAGAACATGCCCTTCTTCAAGCCCAAGGCTCGGAGATCTGAGGAGGACAGGAGCAGTCTCACACACACACACACACACACGAAACTACTCGCACTGAGCACATTCTCATAGTGCCATTATGATGCGACACCCTCAGTGAAAAACATAATCAGTAACCTTAAGGGTTTTGCACACGTAGTAGAAAAAAAACATGGTTAAGAAAGCTGACATTTCTGACGAAGACGTCTTAGTTCTCTGGTAGTAATTTCTTTGAAATGGAAATACAGTACGTGTTTGCTGTACTGCTGACGATTTTCACCAGCTTAGTAACAACAGGCTGCAGTGAGGGTCATACCCCACAAGGTGGCGCCTGTGTGGATCAGGAATCAGGGAGATCAGAAAATGGAAAAAATAATGCCGAGGCCTAGTACTGTTCCATATTAATTATATCCTGAACGCTACCAGAATATTGAGTCGCATAAACCAAGCGTGCTGGATAATCCCTTCTGACTGCTATTCTGTTCATGTTTCTGAGGAAATCCCTTCACTACAGGATAACAGATTGTAGGAATTATAGAAAAAAAAATGAAGAATTTAATCATGATGGCAAAAAAAAGCTTAAAGGAGATTTACTGCAGCTCCCAATGCCATTCCTCTCTTACTATCTGATGTTTGCAATCCTTCCTTTGGAGTTGCTCTAATATTGAGATTGTTCTTGGTTGCTCAGCTATTCCATGTTTACGTACCTGCAGATGGGGGCTCTCCCCTTTTCCCCCTCCCACTACACCTCTCCCACTCCCGCTAGCCTTCTCCAACTCCTCTCCCCTCTTGGCACTCTCCTATCTTGACCCTGTCCTCTCGTCCCTCTCATTCCCCCTTCCCCCTTCCCCCTTCCCCCTTCCCCCCGCTCTCCTCTCCCTCATCCCTGTACAGCAGTTATACAAGGAGATGGATACAGAGGATCCTCAGCGCTCAACAATGTGAGCAGCAGCCAGGCGTGACCGAAGCCATGCATTATTGAGAGCATGTGCGCAGTGTGCAGAGCCGCTGCTGTGCTTCCAATATACAGACAGAGAAGAGCAGGGACTCCCCGAGCTGCTGGGGACTCCCAGTGTCCCTGGACGAGGCAGCACCGTGACCCCACCCACACTCAGGACAGCCAGGACTGAGCCCCTTCAAACCACCCTGCAATCTCCCACTGTGCCAGCTATCATTAACACCAGACTGCTTTCTTTCTGGAAGCGGCATGCTAGCTACATTTTCCAGCTGCAATCTTTTTTCAATCAATCAATCAATCAATCAATATGTAAATACTCCCTGTTCCAGTTAAGACCTGCCCCCAGTGAGGGACTGGTGTACCTGACAGTGTGAAGCTGACGAGTTTCCGACAGGGCTGTGCGACCATGTCTCCTTCAGCCAGCCCCTCCGCTCCCACCTGAGACAGACAAGAGGACACATGGGCTCAGCACTGCGCACGCCACACTGCATACTGAAGACAGCATACTGCACACTGTATAATACACACACACACACACACGCAGAGCACAAAGCACACACACACACACACACACACACACACACAATCACTACAGGACACATCAGCTCAGCTCAGCACAGTACGCAGTGCTAAAAACACACACAGCACACAGATTGCACACACTCAGCATAGCGCCCCAGTGCAAGTGCATTTCACACCCTGCACGGCACAGAGAACCACCTTTATTTCACAAGCTATACACAGGCCGGCCCCTGGCAAGTTCTTTGCAAGGTCATATTGTGACGACTGGGAGGAGCTGTTGCTATGAGCTCTCTCTGGAAGTTACAGAGTGTGAAGACGTGTCTGTCTGCTCCGACAAAAGAGCTCCCTGCATTTCACGTGACAGGAGACTAACGCTGCTTCACAGCCCCGCTTTAATAGGGAGGAGAAATAAACCAAAAAAGGACCCAATGAATTCAAAGAATGATTCTGATAACTCTTGAGAGAGGATAGCGGCACACAGGAAACAGCACTGTTAACACTGCAGCTCACTTCCTGTCTTATCAGCATCTCGTGAAGACTTGGGAATGAGCGAGAGATACAGAGGAACGCTGCTGAATGCGTCAGGAATCTCTTCCGTTATTAAAAAAACAAACATCTACTAATCTGCTTTAAAATGAAAGGCGTGCTAACCAATGAAATCCACTCTTCCGTCTACTCTTACTAGCTTTATTAACATTATTAGTGTGTTCACTCACCATCACCCCGGGGTTCTTGACGGTGATGCAGGGTGTCGTCGCACGCAGAGCACCGCTCACCCCGTGGTAGTACTTGAAACAGATCTTTATTTCAGCTGCAGGGAGAGAAAGGGACAGACTAAGTGATATTCAAACCAGCTGCCAGGCTGTTAAAAAACAAGAGACGATTAAACATGAAGGGCAAGGGAATCAGTGAGGTTCTGGAGCATACCTTGGTTCAGGTTTTTCCGTAAACAGAACAGCCTTCAGTTCTTCATTCTACCTGGACACGTGCAGGAATTATCAACCCAACATTAAGCAGAGCACCTTTCCTTTTCTGGTCCAGTACTCTTCCCCCTGCCCCTATCCCAATCTCACTGCCCCTCCCCCAGTCTCACTGCCCCTCTCCCCGGCTACTTCCCAATCTCAATCTCACTGCCCCGCTCCCCCGGCCCCCATTCCAATCTCAATCTCACTGCCCCTCTCCCCCAGCCCCTATTCCAATCTCAATCTCACTGTCACGATCCCAATCTCACTGCCCCTCCCCAGGCCCCTATCCCAATCTCAATCTCACTGTCACGATCCCAATCTCACTGCCCCTCTCCCCCGGCCCCTATTCCAATCTCAATCTCACTGTCACGATCCCAATTTCACTGCCCCTCTCCCCTGGTCCCTATTCCAATCTCAATCTCACTGCCCCTCTCCCCCGACCCCTATTCCAATCTCAATCTCACTGTCACGATCCCAATTTCACTGCCCCTCTCCCCTGGCCCCTATTCCAATCTCAATCTCACTGCCCCTCTCCCCCGACCCCTATTCCAATCTCAATCTCACTGTCACGATCCCAATTTCACTGCCCCTCTCCCCTGGCCCCTATTCCAATCTCAATCTCACTGCCCCTCTCCCCAAGCCCCTATCTCAATCTCACTGGCATTTATAACCCAATAGTATTTTCAACATTTGTTTAAGACAATTAATTATTAACTGACCTCATCTAATTCACTCTTGGTTTAGAAATCAATTTTCACCTAAACGTGACCAAAATAGCAATGCAATCGGCTGGTAGGAAAACACAAGACTAGACACTAAGAAGACTAATGAGAAATACCAGTGTTAAAACCTCTCATCTCCAGACACCGTGGACACTTTTAAACTGCAGATTGCTTTTCGAATCGGGAGCCGAAGGCACTGTGTTACCATAGGTAGCTCATCCATAACTATAAAACACTCCATGGTAAGAATATGCAATAATACTCAAAGGCTTCAGCAAGAAGTATTTCTCAATGTAAAGACTAAACATTTGTTTTGTTTTTTTCAGTATTCCTGCAAGGTCACTGTCAGCTAAACAGTGTCCCTTTGAAGTAAGTGTGGTTTGAATTACTGGAAATGTTCTAACCATCAGAACTGCATAATGATTCATTTCCCGTACTGTGTAGAACTCTGTGTGCTATGATTTTTAGATTTAAACAAGATAATTCATCTCAACGATGGTCAAATATTCTGTTAAATGTTCCTTCCCAAGTGTTGTTTAATCAATGGTGTTGAAGACAGTAGACTTGGCATCCTTGCCAGCTCTGTGTTATTCTTAATTATTTTATTATTTTATTAATATTTTACAGAAAATGCTACACTTGAGTTTGACCCTTGCTCAAGCAGTTAAACAATGCAGTATATTTCCCCACTAAATTCTTTAAATTAGAAACCTGCTGTCCCTGTCTTATCAATGGTGCAGCTCAGCTTAGCTTCAAACCCATTTCCACAGAACGTTTCTTAGAAGTTTTCTTAACTTTGAAACATCCCTCTTCTTCGTGCTGATGTGTCTCTTTCAAAGGGAATATTAAAAAGTGAAGAAAATGTATGTGAAAAGGGTTCTGAAGTGAAGGGTAGGCAAATGGCAAATGGAAATCAAAACCCTGGTCTGGGTTGCACCAACTGGACGCAAGTCTGGCTCTTAGGTACGTCCAACTTAAAACTGAGCGTAAGCTAGGTGTAAAAATGATGCCAATTGCTTAAACCTTATGCCTTATGAAGGGTAGGCATAAGGAATTTGTCGTAAAGAACTACATTTCTCCTCCATAAACTCTAATTGAATAACAGGTTTAAGAGTTTAACGTCCAGTGGGTGCAGCCTGTCCCTATGGGCGAGGCTGTGAGCCGAGAGCCGCTGTCTGTACTCACGCTCCATGAAGTACGGCCCAGGCTCCAGCCGCCACACGATCTGCCCCTTCTGGGTGCCATTCACCCCGCGGTTCTTTGAGTCCCACACATTTGAGGGGCAGTTCTCATCTGGGGACAAAGATAGAGTGTTACACACACAGGGACTGCTGGAGCAGCACGCACGGGGACTGCTGGAGCAGCACGCACGGGGACTGACCACGGGTCAATCTGCCAGCTGATCACAACAGAGGACACACCATATCCAGAGGAGATAAGCTGGAGTGTGGATCACAGTTAAAGTCTTACAAGTGTGACAAGAAATTAATACAGTCTTTTTCTGGTACATAGGCCACTTCAGCACTTCGTGCCCTGGAGCCCCCAGGGTCTCCCAACACAAACTCCTTCAAATCAACCCGCTCTCAAAACCAGATCCACTGCAATGTTTTCTCCCTTACCTCTGATCTCCAAGCCGTCCGGACTGCCCTCCCTAATCACAATGGAGAACACGGTCGGCCCCCTATCCATGGCACACCAGACCAGGCTTCCCTCAGCCCTCTGCCTCTCTCCTTGTCTGTACTGCAGGACCAGTCCCTCAGCCCTCGGTCTCTCTCCCTGTCTGTGATTCAGAGAGAGCTGGAGCAGGGACAGGCTGCCCCTCCCTCTGAGATTCTTCAAAGAGCTCACTCCACTTCCTGTTCCTCTCTGCCCCAACAGGATGTTTGTAAACATGTTTCCCCCCCCTCCACCCAATCCCACACACAGAGACAGCAGGGGACACGGCACACTGGGCCACAGAACTCCAGAGACAGACAGTCAGCTTGTTAGCTCTGCAAGGAGACAAGTAACGCCATTAGAGAAACAGTAGTTTATCTGTACCACTGTTTCTATGATTATAACCCCCCAAAAACAGCTGTCAAAAAAATCTATGACAGACACAAACCATTTCATCCAAAAGAGGGGTGAAAAGTAAAAAAAATAGAATATGAAATAAATATTACATTTGTACTGGTAACACCTTTTCTTAAGGTATGAGAACATTATCTTGCTTGAGTTTGGATGAAAGCCACAGATTTGTATAAGAAAGGTGCAAATCAGCTGCACAGTTTTAACAGTTAATATTTTACTGGGCATATTTCAATGAACTTCTCCCTGGAGGTCAACACTGAGGGGAATTCGAAATTCATGGAGTGAATGTGAAACATTTCTGCTCAACAATAATATTAGAAGTAGCGTGTGAATATCCATGCTAGTCTGTTAGAAGAAAGAGAGTTTGGGAAATGCAAAAGAACAGCAAGCTGAGTGGAGTCCAGGATGACCAACAGGATACACCAAGACAAGACCTCACTGCTTCCTTCCTGAGCGCTGCACAGAGACACAGAGCTGGGAACGAGACGCTACCCCCCCTGGGGATCTCTCCGCCTCAGACTCAAACTGGACCACAGCTGCAGGAGGAGACCAGGGAGCTGGGAAGGCATGGCAGTGTCACACCAGGGGCATAAATAGCACTCTATCTTAACGAGAATCTGGATTCATCAGGATATTCTTTAACCCCTAGTTATACACATTATTGATGAAGAGGAATTGATAAACATTATTTGAATTGTTAGCTGCAAACATTCAGCCTCTGCCTTTTTCTGTAGGTAGAATGATGTTATGCTTTAAAGTTGAACAATGACTTCCATAAGATAGTTTTGAGAACACTGTATAAATATAGATATGAACACCCTCCAGCACTGTCATTACCCTGCACCTCAATAACAAGCACTAGTCTAAACATGCCAAGCTCTCCAGCTCCTGTCTTTGCCTTTGTCTCACTCCCCTGCTCTCCTCCTCTCTTCCCTCTTCTCGATTTGTCTCTCATTGTGCTGTGCAACAAGAGATGAGAAGCGCAACTCGCTGGATTGCGCAGGGATTAGCTGTCCCAGATAGCACCTTACTCAGCACAGGGTTTACAGGGAAAGGATAAGCACGTTGGTTCAGGCTGAAGATTACTCCTTTTACTCTTTGTGTAGCTGTGGAGATCAGCAGAGCAGCACTTCTCTTCTACAACTAAAGCTTTGAAAAATACTTTACAAAGACCCTTGCTCTGCTGCTCGTAGAAACGCTTTGGGTTGCCCTACAATGGCAATGCCATGTTATACTATAATCTATAATAAAGGACATGGCAACACGGTTTTATAATCTTATGAACCCATGCACACAGGCTCTCCATTGCAGTAGCTCTTGAGTACTGGATAGAGCAGACCCACTTCACAATGTTCCATCCAGACCTCTTGTGTTTCCATTGCTGGTGACGATGTGGTCTGCCAGAAGTTCTGGTGGGTTCTGCTAGAGCTTCTATCTTTATTGTAGTCCTAATGGCAGGTGCAGCCTTTTTCTGTATGGCATAGCTTCCCACAGTGGGACAGCCGATGTTAAGAGTTAATAATGTTGCTAATTTAGCTGTATTCATTTTTTAGATCCAGGCTTGTTGCACGTCGAGCGGGGGTGAAAGCGACTCTTAATCTTGTGCGCTCCGGTACACAAAGTCTATCTCTGCAGTTATTGTTTCATTGTTTTGTGCACCAGTGAAGCACAGAGTCAGCTTCCGAGGCACGGCTCGTATTCTCAGCACTTACACTTATTATGGTGTTTATTGACCTTGGTTAAACAATAATAAAAACGAGGGAAAAAAGATGATGATTCTTTCCTGTCCTTTGAATGCTGAAATGGAGTGTAAAATATGCAGACCAAGAACAAAAACATATTGATCGCAAAGACCTTGGTTAGCACTCCTTTAACCCTGCCCTGCATCTTTCTGCCTTTCTATTTGTTTTTAAGCGCACGTTTAACAAGTAATAGTGGTAATGATAAAGTATTATCCTGTAGCTCGTATCCATTAACTTCTTACTATAATCCATTCATAAAAAAAAAAAATCCCGGAGTCAAGCCACCTGCAGCTTATGGGTCACTGCGTCTCTAATGGAACATCCCAGCATGTAAGTGATTTCCTCTGGTGTTCCAATTGACCAGCCATGTCAAGAAAAGGTCAGCCATTCATGGATATCTCACAACAAGGTTAAGAAAACATGGGTGCAGTGGAAGGGGGCAGTGACATGCTGTCCACTAGGAGAAAGAGCATCTACGGTATAGAGTCAACAACGAAACTGGCAGAAAATAAACATCTTAGCCAGCTGCAGCCATACAAGCTTTGGTCTGGGCTTGAGAGCTAAGAGGCCTGGTCTCTTTCTTCTTCTTCTTTTTCTTGGAATGTGACCTCAGAAAGCTAAGCAGCAGCAGCAGGGTCAGGCCTGGTCAACACTTCTTCTTCTTGGATTATGATCTGTTTAGATCGTATCCATCATGGTTAGTCCTGGTCAGTTATACAATCTGTCCACTCTTCCACTTGAGTCAGAACCCAATTAATACCCCAACATGAAGCATGGTGCTGGTGAACGTACCACCTCCCAGATGAGACTTTCAGGCAAGATCTTTAAAGAGCTTTAAAAGGTGCAAAATACACTGGTCAGATCAACTGCACTGTAACTGTAGTGCATGTGTGTATGTGTGTGTGTGTGTGTAACACTGCGCAGTAGTTTGAACCCTTCCAGAGTCTCTTATCACAGGAGTAAAACCTGAACAGCTCAAGCTGTTGGAGCTCTGCATGCAGTCACTGCCTGCTGCTTTGTTGCTGCTCAGAACACTGGAACTTCAGAGCTGTGAAGAGGGAAGTGACAGGCCTGCCTGCCTCCCTGCACTCGCTGTACGGGCCAATGATGCCGCAGATCAATCTGCTGGCACACCAGCAGCCCCCAGAGAGGTGAACGCCTTGACAGGAATATTAAAACTCTCATTTAAGAGAATCGGTTCAGTTTGGGGGGCACAGTCAGCTCAAGGCACTGTTTGACTGGTGCCTTCAGCAAGGCTCGTCTATCTGCCCTCAACCAGAACTTTAAACGCTGCATGACAAGATAAACAGCAGTCTTTGTCAGTATGTGTTGCATGTTGGAACACGCCAAGTCCTACTGACAGAATGTGGCACAGCTACCTCGGTTTTACTCTGTGTTCAGTGGGAGAGTGTAAGAGATAAACAGAAAGAGAGTCAGAATAAATTTGGGAAAGACAGTGTCCCAGCATCTCTGTTAATGGAAGGTCTGCTGGAGTAACTGAAGGCAGGAGATGACACTTGGGAACAACACAGTTTTGCAGGAAGGACAAAATATGTAATCAAATGTCTGAACACTCTTCCCTGCTTCTTCTGTAATAGACTGAAGAACTTTGAAAAAAGCTTTCAACTTTGATAGACCGATTTCCTCATTTAAGCATATTAAATAGTGTGTTATCTCTTATTAAAAAGGTGAATACCTCAATGTCACAAACAATAGTGACAGCTTCTGACATCTATGCTGCACCTCTAACCAGCGTTACTATGTTGTCTCAGCTCATGCACAGAATGCACCAGAAATGACCAGATGGAGCAAATAATCCACATATTCACTCCCTGCAGAAACCAAATGGTCTTCATTATCAGAATTAAATACAGGCACACAGATGCATATTTGAACAGGAACAGGGACCCTTATACACTGACTGTAAGAGTCCATCTGTCTGTGTGTCACTCTCTCAATTTTATACAAACACATTAAAGGTGACTCTTCAACAGGTACTGTGTAACTATTAACGGGATTATGAGGATCCTCTGTATGTACATGGACTGGTTTACGTCTACGCAAGCCTCCCATTGCACATTACAGTTTTGTTCTCTGATCCCTAACCTGCAAAAAGACGCACAGTCAAGCTGTTCATGAGGTTATTCAACTCACACTAAAAGCTTGAAACACTCACACTGCTACGCAATGGGGCTCTTGCATTATGCCCTGGTATGTGCTTGTGGTCAACATGCTGCTGGCAGACAAGGCTATGCTTGAGGAATAATTCACTAATCAGAGGGTTTGGCTGCACTCTGCGCTGAGATGGAAATTAGTTCTGTGTGTGGGGAGCCCAGTGCCTTCCCTCACATGGTTACCTGTTTCCATGGAGACCACAACCGTGATGAAAAAAACAGCAGTGACCGGAAGATCCAGACATTCTAAACTGAGTGATGTCACTCCTTGACAGGATCACTGAAAACTCCTATTTGAAATACACCGCAAAAAGAAAATGTATGAAGGCTGTCGAAACATATTATTATCCTGGGTTTCATTCTAAAGGCATGATAACCAGGCAGCACTCCTGAAGCGATTCTGAACAGCACCAATCTGGGCTGAGAGATGACTCTTCAGCAGTTTTTTTTTTCTTAAAGAAATATACAACCAACAGGGTTTCAAAATGAGTAAGAAGCAGATCTGCACTGGAGCCCAACAGCACAATATTTATATTTTAAAGCAGGGGTTCTCAAAGTGGGGCCGGGACTCCAGGGGGGTGGAGCAGAAAGGTCTCAATGTAGTCGTGAAACAACCACCTTACAATCAGACTGAATCCGTTCTTCATTTTTAATGTCTTTAACACCTGCGTAGTCAATTGCACTGAATATTTTGCAGAGATCTGTGTAACAATATGCATTTCAAGAAAATATTATTTAGGGTGTATTTAAGGGGGGGGTTGAACATGGTACCTTTTGCACCAAACTTTTACCATACACTCCTCACCTTCTATAAACATGTTGGATTGCAATTAACAATAATCTGATAAACTCTGTTTTATACAGACATTTTTAACCTGTTGGGTACTGTGTGAGTATTGCATGATCAGGAGAAGCCTCTGTATGTGCGTTCACTGACTTTAACTGTGCTAATAAGGACCTGGAATAAACGACGCTGGCGTCAGTGACGGCGCACTCACCGATGTGGTAGAGGCCGATCCAGTCCGTTGCGTCCACCTCCTCCTTGATGTCCCAGGAGATGATGAGGTCCTGCGCCAGGCCGAGCGTGAACTCATAGGTGCTGGCGGTGAGCGAGGAGCGGCTGTCGGAGGTGACCAGGTCTGTGTCGCTGTTGGCGCGCTGGAAGCCCATTGGCTCGGCAGGGCCTGCGTTCTGGGCGGCCAGGCTCTGTAGGTTCTCCGGGCTCAGCGTGTAGCGCATCTGGGGATTGCGCCGGCGCACGTACTGCAGGTGCTCCCGCGCAGAGGCTGCCATGGCCATTCAGAGCGAGGGGAGGGCAGGGAGAGGACAGCGGGCTGCCCAGGGAAGTGTGGGGACCAGTGAATCGTTGAGGCACTGTGTATGAGACCGTGGGAGTCGGGCTTGACAAAGGTGTCAGGTTTAAAGAGATGTGATGTAATATAAAAGGGGATGTGATAATAAACAGGTCAGATTGGGGTTTAGGGCAAATAGGTTGGGTTTGCAGTTTGAAGGGGCTTGGTGTATGGTAAGTGGGCTCATTGATTAAGGGCGAGATACATGTCCAGGGAGGGAGGGAACTTGTGGGTGGGGAGATTTAGGGGGAGGTCCCTAAGATTCACTTGTCAGGTCAAAGGAACGAGGGTTAGGGGTTCAGTATAAGATGGTGGGGGGGGGGGGGGGGGGGGAGGCTGCAGGATTTCCAATGATTCCCAAACCAGACGTTTCCAGACGTTTCTGAATCGAGGATGGTAGAGAAGGGCTAGAGGAGGGGGGTGGTGACTTCTCTGAAGACCTGCATGAGGGAGACAGAGAGAAAAAAGGGTTTAGAAGGTGTTTAATTGGCCAGCCTTATCCCCTCCCCCCATCCCTCACCGCACAAAAACACTCACATGTATGCACAACTCCAACTAACTATAACATTTCATATTTCATATTTAACCTGTCTCTCTGTCTGGTGAACAGACAGTTTCAGACAAGGCTTGAGAGCTTCACTGTGGCCCTGACAGGAATGAAGCATTCAGAGGGACGAGGAGTCATTGCTGGTTGTTCAGATCACAAGGCTCCACTGCACTGGAGAGGGATTAATAAAGCAAGCTGCTGCCAGAAACACAGGGGCTTAGAGCTGGGGATCAGGCATCCTGACGCACACAGACACACACACAGACAGAGGACAGCCAAGGGCTCTATCAGCACTGTCCATCAGGAGCTATTACATCACTGGGAGGCTCATTGCTTAACTGTGATGAGAACCATTGAGATCCTCTTCACATTTCCAAGATTATCGGAAAATGGCAATTCTTCAGATTAATAGGATCTGCATTGTACTGTACTGTACTGTACTCAGTACCACGAATCCCCAAACTCAAAACAGAAGCTACATGTCATCTCTTCACCCGGACATGGTTAATATCTCTTGCGTGTATTTGATAAAAACCAGTAATAGATTCAAATAAAACAGACAGATAACATGACATGAAATAACGTTAGACAGAGCCTTGCAATCTCAGAGCTGCACGTTGTGGGGAATGATATCTAGCACACCCTCACACAGACACGCTCCGCTCCGGGGCTTTGGGAAGGCTCTGGTCCTGCATTAGCTGGGAGGAGGAGGCTGGCAGTCCCCTGGGTGCCCCTCTCTCAACTAGGCCACTCTGTGTAAGGCTCTGCTGTCAAGAGAGTCTGAGGCACTGACACAAATACTGTGCACAGAAACCAGCTCGCACCCAACTGATGCTTGTCATTTACCATCATTTTAGACTTTCGTAAAATACAATATAAACCCGTTCTAGGGCACCCTCAGACTGGGGTCCCCAGAGGTTTCCTCCCAACAGTTCTGCGATGGTCAGTGCCTTGTAATTGCAAGGCGGTGGAGGTTAAGGTAGCCTCACCTAAACGATCAGCGGGCCACCTGTCCTTTCATGCCAACATTCCAGCGGTCACTTATTAAGACCATGTGAAAATGTACCTGCTGTACTAATCATGACGGCATCATACATATAGAGTAAGAGGGTGAGAGGAGAATGATGAACTAAAAAATGTTTGGGAGGGTTACCAAGGGGGATTCATTCCTTTAAAAAAACTTTGACATTCTGGGCCAGATCCCCAAATGAGTAGTTTACAAGCCCTGAAAAGCAAGTAGCTAGAAGGCTGGTAATATTTTGTGCGTGTGTCTCATGTCTTCCAGTAAAGGCGTCTTCATTGGCAGGCAAGCGTGGGGTGTGCCGTGCATTTGGATGTGCTTCGGGATCTTCACAATGTCTCTGGGAAACAAGATTTAGAGCTGCTGGCAGCGAGTGTAACACACTGGATTTCACAAGATCTGCTCCCAGCAGTCCTGCACAGACTATCTATCATGCCGTCATTGTCTACTTGACTTAGTTTGATTGTTTTACTATAGCTGAATTAAAGAACTGAGGAACTGGTGTGGCCTTCGAGGACTGGAGCTGAGTACCGCTGACGGAGGGCAAGGTGCTGTAGGTTATCTCCCTCTGCATCACCACACCCATAACTGCTTACTGCTTGTACCATCTGCAGAAAACAGTCCAATCCACAGCCAGGTGTTATCAAAAGCTCAAAGACCATTGCTGGTTTAATAGAATTGTATAATTCACCTATGTTCACTATCACCCTGATTAGTAGATTGCTTTCATGTTTGTTGTTGGGTTTTTTTTTGTTTGTTCAGCAGCATCAGAACCAGTAGTTGGTGCCTCCCATTGTGCCAATCTGCAATCCTGGTTTAATCCCAGTCCCGGACGATGGGGATGGGAACGGATGTTAAACTAGTCAAGCTTCATCGTATTGACCTGAAGAAGGCTGGTTATATAAACCCACAGGACTGTCTGTTAAGAGGCCGCATAGCGTGGCTCACCATGGCGTTTAAAGGTGCTGCAGTTTCACATTTGCCTGACGCAGCACAAGGCAGTTCTCTTGCAGAGGAGTGTAAATTATCATTGCTTCTACCAAGCATCGGCAATGCACACGGACATGAGACACCAGGAACCGCTGCAGTGCCAGGCTTACAAACAGCACGTTTTTGGTTTTTTTGTAGATCATTTAATTCCTTTTTTTGTACATCATCCTCATCAGTATCATTTTTTTTAGGTTTAGGGTTATTTTACAGTAATATGGAGCTGCATTGTTTTACATTATTTTTAGCTAGGCACACCCTTTAATCAGCTAGGTTAATCCTAAAGATCAGTGCTCACTCGTTTCCAAGCATGCCTTTCAGTGCAGCCTCTCCAGCACATCCAGCAATATGTGAAACCATGTTTAATGAATGACAGCTTAATGAAAGAAGGCTTACTGCCCTATTTCCAGGGAACATGTAAACATGCATTTCAGAAAATAATACTGAGCTTTTTATTATTAATATTCATCAGCACCTTGAATTAGCAGTAAGCACAAGAGAGACTGAAGAAGTATGCAGTGTGCATTCTAATCCCAGCGGCCCCCTTGTCTGTGTGTGAAGGGCACTCAGCCCTTGCTGGTCTTGGGTCAGAGGTCTGGGCTGTGCAGAAAGAGAGGAGAGATGCTGAATTGCGCACTCTCTCTGCTGCGAGGTTAGAGCTGCAATGCTGGAACCATGCCAGGCTTAGCTGCGTTAAAGAGCTCAGCTCGGCTGTCACCCGAAAAGGCCAGCATACAAACCAGATCACCCCAGCAGATTCGCTCCAGCCCGGCACACAGGACCGTCTGTTAGGACACTGAACAACTTACTTCAGCCACACTATAGCATAGAGGGGATCTGATATAAAAGAACAGGTAATGAGTGTCAGGGGTGCAAAAACAAGTGTCCCTTTGTCCGAGAAAGCAGTCTACTAAATTCAATTTCATCTATGTCTGATGCCACTGCTGTTTGTCACTGATGGGTTTCAACAGGACACCTGTAACCCCTTCCCCCCCAGTAAACAAAAAAAAATACAGAACTGCCATTCCCTTATAGAAGTTCCTCATAGTAAAAGCATACAAAAGTGTAACAAGGCACATCGAAGGCATGGTAAAGCGTAGGTAACACCCAGAGAGGTATGAAGGTACAAAGAGGCTTCGCTCTTATGTCATTCACTTCCACTTTCTAATAAGAAAGATCCTTTTGCTGTTACTGTAACACTAACACTTCCTATAACCATAATCTTAACTCTAATACAACCCTAACCATAACACTAATCCTTACCTCAACCCTATAACTCTAACTGTAACCCTAACTCCAACCCTAACCCTAGCCCTTACGCCAGCCAGAACTCTAACCCTAACCCTAACCTCAAGAACCTACAACTAGAGGAAGATTCTTTCCACAGATCTCTTCATTCTAACAGGAGACCTATCCAAATACTGTAAGCTCATTTCACTGTTACTCACACTAACCATAACCCTAATCCACGGGTTGTGGTCACTCCTAATTCTCAAAAATCCATCTTGAGTTACTCAAGAACTTGCAACCTTTTATACTGTGACACTTTCCATGTGGACAACCAAGCAACTACATTCAGATTGAAAAGACGTAGCCCTGACCCTATCCAAGTCCATGTACAGCCTTCTGCCCCATTTCACTAAGCAGTTCAGCTTTTAGATGCAGTTACGATAGTGCACCTCAAGAAGGCTCCAGATAGCATGGCAGAGAGACAGGAATGCAGACCTCATGTCTGATTAGGGAAGATGGGGCACATTTTCAATCTTTACCACAAATCTGATGCATTTTAAGACAGACAGACAGACAGACAGACAGTGCACTTCAATTGAATTATAAGGACAGCTACATTTCATCAAGGAGGCCAGGCAATGTTATTGGCCTGGCAGTCTCTTTAACAGGGCCAGACAGAGGCTGCATTACAAGAGATAGGATGCACTCATGACACTGTCACACTCTGCCTGTCGCTCTCTCTCCTCATTATCAGCGGCACTCTTCTTGTGAGTATGATAGCCTTGCCATTCCAGACTGACTTCACAGCAACCTTAATAGCATTCTGCATACCTCATACCTCAAAGACAGGGGAGTTAGGACCTATTCCCAAGGATGCATCTTGTGTGCATCTTTCATCTTTGCATACTTCTCGCTGAACATTTCACACAAACAAATCACCTAGTTGCCTTCCCACATACTTCAACCCACATGAATTCATACTGCAGTTAAGATTTACTGTACAGTATCGGGATCTTCAATTGCATTCAATGCAGCTAAACAGCTGTCAGTTTAATAGCTGCAGGCATGTGTTCCCATCTAATGCAACAGCTGTCATCCATCCAGTGTGCATTCCACCAATCCGAAGACACTATGGCAGGGATTTCCCATTCTCGCAAGGCAACAGGCTTCCAAGATAATATTGGTTGGTTGCTGCATGATGTTAATTTGATGACATCGATGGCCTTCGTCAAAGTGAGTGCTTTTACAAAAACTGCTTTAACAATGTTTAACTGGTGAACTGTTACAGTGACTGACTGCTGGACTGGCTCCAAAGTTAGAGAGACTAACTAGAGGACATTTGTGGGTTTAAGTTCTTCATTTTCTGTTCTGAACTTAAACAAATTGTGTGAGTGTGTGTCGAGGTTGAAGTAGAGCACTACAGATAGCTGGATTAGCAACAGCTAGACTGTGCAGGATGGTTTGGAGAAATGTGTAGCTGCAGGCTAATAAATACCCATCCCTCAAATACACACCCTGGATGCTTTATTAGGACCTGTATACCCATTGGATTTGGTATCACCCAGAATTAGAGATGCATATTCGGCTGATATTGTGATGTGGCTATAAAGCCGTGGGGGCAGCACAATTGCAAACAGTCTAATTTATCAAACCCTGCCCTAATCAAGCACCCTTGACAACTTCCCACATGACACAACCCTTCTCTCCTGTGTATGTGGATGAGTGTGGGTGAGCCATGAGAGTAGTCCATACCCGATCAGAAACTACCATCTATGGTTGCTAAGGAATAAGACAAATACAATTAAATTAAACATGTCTACTGGCGCCAGAATTTAATGTTTGAATGGTACCCTGGTGCTAAAATCTAGCGCCATAGCGCCACATTTGCACCCCTGTGGGTGCATCTCGAGCAGGTGCCACAGCAGCAAGGGCAGTCATACTGGTTAGGCTGCTCCATGACAATCGTCATTAGAGTGAATCAGCAATGGCAAAGAGAAAGCGGTCACAAAGAGAGAGGGCTGTGGCCGTAAACAGTAAGGGAAAGACACAGGGAAAGGAAAATGTGTCCCCTTTTTCTTACACTGCTCAATTTGTTGAAGCTTTGGGCATCAGCCAAGCATAAATTGCCATCTCCGAGAAGTTAAAACAAAGTGCTGTCTCTTGGGGCTCTAAAATGATCCCAGTGCAGTAGTTACAATAACAGAAGAATACGATAACAGCCATTCAGAAGCACCCAAATACTGGTGCCAAGAGCAACTTTGTTTAGAGCACCGGCACCAGCACTGGCACCACCAATGGCACCAGCACCAGCACCACCACCGGCACCACCACCACCACCGGCACCAGCACCACTACCGGCACCACCATCGGCACCAGCACCAGCACCACCACCACCACCACCGGCACCAGCACCACCATCGGCACCAGCACCATCACCAGCACTAGCACAACTACAACTCTGGCCAAAAGTTTATCATCCCCTAGAATTTCAGGATTAAGACATCATTTAAAAAAAATAAAAAATAATAATATATGAACATAACGTAGATCTTTTATTCAACATCAAAGAAACTACAAAATGATATTGCAAAAGTCTACCACAAACCATAATAGTAGTACAGTGTTTCATGTTAGATTATGAAATGTCACATTTTTCAATTTGTCAGTTTTTTTAAGCATATGGAAAACTACAAAGTGGTATGCAATTAAGTATGTTAATATGTGACATTATTCAGCACAACTAGTTAATTATTTAATTAGTTAATTATTTTAAAACTTTTGGCCAGAGTCAGGGCTACCTAGCAGGCAGTCTCGCTCTCAGGTGAGGTCAAGGATTGTGCAGAGGTTAGATAAACTGCACATGAAAGCGTATATATTTGGTGTGGGGGTTGGGATGGTTTGCAGATTTGGTATATATTTGTATCAGGGCAGGTATTTTTAGTTTGAATCCCTGTATTGGGTCTGGTTCCCCTCCAACAGGCAGACTGAACAGATTGCAGGGGCACTTAAAACATACAAACCGGGTGAAAACGTGGCCAGGCCAGATTGGATCACTGAGTGCCAATTTAGCCTGACCAAATGTTTTTGTTAGTCAGTGTTTAACTGCAGCTCCTGCCTTTGTTACTCTTGTCATTATCCAGCCTTGACTATTGGCTACACTATCACACAGCCGCAGACCTATTGACAGCAGTTATTTAGATTGCTAAAGTAGGGCTCTTTCTTTATCAATTAAAATCAAACAACAAATGTTTGTAAAAGCCAGGAAGGGTTTGGCTTGAATTATTGAAATCACTGCATCATACAAATCCATTGAATAGATCCAATCTCTTTAAATGTTGAGACACATCTCAGAGTCTGTCACATCACATTATCTCCTGGAGAGATAAGTATATACTGTATTAAGAACTGGACCGAGTTGACATTTTCCACAACCCCTTGAAACCTCTAATGCTACACAGAAAACAAATAATGAAATGACTAAATTGTTAAATCAAAGTCACCAAAACACCCAGCAATAGCTCACATTCGTTAACTTTGTGGCCCAAGGCTAAGTAAGCTGCATTCATTTATCTGAGAGATCGGCAGTTAGTTAAACGCTGCCTAGCATACAAATAGCTCATTTAACAACCTGCCATGTCAATGAGTCAATGCAAACGGCGCTGAGGAGAGTACCGAACACCAGGAGCGAGCGCGGCACAAACAATATCCAAGAGAAACAGAAAAGCACGTCAACTCTGTTCCACTTTACTGAAGACTTCATGGTAACTGCAATTTGAGGTCACTGTGAGCTACTACAGTGTGTGCATTTCCATTGCAGTTAAAATTTAAATGGGTACTTTTAATTGGTCAGTAAGCAGGCAAGGGATGATAACACTTTAGGGTTACACCTATGGTTACCAGTTATTGATTAATGTAGTCTGTGTGTCTATGTGCATGCGTGTGTTTGTGTTCACAGGTTCATATTCTTATTTCAGACAGGATGGAAGTGATTGAATGTTCAAAGAAGATGCTGCTCAAGCCACACTACGGCATTCCTCTACAATTTGCAAGGTAAATTGAATTGTGACAGGTAGACCGGCCGTGGAATAATGTGGATGTACCCTGGTTACATCTGAAGGTTATCCAACCACAGCGACACGTGGGCTGTCTAGAACCGAGCGTAACGTGATCAATCTGCAAAGCCTGCAGTTTCTACCAGCTGTGGTTTTGCACAGGTTAATGACAGTAGGCAGAAGTTGCAGTCTCACTGAACAAGGACTGAATGAACTATCCTGAAAACCTACTATTCCTGATGCAGGGATTCCTGATGCAGGGAGACACAACTGAGACACTGGAAAATGACCATGGCTTGAAACCCACAAAACTACCTTCAATTAAGGATATTTAATGAAATGGTCAGGAGCCAGGAGTTTGGTGTTACAAAAATTTTTCCTGATAAGGTTAAGTTTCAAACATACTATATATAACCATCCTTAACCAAAGGTTTTGCTGGGCCACTAGCCAATGATTCCCAATTTTCTATCGCCTAGAATTTTCTATGCTCCACATGTCTGCAAGTAAATCCCATTTAACGTGAGCCTCCCTAGCCTGCTGTGCTGTGCTGCGATTCACTCTAATCCTGGTTCTGGCTGCGAACCAGGATTCTCACAGCTGCTTCCCAGAAACCTGAATGAGAGGCCGTATGTACAGTACGGGTCTCCTCAAACCTGCCACTCCGACCTCCAGATTATCAGTGAGGAGGAGGGGAGGGAAGTCCTGCAGCCACCACCTTCCTGGTGGGAGAGGAGAGGGGGACTGAGAAATGCTGATTGCTTTGGTGCCTGTGGACCAAACCAACCCAATCCCTTCTTAAAGTCTGCTCTGGTAAATGCAAAGCAAAATGTAAGCATAAAAAATAAATGGTATCTCAAAATACTCACTGTTCCTACAACTTGTGTTAGAAAGTTAGCACTGTAATGGTTTCAAATTCCAATTCTGGACTAACTATTTTCTGTGGTGTTGGCTAAACTCACCCAGGTGGAAAGCCACTCACCAGAGAAGTGCAATGAAAGAAGGGCAGTATGCTGCAGCGACTGGATAACTTGTTATTCAGTAATCAATATATAACACATACACGCACTATTACATACAGTGATAGACTTGTAATGAAAAACAGAGGTCTGCCTGTCAGCACAAACACGTATTCCCCATGCCCGGTCCCTTCCCTGCTTGGTCCTCTGTCTCAGTACCACACACACTGAGCAGTGAATAATTCACAGGCAAGCAGGATAATCACACTGCTGCACACACTGAGCAGGGTGTGCCTGCAGATACAAACAGTGCAACCCTGACTGTCTCTCTGCAACAACACACTAAGCCATGCTTCTAAAGTGCAGTGGAAGACTGACATCCTAGAAGCCCATGTTGAGCACACTATTGGCTCTGTGGGGGATTCCTTTACAATTCCTGTTGATGGCATTGCCCTGAAAAAGAATAAGCACTGTATAGCAGCCCTCCATATCTAGGACCAGAGCTGGAAATGAAGTGGCAATAGGCTTAAGAGGGCAGGAGACACTTGTTCACACAGAGAGTGGACAGGGTGTGGAATGAGCTACCTCGTCATGCTGTTGATTCTGTATCTCTGGGATCCTAGAAGACCTGACATGACAATGTTTTGAAAACTATCACCTGCTAGGACCCAGACAAGCACGGATGGGCCTCCTCTCACTCGGAAATGTTCTTATGTTATTACGTTCTTACATGTTGGTCAGTTGAAATTATTTCAAGGGAAAGTAGTCTGTCCATTCAGAGACTTTTTAAAGTGAGAGGCTCACCAGCATAATCTGGGCTTTTAGAATCCAGTGCAATCTGTGGAGGCATACAGCCAGAGGCAGTGTGAAAGCACCTGCTGAAACACTGGCTCCTCCGGTCTGCATCTATTCCAAACACAGAGCATTCAGAATGGGGAATCCCAGCCATGGAAAGCAAACACATCCTTCAGAATCCCACAGCAGCACTCAAATGAATGCTTGTGGAGTCTAACCAAATGAATGCTTGTGGAGTGTGCCAAGGTAAGAAACAAGCAGTTCAGAAGACAAACATTTTGTCTATTCATTAGTGTAATGCACTCGCATTAAGGGTATTGAAATAGCCCTGGTTGACAGTCAACAAAAACTTTTAGCAGTGTGAGGCATGTTCCATTAATTGCATGCCTACATTGTCCGGACAAACGCTGAGCTGTCTGCATAACAAAGACCCCTCTCACAACCTCAGTCTGCCAGTCTCCTCGATCCTGTTAATGAAGTCTACAGTAAATAAACAGGCTGAGAACCACAACATTGCTGCTTACACTCCAGCAGACCACTCCATTGCCAAGCACATGCTTTTCTGCTCAGTACGACAGCAATGTTAGGATGGGCAACACTTGTGTGAAAATATCCATCTGAATGTCATCATTAACCCTCTGGGGGTGGATAAAAAAGCATTCTTCTAGTCTTTATATGGGGACATATGGAAGACACAAATGCATGATGACCTCATATGAGGATGCCATTTTACTCTCGTATAAAGCAATGGAAACATTGTTTAGCACATTTTCAATGAAAAATACATTTATGATGGGTCCCTAACTACTTTTTCCCCGCTATTTTCAATATTTCATGCACAAAATGGTTAATGGAATCTGAAAAATTCTGCATCACCTTATGAATATAAAATCACGTCCTTATCCAAAATCGCTGTATGTCTTTTCTATACAGTAGCTGCCTGGTGCTGTATCATATGTCTATTAAGACAGGTGCTCGTTGACTTGTGGCCAGGCTCTTGACCTGCCTGTGCTACTCTGCGGGCAACTCTGCTCCTGCAGCTGATCTGAACTGAGAGCTGGTCATGCTGGATCAAGAGAAAACAAACAACCAAACATTCACCTGCTTTTCATTGATCAGTTTTTCAGTAAGTCTTATGCCAGTTGTTTGCAGTGCATCTTGCATTGGATTGTGGAGCTGCCCTGCAGGTCACAACGCCTCGTTTGCTATTAAGTGCTTTGTGATATCTGAGCATCACAGGCACTCTGAAAGTGACTTTTGGTTTGTTTGTGTTGCTGTTACATGCAATCTTTTCCCCCCTGTAGTTTAGGATTAGGTGCTGACACAGCAGCGTTCTTACAGAACCATCGTGTGAACACTGTGCACATTTCCTGTTTTAACTGGGTAAACTAATGTAGCTTTACCCATTCACTAAACATTAATTTATTTCTAATGTGATACTTCATCCTAAAACACTGCCTTGTATTTAAAGACATGAAGCAACCTGATACGAGTGACCAGCAACGTGCAGAGGACATTAAAAGGGCAGGGGCTCATTGAGAAAAAAGGCACTTTTCAAGTATCGCATGACTGAGAAAAGGGGCACTTTTGGGGCATAAGGGCAGGAAGGCAGGGGCTTAAAACCACCCAGCCACCCCCCTGTGCATGTCACTGCCAGTGATGTACATACAGACACACCCAGGGATGCAGTTAGTAGTACTGAAGATTACGTGATGAAATGTTTGAAGATACGTGATCGTTTGTCTGAATCCTGTTCTGCAGACCCCTCTCCATTGTGCTGTTCTAATGATTGCAAGAAGCAGGTTCATTCAGGTGTCAATGTGAGGAATACTTCATCATGCAATCTCACAGCAGCTCAAAACAGGAAAAGACTGTGGGACTTGGGACTGGACGGGGGTCAAAGATCTCAAACCTTCTGAACCATCAATCAACACGTGTACAGTACATGTGTTCAAGTCGTCTGGAGAGTTACATTTTTGGAAAACTAAAAGAAAACAGTTAATCCAACAGCAATGTATCTGAAAACTGTGTTTCTATGACTTTCAAAACCAGAATCACTTACCTGCAAAAACACCAGAATAAACGCTTGCTGGCATTTTAAACCCCGACCCTCTTATGCACCCGTCGTACTCTTTACTTTTAATTGTTGGGCTCAACAGGAACGCATGAGAGCTCAGCAACAATGAGTTCATCCCATTGCACAGCAGTACTGGGCTCCCTGTAACATCAAGACCCTCTATTAGCTTTCCAGGTCCATGTGTGCTTGGTTAACCCTCTGCAGGACTCCACCATTGCTCGTTTCCAATTGCACCCGGCTGAACACTCGTCCCATTCCCTCTCTTTGCGTTTTTTAACACGTGTAAAATTGCATCAAATCCAAAAGATTGTTTCTAAATTCAATGCATCACTGTAACACTATAGTCAATGGCGTGCACAGGAGGGGGGGTGGGGGGTGGGGGGGTTGGGGGTGGGGGGCGCTTCCCTGATTAATCATCTTACTAAAGCATGGCTAAAGATACCTTGCAGGTTAGACAGCTCAGACGTTGTTCCTGTCTGAACGATTTATATATCAACTCAAAAGTGATCAAACAAAATCAAATACAGTTTTTAATTAATATTAATTGTTTCTTGAGAACTGCAGAGAGTTCAATTAAAACAATGGTCATTTTAATATAAAGACTCTTTATATTATGACAGAAATTGACAGGCAGTCAGAGTAACTGTGACTTTAATATGAATACCTCCCAAAAACATCTCTGTTAACTGACATGAATCACAAACACTTGTTCGTTATTGTTCGAGCCAAGTACTGTACATAACTTTCATTTAAAAAAAAACAAAAAAAATAAAACTTTTGGACAAAGTTGAAGAGGATGAATAAATGAAATGAGGTACAATGTATACATGGCTTGGACAAAAGCAAACCTATTGAAACTATTGAAGCAGCAGGCTTCACAGACCCTGAGTAGCACTGACCTCCGAACACCTCACCTAAAGTAACATTGGCTAGTCCCTGATTAGTGTTAATCCGGGTCTGGAAATCAACTGCAAGACTTTACCGAAACTGGAGACACACCACGCTATTTCATCTAATTAGTGTCAATCCAACATTATTGTGCCACAGTATTTCTAGTCTAGACCAATGTGAAGGCAGCAAGCTCAACTGGACCCAACTGGAATAGATTTTGAAAACTGTGAATATTAAAATGCAACTGACAAGTGTCTGAGAATGTAAATGTGGATAAAAGACAGCGACACAGACAGATAGATTGATTCTGTAGCCTGCTAGATAGATACACAGATAGATCAATAGATATCAAGATAGCTACATAGTGACATACTGACACTGCAGCTAGCTGTAGATAGATAGACAGATAGATAGATGGATAGATAGATAGATAGATAGATACTTGTTTTGCAAAGAAAGCCTCCCATCCACTGATTGCTATTAAATATAGATGGATCACCATATGGTGCATAATCATTTAATACTGGCGTACACCAGCAC
Organism: Acipenser ruthenus; assembly: GCF_902713425.1. NCBI lineage: Eukaryota > Metazoa > Chordata > Actinopteri > Acipenseriformes > Acipenseridae > Acipenser > Acipenser ruthenus. The sequence continues at coordinate 49,188,781 of NC_081198.1, read as the reverse complement.
TTTTTACTCCTCCACTCCTCGATTTTATCGGTAAACGTGCGGACTGGTGACGTGGTGACATGAGGGGCCTCGCTGGCTACTCCACTTCTTACCTCACGGTATACTGATGAAGTTTATTTGCAGGCCCCTCCAGAGTGCTGTATTATTTACAGTAATAACAAGCCAGGGCTGTCATATCTGAACGCGAGACTCACTCGTCCTAGTATTCAGCATAGCAGTAAAACTTCCGCTGCAACACTGCACAGTGTGACATTCATTTGTGTCTGAACGAAAGAACGGCTGTTATGATGTTACTGAGGCAGTATACACAACCGTGATTTTACTGGATTTATTGACTTCCATTTTTTTTTTTTTTTTTTGCAACATTTTCAATAATTATGCAAATGTTCAGAATAATTATGAATCCAGGCCTTTCATCATCATACTGTACCGTTCCCAGAAAACTTGACAGAAATGGATGTACCGGTGTGCTTTCTTATTCTGAGGAACAGAGAAAAGACAGATGCGAGAACTGCTGTTTCTATAAATTAATATATTCCTATTCATAATAGTCACTATGTATTTACACTTGTATTTAGTCGTAAAAAAGTGACCACATTAAAAAATAACAGTCCTTTTTGTACCGTTTTTTTAAAACGAAAGCCTTATAGCCTAAATACAGCACACTAGACTTAAACATATCACCCACGCAAAAAGGCAATTATTAAAGACTTCAATTTGAACAGATACTCGCGAAAATATGATTATCATAAACAAAATGTCATATTGTTGGTCAGCTTTATCCCAAAATACAATATAGAAAGAAAGAAAAATGCAAATTAAAATGGAATAAATCACAAGGACTGCGTAACCTGCATGAGGAACTGGTACGTCTGTAGGTACCACAATGCGAAACTGTCTACTTACCCAAGCGAATAACAAGAATACTCAGTGCAACACTTAAAGGTTTTAAGGAATCGTCCGAATAAAACAATGTTTTTCTTCTTCTTCTTTTGTGTAAACCCAGCAGTGCCAGTTTTGAACCACAGGTCTTGTATCTCAGGATCCATCCATCAGCTGTTTTTGAATCACGGCTGTTGTCGTGCTGCACTGTACTATGTAACACTCCCTTTTGTCCAGGCACGGAGTTTAGGAGGGGTTTACGAAGCAATTCCGAGGTATTCCGAGGATTCTCCTCTTTTGGGGGTTTGTAATTTTAACCAACCTTCTTTAGGTGCGAGATATCTTCTACAACTCGGCTCCCTGAGACACCTCATTTCTTATTTATTTAAATCCTTGCATCCGCTTCTCTCCTAGTTTCCGCTGCAGCACCAACATCACCCTCATAGTACGAGATTAATTTCGAGCAGCAATGTTTTCTTGTCTTAGTAGTTTAATATTTCTCCTCTCTGTCCCACGCTACTCGCGTCGGTCCTTTATAATACGATACAACCCAAGCGCTCATGTAATTATTTTGTCCGGGACAACGTAACTCTTTCAATTTAAAACATGCTGTGCTGTGCTAGTAGAAAAGAACAAGGGGCTTTTGGGGTGGATGATATCAAAGACAAAGTAAAATACACATCGTCCGATTTTCGTTATGACATCTCGCTGGCTGGACTCAAGGGTGCATTCCAAACGTCACGGCGTTAGTATAGGCAAGCAGTCAGGCGTGTTCTTTTCATGTTCAGTGTTATTGCGCTGCTGCTGGTGGTTATATAAATAACGTGAATGTCCCGGCTGGGGGGGCAGTATTCAGAGTCGAGTTTCAGCTGGATTGAAACGTGTTTCCTCTGCGCCAGTGTACCCCGCTGTGTACAGTGCTGGTGGGAATGAGCTAGCGCTGATTACAGTACCAACAATATATATACACTGCACAGACTAGTAAAGGAAGTCAATCGCATACAAGCGAGCTCATAAAATCCGAATAGGCTATTAGCAACTATACAAAAATACAAATGCATTTAACAAACATCTACGTTTTAGGGAGAACACATCATATCTGTATGTTATTTAAAATCGTTGATGTGCTTTTTGTATTATTTTCTTTAATGCATTATTCAGTTTTATGATACCTGTGTAGGACATACACACACACACACAAGTAGGGCTTGAAGTTTTCAGGTTTTATTTTTAATCAAATGAAGTCCCTTTAAACAAATTGAGCTGATTCTGTTTTATAATTAAACTCAGAAAAAAATCTGTTAATTACAAAACAATCTTTGTTTTTATCATATCTTGGCTGAGCCTAATTCTGGTCCTCTTAATTTTATTCAAACAGAGCTGACAAATTACGTAATTTGTTCATCCCCGACCCTACTTTTAACTCGCATTTCATTTTTGCAGTCGCCTAATTTAACGTTGTGTTTTTGTTATTTTCCCCACTAGTTTAACAGAGATGTCCTGACAGATTTTTTGAGGCATAAAAATGAATACCTAGTGCGGAGTGTACACTGATAGCAAGTCCTTCAGGCGCCTGCTATGAGTATTTCGCCAAACATACCACAAAGCATTTTGGGATATTGGAGGATACACAAAAAATGTAGTTTGTTATTACAGCGTCCACACTTCTGATAAACCGCACTACCTGATGCGATCTAATTAGACTACCTCCTGAGGTGATCTCGAGTACGGTATTAAATGCTGCGTAGTGTGGACGCAAACCGTATTTAGCACTTTTAAGCCGGCTTAAATGCAACTAATACGGTTCATAGTGTGGACAGGGCCTAACTGTGTGTATTACAACAGGCACTAACTCAACCGCAGGTGGTGCTCAGTGGATATCTGTGCAACTAATGGTGTCATTGTTTATCAGACATTTCCTTGTGATAAACATGGCGATATATATATATATATATATATATATATATATATATATATATATATATATATATATATATATATATATATTCCCACCGATACCGAAAGTCTCATTTGTGTTTTGACACACCAGGAAATGTCTCAGTAAATGACAAAGACGCATATACGACTCCTTATACATGTGTAATTTTTTTAATCCAGTCATTTGGAAACCACTCAGCCTTCTGGTCGTAAGGTCGCCCAAATGTTTCGATCTACCGTCATATGGTGCTGCAGAACTGTATTTAGCACTACTAGCAGTGCAGAAAAAGCAAAACGGCGTCTCTGCTGGTTTTGCAAAGAGCATAGCTGTGCTTGACGAGCTCTCGATCGATTACGTACAGTACACTTTCTTCCAAAAGCATAAACAAAAACATCCTCCATGTTGTCACACAAAACCTCACGACCGGCACTTAATGTTGGCCCGGGTTCAGTGGTTTGTTTAAACAGGGAGTGCACTCACTTCAGTAATGAAAGGTGTGTGTGTACAACAGAAAAAAAAAACCGCAGCGAGTGACGTTTGTAAATACGGTTCTCGAGCCAACTGCAGTGTGTGTGTACGTACTAGCTAGCGAGTAGGGAGAAGTGGGACTGGAGTCCCTGTAACACTGGTGACGCTGCACTGGGTTTCAGTGTGTTTTCGACAGCATACCACCAGAACAACTCAACACCAGAGTTGAATTTTTCTCCTTTTATTATTGTCATAATTATTCTTAGTTTTGTTTTTAAATTCTTATTATTATTCAGACTCGCGCCAGTGTATTTTTAGGAGGCCAGTCCTGGCAACCAAACACAATGCTAACACAATGTTGGTTTGTATTTCCTGTGCTTGTCCATTGAATGAGCATGTCTGTACTCTGAAGACAGCCCAATCAGCGTGCTGCATTAAGACAAGCTTTCAAAAAGAACCTGGCAGTGCAGGAACGATAGGAGCCGTTTCTGTGCAGATGTGCACGCGCTGGCATGTGTAAAAAATTGCGTAATTGTCTGTTTTTCTTAGACATTCAGCATGGACATCATGCTAGGATGCTACTAGACAGAGCAGGTCCAGGTTACCCTCCTCAACATGGTCTCAACTAGAAACGCTGCTGTAGGCAATAAAATGATGAGGCCACTACCAGTAGCAACTTAAATGGACCTAAAGGACTGAGTCAACCATTTCAGTGAAAATTATATGAAAAGGTAAAAATGATACCACTACTGTTCTCAATGGTAACACTAGTGCAGCAATGTGCTGTGTAACTAACAAACCAGCAATCCATTGCAATACCATGCTCCTCTGTTTGTAGCAGTGGGCTAATGTTTCTAGACAAGAGTACTTTGTTCCAGATCCATTGTGTTGTCAGTGCTGGTAACGCTGCTAAAGGTTCGGATATGGTTTCTTCAGGGTAACCCCCTGGTATGCCAGTATTAATTACTAATGCTAGTCCTTCATTACTGGACTTTTCAGCCGCAGTCAATACGTGTATATAATGCATTAACTGTTTCATATGGCATGCTTTAGTCCCAAAGCAGAGGCTCTATTAAACACATTAACAGAAGAAGACAGTATTTTCACATGGACACAGAACGACTTGATGGACGGCATCCTTAGGCTGAAGAAGCTGTTGTTTCTTTTCCCCACATCATCGTCATCAGCCCTCACGCACACATATGCAATTCAAACCCTGAAACTGTGCATAACCAGATGGCTTCGCCGTTTAGAGACAAACATTAGCTGTCAAAGGCGTTCATGTCACAGTGCGCCATCCCAGCGCTGACGGGACCAGGCAGCCCTGACTGCAGGTGTCTGAGGCGCTCGGGGGAACAAGTCAGTGACGGGACAGCCGTGCAGCAGCCGGGGAAGCCTAAACAGAGCAACTGAAAACGAGAGCTGCAGGCTCCATCCAGCCAGAACAGGGCTACCATACAAGCTGGCAGAGGTATTCATTCAATCACTCATGGACACGTGAACAGAGAGGGCCTGTCCTCATGCTGGGGTGTGCAGTATGTAGGGCAGGGATGAGATCTATATAGGTAGCATGCTTGTTTACAGAGAGGCCCAATCTCCATGCTGGGGGCTGTAGCATGGAGAATCGAAGAGCAGCGTGCATGCTGGGGTATGCAAGGAAGCAAACAGATCTACTGTATGCAGCAACACATGGACAGCAATGCAAATCAGGCATAAATCTTCATTTTAATGCACTTTTTTTTTTGCCAAACTGGCACAGTGAACAGAGCTGTCAGCAATGCTTTTAAAATAGAACCAATCATTCCCCTTTTAGAAAGCCAGAGCTTAAAATAGCAATAGGAAGGCGAGCATCCTAATCAAGAGCTGACACAGTAAGGAAGAAGCAGTCTGTTAAAAAACCAGGGCGCAAAGACAAGATTCATTTGTATTTCTCAGACAGGCAGGTTGCAGGGACTGTCAACAGAAATCCACCATCAGCCCATCACTCGCAGTCTGACAGACCTGTCAGTGCTGGGAATGAGTGATGACTTGATTTTAAAAAAATGTCAATCCTGCAAAACTGGGAGCGCGCTTTACTCACACGATCAACTGAAAGATATTTCCAGGAGTCAGTCTACAAGTCAAGTGGTCCATTTTCGGCAACCAAAAAATTCAAATAACTTTCAGATGGGGATGAAACAAAAGGTTTCAGGAAAAATAGGAATTTTCATGCAATAATAAAATGATAAAACAAAATCTTTAATTACGCCTGCAAAAAAGTAAAATGTCCTCAATATTCACATTCCAGGAGACCACCCAGTGATACTAAAATAGCTCTGCCTGAAACACAAAATCAGGTGAGGGCTACACACTGGATCTTCCCTTTAGAGACACAACTGGAAGTCTTATTAGAAATATTTACAATATTTCAATTACCAGAAGATGTGTCTAAAAATATGCATAGATTGAAAGATAAACAATAATACCTTAAAACAGGAAGCCATTTTAGCATTTCTGTGGTCCTTTTGTTATATATATAGTGTATATTACATCATTTTCACAGGATGTGGATGACACATTCATGGCTCACATCAATGCAATCCTACGTTTTCCATCAAATTGGAAGTATGCTTCAGGATTATGGCATGTCGTGATTCTGTGCTGAGAGACAGCCTCCACAGTTCTGTACAAGTGTCTTATCCCCTTGCTGCTGATGGCTGGAGGCCACGTTGAACAGACCAGTCACAGCTGGGCCCAGATTGGGAAGGGAGAGGCAGGGCTCAGATTGGGAAGGGAGAGGCAGGGCTCAGATTGGGAAAGGGGAGGTAGAGCTCAGATTGAGAAGGGGGAGGTAGAGCTCAGATGGTGCAGTAGGTGCTGATGAGGTGGCGAGCCATGACCATGTTGCCGCTGCTCTGGTAGATCAGACAGAGATTGTAGGCGATTTCTCTGCGCAGGTCTACCTGGTCATCCTCAATTCCCTAAAGGCAAAGAGACAGACAGTCAGAGAGACAGCATGTCAGAACACTGCACCTCGAGGTGTGTATGGGGTGGGGTAGTATAGACAGACAGAGTTTCTGAGCACTGAACCGTGAGGTGTGTATGGGGTGGGGTGGGGGAGTGCAGACAGACAGAGACAGACAGCCAGACAGAGTCCTGTACCTCGAGGTGTGGCGCAGGGCAGGTGAGGGCACGCTGGTAGTAGTGGATTGCCAGGTGCACCAGGCCCAGCTGGTGTAGAGCCCTGCCCATGTTATAGAAGCTCTCCTGGCAGGGCCCCCGCAGCTCCAGGTAACGGTTCAGGAAGGAGAAGCCCTGTAGAGACACACAAGAACACTGCAGTTACCACACACACACACACACACACACACACACACACACACACACACACACACACTGCAGTTACGACACACGACTAGGTACTACACAAACACACTGCAGTTACCACACACACGCACTGCAGTTACTACACAAACACAATGCGGTTACTACTAACACACACACACACACTCCAGTTACTATATACAGACAGCAGTTACACATTACAGAGCTGTTTATAACAGCAACAGATTAAAAAAAAAAAAAGAAACATTGTGTAATTTGGAAAGAAAGAGAAGCAAACATGTAATTCATTCCAGAGTGTGTTGAACTTCTCTGGCCCACCTGCAGCAGCAGAGGGTGGCGCTTTAGGACGAACTTCTGAGAGGCCATGTGTATGAAGGTTAGGCCGACGCACAGACTGTACAGGGGCTCAGAGGGCTGGGCTCGGAACGCCTGCACGTACTGACCTGGGGATTCACACGACACACAAGCGTTACAATGAGAATGCTCTGTCACTGTCTATTGTTTTAGAACAAGGTACTGTTCAGTACTGCCGGATGTCTGCTGAAGGAAGTGTTTAAAGTTAAAGGGTAGTTCGGAGACCATCTTAGCACTGCACCGCACTAGTTGTGTGACACTGCGTGGAGATGGCAAGATATAAATTATCTAACCTCTAAGCAATCTATACTCATAGAAGCTCATCCTCATTACCAAAGTACTATATCTCAAAGAAAATAATTTACAATTCAGATTTCCTTCTGCTAGATAAAATACTGGAAACTGCAGCATCATTGTGATTAGCTTGTGTTGCCCTTTTCTATCAATTACTCAATTTACAGGAAATCTTCTATTCTAATCTCCAAATTGACAATCTGGTTCCAGTGAGGTGAACTGGAGTTCCACTTGGTTATTTTATATTAGACTTCAAGTGACTGCTGCCTCTGAACAAGGCCACAGGCAGCAGGTGCTCACACTTTTCCATGACTCTGCTACAGGTACAGATACTGTTGCAACAGGAGTCCCCACTTGTAGTGACAAGTCAATATACAAGACAGTCATACAAATAGAGTTGCATCCTGGATATAACACCCTCTGACTCCAGCCCTGCACCCAGTCCTGGACTGAAGTCGTTCACCTCGTCTAGGTATAGTATTGAAATTACCTCCTGTAAGGAATTTGGACAATCAGACCCCTGGTAAATCTGCTCTGAATGAAATGATCGCACTTCTCATCACAGCATGAATAAGTCTCACCTGAGTCTGTAGGTCTACTAATAGGAGTGGTTCATGCAGCGGTTTAACAGGGAACTGTCTGACTGCTCAAGCGCCAGATCATTTAACTTAACTGAGGGTGTTTCTGAAAGCCAGGACTGGGTACATGACTCCAGTGAGTTTCTAACCCCGCGATCGCGTTCCCATGAGAGCTACACGTTACCCAGGGCGTGCTTGAAGCTGCCCGAGACGAAGGCGTTGTGCCCGTTGAGCACGCAGAGCGCGTGGTTCTCAGGGTGCTTCAGCATGAGGCGCAGGCAGAAGCGGTGGTGCCGCACGTCCTGGGACTGCATCGTCACCTGGTTAAAAACATTCCACAGCTGGGGCCGATCCACATTGTCCATCAGCATCAACCTGAGCACAGAGAGAGAGGGAGGGAGAGCGAGAAGGAGAAGCATTACAACAGTCATTTCCTTTGCCTGGTTACACAACTCCTTGCGACAGCCACTATACAAGTCAAGTGTCAACATGATTCCAGTTTGCAAATCAACACCTGCTTCCCTGTAACCTCCAGATAACGATATTGGAAACAGACAAGAGGGGCAGTTATCAGTGAACCCCACTGTGCCGTACCGGATGTAGTTGTAGGCCTTGCGGAAGTTCTTGTCCAGGATAGCCGCAGACAGGCCGAAGTACTCAAGCTCTTTCCTCTTGAGCCGGTCATCGTAGAAGGAGTAGTACTCCAGAGAGGAGTCTACCAGCAGCTCGGCCTCCTTGAAGCGGCTCAGCTCGCACAGCGTATACACAGAGCGGAGCAGCAGCTGCCACCAGTCCTCCCTCGCAAGCACACTCGTCTTCCCTGCAAAACACCCAGAGCACTGTCTCCCTAAAACTACTGTATGTGAAATTATATGAAATAAATAAGCCTTACACTATACACTTTCAACTGGACAGCCAAAAAGGAAAACCTATAGACAAATATTTCAGCTAACAAAGACCTCTCCAGCTGACATCATACAACTTCACTTATTTTAGTTTTGAAAACGTATTGTGTTTTTTCCACCTGTCTTTAAACAATAGGCACTGCGTCGTTCTGTACCTTACTGCATACCGGACCTCCGTAGCGCTCTGTATAGTGTGTGTGTGTGTGTGTGTGTGTGTGTGTGTGTGTCTAGCCTTAGGGTTGTCTATTGGTTAGAGCTGAGGGACTGGTAATAAAAGTGGTCTAGGGTTATGGATCGGGTTATCTGCTAGAGCCGAGGGACTGGTAGGCAGTGTGGTCTAGGGTTAGGGTAAGGGTTAGTGTTGTCTGCTAGAGTTGAGGGACTGGTAGACAGTGGTCTTGGGTTAGGGTTTGGGTTTGGGTTGTCTAGGGGCTCAGTACCTATCACATCTAGGTAGGCAGCCTCCTGGTCATCAATGTCTGAGATTTTGTCCCGGGACACCTTGATGAGGTAGAGGTGTCTCTCCCCGGAACAGGAGCTGGAGATCAGGCACACCTGGGCCCTGTTCATTGCGACCTGCAAGAGATACAGCAGCAGCAGCACAGCTGTCAGTACAAAGACCGAGGGCAAAGCCAATTCTGAGGGGTTTGGTAATTCGGGTGGGTTTTCACACGTATTTACATATCTCATGGCTGATTCGTATTTAAATGCTTCCTTACAGAAGTCTTCCATAGTGAAAGCACAGTGAAAGGAAGGTAAAGCATTGGTAAGCATTGCGAAGCCCAGAGAGGTATGGTAAAGTATATTAAAAATATGGCAACCCATGATAAATGATGGTAAATGCATAGTATAACCATAGGAAAAGCATGAGAAAAACCACACACTTACTGTGCAAATGTACTGTGGTAAACTTTAAAGGCTTAGATAATAACACTACGATTTAGGTTATTAGATGAGATGTTCTTGCTTTCAAAGCCATAAACAAATGAGCAGCGTTGATATTTCAATACATTACGCTACTGCAGGGTACACAGAAACCTGAGCAGTCCAAAGCTTCTTACCTTCAACAGCATGGCGAGCATGGTGAGCAGAGTGTCCACGTAGTCGTACATCTTCCCTTGAGACTTGAGCAACGTGGAGCGGTGCAGCAGCAACTTCAGCTCCTGCAAGACGCAGTGTGGAGAACACATCCCCTCAGTCAGCACACTTCATCAAAAAATCAACACAACTGCCTGCGCGAGTTACACAGACCTCTCTCATGAACCCCCCCAGTTAAATCACTACTATATAAAAAGTGCGAGTCCGTCCGCCAGTCCATCTGTCTGAGTGTCGTGTACCTGCCGTGCTGCCCCGAATGCGAGTCTGTCTGTCTGTCCTGGCAAGTGTGGGGTTTCTGGTTAGGGTTTGCAATCTTTCCTGAGCGGTGTAGGTGTGAGTATCGGGTACCTGCTGTGCCACCCCCAAGTTATGTGCTAGTGTAGTGTCTGTCTGAGTGAGTGAGGGAGGATAGTGCAAGTGTGAGTGAGTCCATGAGTCTGTCTGTGTGAGTGTGGGTCAATCTGTGCTGGGTACCTGCTGAGCTGCCCCCGAGTCCTGTGCCAGTGTGTCGGGGTCGTGCATGGGCTCCAGAGCCTCCAGAGCCTTTTCCGGCCGGCCCAGCTGCTGCTGCAGAGTGGACAGGGAGATCCTGGCATCCAGGTGCAGAGGGGCCATCTCAACCACCTTACTGTAGCTCTCCACAGCCACTGCCATGTGCCCCAGCGCCTTCAGACACTCTGACAATAACACAACACAGCATATAATACTGCCTTTCCACCTGACAAAGCAGCAGCATCACAAAAAAATACTAATATAACAAGTATGCCATTAACTTATATATCTAGATTTACCCCTGTAAATATAGCCATCAGTGTGAAGCAGATCTCTAATTTTTTACAAATGCTAAGGGTGTTTGTACTGACTTCTCTATATAAAGAATACTCCTCTATATAAAGATTACTCTTGATAACTTGTGCTAAAAATGTATTTAGAATTGGATAAGCAGTTCTCCAGGTACAGTGCTTCACAGTTATAATATATTTCACAGTTTTTTTTATGTGGAAATCAGATAGCAATCTAAAGAGAGCGTCTGTGTGAGATGGTGAGAGTGAGAGGGTACCTGCGTGCCGAAGCCACACCACGGGCAGGTTGTACCTCTCGGAGCAGACGAGTGCGCTCAGCAGGGGCAGGGCTGAGTTGTACTCCCCGATGTCCAGGAAAGCCTCTGCCACGTCCAGGTAGAGATCCCCCATCTCCTCGGGGCTCTGCTCCATCAGACAGGTCAGCAGCACCTGAGCAGAAGACAGAAACAGGTTACACACAGACACACACATTTACACAGAACAAGGCACAGGGGTTACACACAGACACACACAAATGAGTTACTCACACACAGCTTGAAAAAAGTAAAGCAAGGTCAGGACCATTACAACTATATACGCTTGTCTGCTGTGGTGTCACTAAGAAAGCACTCCAGTTAGACACTGCCAATCCCTTCTATGTAAGGATGGCAAGGTGGATGAATTAACCAGCAACACAACACTTATACAGTAATGATATACAGTATATTTGGAGGTGAGCAGTCTGGAGTTTAGAACCAGTGTACAACGTCAACAGGGTAGAACAACATATAAACAGGGCGCCACCTGATGGCAGCAAGACTGAAGTGCAGCCTAGGAGCAGTGAATCAGGCACTCACGTCGAGAGGCTTCAGCATCTGCATGTGGATGAGACACACCATGAGCTTGACCCGGATATCCACAGGCACGTCCTCCGGGATCTCCACACTGCACACCTCCTCTGTGGGAGCAGAGCAACACACATTCAGAGAAAAAGAAGCACGACTCCCACATCACAGGGATAATGCTTTTCAAACAACATTCAACACCAGCATAGAGAAAGATGCAGTTAGCAAACAAGTACTTCTCTGGTGTCCTAAAACAAACTTGAGGACATTTTAAACATGATATTTTATGTGCCATTTCATGTATTTTATATTAACATTTTTCAAGTACATACAATGTAGTATCAATTTCTCATCTGCTGGTGATCACAAGAAAAAGAAAGAAAACGTCCAACCTTAAATTTCTAGATTGAATTATCCATCAAGTTTTAGTTTTAAAAATGACGATTCATAACTATTAAACACTCAATAGTGCTGAATTTAGGAATACTAAAAGAAACTAGAATTCAAAAACAAACTTCCGACTAGAAGTATTTTTCAATGTCTTCGAGATTTAAAGACATTGATAAAGACTAAGTGGGAAAGTTTGTCTTTGAATTGTAGTTTTTTGTTGTATTTCTGTATTGGATTACACACTAACATATTTCAGAAGAACAGAAAAGAACCCAAGCAGATTCTACTGATAGAGAAAAGGGTTCCCCTAAGTGTAAGAAAGACAGTATAGTAATGAACAAGCTGCTGCCCCACCGCTCTCATCTCTCTCTGCACATTGCTCTCCAGAAGAGATCCTCTCCAGAGAAATCCCACAGAACTGCAGCATCACCTGCAGAGACAGGGCACGGGCTTACCTCGCAGAATAGATCTTTGAATGCAGTATTTAAAGACAACCCAATTTACACCCACAGACATGGGTGAGGACTGACTTTGCACTGACTCCCTTGAAGTATACATTTACTGTTATAAACTCCAGTGTGTTCGCGTATTTGCACAATAATGAAAGTGCTGGTTACAGACATATAGTATATTCCTGCACTGAAACAGTTTTAAAATCTTTTTTTTTATTTTTTTATATTTAAAATATATGCTTAAAAGACTACAGGGAAAAAAACCTAGTCCTCATAATGTCGGTGTGCCTTGATGCACTATAAATACTCTGCAGCAGGAGTCCTATTTCCATCCTTGTAAACTGCTCTGCAGAGCTCCGAGTTGAACTAATCAAAAAGTTGTGTTTGTTTTTCACTGCAATGGTTCCAAGCGGCTTAGTTATTAAACACAGCCACTGACACCCACCCACACACACACACACACAGCCTCTCCTCCCTCCCTGTCTGCCTCACCTCCAGGGCCTTGGGGTACTCCTTGTTGGAGATGTAGAGCTCAGCTGCCATGTTGACCCCCTCCGCAGTGACCAGGCTGGGGTGCTTCGCAAGCGCCTCTTCCATAACCCCGATTGCAGACACCAGGTCGTTCGTCTCGTAGTAGCTCCTGGAAGAGAAAAATGAAAACTGCAATTCTAGCTTTTGGACACTGGGTGGCATACACTGAACATACTATACTGATTCAAGGAAAATCTCAGTAAAAAACTACCAACCAAGCTATCTTACAAAAACCTGCCTTACTCTAGGCTGCTTCGGGGGAATTTGTGTAACATTATATTGAAACAGTTTACTTTACTGTTACTGGAATCTCTTAACATGAGTAAGCTGCAGAATTCTTTGTTTTTTATTCTTGACTGTGAATTCACCCATTTGAAATCTGAGCCCAATCCTCTCACCTTCCCTGTACCGTATAATTCAGAGAATAGGCACATGCACTTAGTAATGGAAGTGAGCTTAGATACATGGCCATAAATTTGCACCCAGAAGACAGCATACACCCAGGTATCAGGGTATAAGCCATGCTCCTGTTTGTGGGATTATACAGTAATGACAGCCCCACTCACTTGGCCATGTCCCTGGAGAGCTGCATGAAGTGCTCCCCATCACTAGGGGGCAGCAGGTTGAGGATGCGCCGGTACCCATCCATGGCCAGCTTGTGCTCCCCCACCTGCTCATACAGGCTGCAGCGCTCCCACAGGTAACGCACATTGCTGTGGTCGTACTTGATGGCTGCTCCGAGAAATGGACAGTCAGAAAGACAGACAGACAGACAAACAGAGAGGTGGAGGGGGGTTAACACCAGCCTTTGTGTCAGTTCACGGGAGTAAAGAAATCAGCTTCCCAGGGGGAAGTAAAAAAAAAACACTCGAAGTTTGTTGCCATTGATTGGTACTCAACTGTAGAGTTTTTATAGGTTTCATTTAATACCTGATGACATAAAACGTGTTGAGTATTACTCAGAAAATCTGAGTATTCGCACAGCCCTAGTTAATAAACATGCACCGTCATTTACTTTCTAATTCCTGTTATTCAAAATGTCCAGCTAAACATTCATTAATGCACACATTTAGAGGTAGAGACTATGATTAAGTAAATAAAAATTTATAAAATAATTGTTGGATTTTAAGTTAAATACATATTATATATAGATACATTTTTTAGGCTTCCTTAGCAATTGATACATTGCTGAACAAGGCATTTCTTGAAGTTACTTTAAGAATGCCACCTACAACCTCTCCTAACTAACACTCCAACAGATGATGCCACACATGTTGTGCTTTTGCAGAAACAGAAGGCCACACCCTTTTGCAACAGTAGTCAGGACCCTCCCCTGGTACAGTGCCCTACCTTTGGAGTAGCAGAAGATGGCCTGCTTTATGTTGTCCTGCTCCAGGGACATTTCTGCCAGCTTGACCCACTCCTCTCGGTTGCTGGGGTTGAGATGGGCGGCAATAAGGCCGAACTGCAGTGACTTCTCCATGTCGCCCTGGTCCTCATAGATCATGGCTAGAGTGGAGAAGGGCTCGTAGGCCAGCGGAGCTGAGAGACAGAAGAATGGAAGAATGAACAGAAGACAATTTAGAAACACGAGGAGGACATTCGGCCCATCAGTCCTAGTGGCTGACTGATCCTATACAGTCAGGTCTTAAAGGATCCAAACAATCAACAACATGAGCAGGTAGCCCTAGGTAACTGCAAAATGACCATGCACATTTTATATGGTAAACTTTTGTAAGGGTCTATACTGCACCTTGCCTGATGATCTCCATGCACATAGTGATGGCATCCTCCTTATCCCCACGGGCGTAGCGGATATTAGCCTCCCCCATCAGACCACGCAGAGCCTTGGGCAGCTTGCTGCGGTGACGCCTCTCCTGAACACAGCAACAGCAGCAAGAGCACATTACTTCATTATTTTCACCAGGGTCGCCTCTACATTAGACATTCAAGATTGTTTACAAGGGGGTCCTCTGGCAGCAATGCTACATAAACACACCACCTCAATATTTTCCTTCCCATTTAGCGTTTAAATAAAAGTTTCATCAAAAATTGAGAAGGGTTGTTAACAATATAAATCAATAAGGGTGCAAACGTCATTAAGCGTAGTAAACCCGACTGACCGGCAGAAAGACAGATTTGCAGTTCTCCAGCCAGACCCTCACCTTCAACATCTTCTTGTTCTCTCGGTTGAGCTCTATCTCCAGCGCAAAGACGTCCCCTGCGGAAAGGGCCTCAGTCTGCTCCTCATCATCCCCCTCCTCATCCTCCTCACCATCGTCTTCCTCGTCCTCCTCTTCCTCCCCCTCTCCCAACATTGAGGCGAACGCGCGCTGTACTGACCGGCTCACCCCCTCCTCCTCGCACCCTGAGAGACACACGGTCAAAGGGTTAACACTCCCGGATAGTCCTATACATCATTAAACTCTCAGTAGTGGTAAATATAGAACTAACAATAGAAATGACAAACGTTTCGACTAGAAGTTTATCTCAATGTCTACACTGCTTATACCTAAACAAGGCGAGTTCTGGGTTTCAGAACTCCCCTTGTTCAGGTATGTTACTGAAATGACCAGGCCGGCGCCAGGAGTTTCAGTTGTCAGGCCCCTGCTAAATCTAATGAACGTATCTCACACAAATAATAAGTCCCACCTGTGAGATGAGGGTTAGGGGTTTTGAATAGGAGTTGTTCATGCAGATAGAGCGGAGGAAGAGAATGTATTTAATACTGTAGGTTCTTGTTTGCTAAAACTGCAGGTTCCTTATAATTTTAATTACATACTTAACCCATTAGAACCTAATACCCTTTTCTTTGAAAAAAATGTGTAATTTGATACATTACATTTAGACTTAACTTTTGCAGTTAACAAAATATAGTTAAAGAGAAAATAACAGGTAGATTCCAGTTAAAAAATGCTCCACAAGGGGAGGGCTCCCGAGTGGCACATCCAGTAAAAGCACTCACGTAGAGTGCAGGATACGCCCTATAGTCTGGATGTCGCTGGTCCTTTGCCAACCGAGGACGGGAGCTCCCAGGGGGCACGCACAATTGGCCGGGGGGAGGGAGGGTTAGGTCGGCTAGGGTGTCCTCGTCTGACCGCACACCAGCAGGCTTGCCTGTAAGCTGCCCAGGGCTGCGTTGTCTTCCGACACTGTAGCTCTGGGTGGCTGCATGGCGAGTCTGCAGAGTGTAAAAAAGCGGACGGCTGACAGCACACACTTCGGAGGACAGCGTGTGTTTGTCTTCGCAGGGGTGGTAGCAGTGAGCTGAGCTAAACAAAAAATTGGACACTACTAAATTGGGAAGAAAATAACAAAAAAACTAATTGGCGACTACTTTAATAAAAAAAAAAAAAAAGCAAAAAAAAAAAGCTCCACAAAATGAGAAAGTAGCTTGTCCTCCAATGAGAATAATGGTAGTTAATTAACACGTTATGGGTTAATTAACTACAGGACTGTGCGCAGGACTGGTGCAAGTTTCTGACCCTGTTAGCGTCTCCTGTACCTGCAGAGCGGCGGCGTTTCCTCATGCTCACTCCGGACGTGCTGGGGAGATCATCCTCCACTGGGGGCAACTCAGCCTCATCCTCACTGTCGCCTCCTCCTTCAGCATCCTGCAGACACACACACCAGGGATGGAAATAAGACTCAACACAACAGTGCTAGGAGTTTAATAAAGCACACCTGAGCTTGTTACCTCCACGTACACAAAGTGAGTGTTTCTAGAAGTGTGCCCATGTCAGCCCTCTGAAACGCTACTCAACTCCAGGTTCTCAAAGGCCTTTCCAGTTGTCTGATATTGTCCTCAATGTTTTTCTCAAAGTACATACCAAGGCTGGACTAGAATAGTCCTACAATCTATTTATTTATTTGCTCTTGTAAAATGTAAAAACATGCAAACTGATCTTTTGCTTTCCGGCAACATTATAATTTGTTTTTTGTTGTTAGTGTTTTTATTGCAGCACAGATTTCTGGCAATTCTGGCAAGGTGCAACTACTGTATGCAGGAGTGAGGTACCGACCATTGACGCAAATTACGGCGATTACATAGTTGTGAACAACTGTTTTTTTTTTAAATAAATAGTGGTTTTAATAATAATAAATAATTAGTGGTTTTAATAATAATAAATAAATAGTGGTTTTAAGCTCAATATTGTACTAGATCAGTAATTTATATTACGATGACAGGCATGGAAACAAGACTCCCACTGCATAGCAGTTTGACCCATTCCTGGTTTTACTAGGAGTTTAATAAGACACATCTGATCTTGTCACCTATACACTGTGGTATTAAAACCTGGAATGGGTGTAACTGCTATGTAATAGGAGTCTTATTTCCATGCCTGCAACGACGCTAACAAAACACAAACAAACGATATGGTGTATTCAACCCTGACAACAAGCGGTGCTAACCTTGTCCCTCGACTTCCTCTCCTCTCTCAGTTTCTCAAACTCCTCAAAAGAAATCTTCCCTTCGAGGTAATCGATAAGCTCGGGGCTGAAACCCGACATGATTCGGACAAAACAAAACCAGAAAATTAAACTAAGCCGGGCAGCACACCACAATTGCTCTGCCTGTGTGAACACTAATGAACGACTTTTCATGCGTCTTTGCCCTAGTACTCGTAATAGTTTATACTGTATGACCACATCATACGTCGCTCAACCTGCACACGTTAATGTTTACTCTAAATACCCTGTGAAAAATACTACAGATCGATATACTTATAGTAGTAATATAAATCCCGCTGGCAATTCAGACTTAATTCCATCCAAAATTGGTTCCCCCACACAACATTTCCCCTCTCTCTAACGTTCCTTTTCTATGGTAATCGGTCACGGTCCGAACACCGTAAAGCAACTAACTACTGTACTGCGTCCAAATAATTGATTTTTGTATATTGTTTATTTATTACAGCTAGATCTGTGGTCATCATTCTGAGCAGTATTACGGTTTGTATAAAATAGTACAGTATTTAAATGATTTGAAATGTATAGCATATTTTATGCGCAGGCCATTCATAATGCACGTTTTCATTGTTATTGTTGAAGAAACATAGTGTATTGCAAAATATAGTTTCATCAGCATGTGTTTGGTGTGGAAATGCACCCTACCTATGTGTATCTCTCATCCCTTTCAATTATTTAGACAATAAATACAAACAAAAGTAATTCTTATAAAAAGACTGATGACAAAGCAGTAGAATTGATGAATATGAGAACAGAATATCAATTTATTTACAATTAATGACAAAAGCATGTTCAGTTATTCAGCTCAGAGACACAAAGGCAAAAACAGCCAACACAGCTTGTCTGAAACATCACATTTACATCAATAAAAATCTCCCCACATGACAATATCATTAGATGAATTTGGCTCGTTGTGGGGTTCTGTAAACCAAAAGCCAACCAACTGGGCTACAACTACACAAGCACGTTGTGACCCATATACAAATCTACCATGGTATAGTATAGTAAAGCTTTAAAAATGACAAGAATAGAGGGGTCTCATCGGCTAACGTGTGCAAAATTGTTCAGATATGTCACTATACCAGCACAGATTGGAACTTCTAGAACCATCCTGCCTGATTCACCTGACAACCAATTCACTCTGGGAGGGGTGGGGAAGCCATTTTGTAAGCTCAAACCCAGTCTCTTGTGTTACTGCTTTCATAGTAGAAGCCTGTAAAAGCACAGGCAAGAATGGCCAAGCACAAAGAGGAATGCTCATGTATGGTAAAAGTATTTTAAACTGAGGTAACTCCTTTATATGGAAGACATATAAAGTAGAAACTGACCAATAAATAAAGTTACCGTCCAGTGCAAATATACCATGCTAAACATTTATATGGCTAACTACGGTGTAAAGGGTTAAATGGTAACCATGTGTAATTACAGTCTAAATACAGTGTAATGAGTGGCAGTTCAAATATTTGATTAGATGTTTCTGGGGTGGGAGCATTTCTGCCGGAGTTTCTCTTTTCCTATATTCAAACCCCAAAGCAAGCTGTGCTCCCTGGTCAGAGCCCCCGTTGTTGTGTTGGTGTGGAGTCCTGTCATTGGGAAGCCTCTGTGGGTATCGTTCTGGTGTTCTGAAGGTTCGGAGTCCCAGTACATGTCACAATGAAGTTCACAGTGAAGACGCAGTGTCTACAGCGTGGCCCTGGTGTTTACTGAAGAAATCGCTGGTAGAGGAAAAACTGTCTAAACAAATAAAATGAAATAAATAAATATGTACAAAATCCCATTGCTTTGTCCAATGAGAGTGTGCGAGTCCCTGTCCCTGAGCCACCTGCGAGACAGGAAAGAGATGTGCTATTAACAGGCCACACCTTGCAACAAAGAGATCATATTAACACTGAGGCCACACCTTGCAACAAAGAGATCATATTAACACTGAGGCCACGCAACAAAGAGATCATATTAACACTGAGGCCACACCTTGCAACAAAGAGATCATATTAACACTGAGGCCACACCTTGCAACAAAGAGATCATATTAACACTGAGGCCACGCAACAAAGAGATCATATTAACACTGAGGCCACACCTTGCAACAAAGAGATCATATTAACACTGAGGCCACGCAACAAAGAGATCATATTAACACTGAGGCCACGCAACAAAGAGATCATATTAACACTGAGGCCACGCAACAAAGAGATCATATTAACACTGAGACCACGCAACAAAGAGATCATATTAAGTCTGAGTAGACTGACAGTGACTGCTTAGTTGTGCTAGAACACCTCAAAAGCATACGTATTTTATAACAAGATTCATGCTCTTCTCTGACATTTTACTAGAATTTGAAACATATAGTACTGCCAAAACAAATCAATTACTAAATCATAATCCAGGTAAATGCAGCTATTACCTCGATAACCTAAACCCCCTCTGTAAAAAAAAAACACTGATCAATTCTGAAAAATACAATACTGCATTCCTGCCTGTAGCTGTATTTTGTAATGTGTAGTTTTTAGAGTTTAAAAGCCAAAACAACTACCTTACATTTTTTGTAACCTTTTTTTTTTCTGAGACAGTTTGGACTTCTAAAACATGTTCCACAATTCAGTGGGTTTTGCCCAGGACTGAATGGCAGGCAGGGGGTGTTCAGATCAGGATTGAGATGCAGAGTTGTAATAGCACGTTCTGGTGCCTGTCAGTAGCTGACTGTAGCCAGCACTCAAATAGCACCACCTTGTAAAGCACCACTATTCAAACTAGTGTGTTCACCCGTACTGTACCTGTGAGTGGGGGTCTGCGCAGAGTCAGCCCCTGAGGAAGGCAGCAAAGGAGTTCTTCTGTCTCTCGTATTCGGAGAAGGCAGAGGACAGCGGGTCCACTGCGTACAAGGGGGGCAAGGTGTCCAGGGGCTGCAGGTTGTCAATGGGGAGGGGCTGCGAGACCTTAGCCATGTTTACACCCCTCCTATTGAAGTAGGCCTGCAGCGTTTGGAAAAACTGGAGACAGGGGAGGGAGGTCAGGGGAACATCAACTACATACAACCTCAAACCCTTCAATTAAAACAAAATATCCACACATTGCAGTGGAATCTCAAAGCTAGGAACCCCTGTGCAGGTATTGCTCTCTCTTACCAGGTCTCTGTTGCGGGGGATCTCCAGGGACTTCCACTTCTCCTCGGAGCCCAGCGGACCTGCCTGGACCAGGACCATCAAAGACACTGTGACACAGAGCGTGAGGACCTGCTGAGAATGCATCTCCACTGAAATACTCGAGACTACCTGCAAAAAGACAAAGACAGATGTATACCACACACACTCACAAACACAGTGTATACCACACACACACACTCTCACAAACACAGTGTATACCATACACACACACTCACAAACACAGTGTATACCATACACACACACTCACAAAGACAGCATATACCATACACACACACTCACAAACACAGTGTATACCATACACACACACTCACAAACACAGTGTATACCATACACACACACTCACAAACACAGCGTATACCATACACACACTCTCACAAACACAGCATATACCATACACACACACTCACAAACACAGTGTATACCATACACACACTCACAAACACAGCCTATACCATACACACACACTCACAAAGACAGCATATACCATACACACACACTCATTCAACACAACCTTCAGTATTGCTGGGCTGTCATTCTTAAAATCTGCAGCTCCCTCAATGAAGCAGATCTGACAGAGTGCTGATATGAGGAGCTTGGTTGGTAGATGCTTCCGTATCCCAGACAGCACAATGCATGCTGTTTCTCCAGGAACGGTCTCACACTTCACTGCAGATTTCCTCCCCCAATACAGCTGCCCTGATGGAACAGACACACAGCACTCCAGAACTATTTTAAAATCCTTGAAGGCTCCCCATCATGTCAGATAAGTGGAAGTGTCCAATCACTGCATGCAGTGCAGTTCACACCCAGAACCCTCTCAAATACAATCCAAATACAAGCGGGATATCGGGAGGAAGAATGTAAATTAGACCAAACAAGCGCAAACACCATGGTCCCAGAAGACAGTTATTAATCAACGCTGGCCACTTTCTTGTGAAAGAAAGGCACAATCTGTCTCAAGGTTACCAAATTATACAATTACTAACAACAGTTAGGAGACAGGCTAGAAGACGGGCTTCTGAGCAGCTAAAGGAACCTCCGAGATTGTTTAAGTTGCATAAGAAACCTCCTCTTAGACAGAATAACAAGTTACAGCAGCAGTCATGCAATGCACATTCCTATAGACTTGGGGCTAAATACGTACACCTTTTTGTAGTACAAAAAATCCCAGCTTGCCAACATCCCTTACGCTCTACAGTGAAGTGTAGCATTCTACCAACGCAAATCCGTAGACAAAAAGTTGACAGCAGAGAAGGCAACACACTCCAAAATGTGAGTCGTGGCTCAATAACAGTATCAGCTGGAAGCACTGTATTGAAAAGGAAGTCATTCTCAAAGAACACATCAATGATGCAGTCAGGCTAAGCCAGGCAGACTCAAAACAGTAACACTGGAAAGCCAGACACTCTGGAGTAGCTGCTAACTTTCTGTATAACACCTGCAGAAAAAACATCATGTAGCAAAACAGAGTGTTATCGTTTGTTAAAATGCAGTAGCACTGCACCTATAGACCGCGACTCTGAGTTCTGCACAGTGCTTGGTTGGAATACTCACTGTCCAGGCTTGTGTGCTTCTCCAGCTGTGTGTCACCGTGTGCCTCTCTCTTGACTCAGAGTTGAAGCTGAGTTTGCCTCCTGTCCTCCTCCCCTCTTTATAGCAGCAGTGGATGGGAGGGGGTGGGAGCTTGCTTGACGTGGACAGCAGTAGTGGCAGCAGGTTTATTTCTGAAAGGAGCTCTCACTGTAGTGCTCTCCAGAGGACCTGTAGAGCAGTCCGGCAGCAGTAGCCCCGAGGCACACAGCACAGAGCTCTTGTAAGCACACCGTGTCTCTACACAGAACCAGACCGGGCTGAAGCAGGAGGCAGAGCTGGCAAGGAGCAGTTAGGGGCTTTTATAGACCTTTCTACATCTAAACAGCCCCCTGTACAGCCAGGTATTGTGGTAAACGCAGAGCAAGCTAGTGTCATTGTGCCAGGGTGAGCGTGGCAAAGCAAAGTCCAAGCACGGTGGAAGGAGGTCTAAACAAAGTTTTAAAATCCATCTGGGGTCTGGATTGTTATTTATATTAGCATCACTGGTTGCCCTGTCCTGTCTTTTTATTCTTTAATCTGGGATATACTGACAACACTGTACTGAAGATTAAAAAAAATGTGAGTGTTTCTTCCTGGTATCAAATAACTTCTTGGTAGGTCACATGACCCGATTCCTGCTCGACCATTGGAGTGACACTGAGCTGCAGCATGGGAAAGTATTTTGTACCAGGAATTCGCTTTAACCTTTATTTCTATTGCATTGTGTTTTTTAAATATCTGTGACCTCCAAGTGCACATTAGTTCTCTTTGAAACAGCTATGGCACAGTCTTCATTGGCCAGAGGACTTTTAAAAATCCTTCTGTAAACATTGTCATGTGTCAGCAGAGCAACACAACAAATACAAATAAAAAAAGCCTTAGAAAAAAGGAATCCTGGTCTTTGCAGGACTAGAATCCCACATCACGGCAAAGTGGAGAGAACTGCTTGGATTTGTTTTTTTATCTGAAAAGGTCAGGTTAAGGCAGCCACAAGATTTCACACTTACTCATTTATAGAGGAGTTTTTTAGTTTTTTGCATTGAGATGAGGCGAGGGTGTAGAACCCTTAAATAAATGTCCTTGCTGTGCGAGTGCTCTCGCTCTCTCCCCTCACCGAGTCGGGTAATTGGAGCGATGCTGGAGAGGAGATGCTGCGCTGTATTGTGACAGTAATCTTTCCAGGACGTGAGGAGAACAGTGATGCAAGTGCAGTTAGGCAAACCAGCGGTTAAATGCAGGGCTGTGCACAAGACTGTCGGTCTGCTCTTGTCAATGCCTCCAGAGCCACAGAATAAATCAGAATGTGGTCATTGTGGTCGGGGGCCTGACAATGTCAGGGTTATTATTAAGATAATTACCAGAAATAACCTGCCCGACACTGTAGACAGCATTGTATTACAAAAGACTACACAATGAGGAGTGCTAATTCTGTAATAATCTACTTCCTCAGTGAGAGCTGGGGATTAGTTCAGCATCTTGAGCAGTTTATGAAACCCTTTGTTCTCTCTCTGACCTACACATTCACAGAGTTTCAGGGTATTACGAGCACTAGACATCTACCCAGGGGATAATCAGGATGTACCCCTAACCTGTTTTATCAGACTAGGCGAGGGAGGTGGATAGTGCCCGTTAAAGAAAGCAGTTTCCAAGCACATGGATTCACATGCTCACTAATATGCTGGTCTTTCATTTACTTTTGAAAATGTATTCCTGTCAAGTGGGCCAATACCAGTATGAAGATCATTCTTCATTGTATTTATTAGATGAAGTGCCAGTAGTGCAGGCACCACTGCGCACGCTCACACAGGCACCCTTGTGAGAAGTTAGATTACGGCGATCTTCTATGTGCAAATCTTCTGCTATCGCTGCAAACTGGAAGCAAGGAAAGCGCTTTGATTAAGATCTTCAAACCTCTAGCAAAACTGGACCGATTCAACGGTTTTGTTTTTTCTACTGTTCCAAAAGTTTTGAACTTTGTAAAAAAAAATAAAAAGAAATAAAGAAATAAAAAATACCTTTAAAAATACATGCAGGGGCAAACGCAAAACAGCAATAAAAGGATAAGCCACTTTTATCCATGGGCCAAAAATACACACAAAGGACTGAACTCAGCAGATGACGTTAGCCCTTCAGGACCACGGATAGCTCCAGACTGTGACTCACCCGAACTGACTGACAGACAGACTAATCACAGGCCACCGTTCCTATTCCTCACTGAGGCTGTGTCTGACTGCCCAACACATTACTTATCAATAAAGATGGTTTAGATACCTAACTGCTTTCTAATAAAATCAGGGAAAGCACATTAATCAAAAACGGGCTTCAGGCGGTCCAACCAAGAAGGAATGACTTAAACAGACCATAATCCTGCTAGCGTCACAAAGAGAATAAAACTGAGCATATGTGTTGAGAAATGTCAGGCTATTAAAATAGCAGACTGATTCTCGATCCCCATTCTGTAAAATAACACAATCTTTTGATCAGGTCACTGGAGGATACTATGCTCTTAAAGGAGTGTGCTCCCCCCCCCCCCCCCCCCCCCCTCACTATTGATTTTTGGAATCAATAAAGAAAACATGTTATATTCTGCTTAAATCTGTTGTGTGCGCTCCTTCACACAGGAACACATACATCACAGAGTTTCCTTGCAACTCATCTTGCTTTATTGAGTCAATGCATAAGGGATCTCAATGAGCTGGAAACGAGCTGATTAAAAAGTTTGGACTCGGTGTCACTGTGTAACTAATGCTTGCTTATCTTATCCATTCAAATGAGGGCCAGGATTTATTAGACTATGCTTTCGTGAACCCCAGGGCTCTGATCACATATTACAGCTGAGAGACGCCTCTCGATGAGATTCTTTCACAATCTCTCTCCCTTCAGATTCCTTTGTCATTTTAATCTCCATTAGAGCGGAGCAGGATCACAAGGTCCTTTGGTGGTATTTCGCAAAAGATATTTTTAGAAAATGCCCTGATAATATAATTTTCATAACTTCTTCAGAATTAAAATAATAACTCTGGATGCAAGTTTAAGATAATGCCATTATTACTTCGTTTTTATATCATTTTTTCTAGTATACAAGGAAATAATACCCGATATAAATAACTGGAGGTCCCAATTTAATTACTGTTAAAAAAAAAAGGTTTGGAAAAATATCAAATAAAAATAAATGTGTATAATATTGAAAGAGGATCTTAATTCTGTAGATAGTATTTTTCCTCAAACTTCATTTTCACTTGTTTGAATCTGGTCCATTTATCTTGACACCATAACACTGTAGATTAACCTCTGGTGCAATGGGCATTAGGACCCCCACAAAAGCATGAAACCCTCTTTGCTGCAGATATGGATTAAGTGGGATCTTAATACCTGCTGCACAGGTAGAGAATCTGCAGCGCTAAATTTAGAAATGCTAAAAGAAACTTAATAAATTCAGTGACAAGTGTTTCAAATAGAAGACATCACAAAATACTTTTATCTGAAACGCTTGTCGTTGAGTTTATTAGATTTATTTTAGTGTATCTGGTTTAACACTATTGAGCATGTTAATTTTAGATGACTGGACAACAGTCACAGGCTGTAAAGTGGGCTTAACCGGATTCAAAGTGGAAATACGGCCTAGAAAACGAAATGAT
The DNA here is from genome assembly GCF_902713425.1 of Acipenser ruthenus. Taxonomy (NCBI): domain Eukaryota; kingdom Metazoa; phylum Chordata; class Actinopteri; order Acipenseriformes; family Acipenseridae; genus Acipenser; species Acipenser ruthenus. The sequence continues at coordinate 49,163,092 of NC_081198.1, read as the reverse complement.
TTACAGAGAAATCAGAAAGGAATTATGGGATATTATTATTATTACTATTTATTTCTTAGCAGACACCCTTATCCAGGGCGACTTACAATTGTTACAAGATATCACATTATAGGGAAAAAATGGAAGCTGTGGTACCCCCTTCAATCTTAGTGTTTGGGTTTTGTAATTGTAATAGATGGCTTTTTCTAAGCTATAAGAAGTTTTGCCCAATGTGTACTGTACTTTTTTTTTTTAAATAGATTATACCAGCTCATTCAGCAATGCTAAGCTCTACACAGAGCTAGAGAGGATACCATCAATCAAAACTATTCAAATGAGTTATCCTGAGATTATCCTTCTGGAAAGTTATCTAGTGATGAAGCACTACAGAACATTAATAGAGAGAGATCGGCAGTGGTTAAGTACAGCCAGAAAGCCAGGGTTACACAGGGGCTACCTAGCTTCTGCCAGTTTAATATGCTGTGCTATATAACACGATTCCATTTTAAAAGGGATAAAGGGATTCTCTACTAATATCTGTGGATAACTGGGGGGAGGGAGGGGGCACGTTCTCATAAACATCAGCTTAGCCTCAGAGAAACGCGGGGTAATCAACAAGAAAGGATGGCTGACATAAAACCAGGGCAAGCCTGGCTGGATCAGCACTAATGAAGAGGTGGGGACCGAGTGTGGGAACGTGGGCTGGTACTGGAGAGTTTATTTCTGTTTGCAAAGATAGGTTTGGGCTTGAACAAAAAAATTGAAATGCACATGTGTGTTGGAAGTGTCAGTGTTATCGGTAATTGCTTGGTTGACAGGCAGCTCAATATCCAACACTGCCGTATCTCACAGCTGTTGCTTTGAAACTTGTCAGCAACCAATATCTGTTTATTCCATTGAAGTTCCGGTAAGTTTCATAAATACAATGTAACAGCAGCTAAGCATAGCACAGTGACGGTGCACACTCCACATCCTTGGCATCTGAAGTCATAATGTGCTTCTGTGGATGGCTAATTTAATCTCAATTGTATCCTGTTTGATTCCTGCTGCCAGCTCTCATTGGCAGACCATAGCTTTGAGCATCTTGGAATCTCAGTACTCTGTCTGTATTTCTTTCTATGTTGGAAACCCACAATGTAGGCTCCTGTAGTCATGTGCTGGAAGGGTAAAGGAATGGTCATGTTATGGAGCTGATTGTACAGTAATGAGTGAGTTAAGTGTAACCAGGGGGAGAGAGAGAGAGAGAACAAAAAAAACCCTGTTTTTGTAATCCAGGTAAATTGTTTTAATTATTCAAATGATCAACACGTAACTGCACAGAAACTGCACAGCGGGAATGAAAAAGAAAACAAGAAAAAACACAAATCTCATCTGCAGCATCCTCCGAGTGCTGCACCTGAGTATTACACACACTTAAACCCCCCAAAAACCACTGAAGTACATCAGATAAAAAGAAACTGTTCACTTTATACTCGATACGTTACATAGTGCACCACCAAGTCAAATAATACAGATCTACATTATACACATGTCACTGTTTTTCTTGTTAGTACTGGATGGATGATTTAAAGCATATACACTGTACTACACACTATTACATGACATGATCCATTGTAAAAAACAATGAAATAACCAATTTTCAGTTAAGTACATATAATTGCATTCCAACACCAGCTCACAGTTTACAGAGATACAGAGTACATGTCAGTTACAGCAGGGCGTTAGTAGGAGCCTAGCGGCAGAGTAGAAAGCAGAAATGCCAGTCTTTTGATTGAGAAAAAAGAAAACCCACCTCCAGTTCTGATAACATTAAAGGATAATACCCTGCACTTTAATAATAATGAGCACTAGTCTAAACACTCCACTCTCAGCTCTCCAGCGCTGTCATTAGCTCTGTGTTACAATGCACACATGGCTACCGGAGGAGGAATTCTTTAGGAAAGGAATACGTGGCATTTCTGCAAAAGGCACTGACTTCTTGTTTTTTTATAAAACATTGTTGATGTTAGTCTGAATCACAGTGAAGACCCACTAGGCTTCTACAGAGGCAGTAAGTAGATGACGTGTAAAATCGGGGCCGAGCTGCTGAGTAAGACAATCTCTAGGTCCTATACCCCACCCTTTAAACAGCAGACCATATGGGGGGGGGGGGGGGGGGGGGCTGAATTGGATTACACTCAATAGTGGATAATCCAACACGATTGTCAGCCGTCTCAGGGTTCGTTCAAAACATTTTACAGTGCTTCCTTATTGCAATGCAGTCGTTGGGAGCCACGGCTGTTACACTTCGCTGCATGTGCAAGTGCCTGCACTACTGCAAGTTGCATTACAGCAATGGAGCACTGTGTATAATCTGTGATTGAGCGTTACCAGCCTCTCTCCTCAGAAGGTGGTGTTCTTGCATATACTGTACGGCCGTGAACTCTCAGCCCTTAAAGGTTACACACACGTCACATTCAATCAGAGTGCCCTATTACTAGATTGTGCAGTAAACACGTCACATTTACACTAGCGATCTACAGTATCGGTATGAACAACTAGACACCAAGAACAAAATAAAAGCCATATTACCTGGAGGATTTTGCAGTCCTGGGTATTTGCAAAATTGTCTTTTAGTAGCAAGAAATGAAAAAGTTTATTTTAAAAAAAACGGCAGAATAAAATTCCACCTGTATTGGTTGAGTGTTTCAGATACATTCTAGTGAATTGCTCACTTTTCTAACATGTTCCAGTGTTCGCATGACTCTGATCACAATCTGCAACCCCCAATACAGTCTTAAACTCAGTGACTACCAGAGCAAACAGCACATTGAAAAGGAACAGCATCACTCTGCAAAGTTTCCCTGTACAAGTTTTTTTTTTTTTTATATATAGTAAAAATACAAAACAACTACAAAAATAATTCTAATCCTAGATCTAGTGATCTGAAAACGTACTTATAATGTAATGATGGAATATCACAAAACATTAGTAAGGAGGTAATTCCCAAGACAATCCCCTTTTTTAATTTGGCATATTTGTTACTAGGCTCAATAGAAGAATCTAATTTATGAACCATTAAGATACACAAAGAATTGAGTGGTTATTAAAACGGTTTTCTTCTTAAAATGCATTTGAGAGTGACTCAGCTATCACGAGGAAACTGACTGATCCAACAACCTGTCAGTACATTTTAAACCATTTTGTGCACCTCATTGCAAACATAAGAATGTTTGCATGGTTTTATTTGTGGGACACGTATGTCCCTTGTACCCTAAAGGGTTAAGACCTTTTTCTAATTTTTGTTGCGTTTGACACACAGTGTAAGGCAAAATGAGGATCACAATGCACTGTACATGATCCGTCTGTTCACAAAGACATTCAACGACTCTTCATACATTTGAGGAGGTACAACATACAAAACAATCCTCTCACAACCGTATTGTGTCCAAAGAGCTGAGCTGTAACATTAGGAAATGTAAAAGTCTGTGCAACACTCTTGTTTCTTTGAGAGCGGCGTATGAACTGTATCTATTCAAGAGGTTTTGTTTTATTTTTACATCCAGAGAATCACAGTTTTTTATTCTACTTATGGCTTGCAAAAATAATGGAATACAAATGATCCCACTAAGTGCTCTCGATGGAGTTCAGTCTCACTCAACAAATCTAACACAAGGCTGCAAGTGGACCGAGTGAAGCACCACACATTCAAACAAAGTACGCTTCATTTTATAGTTTTTTTTGGCGGGGGTGGGGAGGGGATTTTGTAGGCAGCTTCATCAGTGGTTAGAGTGCTGAACCGGAGCGTGGAAGGTACTGCAGTTGGACTGGATAGTTACAGCACTGGGCTGCTGTGTGGAAGGCAGCTCAGTGGATAGAGCAATGGGCTGCAGTGTTCAAACACCTTCTGAGACACTGAACCCCATCTTCCCCCAAGTGAACCCAACCATGAGCAGATTTGAGCATGTGCATGTGGAGTAGATGGAAACGTAAGCAAAGCAATAAGAAACTCAATCAGACAAACGTTTTGGCTAATGCCTTCATCACTGTTGTGTAGTTCCTTGTAGACGGTTAAGCCAGCCATGAGTCAGAGATATTCTGTTTCTTCTCGTTCTTGTAGTTATTTCATGCCTAACTTCTAAAACTCACCAAAATATTCCACTGATAAAGGCATGAGCAGATACGTTTCTCTGCACATCATTGTAAATGTGAAATGGGTAGTGCTGGAGCATTTGCCCTGTGGACCTGGACGGGCTCCTCGGAGACAGGCTGCACACGCAACAATGGCCTGTTTTTTTTTTTTAAGGAGCTATATCAAGCAGCTGAGTGCGTGCAGACTCAGGGTGAGGGCAATGAAGTGAGCCACTCTGTAGAGGTGCAGCAGAGCGAACGCCACCATGGCGATAGACACAGGAAACTGCAGCCTGGCACTGGTCTTCAACAGTTTACTGCAAGAGAGAGAAGGGTAGCATGAGGACTCAGGATGAACGTTTAGGAATGTCTCAAACCAATTTTAACAAAGCCATCATGAGAAAGCCTCCATGAGAGTGCTGTTACTGTATTATGAAGCAACATTAATGTGAGCGAGACGACGTGTACAACATTTACGTGTTTATGGAAAAGACTATTGAATAGATAACCATAGATAACCTGTGTGTGTGTGTCTGTGTGTGTGTGTGAGAGAGAGAGAGAGAGAGAGAGAGAGAGAGAGAGAGAGAGAGAGAGAGAGAGAGAGAGAGAGATTTAATGAGAGTTAATGTGCATTTGCATAAGAGTAACTAAAAACAAACAGTAAAGGCAGTTGATAAAAGATAAGGTGACCCTTTATACCATGTAACAGATCATAAAGTCCTAATTCCATTCCACTAGTATACAAATTGCCTACAATGTTACAAAGGGGGAACACTGTAGCAAGGATTGGCAGAACATGTACATGGCAGAGAATAATTGAAGACTCCAGTAGTGTAACAGTTTGTGCCATTCCAGGTTCTTGTGAGAATTAAGTGACCTGTGCAAAATGTGTGTGGGGTACCTAATTAATCACACTATACAAGCTCAATGGCTCAAACTGCTATGCAATGGGAGTCTTGAATTACACAATTTGCACTGTTTCTTTTGTACTGTGCACAGGTGATTGTCTGTTAAAAACACACACACACACACACACACACACACACACACACACACACACACTGGGGAACTGAAATCAGCCAAGTTCTTTTACACAGCCCTAGAAATGGACAAGCGGACAGACAGACCTGGTTCGTATTGAAGCTGTGCTGGAGCTCATAAGCAGCACTGCAGAGATGACCAGGACGATGGCCACAGGCCAGCAGGGGTCAGGGTCGAGGTGCAGGCTGTACCTGCGGGAGACAACAGAGCCACTGGTCAGTGCACAGAAGAGGGGGTGTCAGTCAGGAGGGGTAGGTCACAGTGGTGCAAGAACAGGAAACATCACAACAAAGAGGTCCACAAAAGTCCTGGGCAGAGAAGGGCACCCACAACCAGGTCACACCAACCGATCACTGTATCAGCATCTCATATTTCATTGTTCCTGATGAAATGGCTATGGACTCATGTTCATTAAACTTGAATGGGACCGTTTTTATAAACATAGGTTAAGCAATGCTAAGCAAAAACGGCAATAAACCCTCCCTCTAAAAACATTTGAAGGAGGTTTAATGAACTGCAAGCTTGACTGAATAAAAATGGGCTTTAAAAAGTAAAAAACAGTCATTTACAAAACATTCCTTGACACAGTGGTTGAGGTTTTGTGAACAGGACCTCTTTTACCTGAGGTTCTTCGTCCAGTAGATGAAGGAGGGTGCGCTCAGCAGCACAGGCAGGGTCAGCAGGGTCAGCAGGGTCAGGTGCAGGTACAGGTCCTCGCTGGTGTCCTCCAACACGGAGACGGAGACCAGGTCACTGCCGTTACAGCTGACCGCCGACCCCTCGGGCCCTAGGGCCTCCACCGCCTCTCCACCTCCTTCCTTCACACAGACCCCAGGACCTGCAGCTCTGCCCGAAGACTGCCTTGGGGCCTGTAGACAACATGAATCATTCATTCATTCAGGACCAATTAGAATGATCAATTTGTTAATTACTGCAGGAAATCCTTTCAATAAGGGCTCTTCTCCAGCACAGGTTGAATAGGTACAATTCCATGATTAACTACATGAGGATCTGAATAGATACTGCAATTAGCAGGCTTAGCTACGAACTTAATGCGTTACACCTACAGTACGTGCAGCCAGTTACTGTATGCTCAGGTGCACCTAATTAAGCCTCTCAAAGCCTGACATGGGACTCGTATCTGTTACCAGGAGGAGCAATGAAATGAGAACAATAAAGATTCAGCAACCCTGCTTTCATCCTAGGGAGTTCTGAGAATACTATAGGGGCTGCAGTAAGGTTAGTATGTGCTTCAAGGGATTCTGGAGACATGATAAACCACAGGAGAGGTAATCACACATGGGACCCTCCAGAACAAATCAGATATCTTGCAGACTGGTGAGGTCAGGCTGCCCACCACTGTCCTACACCCTGCTGACAGTGATATGGCAGCGGTTTCTCATTTCTTAGAACCCCTTCCCCCTCGCCAATGTTTTGACCAGGGTAGAGCAGTGTGCGTGTGTCATGTGTCATGTGTCATGCTCATAGTCACGTACACACAGTCACACTTCACTCACCAGGTTGAGCACATGTTTCAGTATTCTCTCTGACATCTGCAGCCTCAAAACCTACAGGAGGAAAAAAAAACTAATTACAGCACAGCTGAGGAGGCAGTCTCCCCCTGAAAATGAGCAAATTACCTTTTGAGGAAATGGAACTGGCTAGAAATAAACAAGAAACGTGGGCTGAAATTGTGACAGATGTCTACAAATTACACAGGAGAGGTAAAGGCTACTTTCACGGCACCCTCGTACATCTTCTTTATGTGTGTATTTTTCTTTACAGTGTGTAAAAAAAAAAAAAAAAATCACGTCAGAGGGATACTAACTGAGAACAGGAACTTGAAGGGGAAGCAGCCCAACTTCTGCTAACTGTACCTGTACACTTGTTGGTCAAGGGAATCACTGTTTAATACCAGCCCAACATGGAAAATAAAGACACAAGGTACTTGAAACTCACCTTGTACAGGTAGAGTTTGAAGCCCTCTCTCACCTGGTCCAGGTATATTCTGAACTCACCTTGTACAGGTAGAGTTTGATGCTCTCTCTCACCTGGTCCAAGTATATTCTGAACTCACCTTGTACAGGTAGATGAGGTAGGTGATTATCAGGGCCAGGGCTCCACAGGTTGTCCAGCAGATGACCACCAGGAAGACCATCAGACTGATCTGGCCGCGTGAGCCCAGCCTGCCACTGCTCGGAGAAGTGGACGGTCTGTATGGAGGGGGAGAGGGTACGGGATGGGCCAGGACGTGGGATTCAAATACAATGCTCCCTTTTTATTTCATTAGCTGACATACACATAAGAAAATGAAATACTGAAAAGTGAATTTGTGAATACAGTGCTTATACAATTCAACATGTACAGGCTCTCAAGTAATCTGGAGTTTGGAAGTCTCTCTGCTTTTCACTTAACTACTAACACCAACTGGAAGGCAGCAAAGCTTAGTAACAAACAGCCAACAATTTAGGATTCCTGGAAATACTGACCATAATGAAAAAAACAGAGTAATCTAACAAGTACATCAGGGGCACACGCACTGTACATCCCAATCAGTATCATGGAAAAAAAACAGATCCTCAAGACCTAAATCAACAGTATGTACATGTAGAAACGTCAATGCCTCCTCAATTACAAACACTCTCAAGAACCCATGGTACAGAAAGACCTGAGCAAGCCTCTGAGCCTCTTACCTGTGGATGGCTGACAGTGGGATGGACAGCAGGCTCAGTGACAGGCCCAACAGAGCGCTGCCCCAGTATGCGATGGCAGAGCCGAACATGAAGAGCAGCAGAGACACCAGCGGGGACCAGTCGCCCCCCTCCTCACTCAGGGGGGGCACGTCCAGTGGAGGCAGGGACAGGGCGGACCAGCCTGCCTGGAGCCAGCCCACACTGCAGGAAGAGAGACACCAGGATGTAGAGACAGCACGTGCACCAGGAGGCTATTTAAGCAACACTCTCTGGTTCGTTCCAATTATTACAGGCAATGTTACTGAATGAGTGAGAAACAACTACAGTTTCGTGACATTACCGCCTGTACTGAACAGCTTGGTTTTGAGCCCACTACCCCTGGGTATCCTTTAAAAAAACCCTTCATTGACCAATTTAAACTTGTCAGTATAAAAGAAAACTTTTATTAGTATAAGCATACGTTCACACAGCAAACTATTACAGAGTCCAATGACTTATTTTTTTAATTAAAATCCAATCTTAAAGTGGCTTAATCTATAAGACACATCCAGGGTAGTAGAGGTCTGTCTCCCTCCCTTGTATAAAAACCTTCACTTCCCCTTGGATCTTAAGCCTGGGTATGTGTATCCAGCACCTGGATAGTTTTAGATACCAGACAATGCTAACGCAGTGCTAACACTTCCATCCGTTTCATGTTTAAACTCCTCAGACGTCCCTGTGTGGTTTGTCCCAGGGGAGGCAGCGGTCTGAACGAGCTGCAGGGACAGTCCCTCAAGGCATGCCCCAGGCAGACAAGCAGTGGCAGACAAGCAGGCAAGAGCGTCAACGAGAAGGGTCAGGCCAGTCGACCACACCACCTCCAGCGCCGTGCTCACAGCGATGGACGAGGCGCTGCACACAGGGGGCTGGGGGTCTTATTTAAAACAGTCGACACAGGCAGTCTGCGGATATGCAGCAGACAACTACGCATGATCAGACATTAGACATTCTGGGGGAAAATAAATATTTCTGACGTGTGTGTGGGGGGGAGGCACAAACTGTCAGCTAGTGGTGATGAGGAAAATGTCATTTGAATATTTTTATTATTGAAAACGCACGAGACATCTGTGTACTAGCATCGTGTAACATGGCTTTGTGTGACTCCAGAGTAACCAGTTGTTAGGGTTTAGTGCACACAGGTTCCCAACTTGTCTCTGGCCAGACAGACAAGCTCTGGTGCAGTTAAAAGCAGGTGGTTAGTGAGAAACACAAACATTTTATCAATGTTACAACAACAAACACTCTCTTCGCGCAGCCTGCAGTTTATGAGGTATTCATTCTTTTTTTCTCTCCACTTAAAACAGTGCAGGATAGCTCTTGTAAAACTTTATTTATCGCAGTAAATTTGTTAAATTTGTTGTTTATTATGCATTTACCATAGTTAATCATGGTTTGCCATGTTTTTAAGATTCTTTACCGTACCATTTTTTCCAGTGCTTACTTCTGCTTTACCATGCTTTCACTGTGCTTTATTACTCTTTGCTATGCTTTTACTATAGGACACTTTTGCTATCATGTCCTAGACAGGGTGTTTTTAAGCAAACAAAATGTAGGAAAGAATTTCCTTATTGGAGTAGCTCTGTTAAAACACTGGTTTTGAAAATGTGTTCTGTTTTGAAAGACTGCATCAATAAGCAGGCTAGCTCCAGTACTGTATGACACTAGGTTTGCTCTCCTCTCTGATGTTTAAAGAACAGCTGCACAGTGTAAAGGGAGCTCACCTCAGGAGATACAGGAGGATGTTGATGACCGGCATCACTCTGTATGGTTTAGCAGAGGCACTCAGAGCCTTCCCTAGCTCCACAGTGTGACCTGAACACAGAGGAAACAATCAGGACTGGGTGCGTCCCACAGCCAGCGCACCCCCACCAGCCACCAGCATTTATCTGCGAGAACACCCCTATATATATATATATATACATATATATATATACAGTATATATATATATATACACACACACACACACACACTTATACATCTCTACATCTATATTAAACAGATGCTATGGTAGTTTTAAGGTAGTTTTGTAATCTAAAACAGTTTTGAATTAAATGCATTTGTTTATGTGCAGAAGCGACTGTGAAGCACAAGCCTCTCTCTATTGCTCACTCCACATGCAGTCCAGGGGGTAGGAGCTGCAGTCCAGTGGCTTACCTGTGGTGAGCAGGGAGTGGAGCTGGCCCTCGTACGCCAGGAGGATACTGACAGCGATGTAGACAGGCAGGCAGGAGCCGTGGAACCGAAGTATCTGGAGAAACGAAAAGCAGATTTCAAAAAAGTTGTGCCTTCACATAACAACAGGGCATGCTTAGAGCACTGCTGTGGGTTATTTTGAAGTGAAGGTCTAAACTTTTAAATAGTTTTTAATTGCTGTACTATTTTGGTAGACTTTCAAAAACATATCTTTGCTTTCAGGGTCAACTATCTAACAGCTCTAGGGCTTATATACGGCACAGTCAATCGTGTGACCCTTCACTTGGGTCTAAACAGAAAGTACTGATTAGAGGAGCAACCTAAAAATGAAGGGAGGTAACCAGTGGTGTACCTCAGGGATCAGTATTAGGTCCTCTGCTATTCCTAATTTATATTAATGATTTAGATTCTGGTATAGTAAGCAAACTTGTTAAATTTGCAGATGACACAAAAATAGGAGGAGTGGCAAACACTGTTGCAGCAGCAAAGGTCATTCAAAATGATCTAGACAGCATTCAGAACTGGGCAGACACATGACAAATGATATTTAATAGAGAAAAGTGTAAGGTACTGCATGCAGGCAAGAAAAATGTGCATTATAAATATAATATGGGAGATACTGAAATTGAAGAAGGAATCTATGAAAAAGACCTAGGAGTTTATGTTGACTCAGAAATGTCTTCATCTAGACAATGTGGTGAAGCTATAAAAAAGGCCAACAAGATGCCCGGATATATTGTGAAAAGTGTTGAATTTAAATCAAGGGAAATAATGTTAAAACGTTACAATGCATTAGTAAGACCTCACCTAGAATATTGCGTTCAGTTCTGGTCACCTCGTTACAAAAAGGTTATTGCAGCTCTAGAAAGAGTGCAAAGAAGGAACTGAATCTATTCAGCCTTGAACAAAGAAGACTACGTGGTGATCTGATTCAAGCATTCAAAATTCTAAAAGGTATTGACAATGTCGACCCAGGGGACTTTTTCGACCTGAAAAAAGAAACAAGGACCAGGGGTCACAAATGGAGATTAGATAAAGGGGCATTCAGAACAGAAAATAGGAGGCACTTTTTTACACAGAGAATTGTGAGGGTCTGGAACCAACTCCCCAGTAATGTTGTTGAAGCTGACACCCTGGTTTCCTTCAAGAAGCTGCTTGATGAGATTATGGGATCAATAAGCTACTAACAACCAAACAAGCAAGATGGGCAGAATGGCCTCCTCTCGTTTGTAAACTTTCTTATGTTCTTATGTTCTTATCTCCTTGACTCGTTCCCAGGAGTTCCTAATAAAGTGGCCCCACCCTGTCATACTGCAGCTCAGGAAAGAAAGAGAGGTTCTGTTTAGCAGGAATGTCACTGGCTAACTGGATTTGCAAAATGTCATTTAAATGTCATTTTACTATTATTAGAACAGGCTGACTTTACGACTTAATTGAAACACCAACGGCACACCCTCACAGCTCAAACACACAAACACGGTGCAGGGCTGTGATAGGGCCTCTTGAGAAAACACAAGGTGGTGAACTTGCTTCTGAACACCTCGAACAGGTTCCAGCCTGTATGTTAGTTTGCACCTTGATTCAGATCTCAGCCCTGACGAAGCAGAAATGCATGTATAACGGGCAGTGTTGTGCGTCTCCTGTCGGTGAGATGAGAGACGAGCCCGGCTCCTTTGCACTGTGGTTAAGACATTCGCTTGTGGTGCTGTTACACGCATCTATACCTAACATACAGTTCCTGCCCTCAAAGCAGACCCTACGCAGGCATGGCACAGAACCACATGAAACACAAAGCAGTGCCGTGCCCACACACACTGGCACCATGTGAAGAAAAAGACTCCTCCATTCCTATGGCTCCACATTTAGAAATATCCTCTGGAGATACATATTCCCAGACAGATTCAAACACACCTCCTGCTGTCAGATGGGCAACTTAGCCTCAAGGCTATGCAGTGTGCACTGACCCAGAAAAAATGAAGAAAACAACTACCACCTACTTCAAGTGACCAATGGACTAAATTCCTTCCTTTAAAATCAGTTGACTGCCAAAAACGAATCTGGTAAAGTCTTACGCTTCTGAAACATCAGTTCAATTGTGATAAAATGTGATAAAAAGTGGTATTCGTTCATGCAACAGCATTTCCGAGGCAGCACTGTGCATACCTGTGACGGGGGACTGCCCCGTCTTTATGATCATGGTTGGGACTGGCAGGGAGGGGGTTAAAATTCCTCCCTGCCAGGAAAACATGTGAGAATGTGGCTGGAGCCCTAACTGAATAATCAGCAATTATTGATTAATTGGGCTCCAGCCACAGGGAATAAAAGCCAGGGGAGAGGCCCTGGCTGAGGAGAGTTGTAGAGAGAGTTCTGGAAAGAGAAGGAGTGTTTTGTTTGTGCTGTGTTTTCTGTTCCAGTGAAGGCAACGCCCAGCCTGGAAACTTTATTTTGTAAGTTTTTGTTTTGTGTTTGTATTTTGTGTTTTTGAAACCTTTTTGTTTGGCCCTCGTGCCTATTTATTTGATTATTTTTGTTTATTAAAAACTTTATTTTTGAACTTTATACTGTCTCTGAGTCTCAAACCTCGGTCAATCCTGTCACAATACCACTATTTCTTTATTTCATTGTTTTTTTTACTTTTAAGAGCATGGATTGTCGCAGGATATTCCCAGGCATTGAGAATGACCTCTAGTAATTTTTTTAAAGGTTTCTTTTAGTAAACAGGCAACGCAGACAGTGCAGCAGGACACACAAAGGTACATTAGTCATTGTAATTGGTTCCAATGCATGCTAAATGTGCACTAAACACAAATCCAAAACCGCATATTTATATATTATATATACACACACACAGTATAAATATAATGTATATTATTCACAGTAAAGTACCCTCCGATTTCCTTTGATTTGAAAAATGCTTTTTCATGTATGAAAATAAAACTTAGTATTTGTGTTTGTACATGAATGTTGCATGGTTTATGACACTGAATACAAACTCTGTACTTGGGGTCATTTAAAGTTCTCAAGTTAGTTTAAAAGTATATGTTAGTCCAGGTCCTTATTATTCCAGTTCAGTGCTGCTGATGTGCATCCCACCCGCCCTCCTTCTCCACCTCCAACAATTCTGTACAGGCATGAATCTGTAAACACCTTGAGATGCAGTTTATAAAAGAGGTTTTCCAGACTGATGGCATTTAAAAAAAAAAAAAAAAAAAAAAATCAGCATTGCTTCCTTCGGTACAGAGAACAATGCGTCCGAGATGCTTGGTGGCCGAGTTAGAAACTCACACTAGTACTGCACCCAGTCCTGGACTATCCCCAATTAAGGAGTTTGTGCAATCAGACCAGTGTTAAAAAATGTGTTTACCCCCTATAGCTGCGTGAACAACTCTAAATATGAAACCTACAGGCTGAGGTGGTACTACTTCCGTAGATTCAGCAGGGACATGATTGCTGGTATCAGAGTATTTCTGAAATGAAGGACTGGGTCTCTAACCCTGCAGTTAAGTGGTGTGGAGCTCCCTAAGGGTCTTTGGGAGTGATGGCTCTCTTCAGCTTCTTCCCTGTGTTGGTGTACATCGATATGGCTGCTGCAGCTGCCATGGAGGTGCCCTTGGAGAGCTCCAGTTGGTTTGTTTTCCAGCGCAACTCTACCTCCAAGCAGGGCCTGGTCTTGGGGCACAGCCTAGGTGAAGGGAGGACCCAGCGACTGGCACCAGACTGGGGCATGGACTTGGCGACACCCTGGTTTTAGGTGCCCACTTTGTAAAATTGATCTTCCAGCCTGACCTGGCTGTAGGAGGCCAGTGCCCTCTTGTGGCGCAGGATTGAGGTGCAGAGGGACTTGATTGTCAACATCTCGGTCTTTCTTACTGGCTCCGGAACCTTGACTCCTTCGCTGCCAGACCGGGAGAGCAGCGGAAACACCTGGAAGATGGCAGCCTCTTTGGGCGCCAGCTGGCTAGCAGAACAAAAGCGGGGTGCCTTTGCTTGACCCTGCCCTGCCCGCCTCTCTGCCTCCACCTCTGTTAGCCAGCGATCCACTTGGACAAACTTCCTGGCTCCCAGAAATGCCTTTCTCCTTGACATAGCAGCAGACTCCCTTATTCAGCCTAATATCATTTAAGCAGCTGAATTCGATGACACAAAATGAACAGTACCTTTGCTCCGAGGGATGTGATCCGTTTATTTTCTTTCATTCTTTTATTTGGGTTACCAAACATTTTACCCATGAGAAACTAGTATATCTTAACTTGAAACTCCAAAAAAACATGATTTATGCATGTATAATAATAATAATAATAATAATAATAATAATAATAATAATAATAATAATGAGTCTCTCTTACCTGTCCGAGCACTTGAAAAACAGATGTCCGTATGGTAACCTAGCAAGAAAAAATAGTTAATATAACACTTAACATGAATATGGTTTAGGAAGATACATAAATAACAAACTACAAATAGCGTTTGTGCAGCAAAAAAACCCAAAACAAAACCTGTTAAGATATTGTTGAGCCCTTTAACCACCGTCCATTTCTTACACAGTTTAAACAGTACAGTACAGTTTCCACTAAAGGTCTTTCTCAACATCTTCAATGTTGAAGTGAGTTCTGATTCATATACCTGCAAAAAACCTAAAATAATGATCTTCCGCTGGTGCACACTGCCAAGACACTGGCTCTTTGTAGTGGAATTGCTCCCCATTAGGTGAGAGGAAGTGTATCTAATCACAATTAACAATGTGCTTTAAACCAATTATGATGCATCACCACTGCACACAAGAGGCTAGATTAAAGCTCCCCTGTGTATTCAAATGTCAGAGCTCCATTATAGCCATACATCTTCAATCAGCTATGTCAAGAGACACGCTGTCTATGGTCACAGGGACACTGTCTGCTTTAAAAGGTGGCTTATCACCATAAGCTGCCTGGATAACATGAAGCTCATGCCAGAGCATTAACGTTAAGAGCTGCTTTCCCTGCTTACCATCCAGTTTACTGTTTTTAAAGTCAGAATCGGGCTATATTTTCAACTCCAGATAGATCTTCACGTGTGGACTGATCTATGTAGATAGACTGAAATTACTTAATCTAATGAGCCAGGAACAAAGAAGTTTGGGGGGGGGGGGGCATGACTGAAGCCTTTAACAGCTTAAAAGGAGTTGCCATAGTTAACCCTAAGCAATACTTTAAGATCATTTATAATTGTTAAAGTCAGAGCAATCTTGTGCATTTTCTTAAAAACAGTAAGAGGCTATGTTTCTACAAAAGAAAGCTGCATTTAGAGAAATGTGTATATATATATATACACACACATATACCAATGACCCATTTCCACTCATAGTTAATGGGAGTGGATCAAAGGGTCCTCTTGACATTTGTCAGTGGAATCACAAAGATAAGTCTAGCCTGCAATTTGGCTTAAAGGGCAAATGTTCCCAGAGTGCGCACAGGAAAACACTGATACGCAGAGCTGATAAGACAAAACATAATTGACATTTGGTATAATTTGATGACACTGACGATATGAAACTACAAAGAAAATGGAAATGGCAAAAACAATTAGGGCATTTTTCATCAAGGATAATGCATTCAATTACTGAAACAGAGACAAAAGGACCGCAGTCATTCACTCTGACCCATGTCCGCATAAATGAATACTGCAGGTTTTATTACAATTACCACATGCTTGCCTTTGCTATCCCATGCAGTCCCTTTAGCATTTATAATGGGTTTGTTTTAAAAGCCTCAACAAGTTCCTCTGTTAATACTGTTATTGTAAGGGAGCCAACTCACTTTACACTGTTACTATGCCTATGTGTTACCATGATTTCGCTATGCTGTATTACGCTTTGCTATGCTTTTACTTTGGAAAACTTTTATATGGGAAAACCCTCTACCCTCACGCAACAGCCCAATGCATTCTATCAGCTCGTTCAGGAAATACTAGTGCAAAAGAGAAGTATTAAAGGAGAATGAGGACTACAGCATGCAGTCCTTACAGTAGCTCAGAGCTGGATATGTGAAGGTTAATTTGCTGATGCAAGTAGTTTAATGGTTTGACAATGTGATTAACCCTTGATTACAGCTAAACAGCCTGCTGCCTCTCCTACTGGGCCACTCGTAGCTTGAATGTGATCAGGTTGTGCATGTATTTGAGTTAAGATCTCTCATAACTAGACCACGTCCTGCAATCTGCAAATGGAACTACGTCTTGCCTTTTTGCAGAGTTCTGTGCAAATTGTGATTTGAGTGAGGTTGCGTGTTGAGGCAATGCAGAATCTATGTTCCATATTTCCATAAGTTTCTGCCCTGTTTGAATCGTCATGCATTACTAGATGCACATGTAACAACGTTGTATAATCAGACACATGCAAGCCGGGTACACCGCAACAGGTTCACACTCAAAGGGAAACTTAACCTTAAACCTGGCAGAACTATAATGCCTTGAGGTTTGCTAGCTGTGGTCTGGAGAGAGTAAGATGCCTTTGGCACTAGGGGGTGGAGTCTTACCGTGTACCGGCAGCCAGGGCTGGTGTGGAGCTGCAGGCTGGCGGTGGAGGTGTTGTCTGGCCGGCGGGAGTGCAGCCTGGCAGAGATTTGAGTCACAGACGAACCACTGGAGACAGGGCAGAATACGCAGGTTACAGTGTGGAATGCAAAGTGCTGGAGACAGGGCAGAACACGCAGGTTACAGTGCGGAATTCAAAGCACTGGAGACAGGGCAGAACACGCAGGTTACAGTGTGGAATGCAAAGCACTGGAGACAGGGCAGAACACGCAGGTTACAGTGCGGAATTCAAAGCACTGGAGACAGGGCAGAACACGCAGGTTACAGTGTGGAATGCAAAGCACTGGAGACAGGGCAGAACATGCAGGTTACAGTGTGTAATTCAAAGAACTGGAGACAGGACAGAACACGCAGGTTACAGTGCGGAATTCAAAGCACTGGAAACAGGACAGAACACGCAGGTTACAGTGTGGAATTCAAAGCACTGGAGACAGGGCAGAACACGCAGGTTACAGTGTGGAATGCAAAGCACTGGAGACAGGGCAGAACATGCAGGTTACAGTGTGGAATGCAAAGCACTGGAGACAGGACAGAACACGCAGGTTACAGTGTGGAATTCAAAGCACTGGAGACAGGACAGAACACGCAGGTTACAGTGCGGAATTCAAAGCACTGGAAACAGGACAGAACACGCAGGTTACAGTGTGGAATTCAAAGCACTGGAGACAGGGCAGAACACGCAGGTTACAGTGTGGAATGCAAAGCACTGGAGACAGGGCAGAACATGCAGGTTACAGTGTGGAATGCAAAGCACTGGAGACAGGACAGAACACGCAGGTTACAGTGTGGAATTCAAAGCACTGGAGACAGGACAGAACACGCAGGTTACAGTGTGGAATTCAAAGCACTGGAGACAGGACAGAACACGCTGGTTACAGTGTGGAATTCAAAGCACTGGAGACAGGACAGAACACGCTGGTTACAGTGTGGAATTCAAAGCACTGGAGACAGGGCAGAACACACAGGTTACAGTGTGGAATTCAAAGCACTGGAGACAGGGCAGAACACACAGGTTACTGTGCAGAATCCATCAGGGAGGTGTGTGCAATGAAACTATACAGTGCGTGACACAATCATTATTATTCTCCCCTTGCAATTGTAACACAGAATGAAGTGGCTTATCAAACAACACCACACCTCTTAGGGCAAATCCCCACCACAATCGTGAGGAAACAAGGTCAAGTTACTAATGGTGTGGATTACATAAGAAAAGAGAGAGCTGAGGTCAAATGCCTTCTCACAATAAAAAGGATCTGACCTGCTGTACCTTGCTGTTGTGAATGAATCCTCACGAAACCACGGCACTCTGAGTCTGTAAACGCTGTGCTTTCCTTCTGTAGAAAAAACATATATAACATACAGCAGATATTGATATTAACCTGATACAGCCACCTGTGGATTTTACATCAGATGGAAATGACGTCACAATCAAATGAGCTATGCTGCGTATTAATTTTTTATTGAACAATATTCTAAGTGGGTATCAATTGTACATCACCCTATATGATATTCAAGGTGGAAATCAGCTGGTATCTTACAGTACCCTATATGATATATTGACTATTAGTAATTAAGACATATATTATGTATATATTCTATACATAATGGCTTAGTTGGGACACCGCAGAGATCACAATCAGAGATGTCTTTGAGAAGCTTAAAATGGAAAATATTTACATTCGGTCAATGGCTCTTCTCAGATTCTGCAAGAAAGACAACTGCTTTCATGCCATTAAAGCATGAAGTGCCAACCTACCTTGCGGTGTCTGGCAGTGGCTCTCAATTCGGACTGTAAAAGCCTGATAGATCTGAAACAAATGGAGGGGGGCTGTGATTACAGTGATTCTGCTAGCTTCATTCTCTTATTACATGTTGAATGCAGTGCTCTGTGAAAGAACAACCCTCTGTAGTTAGAAAGGGACATCAGTACATGGTAAATAAAGATATACGCAGGAATAACAATAGTGAAGCACACATGGCCGTAACTATGAGGACACCCAGGTTGTGTCCTTGGTTGTTTTTTTGCATCATCAGTGCTGATGCTCGTGTAAAAATTCTGATAAAGTACAAAAGACTCCTTCATGTTCTCTGTTGGTTTGCTGTGTAACATAGATATGAAGGTTCAATAGTAAATACCAATCAGTTATATAAATAGTGCCAGCTATAGCGTGAAACCTAAAATGTCAAAAGACTTCTCATTTAACCGTTGTCTGGTTTTATTACCACGTTTCTGTCCCGTACGGCTCTATATCTTTGTGATGTGAAGGTATGGATGGTTTTATTACCAGGTTTCTGTCCCGTACGGCTCTATATCTTTGTGATGTGAAGGTATGGATGGTTTTATTACCACGTTTCTGTCCCGTACGGCTCTATATCTTTGTGATGTGAAGGTATGGATGGTTTTATTATCAGGTTTCTGTCCCGTACGGCTCTATATCTTTGTGATGTGAAGGTATGGATGGTTTTATTACCAGGTTTCTGTCCCGTACGGTTCTATTGTCTTTGTGATGTGAAGGTATGGATGGTTCTATTACCAGGTTTCTGTCCCGTATGGTTCTATATCTTTGTGATGTGAAGGTATGGATGGTTTTATTACCAGGTTTCTGTCCTGTACGGCTCTATATCTTTGTGATGTGAAGGTATGGATGGTTTTATTATCAGGTTTCTGTCCCGTACAGCTCTATATCTTTGTGATGTGAAGGTATGGATGGTTTTATTACCAGGTTTCTGTCCTGTACGGCTCTATATCTTTGTGATGTGAAGGTATGGATGGTTTTATTACCAGGTTTCTGTCCCGTACAGCTCTATATCTTTGTGATGTGAAGGTATGGGTGGTTTGCAGTGCGTGGTCTGTGTCCCCCTACCTGGTGAAAGTCCTGTAGCTGAATATTGTGGATGAGGCCTGTTGGGTGCAGCACCACCTCACTCACAGTCACACCTGCAAAACCAAACGCCAAGGGGATGAGTAACACGTTAAAGTGGCAGCACCGGGAGACAGTAGGACACCATGACCTTGATCTACTACATAAAACCATGCCCATGAATAATCTTTAATCTAGCTGTGATGAACTTTTAGAAGGGTGATGAGGGTACCCACCGAAAGACAGGACGTGAGTCACTGGAGTGGAGACGATCCGAGAGTCTTCATTGAAAAACTCACAGTCTATACTGAACTGCAGGGGAAACAGGGAGGAAACAAACAGCTACTATAAGCTAGTACGTACAGTTCACCCTGAATCTTACGGTATAAGAACATCTTCTTATGAAAACTTTAGGTGAACAAGAGAACCGAGAAGCAAAGACCACTCCACCAAACTGCATTATTAAAAACACACACCAATCAGGACCAAGGCAGCAATGTCTGCAATGTGTGTGTGTGTTGTTGGGTTACCTGTTTGGCGTTTGTGTTTGAGGCACTGACAACAATGTGGGAGAAGGAAGGATAATCGTCCAGTTTCAGAGTCAAAACCTGGAAGAGAGCAGAGCAGGGAGCAGGGCTGAGAGTGGATAGAGGTACCTGCACTATGGAACAGCCTCCTACTTCAATTTTATTGTGTTTCTCAAGACAGGATACAAACACATTGTAAGGCCAGTGATTTTCAATTCCAGCCCTTTGTGGAATCACACATGCACATGCACACGCACACGCATCTTGGATATTGGCCCTCAGTATAATGTGCTATATGCACTGTGTTATATACTTACAGTATATATTTCCGCTGCACAGACACTCTACATTGAACAGTGCCTATTTCTATTCAAAATCCATCTGTTTGCTCACAGGCAAACGTAATAAAATCAATAAAACTTACCTTAAAGGCTGGGAGTAATTCAGTCTTCCAAGACAGATCTACCGCTTGCAGGCTGTGGGTATCACAACAGCATGTGTGTGAGAAAGTGAGAAATCAAGAAATAATTAAAAATCAAGGGTCCTTTAGTTAAAACCTCTCCTCCCTCCCCTTCCATTCCCCACGGCATCTCTCACAGCACGTCGCAATCAGAGCTTACATTACTTATCAAAGCTTTTCCCAAAGTCCAGGACTCATTTAATAGCAAATCCTGGTTTCAACCCAGGTCTTTCAGGAATTACTTATAATAATCGGGTTCTATTACAGCAGAGTAGACAGGACTGGGCTCACACAGTCTGACTCACAGCTAAACGCAGATATTCACTTTAATTTTCTTTTCTTTACCTGAAGAAAAAGTTTGCCTGCTTGACTCGTGATCAGCCAGTTTTTTTTTTTTTTTTTTTTTTTAATGTTTGCTGACTGCTATCCCATATATAGAATTCCCTTCAATATATTTTACATTTTACACAGTCCTGAATTTAAAAACATTCAAAAAATATAAATATTCAAACTGTGCTGAATCTGCTCTTCATCAGTGGATGAACGAACCCATAGAAACGACAGTGTGAGAATATCACGTACCCACATGCTGCTACAAAAACCTGCATTCGTTTCTTGGTAAGTTCAAATCTGTTCTGTGTACCTACAAAAATGTAAACCAGCACTTTCAATTTATCCTTACAATAGTGATGTGAAATAAATCAGCAAGCCAAGTGACCCCTGCTTCAAATACACAATCAGCTGGGACAGCAATAATACTAATAGATGGAGCGACAGAAGGAACACTGCCCTGACTTCATCTCACACAAAAACAATCTGAGAGGAGCCGGACTCCTAATCTCCTTCTAATGAAACCCAGATCAGGGTGGATGAACAGCAGGCTGGCAGGGAGTGACTCACCCAGCAAATGAAAAAGGGAAGAGGCAGCCGGGCACTGCTTTAGAGATAAACAAAGAGACGAGACGCAAGAAAAACTGAAGGCAGTTCAAGTGAGTGAAGCTGAACGGGGACGAAGCTTCTGCGAATTATCTGATGTTACGCAACGTCTAGGGATTGCTAAATCAGGAGGTAATGAGCCACACTATTAGAGGAAGGACCTACACGGGGTGTACAAAAACCTCTGCAGCGTATACATTCAATAATCTCAGTATGAGCCAGTTCCTGCTAAACTGTGGGGAGGAGATGCAGCACACTCACCATGCCGGCCCATTACTCTGTGTGCAGCCGAACAGCCAGCTGCTCATCTCCTGTCAGTGAAAAACACAACGGAAGCCAGGGGGGTTAGTATTGGAGGAGTTCTCTCACGCACGCACGCACACACACTCCTATTGTTAAATTCAACATTTCATTTCTACTGAGCTCTTTCAATGTCTCAGTAAGCACTGTACAGCACTACAGAGGAGCCCTCTCTTCTACGCTAGTGTGGGAGCGTCACCCCAATGTTTTCTGTGCAGGACAGACTGAACTCTGCATCAGCCCCTTACAGGTACAGAGGCAGGACGGCACAGTGTGAGGCAGGACGGCACAGTGTGTGTTAAGTGGAAATAAGGCACAGGCGCAGAATCTGGTGCATCCATCAGCGTTACTGTGGGTTTTTGTATTCCAATAAGATAAACAGCAATGTCTTATATGCAGCCAAAACTAGACTCATGTCAAGAACATAAGGAAGGGCATTTAGAGGCTGCCCTAGGATGCAAGGAGAACACCTCTGAGATCACCTTGACAGGCCGCTAACAGTGAAGGAACAACACTGTAACCTTTGACCCCGATATCACATGCGGGCCAGAGGACAGCTCATGCTTCATTCCATGCCCTTCCTTTGGCTGCAGTGCTTTTAAAGCAGCCAATGGAAAGAAAAAAGGGCTGTCCAGGCAATCAAGGCATGACCCAGTATTCAGACATACAGTGCACAAGCATGCAGACAAGCCCCTGTTTTTAATAACTCCTCTAAGGGTGTTGCAGTCCAGTGAGCTTGGCATCCCAACACTGTGCAGGTTGAGGTCAGTTGAAAAGCTCTCTTTTGGTACTTTAAAAACTCTCCATTCTCTATTGTAACTAATCTAGGGATAAATACCTAAGCACTGGGTGCCGGGCCTCTGCTAATTTCTAACCAGAAAATATACTTGAGCTAATATTGATCATTTTAATTTCAGTGCCAATTGGTTAGACAACCTGACTTGTAACCCACGACACTGCAGCCACTGACCCTGCACTTAGGAATGCTTAACTTGCAACTGTGTATCTGGGAGATGACCCTTTGGGTTGAAATGGAGGGGAGTCTTGATGCAAAGGAACACAGAGCGGGTGGTGAGACTGAACGCTGGTCAGTTGTAAAGATATCTACTGGACATGCGTCCACATTCACAGGGTCTGGAACGTTACAGTATAGAACCCAATTAAAGTACCCCCCCCCCACACCACCACCAGCCCTGAGACACACACAGCTCAGTCCTCTTACCAGATTGCTGCTCTGACAGTGGAAATGGCTGTAGGATTTTCTGTGACTTGAAAGAGGAAACATACAATATTTTGTTCTGGGTTCCTGCACAGAATGGGAGATGTAAGTGATCTTACTATAAAAGTAAATCAGAAAATAAAATAAATACAAAATAAATAAAAAAAACACAATATCAGAACTATAATGAAAAGATACTGGGATGCTTCTTTAAAGGGTGTTATCAGACCACATATTCACACAGCACTACTAACCCTATATTGTGTTTACTTTCTTAAACACGCTGGACACACAGGGCAAGGCTATATCTGTGCAGAATTTCTGCAAATTCCCATGTGCCAGACCAATGGGGGAGATCAGTTCAAACAAGTTCTACAATAATGTTTTTGTTGTTGTTGTCATACTGTGTTATTTATGAAATCTCCCTACATATGAAAACAATCACAATTACTTTTTACTGAACATCAGTTCTCTGTTGAATCTGCAACTTGCACTGATGGATTGGAGGAACACATTTATAGAGAGCAAAGTTACCTTGGGGCTTGTGTAAGACAGCCTGGGAGCCAGGACCTTAGTCCATACCTCTAATGGCACTGAAAAAAAAGAAACATTCAGAAAGGTTTCTAGCAGCGTTACACCAAGGTAGTGGTTCTTAAAGTGTGTGTGTGCATCCCCACTGGTTCATCAATCCACAATGCAGCATTTCACCCAGGTTAGCCTGCCCTCTAGTGGCCTCATTACAACCACACAAACCTGAGAATGTGATGACATTGTCCTCCGTGTCATCATAGATTTTCACAGGGTGTCTGACAAAATGATGCCGGATCACAGCCATTCTCTTCTCTGGGTCCTCTGTTATCTGCAAATCAAAGACATGAACACCCCTGTGTGTGTTAGCTGGAAACACTGCACTGTGATACACAAACACCTCTTACACCACATCCAATGCTTACATTCAATGAAATGTGGAATATAGTAATACAGGGTGCCTTGAATCTGTGCAGGGCACAATGAAATCTCAAGACTATCGAGGCATTCTGGAGCGAAACGTACTGCCCAGTGTCAGAAAGCTCTGTCTCAGGTCATGGGTCCTCCAACAGGATAATGACCCAAAACACACAGCTAAAAGCACCCAAGAACTGATAAGAACAAAACATTGGACTATTCTGAAGTGGCCTTCTATGAGTCCTGATCTGAATCCTATCGAACATCTATGGAAAGAGCTGAAACTTGCAGTCTGGAGAAGGCACCCATCAAACCTGAGACAGCTGGAGCAGTTTGCTCAGGAAGAGTGGGCCAAACTACCTGTTAACAGATGCAGAAGTCTCATTGAGAGCTACAGAAAACGTTTGATTGCAGTGATTGCCTCTAAAGGTTGTGCAACAAAATATTAGGTTAGCGGTCCCATCATTTTTGACCATGCCATTTTCATTTGTTTTATTATTTACAATATTATGTTGAATAAAAAATCAAAAGCAAAGTCTGATTTCTATTAAATATGGAATAAACAATGGTGGATGCCAATTACTTTTGTCAGTTTCAAGTTATTTCAGAGAAAATTGTGCATTCTTCGTTTTTTGTGGAGGGGTACCAACAAATTTGAGCACGTCTGTATATATATGTGTGTTACGGTTCATGTGTAAAATCGGCAAATGTGTAGATTTACCAGCTCAGTGATCAATGTATAAAATAACTAAGGAGATGGTAGTTAATGCCACAGCATTTGAGGTGAATTCGGAAATAAAGTAACATCGGGGAGCTTAACGACAAAAAAAAAAAAAAAAAAACATTCTGTAAGATCTGTTACATGCTTGGGTAAATTAACTATTGTTTATTTTTTCTTAAACTCCAGCCTTAGGATTTTATTTTTATTTGTATTATTTGATTAATCTTTCTAAACTTCACTGCATCCCTTCTTCCATTATTATTATTATTATTATTATTATTATTATTATTATTATTATTATTATTATTATTATTAATAATAATAATAATAATAATAATAATAAATGTATTTAGCAGAGACCATGTATTAATGTTTTGTCCTATACATAGACATGATTAGAGACAGATTTCTGGTTTTATTTCTAATGATTTTATCCTCCTCGTCTTTCACTTTATGTAAAAGAAATACAATTTCCCGATTTTATTTTAAATCAAAATTTATCATAGGGCAAACATTATATATATATATATATCTTAGGATTGAATGTTTCATAAATTATGGATGAACCACCTAGAGTGGTGAGGAGCTCTGTTTCTCCAGTGTAATTCTTTTTGTATTTAAATGAATTTCAACCTACAGCTGTTTATGTAGTCTTCAGCTAAATTCCCTGCTATCTGCTAACCCAGTCTTACCTCATCCAGAAAGCTTAACATTGAAACTACAGGTGTATTATGATTAAAACCCCAAACTGCTACACTATTACTGCTGCAATTCAAGACAAGTTACAGAGACTGGATTGTCCGGATACTGCACCCTGAATCAGACACAGCGGCCCCCTCTGTGCGTACAGACCTGCTTGGTATCAGGATCCACAAGGTCGAAGAAGGTTCGGACAGTAGCCAGCACCAGCTCCTTACACCTGCAACACAGAGGAGCGATGACAGTGCGCTAAACAACTTACACTGTCACTGTATTCAAGACATGCTGAATACAGAGGTTGAGCATGCAATCTAGTAAGCTGCTCCACAAGATGCACTCTTTCTACTTTTTCCAAACAATACTGCACTGGGCAGCGCCATCTAGTGGACATATCTTAAATCCTGCACCAGAGACCAGCACTGTAACATACAGTGCCTGGGCCCAATCTGAATTAAGAGCAAGTGCAAATTCTGAGGAGAGGAATGAAGTGGTATAAAACCAGCTCAAAACC
The DNA here is from genome assembly GCF_902713425.1 of Acipenser ruthenus. NCBI lineage: Eukaryota > Metazoa > Chordata > Actinopteri > Acipenseriformes > Acipenseridae > Acipenser > Acipenser ruthenus. The sequence goes on along the minus strand of NC_081198.1, from coordinate 49,137,287 downwards.
GGTATTAAGCAGATATATGAAAACATTAAACATTCACTTAGTGTATTGAATTTATAGTTTGACACCCATTCTGAATGAGTTGTAGCCAATTCCCATATTCATAATAAGAGTGTCGGAGGATCTCGGTCCAGGTGGAAATGCATGCTAAAGCTTAAGGTATTATATGGAAGGGTATATATATTTGCATGTATAAAATGCAGTAAGAAGTATGTGTACTCCTTGTATGTGTATTTATACATGTGTGTATGAAAGTATGCATGTATTTTACATACCAAACAATGGAGAGGTGATCTGTGGAGACCCAAGTCCTTGGCACAGCTGTACTCTGTTACCAGAAAGAATTGGTTCACATCAAATAAAGAGACTGGTACCTCCCGCTTTACATGCCCTCTGATCATGAAGTTATTTTTGTATTTTGTATGCTTAGGAAATCCACAAATAAAAGCCCATGCAAATTGACATATACAAATCCACTATATCAAGTACTTTTAAAAGTAAAGTGCAATAGCAATGTCCCAGCAGTAATCAGGGCGCATCGTACCACGAGGGAGAGCTTGTTGGGGTCGTCCGAGGGGCAGGGCAGGGCGGTGAGTCCGGAGCGCACCTGATAGTCACGGAACCCCCCTCCCACCGACAGCACCGTCACATTACGCAGCTCCTGAGCACGCTCAGACCAGTGCTGGTTCACTGTCGCGTAGAAATCTGAAACATACAGAACACCCCTTCTGACATCTGATTCAGGCTGACATCCCAACAGATATGAGGAACACAGGGAGGAATTTACCACTTCACCTTAATAAGGTCATTCTTACCACCCCCCTTCATTTAAGTTAAATGCTGCTAATGCACAGCAGCTGTGTGTACACAAGGTGTACAGTATTGGATGCGCACTTATAATCCAAAGATTCCTGCATGCATGCATCCTTGTCCTCCTTCTTTTGAAGCAACTTTTCAAAAATTAAAAAAACTTTTTATCGCAAAACAGGCAGTAACATGCATGCTTTTAAATTTGAAAAACTAATTCAAAAGCATTTTATTCCCTTGCTTAAATAAGAATCCCAGCCTGAGAAATTATAATCCCCCAGTTTTTATATCCTAGTTCCCAAGTCAGCTGACCTCTCTTTCTTCTTAATTAACCTCAATTAATAAGTGATCTAAACCCGCGCTATAGGAATACAGTAAGAATTCTTGGTAAAATGTGTTGTATCAGTTTCTTTTTTGCAATAATGCCTACTGCGTATCTTATGACTGTGTCTCAAGGTATGGATGAAACAGTTCTTGCAACGTGAAAGATGCAGGTCATTCTTTATAAACACCCTAGCACTGCACTGACTGCCAGTGAACTATCAATTTGTAGTTCCTGCTGTCCCCCAGCAGTACTGTATGTCAGCACCTAGTAAAATAACTGTTTAGAAAGCCAGAGTGGTAGAAGTCTCTATTCATCACAGTGTAAAATACACTGCAGCTTCCAATGTGTAGAGCAGTGGTACTAACTTGTGTCTCTTTCAATCCATTCTGAGGATCTCCTTCCAATTGGAAATGCCTACTAAAGCTTCAAAATGCAAAAAACATTACTACAGCTTAACAAGGAGAAGTTAGCAGCAAAGGTGTGTCTGTCTGCATGTAGTATAAAATACAGTGGTCTCCTTTAATCCATCACAGTCAAGAACTGTGTTCTAACCACATGCTTAATTATTGCATTGAACAGCCCAGAGCCTTGCTCCAGCCAGGTCTTTGCATGCTTCATTGAACCCAGCTGTTTAAACTGGAACATGGTCCTGGTTTGGAATGCACTGCATGAGACACTGGTGTAAGGGCTGCTCTCTCATCGCAGTGGAAGCCCCGGCCTTGCTCCTGACCCAGGTCCTGTCCCGGCTCTTCCTCTTACCAAGGAGGTCGCTGTCCAGGGGCAGCACGGGTCCCTGGTGAGGTGTGGCCTGGGTGATAATGAGGCTGATGAGTCTGTGGTTGAACTTGGGCAGCGTGAAGAGGGCCCGCGCCACGATCCCGCCCATGGAGTGTCCTACCACCGCCACACTGCTAGGGGGCGCAGCCTGATCCTGCCAGCAAACAACACGCAACACCAACGGGTTACACACAGCCAGCAGCCAGCGGCCCAGTACAGGCTGCAGATACCAAGAGCGCTGGGTCCGACTATACCAGGGCTGTTAATTAAGCTTTATAGCGGGACAGGGTGTGTGTCGTTATGGGATACTGTCGTTATGAGTCAACAGCAAGAAAGCTGCTGATATCCCACAAGGACACACACAGCCTCCACTGCCATACTGGGATTATACAACGGCTATGAGGCAATTGGAAATTAAAAACAACTAAGAAACATTGGTTTAAAGTGAAATTACTAGGAGGACTATCCTTGCCATGAGCTCTTCCCTGCAGCGTGCTGGCTCCGTGCAGGCGTGCCTCACCTTGTACAGTTTGAGGATGGCTCTGATGCACTCGTGGATGAACTTGGTCTGTCTCTGCAGGCTGCCCCCGTACAAGGCCACCAGCTCCTCATTGAAGTTCACGGTGAAGACATTCAGGTGGAAGCGGCTGTCCATGTTCTCTGCTTTCCGGAGAGCTACAGAACCGAGGGACCGGGCTGCAGCACAGGGAAGAGAAACACTGCCAGTTAGTGCTTTACTGGCAAATGATTTTACCTTCAAGAAACGTTTTCAGAAAGATACGAAATTATAGTTTTAGTGTCTTGAGTAGGATTATCAGTAACTCATTTTGTATATACTGTTTGTGAGGAGGGGGGGCTTATATATTGAAGTTAATAAAAGGGGTTAAGGGGCAAATAAAATAAATGAGTGTGCTGCTGCTCCTTCTTCAATTAAACTGGTATATTGGGGTATACTGTACTGTCCCACTTTATAGTCATTTTAAATGAGTTTTGAAAGACTGCTAATTACACTGCAAATAGCTATATGGGTCACATGGCTATATTAAAATCCCATGACATTGTTACAGATTAACAGAAGTAAAACAGAGTAAGTCTACAGAGACATCATTATAATCTCGGGTATCTCTGTACAGGCTTGTAACCTCTGATGGATTACTACACACTCAGCTTTCAAGACTTTTCCTCTGATAAGGTATGTACTTAAACCTGTCCTCTTAAACCTAAAGCTGTTTCCACAATCGAACGTTTGCATCACCCAGGCAGTGTAGTGTATGCATGCATTGGTAGTAAGGGAGGTCATTACACACACGCATGCACACACACACACGCATGCACACACACACACACAGTACTCTGTGACGTTGCCTCCTCCTCTTGTGAGCAATGCTCTGTGCTGGTTCAGTCTGAACTGAAAACCTGAAATCTCCCTAACCCTGTTCTAAGCAGCATTCGCCATGAGAACTGCCTGTGCTGATTCAAGGACTGCCTTCCTGTCCCTCTGCAAGCAGGTTCAAGCAGGCCTCAGTGCTGTGTATAGTCAGGAAAGCATTCTCAGAGCAGTGATCACAGACCTCACGACTGGAAATATCACCTGGAAATTCCCCTGTTGAGCACTCTACCTGAATACAAGTTAAAAGAATTATTTTTGATACCGTTTTCTGTTGGTGCCATACTGAATGATCCATTTACTTATGACGAGAGATTCATTTATTCTTGTTTTATGGACTGTTAAAACATTAGCCAGAGCTGTGGAGGGCCCTGGGTTTAAAGCTTGGTGAAGATATTATTGTGACGTCACCTACAAGCTGGCTATTGAAAGATGAAAAACATACATGCTTTGGAACAGCCAGTACAAAGCCACCACACAGCCCTTACCCTGCTTGTAGCTGCCAGCGTTCCCAGGCAGAAAGAGGACGGGGATCCCAGTCAGCTTCAGCTTCTTGTTCTCCTCAGCGTAGATCCCTTCTCCATAGAGGTACAGCCCGTAGCTCGGGTACTGTCGCTGCAGCCTCTTCGGCAGTCTTATTCTCTGCAGAGGAGGGAGGATCACAACATCACCACAACCACACTGGTGACTAAAACAGTAAGAGTCCTGATAATCACATACAGGGAGTCCTGACAATCACACACAGGGAGAGTCCTGATAATCACACACAGGGAGAGTCCCGATAATCACATACAGAGAGTCCTGATAATCACACACAGGGAGAGTCCTGATAATCACACACAGGGAGAGTCCTGATAATCACACATAGGGAGAGTCCTGATAATCACACACAGGGAGTCCTGATAATCACACACAGGGAGTCCTGATAATCAAATACAGAGAGTCCTGATAATCACATACAGAGAGTCCTGATAATCACACACAGGGAGAGTCCTGATAATCACACACAGGGAGAGTCCTGATAATCACACACAGGGAGAGTCCTGATAATCACACACAGGGAGAGTCCTGATAATCACACACAGGGAGTCCTGACAATCACATACAGAGAGTCCTGATAATCACATACAGAGAGTCCTGATAATCACACACAGGGAGAGTCCTGATAATCACACACAGGGAGAGTCCTGATAATCACACATAGGGAGAGTCCTGATAATCACACACAGGGAGTCCTGATAATCAAATACAGAGAGTCCTGATAATCACATACAGAGAGTCCTGATAATCACACACAGGGAGAGTCCTGATAATCACACACAGGGAGAGTCCTGATAATCACACATAGGGAGAGTCCTGATAATCACACACAGGGAGTCCTGATAATCACACACAGGGAGAGTCGTGATAATCACATACAGAGAGAGTCGTGATAATCACATACAGAGAGAGTCGTGATAATCACATACAGAGAGAGTCGTGATAATCACATACAGAGAGTCCTGATAATCACATACAGAGAGTCCTAATAATCACATACAGAGAGTCCTGATAATCACACACAGGGAGAGTCCTGATAATCACACACAGGGAGAGTCCTGATAATCACACACAGGGAGAGTCCTGATAATCACACACAGGGAGTCCTGATAATCACACACAGGGAGTCCTGATAATCACGCACAGGGAGAGTCCTGATAATCACATACAGGGAGTCCTGATAATCACACACAGGGAGAGTCCTGATAATCACACACAGGGAGAGTCCTGATAATCACACACAGGGAGAGTCCTGATAATCACACGCAGGGAGAGTCCTGATAATCACACGCAGGGAGAGTCCTGATAATCACACGCAGGGAGAGTCCTGATAATCTCGGACTTCGCAGGTTTAATTTGTGTAAAATCAACAGTTATACCTATGACAGCCTATGATATAAATTTGGAGCAGATTCAAGGCAGTGTTCACCATGTGTGCGACAGACAGGCCAGATGGGTGGAGGAGGGTCCACATTTTCCTAAACACACCTTATCATAAGTAATCAATTGTGTTAAAACCCTCAATCATAATTATATACACAGTAGCAGTACTCAAAATAAACTCAGCAATGACATTGTGTCGGTCATCAGAAAGCAGCTTACACATCCCAATGCACACCCTGCTCAGGAGTAAAAAGTCAGAAAGAACACTAATGAGCTCACAGCTTGTTAATTGTAGAATCTTCTTAGCAAGGGGATCTGCGACAATTTCTCTACAATTAATCCTTCCAGAGAGACAAAAGGCTGCTGCCTGACAAGAGCTCCCAACACTAATATAATGAGACCACCGATGGCGAATTCAACTTACAAAATGTAGTCTTGAATGCATTGGGGGTGAAAAAAAAACGTTGGCTATTGAATTTATTAAGTTATTTTTAATATTTCTAATGTATGGACAAATAAATGCAAATGGGTTACTGTAAAATATTATATAAGATTTAAAACACTTCCTTAAATAGACCAGTCACCACCCATTCAGTAGATCCACAGGATCAAGCAGAAAAGCTTTACAGTAAGTAGCATTGGGTTGCAACCAGGACACCGAAGTTGGGAACTGAGGAGATTTACACACCTATGCTATGAATAATGTTGGCACTCCTCTGCATGTTTGTATGGCTAAAGAACACTCTATTGGTTTTCCTTTAACGATATACTTGTATCATGTCGTATCAGCTCCACTTTCCTAACAGTTTACTGCCTGTTCAACATCCTGTGTTGCATTCAGGATTTTCTATTGTTGTTTCTGTTAAATTATTGGGCAGGTTTACTAACTTTCCAGCCTACATGCTTCTGAAAAGACTTCACAGATGATTTGTTTTTCTGAAGATAGGCGGGGAAGCATATTAGTGTTGCACAGGTTTCAGTGCACAATACCTAACCTGTGGTCTTGCGCAATGCTGTTAGTTTTTCCCCAACCCGCATACTCACAATCAGCCTTTTACTGCAGCAATTTCCATTGGGATGGTTAGTAAGCAAATGATGATCTCAGTAAAAACAGCCAAAGAGGTTCATAAGAACACACATGAGTTACTTGTACATGACGCTGTTGAATGTAAAGGTTGGCCACCGATCAGTAGAAGGAGGAGGATATTGTAAACAGCCCATGCTTTACTCTTGCATTTTTATTACACAGTGCGTACAGCCAGTTATTCCCCAGTGCAGTTTTAAATGCATACGCTTGAAACAGAAAGCAGAAGCCAATTTGGGAGATTTTCAGGACTTAACCCTGCCCCCCTATAAAAATATAAGACTACTCCTCCTACTTCCTCTGTAACTTCCGAAATATTACAAACGGTGCACATGTATGGATACCACAGCCTTCTAATAATAATAGTGTTGGACTGATTACAATTAAAATCCATTTATGTCTGTTGATGTCACAGCTAATGGCACACCCCACAAAGCCCGTTTCAACTGCAGCAGGGACTCTATCCCCATGGCAACCTACTTGCCCCTTCTTAATATCTCCAGAAATGCATGTGTTCTACAGAAGTCCTTTTGTTATGTCAAGGACATTTTAAATTGAGGCACTGTGGTTTGTGATTGCCACAGCATCAAGCTATCGCAGAGGTTGTACTTTTTGTAAGCCTCCACCCCCATTCTTTGTGTAAATATGTTGTATGTTTTTTGCTTAATGGACCAGAATATAATAATATAAATGGCTTAATTAGAGAGTATGTGGCTTTTACTAGGTAGGTATGGTATAATAACTGTCCCTGGTATAATAACGGTTTAATATCATTTGTTTCTTTTTGTTTTGTGTGTGGGTATGTCTGTCTGTCTCTACTGTACAATGAAATGGTAAATTGTATGTATTGTAATATGTATTGACAATGGCATGTACGGTTATAAAAAACTTGTATTTAGTGTTGTTTGGTTGGTGGAGGGTCCAGCAACCTTCTAAAAATGGTTAGGTATATTTATTTGTCATGGATTTTAGCTATGCGTTTATTTAATACTTACATAACATAATGCTTACTTTACAACAACCATATTGTTTTCTATGATGAACTTACATAATAAATTAGTATTATCTTATCTACATCATCGGGTCAATTCGTTAGCAGCAATAAAATGTTGTAATTTTTGTATTTGTTCAAAAAAAGAGGACGCCGCCCTTTTGTTTGTAATGTTGAAATGTGAGGGGTGTGGTCGGTGTATTGTGTGTCCTGGCTTCACCAAATATACAGGGAAGTCATTTACAAACAAGAAAACGACATGTACTCTGTACCAGTGATGCTACCACACTACTCGTTTATATTAACCAGCGACGTCTTACTCCGGTCCCCATGCTAACCCTCACGTCCGTATCAAGCGCATCACACTCACTTAGCAACAGGCTCGCTCAGTCACTATAGAAACTGTGTAGGCATCGCTCGTACTGTTGTTGCTACTCACCTGGTATTCGGGATACTCGAACATGTAGGTCATGCTACACCCGTTCTCCTCGTATCCAAAAAGCACGTCGCGAATCGCTATTGCAAACAAGCCGGCCAGCAAGGCATAGAAGGTCGCCGCGGACAATTTCATTTTGTTTTTCTTCTTTTTGTTTGTTTATTTATTCATTATCTAATAAAACTGCTGTATGCAAACCCTATTGGAATGCAATGACAGCAGGCTGGCCTGTCGATCTGCAAGTCACTGCAAAAACTGTGACAGGAAGGTGATTGACGTGCTCAAACACCAATAGCACACCAGCGCTCCATCAGCGAGCCAATCGGGAGAGACCTGTGAGAATGTGTGCCCTTCAAAATGCGCCCACCCCCGATGTTATATAATGAAGTCGACGGCTTGGTGGAGTAGCTTGGCTGCCATGTTTGTAAGGTCAATAGCAAAATACTACTGTAACTCGAAAAGTGTTTTGAGTTGAAAACTGAGCAATCGCGAATCCAACTACTGTACTGTAGTTACAAAAATAAACACTATACTGTACACGAGTCCCTGTGTAGACATTTAAACAGATAGCCCTAATTCACTTATTGATTAAAAAAAAAAAAAAAATCCAACCCATGAATGGCAAAAAACTGTATGTAAAATGTAGTTTTATTATTATTATTATTATTATTATTATTAATAATGCTATTTATAATTGTATTTCACTTGTTTACATTGTAACCAACGCCTGTTGACCAGTAGTAGGCTTAACCTGTATTTATAAGTGTATAATACAGTGCCGTTGCAGTGCTTTCTTTTCATGTTGTTAATTATTTGTATTACTTTGATGTTGAACATAGGAATTTAAATATTTAAAAGCACCTATTTTAAATCGGAAACTGAAAACGTCACCAGTAAGGACTGGGGTTACCTTATGACTATGCTTAGCCAGTACTAAGAGATGGTGATTTTTTTATGGCCAATTTGACCCACTTAAACTCCATGATGACTTTCACTAAGTTTGTAGACCTTGGTTTTAATTGACTTTCTGCCAGGTTTCACTTTGTTTACTGTCGTTGCAGTACCAGATGATACAGTGATCACAGGGTCACTCTTTGGGTATGGGCATGTTAACAAACTTAACTAAACACTGATTGCATATATAAAAATAAACCCAACACCATATTTTCTTCAATACAGGTTGTATTGTATTTAATCAATCATTACAAAATTACAAACTTTTTTTTTTTAAAGATTAAAGTTTATTTATATAGCACCTTTCAGTGTCTCAAAGTGCTTTACAATACAATAAAAAAACAAAATACAGAATTAAACACAATTTTTACAGCAAAATTGGTAATATTAACAAAAAGTAAGCAACAACTCGGTTTAAAAACAGAAATACAGTGAACAAGTTTAAAATCATAATAGATTGATACATAAAATCAGAATTCAAAAGCTAATCTAAAAAAACCTTGATTTAAACATTAAGTGACTCTGCTTCTCTGATGTTGCATGGCAATCTATTCCAGTCTTGGTGCGTTATAGCTAAAAGCTCTTTCACCCCTTTCTCTTGGTCTTAATCTTTGGAACAAACAAAACCCTGGAGTTGGCTGACCTTAGAGCAGGGACAGGTACATGTGGGCACAGGAGCTCTTTTAGATAGTCAGGAGCCAGACCATGGAGCGCCTTGTAAGTCAGCAGCAAGACCTTCAAAACAATTCTAAAACGTACTGGAAGCCAGTGAAGTGGAGCCCACACTGGAGTTATGTGCTCTCTCTTTTCTTTGTTCTACTTAGCACCCTGGCAGCTGCATTTTGAACAAGTTGCAAACGGAATGAGGCATGATTTGGTAGCCCAGATAACAGAGCATTGCAGAATTCCAGAGTAGATGAAGCAAATGCATGAATTAGTTTCTCAGCATCAGGCAATGATAAAAAATACCTAATCTTGGCAATGTTACGTAAATGATAAAAGGACACTATAGTGGTTTTGCGAACACGAGCCTCAAAACATAAATCGGAATCAATTCTAAAACCCAGGTTTCTGGCCTTGGAATTTATATTTACCTAAATTTGTTTTTATAGAATTTACCAAGTTCAATTTCTGCTGAGAACCTAACAGTAAGACTTCAGTCTTACCTGAATTTAACTGCAAAAAATGTTGGGACATGCAGCTCTCCACCTCCGACAGACATGCAATTAGGGTGCAGACAGCAGATATCCCCAAGTTTTACAGAGATGTAAAGTTGTGTGTCATCAGCATAGACAAAATGTCTACTTTAAAATATTTATACTGCAGATTTTGATTTTTTTTTTTTTTTTTTTGCTGGCTGCACCCAGAGATTTGCATGACCTTCCTGCTAAACATACTCCTCTTTGAGGTGTTACTTGCTGTCTGAACCCGAATATCATGAGGCATAACATTATATGGAAATACACTGTTTCTCAAATCAGCACATCTCTAGTCCCAACCCTGATGCAATGTATTGAATTATTACCTTCACACCTGGCACTGGTTCACATTAATGTAGATATTTCCATATATCCAGTCATTGTTTCCATTTAGCATTACAAATGTGTGCTAGTACAGCTTTTGACACTGGTCCTTGGGGTTCTAGCAACAGGAATGCTTGTCGTGCAGGAGAAAAGGTTTACTTGCACTGCATTATGCAACAATAAAATAGACTGTGTATAATACTGGACTAGGCATGTGCAGTTAAATCATAATTTGACTTTCTCTAACTTTCATTAATAATCAGCAGCAGCAGAGTCAATTGCATAATTAAGGACCTGGCTGGAACAAAGTCCTGCATTGGACCAGAGAGGAATAGCCAAGGTTGGCTACCCCTGCTCTTAAATTGCACTTACAAGATGAAGCCAGCTGGAGGCCGTATGCACCATTAGAAAGTATAAATATAATGTAGGGTTAAAGGGAAGGTTGTATTTGATTTATTTTGCACATCCCTGGTGGATACTGACCAGTTTTCACTTATTCCTTTCTGGCGCTTAAAACTCTCACCGACATCATCCAGTCCGAACTTGATTACATTGTAATAAACTCCAGTTCAATACAAAGCAGAGTTGTAGAAGAGTGAACCAGCACCAATGTGATGGAAGTGCAAAGCAGTGGAACTTACCTGTGGCACTTCCAGTCCATTCCAAACTCAGACCTCAACGACTCAACTGAACACCTTGGTTCAATTCAACCGTTAAAGACCTGGTGGGGGCAGCGAGTCGTCCCAGGCAGAGGGGACAGGCTCCTGTGCTGGTCAGTCCAGCAGCTTGGAGTGCTCGATTCGTGTGATCGTCCAGTCTGGCAACACCCCCTTGGTAAACTCCCTTTGAAACCTGGCAGGGAAAACACAACAGACAAGATCTTCATTTTAATGTTGTCAAACCTTCACAACACAGTGATTCACGAACAAGCAGTCTGAAAGGACAGTGATCAATACAGATCACCAGGTTAAACATGATGGGGCCTATTTTAATGATAAACAGTGACGGATGTGAGCTCTGCTGCAGTTAAGACTGTTAGATAGACTTTCCTGGCAAGTTAAGCACTTTTACAAGTGAAAATACAGAGAGGCTTGTGTGTGCTGCAAGCTGGTTTTCATGACTTCAAACACTTGAAATTGAACTTGTTTTCAATCACCTAACCCAGTACAACGACAACCCTTCCCCTTCACTCCAGTCAGAGCGAGCAGACTCTTGACCCACCTTCTCTGGTCAGACTCACTCGTAATTGGCTGTGAGCAGCCTCTTGGTCTCCTCGCCCCCCTCCTCCTCTCCGAACACCACCTGGAACACCTTGGTACCCTCGGGGGTCTCCTCTGGGAGCCGGGCGCTGGTCAGGTACCAGAAACGCATGAGGATACTGACGAACTTCCACCCTGCGGGGAGGACACACAGGGTCAGAGACGGGGATTCAATGCCACACACACACACACTGCAACTCCCTTCACTCTCAATCCAGACTGATACAACAACACTCATCATCCTTATATCTGCTCTCTTTGTATCAGACTTACTCAAGCTGAAAAAAACTGAAAACATTGAATTAGCAAAGGGCCCTTACACAGGACAGTGGAGGATTATAAACACCTATACAGTACATTTGTAGGCAGCACAGTGGCATACTAAACAGACTATAAACCTTTTCAGATACACAGTAAGTGCCTAACAGGGGAACGCTCCCTGCTCTGTGTCTATCACTCTCACTGAAGTCTGGGCTGGAGGAGGGGGCAGCACACACCGTTCTCGTCATAGTAAATGCCCACGTCCCCTGGAGTAGTGTACATGATGTCACTCATGTCAGCTGCCAGGCCTGCTGGTGAGTCAATGCCTCGAGAGTAAACTAAAGGTGTAATTAAATAAATACATAAAAAAAAACCACACGTGAAGTCGTCGATATTAAACTCCTGATCGAAATATGCCCAGATTAAGAAATAGTAGACGCGGGTTCGGCACCAAAAGAACGGGTTTGGTATCCCAACTACCACCACTTTCTGGTTCGTCCTCTGCGTCTCCGAGCTGTACAGTCTGTCGACGGAGAGGTTCAGGGCTGCAGTGTTTGAGAAAATGGGACAGGATCCCTTGAGCCCTAACGCAGAAACTCCTTACGGTCAGCGCCATTTCACTCCTACCCCTTCTAGTCCGGTCATTTATGTAATCCGTCTGAAAACAAGATTTATTTTCCTAGGCCGGTGAGTAAATCCCTGGATTGTATTGATGGCTGACAGGTTGATGTAGCCGGGACAGACAGAAATTCATTTTAGCAGTTTGAATAAAATATTATTTTTGTTTCTATTAATTTTACTTGTATGAGGGAATTGCAAACATCACTCGATCAAGAATCGTAATGTATTATCGGCGTTACTGTGTTTCCTGGGGGACCGTACTGTGGGGACACCGCATGAAAACATGTGGAGAGAGACGGAGTTCGGAAGGGTAATATCACCAGTACATTTCTGAAGCTGTCTACAGTACTTCCAATGGACTGTCAGAAGAAAAGGACAGTGTCTGTATACACTGATGTTGATAAAGAATTGTTTTTGCAGGACATATACCCTTTGGTAAGAATATTTACTCTCGATTACAGCACCCCAGCCCGATTTTTTAATTTTTTTTTAATAAATGTCCCTTGATTGTCAAGCACATCAGTATTCATTTTAAAATTGTATTTAGTAGATATTATAAACAGTCATCATTGTACTGTTTTATATTTCTTTGTTTCTCTAATTCCAAACTATAAGTGATTTTTATTTTTATTCACAAATATCATAATACCGGTATAAACATCGTAGTTTACGATACAGTAATTACATTGATCCACAGCGACACCCAGCCCCCAAGTACCCGTTTTGTACAATTTAGGAAAGTTTGCAAGTGCTGAAAGCAAAAAACTGCAATTGGCAAAGACCCTTGAACAGCATCTCCCATAATATATTTCACATAACATAAACCAAATTCTAAGGCTTTGGAAAAAGCTAGCTACGTGTTTCTAATTGATTTCAGCTTTAGATATCAATGCGTTTCTTGCAGTCTTCTCCCATACAGCAGCAATGCCAGACATTATTTACAGCTGCTATAGATCAGGGAAAATAGAGCTTTAATCTGCCATACATCTGTATGGCAATGATCCACTCAGCTGTCTGTGTAAGAGGATACAGTCTGCCGTCCGGGCTGGTTGAGTAGATAAACACATTCCCTCAACTGCAGCCAAGCTCCAGTGTTATTTGTTGATCCCTACACTGCCCCTGTAGTAAATGGGTGTGTTTTGTTTTGTGTTTGGTGTTGCAGAGGAGGCCGGCCGTGTTGAAAGGTGTGCAGCTGGGGGGCTGCACTGAGAAGTGGAGTGTGGATTATCTGGCCACGAAAGGGGCGGACCACGATGTCAAAATCCACGTGTCCTCTGTCCCTCAGATGGACTTCCTCCGCAAGAATTTCCTGTACAGGTAGCTTTCGAATTCCCGAGTCACAAGCCTTCTTACTCTGAATCTGACGGCAACAGCAAGAAGCTTTCAGAAGCACTGTAATTTCATAATCTAGCAGACAACAGGGGGCCAATCAAGCTTACCACCAGAACAGCATACTGGGCCATCACAAAGCACTCAAACTGATACATGTGTAGTCAGTAAGGGGTGTGGTGTGGAAGGAGGGTGACGTATCCGTAATCTTTTAATCACTGGGCAAAACCCAGTGCGACATGTGTGCCAAAAACCAGGATCCTTACCGTACATTAAAGCAGTGATTTTATATGTCTTACAGATCCCTACCCTTTGACGTGTTTGTGAAGAGAGCAGCTGAGGCGAAACATGCTGAATATTTTATTTCTGAGGTGAATTCGAATGGTTTCGTATTTAATTGAATATTTCTTCAGTAATTCCTCTGAAGTCCCACTAGATGGAGCTATAGAAACTGCTGCCGCTAGACTAGAGACCCCTGCTGGCACATGGTGGTGCTGCATTGAGGAAGGAATTAGACAAGAGGCCACCTTTGGAAATAGCATGAAGGCAACAGTAACAAAAACTGCAGCTTGAAAATAATACCAGTTTATAAGTATAACTGATATGCAAAGTGTTTACTTGAAAGCGCTGTATCACTCAGATCTGTGAAGTAAGTCTGGCACAGGTTCCATATTCACTGTTGAATGGCAATTAAATGTTTGTTTTCAGTCAGGCATACTGTGTACAGTATATAGGTTGAGATGTTATATCCATACTGTTGCACAGTATGATATTCTATCACTAAAGGCATTTGTCCCAGCTTATTTTAAAATATAAACCCGGCTAACCAAAATACAGTAGAATGATACAATGATAAGCAAGGCTGGGGCTTGGTTAAACATTGCTCTTCATCTCTTTCTGATCGTAGCCAGGCCATGTGTGTCTTTCACTTCAGATCACATCTACTTAAAAGGGTGTTTCAGGAGTTCTACGAATGCTGGTGGCAGTTTCATCCAGTCACGCTTCACTCAGATTGGGACTTGTGAAACTCGTCTGAAGTGAATCACCTGATAAACACACGTTTTAAAGGCAGCCCTGATAAAAGATTAGAACATTCTGTTCTTTATGCACTAAAGCAGCCAGCAGGCATCCACAGCAGGAAAAGGCAAGCCCCCTTCCCCAGCCTGACTTTCAGCGAGCATTTGAAGTCTGAAAAGTTAAAAGCTAATTAGTGCTGTGTGCACCCTGCTGGCTGCTGCGTAACGTTGTCTTTCAGGTGTTGTCAGTCAGTCTGTCTGTTTGTGTCTGTGCAGAAGGAGAGCTATTACCTGCGCTCGCTGGGAGAGGACCCCAGGAAGGTGAGTCTTTGGGGAGTGGCTGGTTATCATACAGAACAGTAAGTAATGGAAACTCAAACCTTCCCTGGTGTCCTCATGTGCGCTGCGGCTGTGATGTATGATTGCTGCGTAATTCAAATTGCAGAGAGCCTTTTTTTCTTGCACTTCTGATTAATATAAACTTAAATTGAAACTGGCCCGGTATCACCATCCAGTGAACTCGAAAGGGAGTGCTGATACACTCTGTGTTCCAGGACGTGCTGTTTGAAAAAGAGCAGGGCTGTTAACCCCAATCCCCCTCGCTCCAATGCAGATTAAACAAAGCGCTCGCAAGTAGTGCTGTACGAAATGATTGTTCGATTCAAGCTCTCCACAGGTCAGGGTCATTGGTGTTGAATCAAGTGAAGAAACAGCTGCTTGGATTACACTCTGTGGAGAACAGCAATCCACACAAATCCGAGCAGCTGCTTCTTCACTTGATTCACTTGGAATGGTGAATTAGCCCGATCAACACCAATGACTCTGACCGGTGGCGCGTTCCATACAGTAATCGAAGAATCTGTTTGTGCAGCTCTACTTGTAAAACTCCCAGAAACAGCACGCAACATGTTAATACGTGGCAAGGACTACACAAGCAGTACGTTGTTTCATTTCCTTTTTTAACCAACGTTTTGGTCCTGCAGTACTTTCCTCTGTAGGGTAGCGTCAGGTCAACAGTTCTGCCCTGGCAAGATGAATTGAAGAGTTAATTCCCTTCATCTCTGTAATAACAGGGGGATCCCTATAGATAAGATGTGTGCACCAGAGAGCAGCCGTCATCAGCTGGTTAAACCTCTGAAATGCACTGAGACGCACTGAACTTGGTTGCAGATTGACTCAGAGACAGTGAACCAGTCTGTGTAGCTGGTGGTGAGCCTTCCCCAGGAGACAGGATCAAACACAGAGCCACTTCACTGCAGTCTGCCTGAGCAATTCATTAGTCTGTAAATGTCACATCTAATTGCTGTTAATTAAAAGATTATGGGAGAAGATTACAGATCAAATACCTGACTGTGGGTCTTGGTGCTATTTTAAAATGTGTTAGTTATTCATTCAATTAATATTCATGCACGGATATTGCAAAGTAGGGGGTCTAGCTGGAGAAACACATCACCACCACCTTTAAGGTTCAGTAATTACATTTAATTACATTTAATGGTGTTGTGCTGTTGATTGGATCCCACACTATCTACATTGTTGCAGTTGTAACTCCACTAGTTTAAGATATTTTTTGCCTTTGTATCTCTGCTAGTGCACTGCTGCTACAGTCATCTCATGTGTGTATTTTAACTATAATCCCTTGCATTGCAATAACTAGTGCCTGTGTCTGTGTCCCGCAGGACAACGCTGATATCAGGAAGCAGTTCCCGAGCTTGGCGGAGGACTTTCTTTTGCCAGAATTCTTCGAGAAGGAGCAGTTCTTCTCCAGCGTGTTCCGAATCAGCTCTCCCGGCCTCCAGCTCTGGACTCATTACGATGTAAGAGTACAGGAGGAGGGGTCACCACTATGATATAAGAGTACAGGGGGAGGGGTCATCACTATGATATAACGGCAGGGGTCATCACTATGATGTAACACAGGGGAAGGAGTAAGATGGGTGGATGCTTCCAAGATGGAAATGGTGTGTTTTCCTTTTTTTATTGTTACCCCATAGTGATGGGATAGCCCGGATAGCCCCCATCACTATGGGTATTAGAAAAGAGACGATCTAGCCACCCTGTAGCAAAGGGACAGTACAGCCACCTGTATGTTAGCTTAAGACAAGACTTCATCCATAACTACAAAACACTCCATCGTGCAGCGTTTAGAAAAAAACTGATACCTTTTATTAGGTTTCTTTTTGTATTTGTGATTACAAGGCTTGTTGAGCATTGACAGTCTGCCTCTCTGTGCAGGTGATGGATAACCTGCTGGTTCAGGTGACTGGGAGGAAGCGTGTTGTGCTGTACAGCCCTCGAGACGCCCCTTACCTGTATCTGTCAGGTAAGGAGTCCCACACCACAGTGCCACTGGGAGTGCTGTGCTCGCTTATTCACTTACTGTGGTGAGAAGAGACCGAGGCCCATATTCACAAACAAGACTTAATGCTCACTTAAGTGTGAGAGTAAAACTGAAATGTGTGATGAGGAGGGGATGACATGACTGATTAGCGGGTTTCCAGAATATCCATCCAGCCAGCTCTCTGTTAAACTGATCACTCTGGAGTACTGGTGCAAGAGCCAACGCTCTGTTAAACTGATCACTCTGGAGTACTGGTGCAAGACCAGGTCTCTGTTAAACTGATCACTCTGGAGTACTGGTGCAAGGATCTAGAAAACAGACCTGATCGATCCTGTTGATGTACAATGTTTATGTCGAACTCAACAAGAGAAAAACAAAGGAATATCCAGCTGTTGTTTGCTTTGACTCTTAATTGTATAGATAAGATATTTTAAATGTAGGTCTCACATAGTATAGGGTTTATATAGAAATGTACTTTAAGTGTGTTATTAAAGTACAGAAGGAGGTTCTCTTTCACATGAAGTAGAATAGTAATGCAGCTAAAAGAAACTGGACGTGCCTCTATTCTCATTCCTTACTCATTCCCGTATTTGCTCAGGTGATAAATCTGAGGTGCTGGACGTTGACCACCCAGACCTGAACAGGTACCCCGAGTTTGTGAAGGCCAGACGCTACGAGTGCTGCCTGGAGCCCGGAGACATCCTCTTCATCCCAGGTGCGACCCCGGCTGTTGGACCATGTCTAGAGCTCCAGAGACTCAAATATTCACATTGTTCAGGAACTAGAGAGCAGGATAAAAGTACCAACTTTCATGGTGCTAATATACTGTTCCTGAAGAGAAGGGCAGTGTTGGATTGGAGCTGATTATCACAGGGGGAGAAGAGCTCAGAGAGGCTGTGTCTCTGTCCTTAGTGAGCGGTCCTCCACACCAGCACATATTTGTCTGAGCTCTATTTTAATGATCTAAACTGAAGAGTATCTCATACTTCTAAACCTGCACTATAGTATAGTGGCCCTCTTTCCATAGTGTTGTATTTCAGGGATGGAAATAAGACTCTTGTTACATAGCAGTTTCACCCATTTCAGATTATAATACAAACTTGATTAGCCACAGTGTAAAGGTAACAAGCTCAGGCACTCAGGGTCTCACATTGATGAATCAAGGTGTTTGAGCAGTGAGTGGCTGTCATTGATGAGTCAAGGTGTTTGAGCAGTGAGTGGCTGTCATTGATGAGTCAAGGTGTTTGAGCAGTGAGTGACTGTCATTGATGAGTCAAGGTGTTTGAGCAATGAGTGGCTGTCATTGTTGAGTCAAGGTGTTTGAGCAGTGAGTAGCTGTCGTTGATGAGTCATGGTGTTTGAGCAGTAAGTGGCTGTCAATGATGAATCCAGGTGTTTGAGCAGTGAGTGGCTGTCATTGATGAGTCAAGGTGTTTGAGGAGTGAGTGGCTGTTATTGATGAGTCAAGGTGTTTGAGCAGTGAGTGGCTGTCGTTGATGAATCAAGGTGTTTGAGCAGTTAGTGGCTGCAGCACTGAAGTGAGTCTCTGGTCTCCCCCCCCCCCAGCACTGTGGTTTCACAACACCCTGGCCCTGCAGTTTGGCGTGGGGGTCAACATCTTCTGGAGGCACCTCCCCCCGGCGTGCTACGACAGGACTGACACCTACGGAAACAAGGACCCCATGGCGGCAGCGCGGGCCATGCAGGTACTGGAGCGAGCGCTGAGGACCTTGGAGGAGCTGCCCGAGGAGTACAGAGACTTCTACGCCAGAAGGATGGTGCTGAAGATACAGAGCAAAGCCTACAGCACCCTGCTAGAGGAGAGAGACATGGGGGAGGCTGGGGAGACTGAGGGGGGAGAGGGGAGGGCTGGGGGAAACAGAGAGACTGGAGGAGACTGAGAGGGGAGAAAGAGGAGCTGGAGGAGACGGAGAGGGGAGAGAGACTGGAGGACACAGAGGAAAGAGACAGGAGCTGGGGGAGGCTGAGGAGACTGAGGGGGAGGCTGGGAAGACTGAGGGTGGAAGGGGGAGGCTGGGAAGACTGAGGGGGGAGGGGGAAGGGGGAGGTTGGGGAGACTGAGGTGGGAGAGGGGGAGGCTTGGGAGGAAGAGAGAGAGACTGGAGGAGACTGATGGGGGAGAGACACTAGACATGACAATAAGCAATGGCAATAAGACCATTGCACAGCAGTTTGAGCCACGCCATGTACATTAATAAACTTGAACAGCAAGATCTGAATTGTCTGTATGCTGTGGATAAGCCTGGAATGGATGAAATTGCTATGCAATGGGAGGTTTATCTCCATCACTGCAATTGAATCAATAAGACTCCCTTCTAAATGTGAGATGTACATGCAATAGGCGAGTGACTGATTGGGAGACACCCTGAACAGCCTGATATTGATCTGCAAAGACTTCACGACTACAGGGCAAGTACAGAACACATTTTAATGTGAGCTTCACATGTACAGTCAGAGGCCTGGACCTGTGCGTGATGTGAAGATACCTTGTCATCATGGAGAGGAAAGAAGACCTCAGTTAAAGAAAGTGTTAGGGAGCCCAAGACAAGGGGACCCACATACAAACAATACAGTACCAGGACAAGCACTTCAACAAACAGGACTTTATAATTTCAAAATCAGAGTCGGTTTGTGAAGGTGGGCTACTTTGTATGACACGGAAAGAGATAAAAAAAAAACAGTCAAAACAAAGAACAATTGTGTTACACATTTTAATGAAATGCGAGGATTAAAAGTTGAACAATACATGTGTTTATTTATTTATGCATCATTTAAAGACTGATACAAGTGCATCTCCCTGCTCAAGAGCCCGTGTGGATGGCTCCTCTGCTCTGTGATGGTTCAATGAGAGCGCAGGGAGGCAGAGAGAGATTTGTGGAGATTAGAACTCATCATCAATATAATGCTGCTCCACACTGCCTCTCTGCGCAGATACATCATTGAAGCATCACTAAGACCAGAGCTGTCACAGGTGTTGCATTCTGCCGGTCAGCCTCTGAATTCATGCACAAGGGGGTAAGAATTCAGAGTCTATATGTATATTTTTGTAATTCTCTACATTAATTGCCATAAGGAAAAACAATCTGACAATTTGCATGGATCTGGTGGACAGTGGGAGTTATTGTGAATGAAATTGAAATCCCACCCCCTACACCCCCCTACTGACTGCAACACACAGCCTGATGAGGACGGTCTCACACTCCCCCCTTTGGGACCCCCAGAGACACCACTGCAGGTGCTGGCGGAGCAGCATGTCACAGAACCCTCGCCGGGTCACGAGAGTCCCGATACGAGGCAGGGGCCCTCTGCTGTGTCCCGCTGTCCTCTGGGGTTCAGTCTCCACAGTCTGGGCCTCTCTCCCTGAGCTCCGGAGTGCCCCCTGCTGCCCCAAGCTGGAGCTGCGCTTGCCCATGGTGAGGATGCCGACGGCGTGGTTCCCCGGCCCGTACAGCAGCTCCAGCAGACGGCAGTGGCAGCGGCGGAGACGGCAGCAGCTGGGGAAGGCGTGGGTGCGAGGCAGGGCGAGGGACAGGGAGAGGAGGGCACATACCAGGAGCAGCCTGGACAGAGGCTGCAGACAGGGACAGGATTAGATTCCCACAGTAAAACCATAGCTGAGTCAGAAAGCATAGTGAGAATGGTAAAGCCCAGAGAGGTCATGTCAAGCAAATTTGAAAGAACTTGATCAAATCATTTAACCATATCAAAGTTAATAAGGACAGTTGTGAAGGGCAACTTACTTTTAACATTGGGTTTAATGGGAAGGAACAACAGAATGTTGAACTGAGATTTGAAGATGTCCTCTGTGGATGATATGTATTTTTTTTTATAATATGTTTTATAGACAGAGAACATCCTCAAATCTCAGCTCAAACGTATGCTGCTTTTTTCCCCATAGGATAAAGGTTAAAGCCAAATAGACGTATTTGTTTTGCAATTTATCTTAGAATGACGAAGATGAAATATGCAAATTATGGACAGTGCTGTGAGCTGTATTTTTTTTTTTTTTTTTACTCAAGTTAACGTTAGGAGGTCCAAGATTACTGCTAATCAGGGTCTGAAACCAGCCATTCATCTTGTCCCTGTGATAACACCATGCATTTCCCATACCATGGTGTGCTGCAGCTTGCCTTCTGTCCCTGTGCATCACTCAACATTTACCACGGTGTGCTGCAGCATGCCTTCTGTCCCTGTGCATCACTCAACATTTACCACGGTGTGCTGCAGCATGCCTTCTGTCCCTGTGCATCACTCAACATTTACCACGGTGTGCTGCAGCATGCCTTCTGTCCCTGTGCATCACTCAACATTTACCACGGTGTGCTGCAGCTTGGTTCTGCGAGGGCACTGGGAGCTGCAGTTACAATCACTATCGCCTGGTTCACCATCACCGATTAGCACAACATAATGTAGTCCTCTATTAGTGCTGATCAGCAGCGATGGAAATGAGACTCCCATTGCAGAGCAGTTTGATCCATTCCTGGTTTTACTGTTGAGTTGAGCTTGTTACCTAAACACTGGGGCTAATTAAACTTGAAAAACCTGGAATGGGTGAAACTGCTATACAATAGGCGTCTTATTTCCAGCATTCCTCATACAGCACTCTTTAAAAGGTAATAATACAGACTTGAAAAGGAGATACATGTGACGGTCCAAAAAGATTGGTGCCTGACGCACTTAGGTTACTGTTCATATTGTGATAAAGCACAAGTCGCATCTTTGAATTCTGTTACTTAAAGGTCTGTGGCCAAAGGTTTATCATCTGCACAGTTTCGAATACTTCCATTGTTAAATAATTTTATACATAATAATATGATGACAAATAAATGACTGTGTTATTTAACAGTAGAAAGCATCGCTTACCCTCGTCCTTGCTTTCAGTAGCTCCGGGTTCCAGAAGACAACACTCATTTTTTTGCTATTAGGTACCCTGGCACGCCGCTGTTCAGTCTCCGAGCAGGCTCCGGTGTCGATTGACCAAACTTTCTTTCACGAACGGACAACTTCATTTAATAGCTCGAGAGGGCGCATATTTCCGCCCATTCATAAAACGGAGCTCAGAAACTGCGTCATATCTGTCATCATTGGCGGAGGGGTTGCGAGCAGCAACACTTTAAGCTTTACGCATCGCGTGCTGTAGATCGGCTGCTTTGCTGAGACGAACATTACGCGTGTGCAAAGTTCATAATCGCAGTCATACAGAAAAGCGGTTTGATTCAATTGTGGCAGAAAGGGGGACTGTGGAAGAACTCAATGAGTTACTTTTTTTATAAAATACTTTATACTGTACCGTAGTCATACTTTATCGGTGTTGTTGTTTTAAAATAGCGAGTCAAAATAAATAACCCGATGTGTTAAATTAATGAATGTAAAAGTATAATGTATTTGAGACCCATTTTATAGGATTGACCTTCCCTTATCGTTGAGCACTGAGAATTCCAGACGAATTTGATCTAAATACCCACTGTGTAAATGTATGTATTAACAACACCTGCGTTTGCTGTGCTCCGTCTTTTTCGCTTCAAAAATAATAATTTAAACACTAACAGACCACTCTGTGTACAGTAGTACTTTGTATTTATTTAGTGTTCGTATTTAAATGTTAAATAAATGTTCGTCACGAACAGGATTCGAACCTGTGCGGGGAGACCCCATTGGATTTCGAGTCCAACGCCTTAACCTCTCGGCCACCGTGACTCCTCATTGTTTCAAGCTTCTAATCTAAGACTGACATGTACATCTTCACAACGCCTTTGTACTAAATACCAGCATCAGCATTGAATAAAGGCATTGGCCGGGTATCAATTAACGTAAAACTGGCGTCGCGCGTATTGCTTAGTAAATCGATGGAAACAGTGGAACTCAATGAATAGGGAAGTGGGTCATGTTATTTAATATACATCGGTACTATGCCAACCGAACACGTGAAGTAACATATTATCTTCCCAACGCCTTTTCTTTAAACAAGCATGCATATGCTTTAGCAACTACAGGCATATATATATATATATATATATATATATATATATATATATATATATATATATATATATATATATATATATATTGGTTTCTTTATTTGTTCTTAATATGATTTATATTTCACCCACAAGCAAAACAATTGAGCTAACTCGGTGCTCGAAAATCCATCTCTGCTGATCTGCGGAGTTCTGTGCAGTTGACCGTTCGACGGCAGCACACATCTTTGGTCGCGTTCTTGTGTGCAGATTTCCACTGTTCTACACAGTTCTGCACAGACTCGCATATATGAGCGTTTTTCGAGGGCTGCTGTGTGACGCCACAACTCCATCCTGAGAAATCTGTGCAGATTCTGCACAGTTTAGCTCATCTTTGAAAAATTGTTGCGGGACACTGGCTGCGGCTGTGAACCAAAAGGATACGCAGGATCAAGATTTACCTGATGATCTCAAATTAACTTTCATAATAAAAGAAATACATTAAAAATGCTAAATCGATGAGTATTTTACAATATATAGCATTGATTGTACAAGGAGTTTAGCAAGAAAGTTGTTCTCATTGCTGTAATTGTGACGTCAGGCAGACTGCAGCCGAGGTACTAAACCCACACCCATCACCTATTTTATATCTGGCTCCAGATTGGCCGAGAGATGAAGCTTGGGTAGGGCTTAGGTTTTGAACAACGCACGTCTGGGAACTTGGAGAGAGAATACACATGAAATGGTTGGCGTTTAAAATGTCATGTTGTTCATTTTAGATGTGTATTATAAAGAAAGAGTCGTTATAAATGAGCGAGCAGCACGGGGCTGTCGTGTCAGAAACACCCTCGTGGGTTCCAGTAACAATTTCAGTAGTGTTTCGTAAACAGACGAAGCTGGTGTAAATAATACGGCGGTCCAGTTCTGGCAAGGTTGGTGTACCGTATTTATTGCAACAGCTGATGGTTATGAATTGAAACACAGAACGGACCAGGATTCGACGGAATCCGTTTAAGTCAAATGTGGTATTTGCCTTTTAGAAAGAGGAAAGGGGTAATAACATAATGGATGAGAGAGGAAAACACGTTTGGTCTTCTGTTTAGAGAAAGGGAAACTATATGAAGAAGTTTTGATTAAAAACCCACAGCACGATACACGGTGTTAATATCCTAGACAAATTGAACTGTAAACAATTCAGTGAGTAAACTGCAAGCGAAACACCGCCTTCCTGTATTAAATGGAAACATTACGGTTCCTTTGCATGGAGAACAAGTTAATGTACAAGAAAAATAAAAAAAAGTTGGCTTTGTTTGGAGTGTCACAAGCATGTCTTTTGGCTGGCTTAGTAGTTTGTTGTGATTTTCAGAAGCAGCCATTGAACTGATTCAGAAGATGTTTCGTTTTTTCCAGTATCGAACAGGCTTGCGATGTTTGCTCCAGCGACTGCTGGCGGACCTTCCACCATGGACGTCCTCAGAGAGAGAATGCTTGAAAAGAAACAGGGCTCCTTAAAAGCAGCCAAACTGAACACATCACTTGCACTGAAGATCAAAACCAAGATCCTAAGTAAGTACCCTGAAGGCTGTTGGGTTTGTCAGACAAATACATACAGCAGTATGACGTCAGTAATGCGTTTTCAGATATGTTTTACACGTGTCTAGTTAAGTCAGTTACAATGGATTTTGAAGTGAATACTTACTCCATTTAATTTACTCCATTTAATTTTAATTTTGGCCTTTTAAGGCATTCAGATTTTTTTAATTTCATTTTGAACAAGAACATTTTTATATAATGCACTGATTGGGTAGAACCATCTGTCAAATTCAATTAGAACTGAAAAGGCAGCACAAAACCGTAATGCATTATGAGTGATGTGCTGTACAACAATCTCTCTTATTTCAGATAACTCCTCCATCGTTCACACTTCTATGAAAATTAACAACAAAGCATTGGCATTGGCTCTGAGTGCCCAAAAGGAGAAATGCAAACTTTTAGAGCAGGAAATGATTAAACTTCAAAAGGAAGCGGTGATGCTGTATGTTCAGAATGCCTCGTATAGTCACAGACAGAATCACTTGGTAAGTTGTTGGTGCAAATCTATTGTATAATCTGTTTTATAATTCAAAGGCTAACCATTTGTGTATTCTTGTCTGTACTGGGCCCACGTCTCTTCATTCCTGGGCAGAGCAGGGATCCCAGCACTGTAAGGTTTCACTTTCCTATGACTAATTGTGTTCCCTTGTTCACAGCTTTCACTACTTAAAGAACTGCAGCAGAGCACACATGAGAGATTAGATGCTGCTGTCCAGATGTGTTCAGTTGAAGATGTAAGTCTGGCTGAAATTTGAAAATGTTCACCCTTACTGAACCCGAATTGGACTGGTTATTATAGTTATCATTGCTAAGACTTTGGTTTGTGCTGTGTAATGAAAAGTACCTTCTAGATGTATTTTCACCAGTGCAGTCACTGAGCTAGATGTATAGATTACATGGTTCTTGAAACTTAGCATGTATATGAGTATATTAGACAAATGTATTGAGTAATAGAAAAGAACAGCTACAAAGGATTGTGCATTTTCCCCAGTAAATAGCTTCAGAACTACCTGAAACTATCGTTAAGATTTTTTTTGCATGGCTATTACCTCTACCTGTCTTTATGGGGGGACTTAAGGTTCACAGATAATGAATTTGAAGCTGTGGCTGGTCAAAGTTGTTATACCTTCTAACAGTATGCAACTGCATGTAGCCAAATACAGTACTTGCAAATCTCTGCTTAAACTTTACTCCGACTTTGTGTTTGATAAAGTTCCTATTTAAAAGAAATAAGATATGAAGCTAAAATATGAACAGTGTACTAATATACATGTCAGTATCACTGAAGTTTGTTTAATTTAAACCAGAGGTCAGAGGGGGACCTTTTGCTGCCTGTATCTAACTCATATCAAAGTATCTGGCTTTATATTATCAATTTGAAATACTGTCTCTGAGATACTAATAATAATGCTATCTCTGCCTCATCTAACAGTGCCCAAGTCCAACTGGCTCCAAGAGAAGCAGCAAACCACCTCTCCCAAACAATGCAGGGACCAGTTTCCAGAATGTTGGGTGGGTATGACAAAGATCTGGGTTCGAAAAAGTGCCGTCCTTATAAACATGGGAAGAAGTTTACAAGACAATATTTGACCTGCTTTAAAAAATGCAACGGTAAAGAACAAGGGATTATAAGATGACTGAGAAATTATCTACAGGAAAAGGGCAAAATAAAACTCATGTCCATAACATTTCAAATATACGGGGTGTTCTTCCATATTTAAATATTACACGCTTTAAAGGTGTACATTTATTAGATTTTTTCAGTGCTGGCAAAACTGAACATAACATCTCACCTTTTGAGTGTTATTTTTTACTGTGAACTCCACCTTTTAAACAACTTTATATTTGAGTGTATTTTGCACTGTGTAGATATGTTATGCAATACATTTACATGATGCACACTATTTATTTATTTTTGATCCAAAAAGTCATTCCAGTAATATTTAACATGTGTTTATTTTCTTGTGCTTTCACATTGTAGCTAAAATGTTTGCTGGAAGTTATTTGAACTAAACTAAACCAACCTATAAGTTGTAATTGTGGATATTTTTTGCCTAGTAACAAAGCTACTTGTGCAGCCCAGAAGTCCCCTGTCGTGTCATTGGAGAAACCTGTGCTGCAGCCACAGCCAGGGAGACCTGTGCAAGAGAAATGCTTCCTGCAATCACCACTGGAGGAGAACGCTGTTAACAGGCAGCCTGAACCTGGGCATTTCCTAGGTACTGTTTCTTAAAAGAATAATGTCATGATCGGTATTCTTGTCAGATGTAGCCAGCAAAGGTAGACCATAAATCTAACCTGTTGTGCCAGGAAGTGCAAGTATAACATTTCTTGTGAAAAAGGCAGAGGAAATGTAAACGTTCTCTAACCTAAAGTAGTAATAGATGTCATGAAAATATGTTTGCTATAACTTGTGATCATTTCAAAACTGCACATGTAAGACCTATGCTGATGGAAGTGCAAAATGGGTAAGATTTATGTTGCTTTTAAGGATGGAAATAACTCTTCTTGCTTAGCAGTTTCACCCATTCCAGGTTTCAATACAAGCTTTGTTAGCAACAGTGTGTAGGTAGCAACCTCAGGGTGTCTTATTAAACTCATAGTAAAACTAGGAATGGATCAAACTGCTATGCAATGCTGGTTTTATTTCCATCTCTGCTTTAAGGAAAGTGAGAAGCATCTGATCTCCCTGAGTTTTGTTCTGTGGTTTGATTGAATTCAACACTTTCTCTATTATACAAGAGAAAATAAAAGTTGATTTTAATAACTGCAATGAAGAACGAATAGTGCTTGAAACCTGGAAATGTGATGTTAGCATATATACTGTATGATATGCTTTAACATTTGTGTTTTGTTCTATAGAAGATATGCATCATATCGACCAAGAAGATGCAGGAATCTTTGCTTCCCCGTCACCTGTAGTGAAAGAGCCCTCCAATCCCACAGCTTCGCCTGACCGAGTCATAAAAAAAGGGAGGAGATCATGCCTGGTTACTGCGGAGCTTTTTGAAATTTATTCAGAAGGGTGTCCTGAGACTGATGACTCTACAGTTGTTAAAACTCGCAAAAATCTATCTGGAGTGGGCAGTCCAGGTGTTTCTCTTGCTGAATCCAATGGCTCTAAAGAGAGTCTTGAATTACAGGTTCCTAAACAAGAAACCACAGTCTTTGATCCTGAAATGGAACTGACTGTCAATGAGGAGACTGAAATTGTAACTGTTGAATCAAACTCCTGCAGGAAAAATGTTGAGGAGAACAGAGCAGCAAAGCCGCGGAGTAAAAAAGGTGATCCTGAAGCTCTGAGAAACATAAAGAAAAGGGATCCTAGCGAAGCTATTCCACTTGTAAATTCGACTCGCCCGGTCTCTAAAAAACAGAGACGAATCAAACCTTTAGATACAGACAAGGCAATCTCAGATGCTGTTGGTAGTGACTTGCAAACAGCAAGTTCAGCCTCTGCATCTGAGGTGAGTGTAGCAGCCAATAAGCAGCTGCACCAAGGGGAAGAGCGTTGCAGAATAACAGATGCCTCTCTGAACACTGAATGTAAAGACCGCAGAAACGCTTATAAAGTCTCCGTTTTTCAGAATGCTGAATATAAAGATTGCAGAAAAGCTGGCATAATCTCATCGGAAGCTTTGAAATATACAAATCAATGTGAACAAAGCAGAGCACAACTTGGGCAAGTGGAAGAACCACTGGATCAACCAAAAGATTTGTTGAAAGAAAATACACTTGCTGATTTTCAAACTGTAGAAACAAAACCACAGGACTTTTTAAATGTTGAGACTAAAGAGAGCAGAAGAACGTACCTAGTCTCGGGCCCTCCAAGTGGAACTGATTGGAACACTGCAGGTAAAGATAACAGAAGAACATTTGTAATCTCAGATTTTCAGAAAGCTAAACCCACAGCTAGCGGACTATCACACGTAGAGCCTGGGCAAGAAGAGAATTTACAGAACCTTGCTCTCAAAGATAAACCTGTAGAAAATGCACATAGTAGCAATTTGAAATTGTGTGATGGAGCTTTTGTTATGTCAGACAGATATGTTACTAAAAGAACCAAAAGGGAAAACTCCATAATCACCCCCCCTTTACATAAGGCAGATGGTGATTCTGCAGTAGAGGTCTGTGAAACAGAAGTTTGTGAAAGCAATAGCACAGCGAAGGTCAGTAAACACAAAGATAACAGCAGCAGAAAGAGAAGGAATGTGGTTGATGAAATCTGTGCAGAAATAGGCAAAAATTCTAACAATACTGTAACGCACATCCAACCTGAGAGTGGTCTAAATGAGCCTGTTGTGCAATGCTCTGCAAAAAGAAGCCGTATTCCTCAGAAATCATGCTCTAACGCGACACAAGTAGAGTTAAATGCTAACCCAAACAGGAAAACGTATGTAGTTCATCCTGCAAACAAGTTGAAAAGTTCTAAAAGCAGCCCTGAGAATCAAACAAAGAAAGTGAAATCTAAAAGCCGCTGTGCAAAAATTGCATTCAAAGAAGCTGTTGTTCCAAATCCC
This sequence comes from Acipenser ruthenus, assembly GCF_902713425.1. NCBI lineage: Eukaryota > Metazoa > Chordata > Actinopteri > Acipenseriformes > Acipenseridae > Acipenser > Acipenser ruthenus. The sequence continues at coordinate 49,108,165 of NC_081198.1, read as the reverse complement.
TGTTTTGTATTCACTCATAATGAAAGTGAGTGTGTAAAAGATAGCAAAACTACACAGGAAAATCATTTGGAAGACAGCGGTACTCCTCTGAAAAGAGAGTCCTCTTCACTGGAGACTACAAACTCTGACCGTGCCGGAGGTGTGATTTTAAAGCCACCTTGTGTTCAGAAGGCATCAGCAGGTGGAAGAGGTGGTGTCAGAGTTTGTAGTGTGCAGGACACATGTGCTTCAGAACAAACTCCAATGACTGTCGCCTCACCCGGGGCTGCAGCACAGAGAGCTGAAGAACGCTCTGCTGTCCTGGAAAGCCTTCAGAAGTTGGTTCAAGAGGACAGTTCTCTTGGTGGATTCCAGTGTCATGGACCTGAAACTCAGGAGTGTGGCCTATTTCAGAATCTTCATTCTCTGGTGAATACTGTTAAAGAAAGTGAGAAGATTGCACATACTGTGAAGAGAAGTCGAGACAAAACCCCTGGTATGTGCAGCTGTCAAATGCGTAATTCACCCTTTTTGTAAACCTGTTTACACGATGGATGGGGCCATCTTGAGCAAAAAATTTAATAAAATAAACAAAATAAACCATACTGTAACATTAGAAATGTAACAGTACTTCACACTGTACAGTAACAAGCAACACATAACACTTTACTGCACCCCCCCCCCCCCTTTGCAAGTTTCATCTGTAGCCACTCTGAATTGCCCTTTTCCTCTCGTCTGGTATTAAGGTCACTATCTGCAATCCCGGTTGCATCAATCCTCTGTTAAATTACCTCTCAAGACCAACATGTGCTAAACTACCAAGTGACTTCAATTAGAACATTAGAAAACAAAACCAAAAATTGTTCCATTAGTTGTTAACCAATTAAATTACGGCAGTGTGTTCTTGGTCCCTTAACTATTCTTAATAGTGATGTTTCAGTGTATGTAAAGACAATCTTTGAGGCAAATGAAGACTGAGCTGCTGTTTACTGGCCCAAGGAAGGTTTGACTGCCCAGTTGAGTTTGCCAGTGGCTATTTTTACCTTTTTATTTGTATTTACTTTGTGTTTAGATGGAAGAATACTGCAGACTATAACCAACACCAGTTCGAGTACTTGTGAAGAAGCTGGTATAGCCAAGAAACGCAGGCGAGCTGCAGCTGTTGCTAACTACAAGGAGCCACGACTTAATAGGTATGTCAAGCATCCCTAAAAGGTGTAGTAGAATGGCAGGGATACCATTCAATATATATATACTGTGCAGTGGTATGGGTTTGTTTTGTATTTTTTTTCAAAATACTGAACGTAACCAGGAAGAGCACTTTAAAGGTGCAGTCACCAGTGTGTTAAATCTAGGGCTGTTTTCAAAGGTTTGTTCGCTAGCCAGGAATTCGAAGGTTGTTTTAATCCTTTGAAGGTTCGTCAGGCGGCATTCACACACTGTATGGGTGTTTTTTTTTTTTCTTCTCCTCCTCTTTGTTAAAAGAAACCATCTGACAATGTGTGAATCCTATACATCATACATCTTGATTTCTGTAATGCATATTACTTAAACGTTGTTTATTAAAATCCACTGCCAAATCGTATACATAGCAACTATAGATGGCGCAGCTACTGTGTGTGGAAACAGGGTATTCTTATGCAAAAGCACTGGGGGGGTGCACCTACTATAGCGGTTGTAGTTCTTCAGTTAAATATGTACTGAATATCTAGTGTACAGGACAGTGTAAGAGAAGTGCTATGATAGAAACATACAAAATACAGCTGCACTCCACCTATAACAGATTCTGTTAAAATAGAGTTCCGTTTACAAAGTATTGAGGAGGCATGTCCTGCCAAACACAGGTTTTAATGGAGAATTACTCTGGTTAAAACAGACTTGTTTGTATATACCATTTAATACGTAGTCTTCCTGTTTCACAGGCAGATGTTCTGCGTTTAATACATACAGTAGCGTGTTATTACATACAACCGTTTGTATTAACACGGTACGTCCGGGACAGTAAATGGGAGTCATGGCGGCATTTGTCACGCCAGGCAGGAAAAACAGTGACTGTTCATTTATAAAGTACTGATTTCCATTGTCCCTTGGAGTCCTTTATAAGTGGAGTGCACCTGTATACGCTAACACCAGTTTTAATTTCGAAACTGAAGTATCCGCCCCTCCCCCTTCCGACTTGTGTTATCAGAGGCAGAACTTTATTTCTTCATTCTTCATCTCAACAGCAAAGCCTTGTATAGCATAAGCTGTATTGAAAGAACTGTCTCGAAACACCTCTGCCATTTGGGATTTTTTTTGTTAAATGCCCAGATGACCAAAAAAAAAAAGCGACTGATGTATCATCAAGCGTAAGTTGTTGTTGTTAGTAAAATGTGACTGACAACCTGCTTGGAACGGTGACTGTTAAATAAAGCTTTGTTTTGCCTCCGTCCACTGCAGTTGGTGCTGCTGCAATGCAAGCTCACTGTATATATTGCAAGCAGCTTGTAGCAACATGTGGGGACATGTAACAGTATGTTTTTCTGAACCCTGCTAATTACTATTTAACAGCTGGCATTAAAGCCAACATCTGGTACTAAAGGCATGTGTAATCCAAAATCACAATCTTCATTACTGCAGTTGCCAGTGCTGCAGATTTATGCAATAGTATTTTGATTTCAGGGTTTTTAACTTTTCTCCCCCCCCCTCCATACAGCAAGTTAAGGCGTGAAGATCAAGAGAAACTGCAGCCCTCTGTGTACAAGGTGTACAAATAACAAAATGAGATCCAAATGAAACTGGAATCGGATGTACCAATGTAATCCCTTTTCATGTTTTTTAAATGATATTTTCTATTCGATGAAATACAATGTTGTGTGTAACTACGTTGGTTTTGCTGATGTTGAAAGGAACCATGCCTGTATGCAGAGTGTACTGCATGCTGGTCCATGCTGAGTTTTACTGAAAATACATATATTTTATAATTCATACTGTATTTATTAGATTAAAATAAATTAATGAGCATGCCTCAGAATGGCGGTACCCCAAAATCTTATCCCTTTGCTGGAAACAACCAACGCCTTGTTTAGTAAATATTTTGGTATCGCTTATTTGCCCTGTTTTTTGCCATGATGCAGAAATAAGGCCTTTTGAAAGTATCTGTTTTAAAATGTCTTGTAATTTTATAATGTATGTTTGTGATGAAACTTCTGTAACATGAAGCTGCGATGTGCTTTTTGTTTGTTTTTCCTTGTTAAAAATCAATAAATAAAGTATGTATTGCTGCTAATTAATATTTCATTGCTGCCTGTTTATTTGAGAAATTGGAGTCTGTCATGCTTCCCTAGATAAGCCAAAGGGTTTCTTAGCAACAGAGCACTACTTTGGTCTCAAGGAAAGCCTCCCGAGTGTTTTCTGTAAATACATCTATACCAAGCTCGAGTCTGTAACAGCAGCACGATATCCAGGTGCAGAACAGATCAGACCTCTTGTCTTTTCCCAAACTGCAAGCAGGTATGTTCTTGGCATTCATATGGTTTTCTTATGCTGCTTGTTTCATTAAATTTGTCGTGGTGACAGCTTTTCCAGTATCCCACTTAGAAACATGCACAGAAGATATTGTGGTCATTTTGAGTCGTATAGCCTGACTTCTTCTACACAGATTACATAAACATTCACCAAAATGAGCAGCCATGTAACCAGACGCTGCTTACCAGTAGGTTTTGATAAAATGCAGCGCATCATTTCGTTTCAAGGTCGCAGGCAATTTGATCATATTTGTTTCAATTTTAGAAACTCTTGTTTACTCAGTGAGGGTTAAAGAGGCTCGTCCAGGCACTGTGGCCGCTTGGGCTGAGGCTCGGATTGGAGCTGATACTTCATTCACAAGTTTCCATGGATGAGCCCTTTTAGCATTGTTGTTATAGATGTGTGTTTTTGTCTTATTTCTGTAGATCGTTTTATTGTGTGTAAAATCTTTTTATTCTGGTTTGTAAAAATAATAATAATGAATAATAATCCAAAATAAAATCTTGTTTACTTTGTTATGCTGTTGGCTCCATGATGTATGACAAAATGCACTTTATTTATGTAAAAGTGTTATGGGCATAGCTGTTTTTAGGCTTTCTTTATTGCAAATACTAGATTAATGCATACATTTTCAATATTTATAAAAATATTCATAATAAATGCAAGTAGATGCATGATATGATGCACAATTTATTTCAGAGATGGTATAAACGGGTCTGTGGCAGGCTATTTCACACTGGGTAAGTGTCTCATTAAATGTTATCCAGGACAGAATGCTGTAACAGGTATGCCATTTGGCATTGAAAAGATACGGATAGTGTATTACCAGTTCAGCATTATGGCAGATAAAACAAAAAAACAACCCTAAACAGACTATATTACTGACCCCTGAGGACCCAACATTTTTCTGTAGTTGGTTCTCTAACCTAAGATTTAGCGCTGTGGATGCTAAGCTGAACACACTGCACGGTGGAAGCCTAGTTGTTTTATGTAGGCTCACACTGTACAAGACAGAAGAGCTCATTGTGCCTGTAATTGTGACAGTAGTAACTCAACACTCAGCTGTTGGGTTCAGTTCCTGTAAGGGATCAACAGGTTATTGTTCAACAAGCCAGGCTCTTTCAATGGCCCTGAAGAGCCATGGATCTCTGCCACAACTTTTACTTTTGCGCATGCCTAGGTGTGCATTTTTTTTGTTTGTTTTGTTTTATTTTTGTATTTTTTTAATGAAGAGCTGCATTGCGAAAGCAGCACCTCCTGGCAAGAATGTTTTCTCTAAAAAAGAAAAAAACAATGGGACAAACCGAAAATAGTTCCTCATACAAAATATCCTTTGAATTCTGAAGAAACTCAAGAAGCTATTGAATGATAATCTGGTTTCTTAGACCCTGATCCCAACACATCTTGCACTATCAAATGTTACCTTAAGATAGTACTAGAACAGTGCTAATTGGGAACTGAAACCGGCTGAGAGTCCTCTATGACAGTTTGCATAATTCAATTTTCTACAGTAACTAAATGTTGTGTTTTAGGTTTTTTCTGTGGAGCTAAGGTAGAGAACCTTCATCTTGGTAATTATGGAAAAAAGGCGCTTGAGGAAAGAGATTGAACATTTATTGTGAGTTTTTAATTTCATTTTGTTGTGGTTGTTCCTTTGTGTGTTACTTAGAAAGGGACACATGAGTTAATTTAATTGATGCACAATGTAGGAAATGGCAATGCTGCAGCTGAGTGAAGGGCCTCACCATGTGGCCGAGAGGGTATTCAACACATCCTCCAGGAGCAGAGGAAATGAACCCAGTTCTGCAATAGCAGACACTGTCACTGCTTTGATTGCCCTTTACTGCATGTTGGCATATGTCTAAATGTTCTACCACTGTTTTCTGTGCCCAGGGTGGAATACATTGGTGTCAGACTCCGAGAAAACAGATTTGATCCGAAGGGTAAAAAGGATTCAACTTTACTTGATGACTTGGTAAACACAGTTTGATATTTTCTATATCCTTGCAGTGGATAACAAAGACAGTAGAAGTAGCTTTCAGTGTATTGCTGAAAAAAAAGGAAAATAATTCTGTCAGTACAACACTTTAAAAGAAAGATTTGTATTTGTTAAAAACAATGCACAATATTTTGACCTCTGATTTGTATATTGTAACTATGGTATGTTTGCATCTTTAGGCACATTATGACTTGGCCATCAATGTTGCTTTACTTTGGTTGAACAAAGCTGAAAAAAAAGATTTTACTGACAATGAAATGTAAGTACACCCAGTTTCACACAGTTGCACGCGTATGAGAAGTCTCATCTCACGCAGGGAAATCGTTGAAGTAATTTTATTTTTGAAGCTTACTTATAACTCTGATGTGACTTCTTTGGTAAAACGAATTAAATCACATTACAGACGTTGTACATTATTCCAACTTTCTCAACTAATGTTTAACTGTGGTGATACAAAGTGACAAATTATATTGTTTTTAAAAAAAATTGCAAAATGACTTTATTAACATAGAACATAACGAGATGTGACTTTTTTCCTGTAATTCGTGATGTACAGACTATGCTATGTTGACAATCGTACAAGTTACGGAAAGCAGTGCATTCTTTCTTGATGATTTACAGACGAGTGAGCAGCTCCAGGGAGTGCAAACACCCCAATAGGATGGAGCGAGAGGCGATGATACTCTCCTCCTTTGCGGGGATTCTCATGGTGAGCCACAATATGTTGTGTTGTGTTGTATTTGGAGGGGGCTGATAAAAATGGTGCAAATAGAATTAGAAGGAGAAATGATTAACCTTCATGTTACTGCGAATGCCTGCCTGTATAATATAAGTAGTATTATAATTACGGCTATGGTTTTAACAGTACCTCCACCTGTGAAAATTAGCATGACCTGTCTTTAGCATTCCGATACACTTCTAAAGATTGGTTACAGGGTCAGTGATTGTACTGAATCGGAATTGTTTCAGCACCTATGATTTGCTCTTTTTCAGAATACCTTGCCTGTGGAAGAGGTCATTTCCCTCTACAAGTGTAAACCCTCAACAGCACACTCTGGGCAGCACGCTAAGGTATCTCACAGAGCAATTCCTGTGTACTCGGGATTCTGGGGGTTAAGAGAAAAGGTTTGGGTGTTGTGATGGCCTGCAAGCTTTAAAAAGAGCTACGTAAGGGTTGTCCATACCCTAAACAGGATAGTGGAAGGATTGTGATATTTGGGTTGTATACCCTTTCAAGGATTACTGTAGCAGGAATCACATTCCACAAATGGTGGCCATTGTCAACCATTGAACTAGACTGATTGCACCTTCAAGTACAAACCCATCATTCTTCTGCAGCGTTTGCCTCTCCCCTATACTCTGCTGCTAAATGTTATTTGCTAACTATCATCTGGTAAGACTAAAGCTAAAAGGACTGTTGTCATTGTCCTGTTCTTAGTCTTTATTGCATTCTCTGTATTTATAAAATATGGTATTGCTTTTATTTTTTTCACAGAGCCAAATAGTGCACCCTTTCACCCTTTCCTGCCACCCATTTGCAATGCTCACGGCCATCAAGGCTGTAGAACATGCCAGGAAGCACAGTAAGTCCCCTATCTATTTAAATACGTCTGTACTATTCAGGACATTTTGTTTAACTACAAAACTGAGCAATGATGGTTAAAACGTCACAAATGACTGTGTATAATTATAACTGTCAAAGGATGAGATCAGGTTGCTCTGTCGTATTTCTTTGGAAACACCAGGACAAGGATAGTACATTGCCCAGAACCCCACCAACCCAAGTACAACTTTGTAAACGTCTCAATGCAGAGTTGAATGTCATTTTACTGAGATACAATGTGCAATTATTATTGTTTTAAGGTATGAAGCTGAATTCCTGGAAATCAGCAAAAAACAAGTGTGAAAGTACGGCAGATAATACAGCTGCACAGGCAGCAGCTCCGCCCACTGTAAGTGAGATGCATTTTTCTGTGCAGTAAATACTATACAACAGTTTATGAAATTTTGCAATGAGGTATTATAGGCAATAATATGTACTGCAAAAATGTGATGTGTTTTTGAGGCAACCATGCTTATTTTCTATTAAATATTCCACATTACCCAGATATTGAAATACAGGGCTGTTCAGGTTACAGAAGTTATGGACCTTTATGTCTGAACAGCACCACCCTAACCTAAGCAGACCTTGCAACTAGCCATATGTCCTAATTGGCTATTACTACTGTTCACACAGTTACATGCTACAGCACATTGTCCTTTTACCTTTTCCGCAGAATGCTGAAGAATGCACTCTGGAAGATTACCCTGAAGATTACTTGGGCTGCTTTGATTTGTGTGATGATGAACTTTGTAAATAGTTTGGCTTGCGTTACTGTTACACTAAACATTATATTACATGTTAGTAGTTGGTTGTTGTTTGTTTTTAAGCTTGTTACTCAGAACTATTTATCCAACTTGTTGCAATTTAGGAAAGACATTTGGATGTGAGATCAAATAAATGGTTTGTGACTGATGATTCAAAGTAGATTGACCTTGACTCTTGCATTGTTCATGGTTGTCCAAAGGAAGGTGTAGATACAGTTCAACGTTACAAGCATAAACAAGTTTTTATTTTTTATTTGAATGTAATTTGCCTTTGCGTCCATTTCGCTGTGTTCTATTTATTGTCCTTTGTTTTATGTTGATTCATGGACACTATGCATTGTACATGCTATATCAATTCTGATACTGAGCTCAAAGAATAACACATCTAGAAAAACTGTTTTTTTGGTTTGATTGCTTGTATCTACATGTAAAAACCACCAATGAAGATGTAATTCCACTCCAGACTGCATTGTATTTTCTTTCATCAGGGATTAATGGATAAAAGCATCTCTTTGGTTTGATATAAAGCCAATGCATGGCAGAAAGTTGCCAGGGAGGCCATTTCCAATGCTGAGTCAGGGCTTTTTCTGTCTAGGAAGGCTCAGAATGTTGGCAGCATTGCTGATTTCACAATCCCGGTCATTAAAATAACAAAACACTTTGATCCAATGCGCATTAATTGAGGTGTATAAAAAACCCCTAGGCTGAGTGCCATGAGTATCATACGGAGAACTGAACCCCATCAGCCAAAAAAGGGCAAGGTAAGTTTGGGACACACAACTCTTTCTCTAATTTATTTGTTGATTGCTGGTTTATTGTTTGGTTATATTATGTTCAGTTTGTTGACCCTTCAATCCCTTGTGCTCAAGCTGCTGTTCTGTGAAGGTATACGGTTTAAGGGACAGACGAAGAATCTGTTCTGCTTTAAGTTTGCTCACTACTAGTAAATCCCATAAACTTGCTTTCCACTGTAAACAGCCTGACAGAGTTGACACAAGTTAGTTTGTTTAGCACAATGTCTATCTGTTAACACTGTTTTTTTGTACGCCAGAATCGGGCCAATGTTTGGTTCAAATCCTTTTTAGTTATTCCAAGCCATGAATAAGTGTATCTTTTTACTTATCTGTATAAGTTACGTCTTCATTTGTTGCAACTACTTTGATTTCTAAATTCTAAAAAGTTAACTTAAAGATAAAACAGGATACATAATGCATTAAAAGTTACTAGACTGTAACGTAATAATATTATCTGAGTTTTATTCAAGTTATTTTCCCCCTGCTCTCTTAAAAAAAAAAAAAGAAAGTTTCTATCTTGTTCTTTACATTTTCTTATGACTGCAGATCACATTCTACGAGGACAGGAACTTCCAGGGCCGCCACTATGAGTGCAGCAGCGACTGTGCTGACCTGAACTCCTACTTCAGCCGCTGTAACTCCGTCCGTGTGGAGAGCGGCTGCTGGATGATGTACGAGCGCCCCAATTACATGGGGTACCAGTACGTGCTGACCAAGGGAGAGTACCCCGACCACCAGCAATGGATGGGGTTCAATGACTCCGTCAGATCCTGTCGCACATTTTCCTATGTGATCATATATTTCATAATTACTTCCATTTTTTAAAATTTTCAGCAAAGCACAAATCTAGCCACTTTTAAAGCTCTTTGAATGGGTGAATGTGCAATAACTTGAATCAGTGATTAAAAGGAATGTTCCATCAAACCCATGAGATTGTTGGGTGCTTGTGGTAAAGGTCATGTAACTGTGAGTTTATGATAAGGGTAGTGTCACTGGGTGTGCGTGTATGATTGTGCTTGTGGTAAAGCTAGTATCACGGTGTGTGATTTATGGTGTTGAAATCTATGCTGCCTTACTAGATACTACTTGCACAGATCAATCTAGGTTTTTGACTAATTGTTCTAATGGTGCTTTCTACTTCCTGGTATTTGTTTAGACCAGCAGCAAGCCCTATCGAATGAAGATCTATGAGAGACCCGACTTCGGAGGCCAGTCGATGGAGTTCAGTGATGACTGCGAGTCTGTCCACGATCGTTTCCACAGCCGTGACATTCACTCCTGCAACGTGATGGACGGCTACTGGATCATGTATGAGCACCCCAACTACATGGGAAGACAGTACTTCATGAGGCCCGGAGAGTACAGGAGATTCAGCGACTGGGGGGCAACCTGTGCCACCAGCGGCTCTTTCAGGAGAATCACAGAATTTTAAACTTGTTTTAATAAATCAAAATTGATTTTTGGCGTGGCTTTCTAATAAAGAATATTTAAAATGGAATGCAAAGCGTCAACTCCTTTGAATCAATATTAACAGGGAGGCTGGATTTTAATTAGACAGGTTATAATACAATCCTATTTAGTAGTATTCAAGATTATTTCTACATTCATAAAAGTTTTTAAGTAATGAATGTTTGATTGCTGCAGAAGAGGTTGCATTGTTACTACAGTACAATAGATTATATGTTGCCATGGCAACAAAGCGCAATATTGTAATCTTCCTGTACATGTCATGTAGGCATGTGCAAAAATATATTAGAAAATGGATCGGATTGGTCAATACGAGGGCTTTAATCTCTCGTAAAGGATCTTGAATGTTCTCTTTCAAACCATGTTTAATCACTGTTCCAAATCAATCTCTGAGAGATGTAAAGAATACCTATTTAAGTATAAGATATTTAACCTGACACAACGGTGTCCAACAGCTGCTTTATTTAAAAGGTTTTGCACTTGATACATGTTATAAGTGAGTTAAAATCAATTTGCTAGTATTTCAAATATATCACTATAGATTAAACTGCTGCTTCGTGGAACATGTGTTCCAGGTCACATGACATCTGTGTTCTTCCCAAACCTTGTATGTCATCATTTATGAATTTATCAGGAACCCAAATAACCAAGGTTCCCACATGGGCATATACAAGCTAATTTACTTACAAGGTAAAGTGGCATGGTCTTCATGTACACTTCATTAGTTTTTTTTGACAGGGCATGGTAAGAGATGAGAGCGATCTTTTTATCTAAGAAACCCGAAAGTGCCAAAGATTGACATGCAAGGTTTGGTCAGAGCACCTACGATAGTCAGATTGCAACTATATTGCTGGTGCTGTATTAACCAGCTTGCTATACTGCAGGCAGAGACCAGGATTTCAAACAGCAGGACAGGAAGATGCACTAATGCTTCCTCCAGGCCCCTAAAAAGGTTTCCCACAGTAAAAACATAGAAAAGTGTAATACAGCACAGGAAAAGCCTGGGAAGCATTTTAAAGCACAGAGAGAGAGCGAGATACAGTACAGTAATGCAAACTAAATAAACATGGCAAACCAGGACAAACCATGGGAAATGCATGATAACCATAGGAAAAGCAGAGGAAAAGTGCAAAAACACTGTACTAAACTTTTATAAGGGAGATCAAGAGTTTTTAAGATTTTAAATGTCATTAGTCATTTATTTTTTGTTTTATCCAGAATACTATCAATACATTGATTAACCCTAATGCATGCCATTAAGCTCCACTTATCAGTCTGCCATATATTTAAGTTTTCCATTGCAGTGGTTTCCAGATTTTTCCCACTTGCTTGCCAAAATGTTGTACATGATCAAAAAAGGATTTCACTGAGTGTTGGGTGCATTCTGTATCTGAGAGTTTTCTATGACAGCTTATTTGTTCTACTCCTAAACTAAGTTTGTTTAGTTCCAATAATACAATGCGCTAGTTCTTCAAAAACCCCTTTCAATGGCTTTCAATACTGCTGGGTTTTGCTATTTTTATTGAATGCATGGAAACAAAACACCAGCGGCCCATACCATGTTTGTCTACAATAAGCTGTAGAGGTTTTGCTGACGTGGGTGTTGAACACATTGTGCATGTTGTTTGTGAGAAGTATATAAAGAACAACAGTTAGCATCCTCCAGCCTTACAGATTTAAAATGGGAAAGGTAAGTGCTAACTGTCTTTGAAAATAAACAGTGCTTGATATTCAAATATGCAAATATAAACGACGACAACAAAATGAAAAACGTTACTTAAAAGGTTAATTTCATTTCAGATCATCTTTTACGAGGACAGGAACTTCCAGGGCCGCCACTATGAGTGCAGCAGCGACTGTGCTGACCTGAACTCCTACTTCAGCCGCTGTAACTCCGCCCGTGTGGAGAGCGGCTGCTGGATGATGTACGAGCGCCCCAATTACATGGGGTACCAGTACTTCATGAGAAGGGGAGAGTATCCTGACTACCAGCGCTGGATGGGGATCAATGACTCCGTCAGGTCCTGCCGCATGATCCCCCATGTAAGTTTCATAGTAAAACCTTAATAAGGAGAATGTGATATATAGACAATATGTTAAACTTTTTATATTATTTTTACACAAGACAGAGATTACAGAACAAGTGAGTGAGGCTTTTAAAATACTGAAAGTCTTTACAGGAATTGGAAAAATAAAACAACATTTAGACAGATGTAGATGCTTTATAATGTCTGTGAAAATGTTTACATGTGGTTAACCTCTTACAGCACCAGGGATCCTACAGGATGAGGGTTTATGAGAGACCTGAATTTGGAGGCCAGATGATGGAGTTCATGGATGACTGTCCCTCTGTCTACGATCGTTTCCGTTACAATGACATTCACTCCTGCAACGTGATGGACGGCTACTGGATCATGTATGAGCAGCCCAACTACAGAGGAAGACAGTACTTCATGAGGCCTGGAAAGTACAGGAGATACAGCGACTGGGGAGGCATGAGCTCCAGGATTGGGTCCTTCAGACGCATCTCTGACTTTTATTAACACGTGATTTAATAGTATTCAAATTCTTAATAAAGTGAATAAACTCTAACTGTCTCTTGTCCCGTCTATGAAAAATTTCAAAAGACAATGCATGTTTTCACTATATTCACTTATGACAACAGTGAGAGGCTATGCCATATAGACAATCTAATCTATGCCTATGTCATATGTTCTTATTTTTTCTGATAGCATGGTAAACAGTTTTGCACTCCATTGAAGGCTTTCAATCAGCAAAGCCAACCAATATACAAAAACGTAACAGTTTATGTCAAGATAGTCCTTGCAGGCACTGAGGTGTCATTGCTGGGATCGTACCAGATTTTGCCCATGGCCTCACCCACAGAGCACCTCTCTGATACAAATGTGTGGTCCAGTGGTTAAAGAAATGGGCTTCTAACCAGGAGGTCCCCAGTTCAAATCCCACCTCAGCCACTGACTCATTGTGTGAACCTGAGCAAGTCACTTAACCTCCTTGTGCTCCGTCTTTCGGGTGAGCCGTAATTGTAAGTGACTCTGCAGCTGATGCATAGTTTACACACCCTAGTCTCTGTAAGTCGCCTTGGGTAAAGGCATCTGCTAAATAAATCTGCTAAATAAATCTGCTAAATAAACTGCGGCTCCAGGTGACCTGCTGCTCCACAAGGAGGAGTCAAGAGATTCACAGAGCGAAGTTGCTCAGGATATTGTCCCAGGCTGCCTAAGCACGATTAGCATAACTGGAGGGAGTCAGAACAGCAGTTCAGCTGCCAACCACTAGAGGCAAGCTAAGCTTACAATCTAGTTCATGTCATGCTTTCCTGTACATTTAGGAATGCTGACCAGCCTCTTTATGAGAAACACCACTCATTACATCCACTGGCCCCTGTTTCCTAAAGCAACGCCCTGTAATCCCTGTAATAAACCCTTTGTGTGGTCAGGACCTTCGATTATTCCTTGAAGCTCAAAAGGGTTAATAGACCAGACTGCAGTATCCTCTTCTGCCACCAGACTGCCCTGCACTGAGATCCCTCATTTCCCGTGCTCATACTGTAGCCCTCCCCTTTATACAGTAAAAAAAAACATCCTTTTTACTTTGTTGTTGTAAAAAAATGTTGAACAAAAATGACAGTAATTATATTCACTTACATTATATCCAGTTATATACAGCCCTTTATTACTTGTATCCTGTCTGGTTTCTGCTCATACAGACTTGCTGAGTTTCAAGCTGTACATACCTCGGGGATTACTGTTCTGTATTGTGGCCTAATCTGCCATACCATGAAAACAAGGCACGTGTAGTGCTGACTAGAAAGGCATTGAATTGGACTAACAATAGTTACTGCACTGTAAACCCTTTGGACTCTCTATAAAAAGGCACGCTTATTAGAGAGCACATACCCGAGATGTCCACTCCAACCATGGCTAAGGTATTGATTGTGAATTGTAAACTGTAACACTGTGCCAGCTTCTGCTAACCTTTTTAACTACAATCGACACATCTCATTTCTTTTTGCTTATTTTTTTAGATATTCTTCTACGAAGACAAAAACTTTGGTGGTCGTTTCCACGAGTGCAATGAAGATTGCTCCGATCTGAACAGTTACTTCAGCCGCTGCAACTCCATCAAGGTGGAGGGTGGCTGTTGGGTCCTGTACGAGCGCCCCAATTACATGGGGTACCAGTACGTTCTGTCTAGAGGGGAGTACCCCGACTACCAGCGCTGGATGGGATACAGTGACTGTGTCAAGTCCTGCCGTGTCTTCCCCAGTGTAAGTTGTAAATAACAGAGCAGCAACCATTTGTAAGTGTACACAGTAGATCGAAATCCACATAAATGTGTTTCTCTAAGCTTGAATGCTTTTGTTTGAATACTACTTTTTTTTTTACTATAGAAATACCTGCCATACATATGTTTCTAAGTGTTGGGTGGGTACCTCTAATCAAGTTGAGAGTGTATTTCAGACACACTCTTTGCCGTGTCAGACCTGCAAGTGAAGCGAGTCGGGCCAGTCATACAAAGAGTGCAAGAGAAACTACACTCAACTTGATTACAGGAAGCCACAGAACACTTAGAAACATATTAGAAGTTATTCAATTTAAATGAAAAAAAAACAGATGAAACTATGATATTACTGCAATGGAGACGTGTCTTATAATAGTTGTTACAATGTGTAGTGACAGTGGAATCTTCAAGTAACTATGTAAAAACACAAGAACAGATAGTAACACAAGAACAGATAGTAACACAAGAACAGATAACACAAGAACAGACAGTAACACAAGAACAGATAGTAACACAAGAACAGATAACACAAGAACAGACAGTAACACAAGAACAGATAGTAACACAAGAACAGATAACACAAGAACAGACAGTAACACAAGAACAGATAGTAACACAAGAACAGATAACACAAGAACAGACAGTAACACAAGAACAGATAGTAACACAAGAACAGATAACACAAGAACAGACAGTAACACAAGAACAGATAGTAACACAAGAACAGACAGTAACACAAGAACAGATAGTAACACAAGAACAGACAGTAACACAAGAACAGATAGTAACACAAGAACAAGGTTATATACACTGAAACCTTGAAGTGCTTGACTGCGTCTTTGAGAGGACACACAGATTGGTGCAGACAGCGAAAAATTAATTTTATACTGTAAACTCAACTATGATCACTTTACAACTTAGAAGATATATTTGTTTGTGCAGATTTAGATGTTTAATTAGTCAAACACAGCAATAATGCAAGTCTGGTTTCCACAGACAGGACATAGACCCCTGACAACCTGCAATGGATAGCTTCTGTCCATTTGTTGCACAAAGTTATCTGAATAAACTTTTATTTTTAATTTGCCACAACAGTACAGTGGCTCCTACAAAATGAAGATTTATGACAGAAGTGACTTCGGAGGCCAGTCGATGGAGTTCAGTGATGACTGCGAGTCTGTCCACGATCGTTTCCACAGCCGTGACATTCACTCCTGCAACGTGATGGACGGCTACTGGACCATGTATGAGCACCCCAACTACAAGGGAAGACAGTACTTCATGAGGCCCGGAGAGTACAGGAGATTCAGCGACTGGGGGGCAACCTGTGCCACTGTTGGCTCATTTAGAAGAATCACAAATTTTTAAGATTGGTTTCAGTCATAGTTCACAATGCAAACACAAATTAAAATAAACGTTTAAAATACCTCACTTAGTACCCCTGTTTTGTTTTTTCAAATATGAAGACCTGGTATGCATGGGGGGTGGGAATGATCGAGTGTAACAGATGTGGCTGAGTTGGTACAAGACTGGCCCACAGGTATAACAGAGAGTATACACATTGACAATAGACCAGTCTCGTTAACTGCCTACATAATGGATCTGGCCCTTTTGTGCAATGGTTAAGAGTGCTTATCTGGGTAGATCCCATGTTTGTGCAATGGTTAAGAGTGCTTATTTGGGTAGATCCCATGTTTGTGCAATGGTTAAGAGTGCTTATTTGGGTAGATCCCATGTTTGTGCAATAATTAAGAGTGCTTATTTGGGTAGATCCCATGTTTCTGCAATGGTTAGAGTGTGTATATGTTTCAGGCCATAGTAAGACATTTCTTACTTAAAAACCTAAACTTGAAAGATATTCAAAACCCAGCAATCAGAAGCACAGAAATCTACAAACATTAAGATGTTCCAACAAATGAAAAAGCAAGGTACTCAGACAGCTTTGTTTCAGTTGTTACTATGATTTAAGCCTAAACAAGAAATTAGTAGCCAGCAGAATCAGATTTTCTGTCTTTGTAGAAGCATTCCTATAAGCCTCAGGGTTGCTGCATTCTAGCCTGGATGCCTATTATCTGGTATGTGATCTCCTCCTCCAGCTGGCCTGTGCTGAATCTGGTTGACATAGGAATGAAAACAAGCTCATCCTGTGTTTGACAGGATGACACAGCTCAAAGGTCAGGCCCACGCCGCAGAATTCTGCATCCAAACTGGATACTGTATCTGCAATGGACCTGAGAAGCCTTAGTGGACAATTAGAAATACAAGCCTTATTATTATCATAGAGCTAAAAAGTAGGACCTGTATCCCACATTTTAAAAACAAGAATGCAGTGCAGGTTGGAGGTTTAGGATTTTACACCACTGGTATAGTTTCTTGAGCCAAGAGTCACCCTGAAGCAGCAATATCTGGACTCACACACAGCACCAGTCCTGCCATATTCTCCTTACTTGTACCAAATCAAATCCTTGTGAGATGAGCTTAGGAAATACATTACATTCAAAACAAACACCCTGACAACTCCCTCCATACTCCGTGTGAGCTGTCTATGTCCATATGCCTGGCTAACACTACAGTCGTTTTGTTTCCATACTGTAACCTTTCTTGCCATAATAAAAAGTTTATAACTTTCGTTCAGGAAGAAGGACTGCCCCCACACACATTACATCGTCTACTAACCAATCAGGAGATTATAAATAACCCTGACACTTACCCCTCTATTTACACCGATGCAATTGATTCACATCCATCCACTTCCCCCAATTGCTACCCCTTTCTTTTTCTCATTCCCCCTTGATTAATTTACTAGGGAGGTAGGGGAGGTCTGCCTTGTGCAGCTGGCCAGATGGAGGGCCCTTAAACCAAGCGGGTATGAAGGCCACATGCCTCTGTATCATACTCCATAATCATCAATAAAAATATCACTATTCTCTAACTGAGTCTTGGGGGTTTGTCCTGAACTCTTAAAAGCATGAAACCTGCTACGAAAAGGCCCGTGTATCTCTATTGCAGTTGTATGAAAGGCCCGTGTATCTCTATTGCAGTTGTATGAAAGGCCCGTGTATCTCTATTGCAGTTGTATGAAAGGCCAGCGTATCTCTATTGCAGTTGTATGAAAGGCCCGTGTATCTCTATTGCAGTTGTAGGAAAGGCCCGTGTATCTCTATTGCAGTTGTATGAAAGCCCTGTGTATCTCTATTGCAGTTGTATGAAAGGCCCATGTATCTCTGTTGCAGTTGTATGAAAGGCCCGTGTATCTCTATTGCAGTTGTATGAAAGCCCTGTGTATCTCTATTGCAGTTGTAGGAAAGGCCCGTGTTGCAGTTGTTAGCACCCTGGCCTGTAGAAGTGAAAACTATTCTTTCAGCCGCAAGGACAGTAGAGTTCCAACCCTAATCCTAGCCCTAGTCCTCACCCTAACCCTAACCCAAATCCTAACCCCAACCCTAACCCTAATCCTAACCCCAAACCCAACCCTAACCCTAATCCTAACCCCAGTCCTCACCCTAACCCTAACCCAAATCCTAACCCCAACATTAACCCTAATCCTAACCCCAGTCCTAACCCCAACCCTAACCTTAATCCTAACCCTAATCTTAACCCCAGCCCTAACCCTGTTTAAATGTAAATGTTTTTTCATTTCTCAGAATACTTTAACAGTGTCAAAGGATTTTGGTTTCATTTAGACTTGTTTTGTGAAAGGCTTTCTGGTTATTTCCATTGTTGTGCAGTGATAAGATTTTGGTTTCATTTAGACCTCTGTTTTGTGAAAGGCTTTCTGGGTATTTAATTTGTTGTGCAGTTATTTTGGAAACTGTCTTGTGTATACATTTTTTTTACAGCTCTACATAGTTTGTTTCATATATAGTACAAAATACAGATGAAGGAAAGGCATGGATTCTGACATACAAACTGCTGTTCAATAGCATTCTGGATCTATTCTGCTGAGAATGTAATGTATGCCATACTCATGCTTTCCTTTGTTCACACATTCAAACATAGAAATGTAATTATTTATGAAAGGTTTTTAAACATACATTTTTCTGTACTAATATTATTGTGTTTTAACAAAAAGGTAAACATGTGCTGTAATGCTGACTTATAGCTGTGGGCTTATTTAAATAACAATGCTTTGTTTGTCAGGCGGTGATATAAAAAGCGGTGCAAACTTAAGGCCATTACATGCAGGATCTCTCCAACCGTCACAATGGGAAGGGTAGGGATTTTTGCAGTTGTGTCTTGTTATTTTTTTAAAGCTGCAATTCTCTTAGCCTGGAAGCTGACTCACAAATATACATCTTTCCCCTTCAGATAACCTTCTACGAGGACAAGAACTTCCAGGGCCGCTGCTATGAGTGCAGCTCTGACTGCCCTGACCTGCACTCCTTCTTCAGCCTCTGCAACTCCATCCGAGTGGAGAGCGGTTGCTGGGTCCTGTACGAGCGCCCCAATTACATGGGGTACCAGTACTACTTGAGGAGAGGGGACTATCCTGACTATAACTGTTGGATGGGGTTCAGTAGCTGCATCAGATCCTGCCGCAGTGTTCCAACGGTAGGCTGTGTTCTTTATTTAAAGTAGCTACAATACTAGTAGTAATACTAATACTAATATTTATAGCAGAGGGTGTTAGTCCACATTCCAAGGCACCGCAGTGGGCATTCAAATACAACTGCCATAAAGATTTCACCTGTTCATAACTGAATATTAAATATGTGTTCACTATGTTTCTGTGCCATGCTGCTTTGTAAAGTATTTTGAGATTCCACACCATCTAAAAAAGGCATTATTGCGTATTACTAAATTATTTTTTAAATTATAAGAATACGTACACAAATTAGTGAAAACCTAATTCAATACGGCAATTAATGTGGAATGTGGAAATCTGCTATTGAGCATTAAGTGTTAATGCAAACCTGGGAAATGTCATTAAAGTAGTTTATTTGTTCTTCTTTAAAACAGTACAGGGGATCTTACAGAATGAAAATTTATGAGAAACCAGACTTCAGTGGCCATACGATGGAGTTCATGGATGACTGCGCTTGTGTCTCTGACCGCTTCCACCATCGGCACATCTATTCCTGCAACGTGATGAACGGCTCCTGGGTCTTCTATGAGTA
The DNA here is from genome assembly GCF_902713425.1 of Acipenser ruthenus. Taxonomy (NCBI): domain Eukaryota; kingdom Metazoa; phylum Chordata; class Actinopteri; order Acipenseriformes; family Acipenseridae; genus Acipenser; species Acipenser ruthenus. The sequence continues at coordinate 49,088,630 of NC_081198.1, read as the reverse complement.
TCCCAACTACAGAGGGAAGCAGTACTTCATGAGGCCCGGAGAGTACAGGAGATATCGGGACTGGTGTGCCACTAGTGCAACTGTTGGATCTGTCAGACGTGTAATAGACAGTTATTAAAATCTGATGCATATTCTTGTACTGGACAGAACGATCCTTAATAGGAATATTTCTGATCTTTGATGCAGCTGGTGTCTTTTCGTTGAAGACATTTTTAAGAAATTGTGCAGCTCTATGCAGTGTGTTCAATCATTTACCGGAAGCAAACTAAACAGACTGCCAGGTTCCTAAATGCAGTGGAACAGGTAGTGCGTCAATAAGGTAAACATTTGCTGTATTTATTTTTAAGTGATAAAAAATATGTATATTTACAGTATTCTTTCAGAAATGGGAATTTTCATGTGGTACACATTATTACACAGCAATGGGTACATTTCACGGAAATCATGAAATCTTTAATAACCATCAAAAAATAAATAAATACAGCCTTATTTATAATACATATTTAAATGTTAAATGCACTGAATAATATACTGAAATAAAACTATGAGAACAAACTTAATAGGAATCAGTCCTGTGTTATTTCCCTCTTTTAGGACAACATGCAGGCCTATTATAAAGAGTTTTACAATAAAGCACATTGATTGTTCACATTCACATTGTTCACATTCACAGTCTTTCTAGATAGAGGTAACCCTTTGTTAAGCTGATTATATTTCAGAAGAAGATTGTGCTGTAAAACAAAAAGGGCCTTATTGAAACTACAAAAGATGGTCCACATTAGACGGTAAAATCTATTCTAAATGAAATGCATAGGCACATTCATCAGTTTGCACTTGTGATTCCTGGTGTAGTACAAATAAAATCACATTGATAACTGGTAGGTATCCAAGGTTTCTTTCAATATGGGAATGATTCAAATATTACATTTTTCTTCTTTTTGCTTGCAAGAATATGCATAACACATCAATAAATACAGGTCAAAACATATTGTGGTTGTTCTGTATCACTCATATACACATACTGTATGTCAGATATTACATGTTAATATGTTGTAAGCGTTGTAAATTTGAGTTTTTATATATAACTATTTTGAGCCCCTTTTTTTCAAATAGCAGATTGAAACACCTTGGCTGCTGCTATTTGGTGCCTCATGGCAGAAACACTGTTACCTGGATGCTGAGAGTACTATGAAAACAGAAAATACCCTGAAAGATGTATCTGTAGTGACAACAGTAAAGATGTACTGAGTGCTGCTCACAATCTGGCAATGCAAACTAAATCTAAACACATTGAGTGCTGCTCACAATCTGAATCTAAACACATTGAGTGCTGCTCACAATCTGTCAATGAACACAGTGAGTGCTGCTCACAATCTGGCAATGCAAACTAAATCTAAACACAGTGAGTGCTGCTCACAATCTGAATCTAAACACATTGAGTGCTGCTCACAATCTGTCAATGAACACAGTGAGTGCTGCTCACAATCTGGCAATGCAAACTAAATCTAAACACAGTGAGTGCTGCTCACAATCTGAATCTAAACACAGTGAGTGCTGCTCACAATCTGAATCTAAACACATTGAGTGCTGCTCACAATCTGTCAATGAACACAGTGAGTGCTGCTCACAATCTGGCAATGCAAACTGAATCTAAACACAGTGAGTGCTGCTCACAATCTGAATCTAAACACATTGAGTGCTGCTCACAATCTGTCAATGAACACAGTGAGTGCTGCTCACAATCTGGCAATGCAAACTGAATCTAAACACAGTGAGTGCTGCTCACAATCTGAATCTAAACACAGTGAGTGCTGCTCATAAACTATCACCAAATACAGGGAGTGCTCATAAAGACTTTGTATTTAGAACAGGTATGGCAATAACTGCAGAAACAAATTGCTTTCTATTTTTAGATTGACAAGTGCAACTTTCATCAGCTTTCTCAATAAAACTCAATATTTGACCAACAAACTATTCAGAACTACTGTAAATATCATAAAAAGGTCAAGGAAATTTTAAGCTTTTTTTTGTTTTTCACATTATGACTTAAATGAAGAAACAATTTGGCATTTATAGGCCTTTTGAATATTGTCTTGTTGGTATTTTTTGACAATTTGCAAACAGCTTTGAATGGATAGCTCCTTCCACTTGTTTTTCTTTTTAATTAACAGCATTTAGCTGGTAATCATAAGCTGGCTAATAAGGTCTATGTAATTAACAAGTATCTCCCTCTTGAAATGAATACAATGCTTTGGAATCCTTTATAACTATACTATTTCAGTGCTACCCAGAGAACATTCTTTTCTTAAGCACAACAAAAGGTATGCTTATTTTGTAACTTTACAGTTGTGCATTATTTAATGACACTGTACAGCAAATCATGTGGTGCCAATTCATCAGGTTGAGTCATTTGAATAACAAAGTCAGCTTTGCTTTAGAGTATAAAAAGCACTAGCAGCACTGTGCTTGTCAGAGTGAATCTCAGCACTGAAACCAACATGGCAAAGGTGAGGGTTTGAGAGAGCTTTTTGAATATTTCAGTTTCAGTCCTGACTATAAATGCACAGCACAGATAATAAAAATTGTTTTCTTATTCCTGCAGATCATCTTTTACGAGGACAGGAACTTCCAGGGCCGCCACTATGAGTGCAGCAGCGACTGTGCTGACCTGCACTCCTACTTCAGCCGCTGTAACTCCATCCGTGTGGAGAGCGGCTGCTGGATGATGTACGAGCGCCCCAATTACATGGGGTACCAGTACTTCATGAGAAGGGGAGAGTATCCTGACTATCAGCGCTGGATGGGGTTCAATGACTGTGCCCGGTCCTGCCGCATGATCCCACAGGTATGTTTACATTTTTTTACAGTAGATTGTTTTTCCGGTACCATCATTATTGCATTGGCATTTTGGGGCAATACTGTTAAGACTGTTAAGGTACATCATAGGTAGCCATGCAGTGTTTGAATTGAATTTCCCCTAACAACGGTATGAATGGTTTCTAATGTATTTATTTACACAACAGCACAGGGGATCCTACAGGATGAAGATATACGAGAGAGAAAACTTTGGAGGCCAGACGATGGAGTTCATGGATGACTGCGAGTCTGTCTCCGATCGTTTCCGCTATCAAGACATTCACTCCTGCAATGTGATGGACGGCTACTGGATCATGTATGAGCAGCCCAACTACAGAGGAAGACAGTACTTCATGAGGCCCGGAGAGTACAGGAGATACAGCGACTGGGGAGGCATGAGTTCCAGGATTGGGTCTTTCAGACGCATCATGGATTCCTGTTAACTTTAAACCATTTGTTTCTGACATATAAATATGATGTAGAAAATAAATATTTAACAACTTTAAAATACTGTATTACTGTGTCATTTGTTTTAGTTTACAATAATGGTCTAACATACATTAAGGAGGTACTATCCAAGGTCTTAAAACCCACGGTCTTACAATGCTATTGATGACAAGTTGCCGTAGCTTCCTGGTATCTAATCACTTCATGCTCCATTGCATCAGCCCATGTGATCAGAGCAAAGGAATAAGGAAGCATTCGTCTCACTTTTAGCCCACCGTAGCCTCTGATGCAGGAGCAACTTGCAGAGCAGTACAGCCCTGTTATCATTATGAAATCTATGTTAAAAAGCCAGGAATGCTGCTGTTTTCAAACTTGTTAACTGACACAACATGCTAAATGTTCTCACATCGGGATTTCCACCCTGTAATGAAATCTCGCCTTGGTCCAGGTGGACAGTAAAGAGCTAGACAGCCACAGTCCCGATTGCAGCAGCTGTGTTTAGTTTATATCAGCACAGGGTAAAGCAGGTTCCTCGTAGAATTATGCATTAATGTACCCTTTCCTTCACACATTGGAAAAGGCTTCCACTTCGAGAGCTAATCTCTTCCGTTACACCCCTAAGGGTTGAAGCATTCTCTGTTCCTGCACATGCTCACTGCCAGACTGCATACAGTCATGCAGAAGGGCAGAGTGGAAATACATAACCACTCTTAAAGGGGCTGCAGCCTGCTACCGCAGAATCATCACAACCTCACATTTAAGACATGATCCAGGACATAAATTAACTGTTTTATGGAAAAGGTATTTTACAACAAATACACAAAGCATCATTTTTATCTATAAGCATGCTAAATGTGTTTTCATCCACATTCAAAACAAAACTGCCTTATAATGGAGCGTTCTGATACTCGGTGTGAGAGGCACACATTTTTTCGCACACTTGGGAGACAAATTGACAAGGCTTTTAACATACGTGGTGATTTCCTCCTTCTCTGGGGCAGTGCTGTCTGTAAAGAGTCGCATCCACAGCTGGACAAGCTCCAGTCTCTACTGGATCCTAACATGTTCAAAAAGACCTCCTTCATTTGATTGTGATGATTATTTAATGCATGCCTGGGTTTGACTCAAATCTTTTAGTGGAGCTTCAGAAAAAATGTGTGCACACAAAGCTAGTGAATTATGATGTTTATATCCAAATAAGCAAAGTATTTCCTTTAATGGCAAAATATGTTCTGAGCCTGAAAGTTGGCTGGACACCCAGATACAGTTGTGACCCAAAAACTGGATAAATGAACTGCAGTTCTAGCTCTTCCACTCCTGGTCTTTGTTCCAACCCTGTTCTAAATTGTTCAATTGAACCCATTAAACCTCTATCCAGACCCTGAAGTAGTTGATTATATTATTTGACCTGTTAAACCTGGAGTGGAATCGCCCTCCAGGACCGTGATTGGACAGCCCTGGATTAAACAAAACAAGAGAAAAATGAAATGTAGCATAGAAGTGGCCAAAAGGATTAAGTATGACAGTAAGAAACTTTCTGGACCCCTAGGAGCCCATCACAATCCGCTCAGCTCAAATCACAATGAACAAAAAATGGAAACCTTACCGGACAGTTCAGACACCTTTCACTGCTTCACTGAAGACCATTCAGTAAGACACCTTTCACTGCTTCACTGAAGACCATTCAGTAAGACACCTTTCACTGCTTCACCGAAGACCATTCAATAAGACACCTTTCACTGCTTCACTGAAGACCATTCAATAAGACACCTTTCACTGCTTCAATGAGGACCATTCAGTAAGACACCTTTCACTGCTTCAGTGAGGACCATTCAGTAAGACACCTTTCACTGCTTCAATGAGGACCATTCAGTAAGACACCTTTCACTGCTTCACTGAAGACCATTCAATAAGACACCTTTCACTGCTTCAATGAGGACCATTCAGTAAGACACCTTTCACTGCTTCACTGAAGACCATTCAGTAAAACACCTTTCACTGCTTCACTGAAGACCATTCAGTAAAACGCCTTTCATTGCTTCACTGAAGACCATTCAGTAAAACACCTTTCACTGCTTCAGTGAGGACCATTCAGTAAGACACCTTTCACTGCTTCACTGAAGACTATTCAGGTGCAGCGTTACTATTCATTCACCACACTTAAATATTTGAATAAAAACATAGTTATTAAATAAATTAGAAGTTCTCTGATTTTTATCTAAGAGAGACAGTGGTTGTGAGGAGGGATATATTTAAGCTGTTTTCAGCCAAAGTGTTTACTAGTATCAATTATCAGACACTGCAGATGTAATAAACACAGAACTGTTTTCAATTCTTAGTATGTGGATTTATCAAAGTACCTGTAAGTGTATTTACATCTATACCCTACTCAAGCATAGGGAGGATCCTGTCTTACTATCTTCCCATGTGAGCACTGTAACATAATAAGACTGCACTTCAATAGATTGTGTCAAATTCAAATAAACCACAACAAAATGTTTATAAACTGCAACCAGGAGACTAAGCAATGTTTCAGAAAGAGTAAAATATTTTTAAAAAGGTGTTTTGTTCAATTTGCAGACCGATTTAACACTTTTATGAAGCGGTTTCAGTTACTGAAAGTCTTCATGGAAAGTCTTTTTTCCATGAAGGCATTGACACCAAAAACAACTTGTCTAAGTTTAACGATAAGCCAATTAATCAAAATACACTGCTTTACTTCATAATGGCAATATACAGTACTTTAAGCAACTTTACTAAGATTTAATGTGTCCATATATATATATATATATATATTGATGTTAAGGCAATCGTTTTACTCCTGTGTACCAGATGGTTCTTTACTATTCTATCATCTAAAAGATAAGCTTTGCTAAATTGCTTTTGCTGCAGAGAACTTTCACTTTTTAAGTTCACAAGGATAACAAAATGAAAATGCCAGAATGAAAACACAAGCACGCTAAACACCAAATAATAACCCTTTGAGGTTCGCTTTGACAACAGATAAAACGCACTGCACAGCTGCTGAGTCAGGGAGCAACACAATTGGACAGCAGATGCTTTGGTTTCCGAGCTGGGTATAAAAGTGCCAGCAGACTGACTCCGAGCACATCACAGCTCCGCGCAGAAACATCACCATGGGCAAGGTAACCGGGGTGTTTTTTCATTTGAAGCTGCAAGACTGATGTAGTTAGTCAGGTAGTTTAGTTGTTGGATAACTTGGATTGTTAGATATATTTTACTCTGGAGCAGGGTCTAATGATCTACTTTAAAAAAATAATGCTTACAAATTGTTTTCTTAGCTTGATGCAGCAGTTTAAACTCATGGATTTTTATGAACAATACACAAATTACAATAACCTGAAGAAAAGTTAACAATAAAAATGAATCAGGAAATGACATATACTGTACATAATGGTATTTATACTAATGTGCAGGGAGAGACATCATCCAGATGCTAGTGCAAGGTTGGAGGGAAAATGGTTCAGATATTCCTATTAACAGTTTAATCATTGTTATAGATCATCTTTTACGAGGACAGGAACTTCCAGGGCCGCCACTATGAGTGCAGCAGCGACTGTGCTGACCTGAACTCCTACTTCAGCCGCTGTAACTCCGTCCGTGTGGAGAGCGGCTGCTGGATGATGTACGAGCGCCCCAATTACATGGGGTACCAGTACTTCATGAGAAGGGGAGAGTATCCCGACTACCAGCGCTGGATGGGGTTCAATGACTCCGTCAGGTCCTGCCGCATGATCCCACAAGTAAGTTCACTGTAGTAAAAAGGTTAAAACTGCGTTAGTAGAACTAGTGGGATTTTGTTTGTCAAGGCTTACTATTAGTGAGTTTAGAAATGTTTAGAGGATAATTCCAATGAGATGGAGCGTCTTGCTTTCATGGGAAGCCACATCCTTATTTATGAACTACGATTCAAAAGCTATTTAAATCCTAGCACCTCAGTAGAACCCTGATTTTTTGGTCAATCCTAGATCCTCAGCAAGCATCTTGTCTGATATTGTCTCCTTGGTGAAATACTCTTATTCTGACAATAGTATTTTAGTTTGGTAGATTGGTATTAATCTGTATACTAAACCTCCTCTTTATTTAAACAGCACCAAGGATCCTACAGGATGAGGGTTTATGAGAGACCTGAATTTGGAGGCCAGATGATGGAGTTCATGGATGACTGTCCCTCTGTCTACGATCGTTTCCGTTACAACGACATTCACTCCTGCAACGTGATGGACGGCTACTGGATCATGTATGAGCAGCCCAACTACAGAGGAAGACAGTACTTCATGAGGCCCGGAGAGTACAGGAGATACAGCGACTGGGGAGGCATGAGCTCCAGGATTGGGTCCTTCAGACGCATCACAGACTACTGATCATTTGAAATATGTGATGTGGACTGTTCCTGAAATAAAAATGAGCTGTTATTGGTAAAGCACAATTGTTTTGTGTATTTGTGTATTTCTTAATGAGAAGAATTATATAATTGCTTTGTCACCTCATTACTGTAGATGGTTAATCACTATGAAGGGCTGAGAATTAATAAGGGGAACATATTTTGACAGATGCATTGAAGGGGTAGCTTAGTGATTGAACCTACTGTATAGTGATAACCTTTGTGTGGTGGGGAAAGCAACTCAATTAACACAGAAATGCAGTTAAGTGCTTTTATATGCTTAAATTGCATATATGAATTCCAACTGCAACATTGCTCGAAACCATCTGATGGAGAAGAGTGTTTACAAAACGAGTCTGGCACTAGACTATAAGATATGGTTAGAAAACAAACACAGGTCATGAAAATGCACTTCAGATAATACAATTTAATAAACATGAACTACTGCTACTACTACTACTGATAATAATAATAATAATAATAATAATAATAATAATAATAATAATAATAATAATAATAATAATAATAATAAATACATAATGTTTATAACAAATGTGATTCAAATGATATTGAAAGCAATGTGATTGTCACTAGCTAACACAAGTTTTGTGCTCCTCTAACAAGGTGGCAGTATTTGAATGACAGATTACTTCTAAAGAGGTGAGCTGGTAAATCTTGATTTTGCAGGCGCAGGCCTGTTTTTGCAGCTGCTTTTTTATTTTTTTATTTTGAGTACCCAATTATTTTAACCCCCAGATTTTCTCACCTATTTGTCCAAATATTAATTCTCTCTCCTCACATCAGCATTTCCCCACACATCTCAGGAGAACTGAACTGAATCTTCTGATCCCACAAACAAGACACTTTCCTCTTTTACACCCTGGAACCCGAGAGGGGATGTCAGCCTGCTATCGGCCTGTGGATGACAAAGGACAGCCCTGTGGGTGTCAGTCTGAGCTCACTATAATTTAAAAGCATGCATGTACTTCGCTATGAAGGTTAAACTACAGTATGATACTGCCCCTTTAACATCTAATCACTCTGTTAACTGGAAAATGTATTTGTTTGTCCGGTTTTAATCAGAGATTAAATTTTGCTCAGGAATAAAATACCACAATTCACTGCAAAGTGAAAATTAGGAAGTGACATCAAATTTATTTCATATCAAACAGATAAAAAAAAAAAAAGATAAGGCAAATTATTGCAGATGATTGGTTTCAGTTGGCTTGATCATGACGGGTGTAATTAACAGGTTTTGTTCCATTTTAATAAATATGTAACAACTTAAAACATGTCAAAGAGAATTACTCTCTTTGACACAGCAGGTGCGTCATTTCAGAAAGATTCTGGCAGGGTCGGTGGCAAAGTTGGGTCAATTGATCATTCTCTGTCACATATAGCAACATGAACGAGAAAAAAAAAACAGGCAGCAATCGGGCCCATTTACAACTAGATAGCGTCTACAGCATTGTTCTTATTCTTAAAATACATTGTACAAATTGTGCAGTGCGAGTATTTAAGGCACGGCACAGGTTTATAACAAACTCAAAAATGGCATTCCACTAGTCTCATTTTATCGTACTAAGGTCTGTAACATTACAATCGTCATTTTCACTGAAACGTTTGTGTTCTAAAAGTGGGTAAATGCTTTAACGCTAACCAAATTGCGTTAAGTGAGCAGTTCACAGCTACAGCTACATTAAACAAATAGTGTTGCCACATCATTCTTTTAAATTGTTTTACAGTAGCAGCGAGGGACATTAGACACTCTCAGATCATTGGGAATGTATTGCACAGGCTTTACAAAAAGAGCCAGGGGTAAGAATGCAGTTTAACTCTTTATTCAAATACATCTCACCAGATTTCAGACATACTTAAAACCGCGAGTTAAGTTTGATACATTTTGTCCACAAAATATGACACTTTGTATCAAACAGAAACTAATGAACATAAACTGCTAAATAAGCAGCACATTCCTATGAATGTCGAAAGTAGAAATATGTGCAAAGTTTTAAATACCAAATAAATAAATAAATAAATAAATAAATAAATAATGTTTACACAGATAACCACGAATAAACTAAAATAAAAGGGAGTAGCGTCTCGCTTTCACCTTGGCAAATTTGCCGACACCAGCCTGTAAGTCTAAAGTTTGTATTTTGTTGGGTTGGCTCGCAATGAACAGCACAGCTCTACACATGAGCCTAAATCTCATTTTCAAATCTATGGTATGTTTGCTTTAGAGCTTACATGTATAAATAATGTTACCTGGACATAAGCAATATTAAAAATGGTTTCTTCCCTCCTTGCTGTCTCGGTGTCGTTTAATTTCTTCCACTTTCTATCTGCTGTGGCAACCAAGGTCTTGGGGGGGGGGGGGGGGGGGGGGCAACTGCCCCCCCTGCCCCATAGCAAATGACACCCCTGCTGCACAGACCTCTTTTTTTACCCAAATTAATGTGTCAATAATCAGCTGGGGCCAACGGTCCAGATAAGCTGTGTACCTGATGTTTTTAGGCATTAAAAAATCTGAAATACACACAAAATTTTAATTTAATGTGTAAAAATGCGCATAGCAATTTTCCTGCCCAGCTTGTCTGCCTCCCCTAACCATTCCACTAACAACAACATCTCCCAGAATGCAATGTCTTCAGTTACTAGGAAACTGTACACAACAAAAAACAACCAGCAAACATTATCCAATCTCTGGCTAGCCCTGTTGTAAGAATAATAACATTTCAAAGCTACACAGGTCCAGCTACAAATCCAACTGGAACCATTGTCAAAGGCAACCACAAAAAAAAATGTGCCTATAATATTAAATGAACTGTTTTATAAATTATTAATGCTTTTCCTTATTTTATTTATATGTATGGCTTTATACTGAAGTTTTAACATGTTCACTGAATTTAGAAGTTAATGTTAAAATATAAGTAATTAATAACGTAATTAATTTGCAGTCAGTGTGATACCTCGAAAAAAATGCGCTAAGCCGATAAAGAACCTTGTAGATCACACTGGTGGTTGTACAGTCAGTAGTTCAAAGTAACACTGCAGTTTAAACGGAAGGCTCTTTGTTAATGCCTACGTCATTACCATTAAAGCTTGGACAGTATTTATCGAGATTACGCATTTTACTCTCTCAGTGTTAAAATTAGAGGGTAAGTTACTCCCAGACCCAAAACCTTATCTGGAGCGCAGGCTGGGGCTTCACATTCTTAGACACAATAACAAGACAGACATCTTAAGTTAATTCACATCATATCAATGCTTTAAGTGCTTGTCATATAAAACATCAATCCCACAAAAATGCCAGAATCAGCACTATTACACTATTATATAACTTGTTGTTTATCGTCTGTTTCACTTTCTTCTACTTCTACTGTATGTGTGCATTGCAATAGACATGCAGAAAATGAATTAAATCTCAGTCAAACTATTATTAAGATAATTTGAATAATGTACCTTTCCAGAATGGCATCATGTGAACTGATGACACACAGACTGTACAGAATTCCTCAAACACAAACCCAGAGACATTGTTACTATCCTTTGTGCCAGTGACAGAAAGGGTGCATGCTTTGCTGACAAGGAACACACAGATCTTTTGTTGTTTGGCAGCAGCACATTCTCTTTAAAAAGCTGATGTGTAAATGTGACTGATTTACATAACAATGCTTGAGTTCTCTCCAGGGTATAAAGGGGAAGCTTCTGCTATCTGGGGTACAGAGTGACCACGGTAATCCAATACAATGGGGAAGGTAAGGCTCACTACAATATTGTGCATCTGTATATTTATTACAAATATTAAACATTATTTTTAATTCAACAAGGTTTCTAATAGCATGCCATTAACTAGCCAAACAAACATTTGTCTATTTTAGATCATTTTCTACGAGGACAGGAACTTCCAGGGCCGCCACTATGAGTGCAGCAGTGACTGTGCTGACCTGCACTCCTACTTCAGCCGCTGTAACTCCGTCCGTGTGGAGAGCGGCTGCTGGATGATGTACGAGCGCCCCAATTACATGGGGTACCAGTACTTCATGAGAAGGGGAGAGTATCCCGACTACCAGCGCTGGATGGGGTTCAATGACTCCGTCAGGTCCTGCCGCATGATCCCCCATGTAAGTTAAGAAGATGAAATTGAGGTCATAATAACTCAGCGGTAACACTATTTACTAAACCTGGATTTAACCATTCTTGTTAGAGGCTCAGGACTCTAAGCTAACATCTCCATGATATGAGTGTACTTAACCTCTTATCTAGTTGGACTGTGGTATATTCTAGTTTTAGAAAGTGTCCATGACAGGGCTGCCCATTTCTGGTCCCGGTTTAACAGGGGAAATAAAATAATGACCTGCTCTGGGACCAGAATGTTCCTTGAATTGGTTCAATTAAACAATTGAGAACACCACTGGAACTTGGTTGGCCAGCTTTGTCTATATCCACTGTATAATAAAAGCTCTGGCCTATATGTAATCCTGGGGTGTTGATATTATTTTCCTGCTGGTAAGTCTGATGAATTGTGTTACTTCGAAACAGCACCAAGGATCCTACAGGATGAGGGTTTATGAGAGACCTGAATTTGGAGGCCAGATGATGGAGTTCATGGATGACTGTCCCTCTGTCTACGATCGTTTCCGTTACAACGACATTCACTCCTGCAACGTGATGGACGGCTACTGGATCATGTATGAGCAGCCCAACTACAGAGGAAGACAGTACTTCATGAGGCCCGGAGAGTACAGGCGATACAGCGACTGGGGAGGCATGAGCTCCAGGCTTGGGTCCTTCAGACGCATCACAGACTACTGATCATTTGAAATATGTGATGTGGACTGTTCCTGAAATAAAAATGAGCTGTTATTGCTGAAGCACAATCCTTTTGTGTATTTCTTAATGTGGTGAATTATATAATTGCTTTTCCCTCTCATTACCTTATAAGATGGTTATTCACTATGGGGGGCAGCGAATTAATAAGAGGAACTTATTTTGACAGATGCATTGAAGGGGTATCTTAGTGATTCAAACATACAGCTTAAACTCACACAGTGCTATACTTTTTACTGGTACATAATGAACACAGAGTGACATACAGAACAGTCAAGAAACAAAAGAAATTACATGAAATAAAGTAACATTTTTATTATGAAGCAATAATAATGCTAATTGTCCACAAATTCAGACATGCAGAAGCCCATGTCTATTTCTTATGAGAACACAGTGCTTCTACAGTGCAGGTTGAACACAGAGTTACCTAGGACTGGTGTAGGTCATCTTAAAATTGCTGTTATGAACTGCTAAGCATTTTTTTAAATATTGTATTAATTTATTACAAAAAACATGCTATTTACCGTAAATGTGTTTAGAATGCCAACAAACACAAATATTTGTCAACACATATATGTGCATAAAAAAGCAGCTTCCGTCTTTTTCCCGAGAAAAAACTAAAATCAGTGCACAATGAGAACTTGCATACTAACAAAAAAAAACAAAGACAGGCTCCATCCCTCATAGATTCCTTCTTCAATTTCAGTATCTCCCATATGGTATTTATAATGGACATTTTTATTGCCTGCATGCAGTACCTTACACTTTTCTCTATTAAATGTCATTTGCCATGTGTCTGCCCAGTTCTGAATGCTGTCTAGACCATTTTGAATGACTTTTGCTGCTGCAAAGTATTTGCCACTCCTCCTATTTTTGTGTCGTCTGCAAATTTAAGAAGTTTGCTTTCTATACCAGAATCTAAATCATTAATGTAGATTAGGAAGAGCAGAGAACCTATTACTGAGCCATGTACAGTAGTTATGCACTGCTAAATTGTGTACATATATGCATGCAATTACTCCTACAAACCCCCTGATCTTAAATCACAATAGATTTAGCACATGTGGGTTTTGCTACAAAAGTTATTCTACTAAAGTTAAGGAAGACTTGACTGACTTGAATTGACAGTGGAACTGTAAGATTCCCAGAAGTAGAGTCAGAGTGTGTTTCACTACGTGTTAATAAAGCAATCATGTAAGGTACATAAGTAGGGCCTCTGATTTTTTGGTTTTAACTGATAAACACCAGTAAAACACCCCACATACAAAAAAAAAAAAACATACGAATATGCCCGTGACCATGAGGATTGAGTTGAGGAAGACAGCAAAGGAAAGAAGGTACTAGTTTGCAAGTACTGTTGAGTTACTATACATATTGTGCCAGGGAAAAATCCCAAGAATGCTGGAAAGGAACTGAAAACAATAATCTCATACAGTAGATAAAAAGTGAAAGCCCTGAAAAAAAACATGATTTAAGGGTATCTACATAAAACTCGAAAATAACTAAAAATAAACACAGATAAATGAAATGAATAAACACCGAAAAACAGAAGCCCTATATACAGTACAAGATAGAAGCATCCATTTTAAAGATTAGGCTTTACATTTTTTCAGATTGTATAAAGAATACATTAATTTTCTACATTAACAATATGAACCGTAAGAACCTTAATAGTCTTGTGTCACCAACCCCAGCCACTGTTTTGTAAAAATAAATATATGGCTCAAGCCAAATCATTGTGAACACACATAATGAAGCCACATTCCTGACAGGTGCACCATGCTGTAATGTGTGAATGGAAGCCAGCAGCCTTTGCAACTCCCAGTCAATCACTCTCTGATCAGGTGATTATGTGATTCCCAGGATTCCATTCAACAGAACGTTACGATTATTCAGAGAGCAATCTGGAGATGCGTCTCCTATAAGCCTGAGTGAATATAATTCCTGTATATTCAAATGCTTGTTTCCCAATAAGCCTATTTCTTTTTAAGCCAGGAATCTGTTTGAATTATGTCTGTGAATATTTGTAGCATGTTACTTTTTGTTTGATTGCATTACTTTGCATGTTTTAAATGAGGGTATCTTGGGTGCGGCTATTAGGCATTTAGCTACAATTCCATGTGGGGATTAAGAGGGGAGCCTGAGATTGGTAAAAGACAAACACATCTCGCTCCCCAAATCAAATCACACCTGTTATACAGTGTCCAACTAAAAACCACATAACTTTTGCTGATGTTGGTATTATTAACTAATCAGCATCTAGGAGGAGAACCATTTAAAAAAACAGGCACAAAGAAAACTGAACACAGGCCTGTGTGAAATAAGCATTCTGGAAGCTCCTCTATTTAGCTTTCTTTGCTGCAGATATATGAATGAGCACGCAGGCACGTTAAACCCTAAATAATAATAACCCTTTGAGGTTCGCTTTGACAACAGATACATCGCACTGCACAGCTGCTGAGTCAGGGAGCAACACAATTGGACAGCAGATGCTTTGGTTTCCGAGCTGGGTATAAAAGTGCCAGCAGACTGACTCCGAGCACATCACAGCTCCGCGCAGAAACATCACCATGGGCAAGGTAACCGGGGTGTTTTTTACTCAGTTTCAAGCTGCAAGACTGGTTTATTTAGGTTTTTTTTATTTATTTAATCATTTCATTTAAATTAAACTCCAAAACTCAAAGCTGCAGTAGATTCAAACCTTGAAATTAGTTTTTGACTGGTAATCCTAAAGAACTTGCTGATCATTGCTCCAAACCAGTACGAGGCAAAGCTTATGGTGTGATAACATTTCCTCATTTATATATCATTCTTTTCGTGTTGGTAATATTTTTTTTATACCTTTATACCATTAACTTACTGTTAAGGTTTGAACTTTATTAGTGGCAGCAATGTGATCAGAAAATGAAGGGAAGTAATAAACTAGCCAATCTTATACACCAAAATAGCTACAATGATACAAATCCACTGTATAGTCAATCCTCATTACACAGTTAATGGTCAGTCTTGTTGATGAAATTGCCTATTGCATTGGACAGTCAGGTGTTACATCTACTGCAATTCACTGTAAATTTCTTAAAGGAACACTTGTTAATTTCTTTTTTTTTTTGCAAGGTGAAGCCAGAATGACAGTTAATATTTAATCAAAAAGCACACCTTAAAGTATTTTAACATAGTGTTTGTGATGCACAGGTTTTTTACATTTTCTTCTTTCTTTACCTGCAGATCATTTTCTACGAGGACAGGAATTTCAGTTTCAGTCCTGACTATAAATGCACAGCATAGATAATAAAAATTGCTTTCTTATTCCTGCAGATCATCTTTTACGAGGACAGGAACTTCCAGGGCCGCCACTATGAGTGCAGCAGCGACTGTGCTGACCTGAACTCCTACTTCAGCCGCTGTAACTCCGTCCGTGTGGAGAGCGGCTGCTGGATGATGTACGAGCGCCCCAATTACATGGGGTACCAGTACTTCATGAGAAGGGGAGAGTATCCCGACTACCAGCGCTGGATGGGGTTCAATGACTCCGTCAGGTCCTGCCGCATGATCCCCCATGTAAGTTAAGGAGATGAAACTGTGGTTTTAATAGCTCAGCAGTGCATACTAAACCTGGCTTCAACAATTCTTTTTAGAGGCTCTGGTCTCTAATTCCTGAGCTCACCCTGCTGTGTTAGAAAGATTTGTTATTAATCAACAGCATTAAGCAGCAATAATATTTTCTTCATGGTTGGGATTCAAGGATAAAAAAGATTCTACCTGAAATGATTTTCTATCTCTTCCACACATAAGTAGATCAGACTAGTACACCATGTACCTCATTTTTACACATTCTCCTGTGCGCCGCTACCAGAGGGAAGAGCCTTCAGTAAGAGGGCACTCCATTACAAATTAGATTTTTTTTTTTTACATTTTGTCACTAGGATGTTATCACATCTGCAGGACTAACATAACTTTTACAGTCTCAATGGAGATGAAAGTTCATTGTTCAGTCCACATGCAGCAGCTTTGTTTGGCAGGTTGGTATTATCTGCTGGAATAACACTTCTATTTATTTATGTATTTAACAGCACAGGGGATCCTATAGGATGAAGATATACGAGAGAGAAAATTTCGGAGGCCAGTCGATGGAGTTCATGGATGACTGCGAGTCTGTCTCCGATCGTTTCCGCTATCAAGACATTCACTCCTGCAACGTGATGGACGGCTACTGGATCATGTATGAGCAGCCCAACTACAGAGGAAGACAGTACTTCATGAGGCCCGGAGAGTACAGGAGATACAGCGACTGGGGAGGCATGAGTTCCAGGATTGGGTCCTTCAGACGCATCACAGACTACTGATCATTTCAAATATGTGATATAGTCTTATCTGTTACTGAAAATAAAAAATAAACTTTCCTTGATAAAATACGTCTTTTTTTTATTAGCCTTATTCAAATAGGTCAGAAGAGTTTGGAACAAGCAAGTGTAGGACTATTTGTTTGAAAGCTGTTCCCATGTGGAGCACTAGCTGGCTGATGAACAATGCTTTTTGGTTTAGAACTTAATGATAATACTTCATGTTCTAAATATTGAACGCGTCTGGGAATTTTAATCAAAGTTCTAAATGGTTTAAGATTTAACACCCCTTCCATTGCAAACCTGGAACCTCAAGGAACAAAAAGAACTTCCACCTCCACCAAGGTGCAAACAAAATGGGTAGACACATAAAAAGATTTATAATTCATGTGCAATGACACTTAAGGAGGTGTGCAACCAATTCTGCTTGTGTCAGATATAGGCTTTGCCATCACTGATTAATTATGCATATGTGTCACAGAGTTCAGTGGAGCTGTCCCTACAGTATATTAAATGTGAGTGGATGCCTCATAATAGCTTGAACCCATACCTCAAGTTCTCATATCTTTGGGTGGTGTATCATTCTTGTTTTAGCATAGTTTCTGTCCCATTCCTCCCCTTTTGCCTGTACGGTTGTTCCTATTCCCCTTGGGGCTCTGTGTGTGGATGCCTCACATGTTCCCAGCAGCCAGGCCAAATGAGGTTTCCCTGCTAAAAAACGTGTCTTCTTCATTTCTAAAGTGACTTATAAGCCGTATCGAAATAAGACAAAACGGGAAGTAAAGTTAGAACTGTTTGAAAGCTGTTCCCATGTAGAGTCCTAGCTAGCTTTAACACAGATGCTTCATGGTTTAGAACCTATTGACAACTTGTCATGCTGTAAATAAAAAATACAAAGTTCTGAATCATGTTTTCTACGGTTTAACACCCCTAGTCACCTAGTCCCTCAACCACATATAAAAGATATAAAAGAAACTGTCTTTGCATCTCGCCAACGTATTTGCCACCAACCCAGTCTCCTAATTCACTGTTAACCCCATTCTCTATATCAGGGGTCTCCAACCCTGTTCCTGGAGAGCTACTGGGTCTTCTGGTTTTCGTTTCAACTGAGCTCTCAGTTACTTAATTGCACCAATTAATGGTTTAGTTAGTCAAGATTAGCAGGTGTTCCAGATCTTTAGCCATTGATGACATAGACACCTATGAAACCTGAAGATTTGGGGCTCTCCAGGACCAGGGTCAGAGACCCCTGTTCTATATGGTCTCATTTGATCTAATTAGCAGGTAATCAGACATTCAACTTTTTCCTATTTTACTTGTTGTCCCTGTGCTTCATATGAATCAGTATTCATTTAGTTATATTAATTATATTTTGTATGGGTTGTCATTTTCTGTAAAGAGAGGAACATGCTTATTTAGGTGGCAACAAAATAGTGCAGTAAATATGTACACAACCCATTGGTGCCATCTACTGGTTTACCACTGCCTCTAAATATTCTGAACCATTCAGAACAAAATCGAAAATAAATAGTTATGAAAGAAAACAAAAGCACTTTGAATAAAATACCATGTATAACTGCAGTAAACAGCAAAAGGTAGTTCCTCAATAGAATTTTAGAGAAGGTTAAAAAAAAGAATGTATTCAATTAGCAATGTTTTTTATTATGAAAAGTTAACACACAGCACTATTAACTTATGCAAGGTATGGCAGTTTTAAATGTTTTTTTGACCTAAGGTATCACTTTCATTTTCATGTTAAAATTGAAAAGCTTATAAAAAATGTAATAAAAGACCTGCTGCATATGAAATGAGAAGTTTGGAATAAGCATAGGCGTAGGAACCGCAGGGGCCAAGGGGGGGCCAGGCCCCACCAATATTTTGTTTTGGGGGGCTAGATTATCTTTTGCCCCCCCCCCCAATAATCACAGGAAACTAAATCCGTTGGGCGCCACAGAAATTGGCATCACAATTATTTATTTATTTTTAACATTTTGCTAGTCCCAGGGAAATAACGGTAATTTGCTGACACGCACCTTAAGAACAACCAATGAGAGTGGTATAATGAGACCGGAAATCACAACACGCCTTTGTTCACTTGCAAGGAAGTCTTCTTGAAGATGGTTGCCTGGCAACAGTTCAATGACGAGCTAAGGTATGTATTTTACTATTTTTCTTAAAGAGGAGAATATTTAGACTACTAATGCGCATTAGTCTACATGTAAGCCCCTTGCAGACAAATAGTAAATAGCTCTGAGAATGTTTAATTTTAAATAATATAATATACATTTTTCTTTTTGGGTGATATTTCAGGAGACGTTATGAGCCTAATTTGTTAAACAAGTTACTGCCATCGCAGATAAGATACGGTGTCACAAAAGCAGTTTTAAGTACTAACTGTATCCGCAGACTTCCTTAGTTTTTTTTTCTTTGCTAAGTAAGTCATCATTATTATGATGCCTTATCCATGGCGACTTCCAGGGTTTTTCAAGCATTAAAATTATTATGCACCTGTAAGCATATTTCTCTTATTTTTCATTCCATTTTTTCTGTACTAATTTCAATATTAAATGCCTGAAACAAATTTCCTGAGAAAATGTAATCGGGTTGATCATTAAATTTCATAAACTGTGGGTAATTATATCATTTCATACATGACATGTTGTTACAGATAACTGAAATATGGCCCAGTAGCATAGAGGCAAAGGTGGGGAGCAACACACCTTGTTAAGCTTTGGAATTAAACGCACTCTAAGAAGCATCAAGACCTGCTTGAGGACCACCATGACTCAACAGCATCTGAGCCACTGTATGCGGTTGCATATATTTAAACAGAGAACTGACTTGTGCCTGACAAATATTGCCAGTATGTTTGTCAGTGTCAATGAGAGGAGACACGATGTTTTTGGTTAATTCATTTTCTGCAAATGTATGAAGCACTTTGCACTTTAACTTTCCCTTTTACTGTGTTTCATCACAATTGGCCCTGGGACGACTTCTTATGTATTGCTATGTATTCCTTTATTATATTACCATTTATATGTTTAATTGACAGTATTAAAATGATACAGTACCTCATTTACACAGAACAGATAATAAAAACTAAAGAAAAACAGTGAATATGCTTTGACTTTTCATAGTGTAAACACAATGCTCTCTGTGGTCAGTAAAATAGCCTTCACTCCACTGTCAAACAGCATAGGTCAGGTTTTCCAGTGGTTTCCATGGCTAGCGTTTTCATCTTAGAATTCAAAAGGAGTTGACTAAAAATGTTCAACAAGCAATTTAGGGATTTACAATTATGTTACCTTTTGACATATACAATGTGGTTTTACAAAGTAAAGGCAAACAAAGGGAAACTTTTCAGGACAGCAACAATAAAGTACTGCTGACATAGTACATCTGGAATCTGCATACTTTAGCATGCAGGGTATAAAAGAAGCCAGCTCACTGCTTTCCATATAGCATCCTGTGCACTGAAACGGCAATATGGGAAAGGTAACTTCTTTTTATTACATTTTAAAGGTTTGTATATAAATGCAGATGAACAACATTAAGGAAGTGGAGATGCTAATGAGACATCTGAGGTTGAAAAACGACTGCCTATCCTGAAATAAACTTCACTAATCCGAGGAAGAGAGCACAGATTCAATGCAATGTGCAAGCATCTTGACATCAGCATTGAGAAGGAAAATAGGACGTCAGAGCATTGGCGCCTGATTTTGTGTGAATTTGAGGAATTAAGTGTGAAGCAGCAGATTGTAAGTAAAATGTTAACATTTTTGTTTTATAGATCATCTTTTACGAGGACAGGAACTTCCAGGGCCGCCACTATGAGTGCAGCAGCGACTGTGCTGACCTGCACTCCTACTTCAGCCGCTGTAACTCCGTCCGTGTGGAGAGCGGCTGCTGGATGATGTACGAGCGCCCCAATTACATGGGGTACCAGTACTTCATGAGAAGGGGAGAGTATCCCGACTACCAGCGCTGGATGGGGTTCAATGACTCCATCAGGTCCTGCCGCATGATCCCCTATGTAAGTTCCTTGGAATTTTTACAGTATTTAAAGAATCGATAAATATCTACACTAGAAATTCACATTTTCTTTTTAAAAGTTTCTAAAATAATATACTTTTTTTTCTCCAAAGCATTGCATATTAAAAATGGAAGAGCAAGTGATTTACAAACACTTTACAATTTCACAGTGTCACTAATTATTATTGAAAGAAAACCCTGAGGCTGTCTAAAGTTTATTGCTTGTTATATTAAAAAATGACTCATAGCATTGTGAGTTCTACTACCTACATTTATGTTTGTGTAACCGTTCACAGCACCAAGGATCCTACAGGATGAGGGTTTATGAGAGACCTGAATTTGGAGGCCAGATGATGGAGTTCATGGATGACTGTCCCTCTGTCTACGATCGTTTCCGTTACAACGACATTCACTCCTGCAACGTGATGGACGGCTACTGGATCATGTATGAGCAGCCCAACTACAGAGGAAGACAGTACTTCATGAGGCCCGGAGAGTACAGGAGATACAGCGACTGGGGAGGCATGAGCTCCAGGATTGGGTCCTTCAGACGCATCACAGACTACTGATCAATTGAAATATGTGATATAGTCTCTTTCTGAAAATAAAAATGAGCTTTCCTTGCTAAAACAGTTGTCTTTTTTAATTTATAATTTGATTAGCAAGCCCTATACAAAAAGAGATCCATTATCCTTTAACTGTTGATGAGAAGGTGAATGTTGAGGTAGAAAACATTGTGGGTTGGAACTTCATAACAACAAAGCATGTTGTAAGATTTAACACCTCTTATCCCTCCACCACAAACTTGTGGCAGCTTCCAGATACCAAAATACTTGTCTTACTGGCATGACCATATAACCCATTTTGACTCCTCATTATGGTTTTGTTTCCACTTTCTCCACTCTCAGCTGGTCTTCACCTCAAGTGGGTTGACTCCCTTATAAGCTTTCTGTCTGCCTTGTTTTGGCTACACCTTGGCAAGACCATATCTGAATCAGAAGATTATATCAGCATAAAACGCAGTGGTGGAAAATCCAATTGTCCTGAAGTCTGTGCTGATTTTGTAATTATTTTATTATCATCTATAACTATTAACCCTTTCAGTCCTCAACCCTAACCCTAACCCTTGACGTCCCTCTTTATCTGTATGTTAACATATGCCGTCAGAAATCACGTTGGAACCTCACGGGACTCCCAGGTCCCAGTATGAGCTAGTGTATAAATATATGAAAAAAAAAAAAGTTGTCCTGTTCTCATATATGCTCAATAAAGACTTCCTTTTCGAATTATTGAACTTAATTCCGACAAAAATAATTCAGGACTGAAAGGGTTAAACAGTCAGTAGTGCTTAATTTTGAAATACTAGTTACCTAATGGGCAATCAGGTTCCCCCTTAATCAGTCTGAACTAATACAGCTTGTTGTACAGCCAGCAAACAGTATTACCTATGAATACCAACCTAGGGGAAGGGATTTTAAACCAGCACAAGTAACACCTGGAACATCCACGATGGGGGCCAAAAGGAAGTAAAAGAGAGGAGATATTTCTGAAGTGATCAACAAACAAAGAAGCGCCTCCGTTTCAGTCTCAGAACAGGGTTTCTAAATCAGCTGATTTAAACAGAAGGAATTGGATCTATAGTTGTTTAATCTTTTGCTGTAGCGGAAGAGTTGTAGAAAACAATGTGTGTATCTGGGGCTGAAAATCAGGCACATAGTTGCGGGACAAGGAGGCATTCATGACAACAAAGCATGTAAAATAGCATAGATCCTGCATCACGTCCAAGCCCTGGATGATTCAAGCATCCTTTCACAATATCCAGGAAGGGTACTAAAGCAGTACTCGACTCCAACATCTTACATACTTTACTGTAAAATTGACTTTTGTCATTTTTTTAATTATAGATTATATTTTCAGGTCGTCATTGTAAATGAGAATTTGTTCTCAATTGACTCGTCTGAATAAATAAAGGGTTTGTTTGATTGAAATCTGGAACATATATGTATATATGCATCTCATGTTAGGGTATTATGGGTTATAGATGTATGGAACAGAAGCTTGTCTTTGAGTGGCTGAGAGGAAGCCATTTACCGCCAATAATGGGGTGGTTTCAGACGGGGTTTAATACATTGAAATGCAATTAAAAATACCTTAAATCTTACAATTGCAATACAAATGCGTGCACCACCATTGCATTTAAATACAAATGCAAATTCAACTGAGACTTTATAAGTGATTATTCAAATGCAGTTGTCAAAATATATACTGAAATGCCTCACCAATAATTGCAAAAGGAACACTTAATCAAAACATAGAAGCTTTTCTCTATCAATTCAAACTGCTCCCTATTATAACAAATGCCTTTAATCATGCTCTGCGTGTAATTAGCTGTGTTCTGAATTGACTTCAAACATTGGTAAGCTCTCAGTTAACCCTGCCATTACTTTAACAATGTACCCCTAACAGCAGTATCATTAATTGCACTTGGAGTTGGTTAAACAGTAACATTTGATAAATGCATTTGATAGATTATTCAAATGCGTTTGTCAAAGGCATTTGAAATTGATTAAATACATTTTGTCAAATGCAAATACTTTGCAAACTGATTAAAATGCAAATGTTAATGCTTTGTATATTTCTTAAACACATTTAGATGCAATTATACACGAGGACAGTTTGGAATACTTCAGGCCTTTCAACACATAGCGTAATACATTCTAGTACATTTTACCTGTCTCAGGTAGCTTTCATAGAAGAACTACACTAACCAGAATGCATTGGGGCAAGAGTTGAAAAGCCTGAACTGTCGTTGTGTACGTGGAGTCATATGGTAACCCTAACTTGAACCCAGCACTGATTTCAGCACCAACCAATCACCTGTCTAAAACAAAACCAAAAGATGGTTTTGTGTTACATTGATGAGATGTCCTAATTGTGAAAGGTAGATTGTTGTTTGTTGGTTACATTCTGCCTGATTTTCTTCTTTATAAAAGTAGCAGCCATAGCAGAATACCTTCTGTCCTTTCTGACTAAACTGACAAAGTGGTCATTAACTGCCAAGAATGGTCCAATTACCTAACAATAATTGACCAACATTGACCACTATCAACATACCTAGCACATCACGGTCCTTTACAGTCTCTTAATGAAAAGTCTTTCAGTTTCCTTTTTTGCAACCATTTTAGTGCAGGATATAGTGAAAGTGTTCACGTTCCTGACACTGGGCCTGTGCCTGTTTACCTCAGTTCACAATGCTCAGTTAACTTACAATATTACATAAACAGGGTCAAGTTAGTGATACAGCCTCAGTAATGGTTTGTGTGTAGGAATTTAATACACTTAGAGGTGGGATATGCACTTAAACGATAGACTCTATCAACTAAAGTCACACTTTACATTAGGTGTCTCTAAATATACTGTAATACACTGTAATGTCATGCATGCATTGTAATAATATTGCAATTAGACAGTGGCATGTGTAAGTACAGTGTCATTACAAAAGGTGCTAGCAACTGGCAACATTTTTCATTTTCTAATTAAACAGGTTGTTAAATCTAACTGCAGTGTGATTACAGAGTCGTTTGACAATTAATGTAAAGAGTTACCAAAATTATAATGCATAAACATGCAATTTGAATAAATACATTAAAGAAACACAGAGAAAACATTGAATTTAGAGATAATAATGTGTATTTTTCGTAAATTTATTTATTTGTGCATAAGATATGTGCTTTCACTCAAATATCAAAGTTGGAGAGCGCAGGCTTTAATTAGGCAAATGCTTCTTCAACATACCCTATTCAAACTACTAAAATAGCTACTGGTGAAATATACCCTATCAAAACAATCTGAAAGCAGCTGTACCTTTTCAGAACAGCATCATGTGAACTGATGGCACACACACTGTACAGAATTCCCCAAACACCAACCCAGAGACATTGTTACTATCCTTTGTGCCAGTGACAGAAAGGATGCATGCTTTGCTGACAAGGAACACACAGATCTTTTGTTGTTTGGCAGCAGCACATTCTCTTTAAAAAGCTGATGTGTAAATGTGACTGATTTACATAACAATGCTTGAGTTCTCTCCAGGGTATAAAGGGGAAGCTTCTGCTATCTGGGGTACAGAGTGACCACGGTAATCCAATACAATGGGGAAGGTAAGGCTCACTAAAATATTGTGCATCTGTATATTTATTACAAATACTAAAAAGAAGATAATAAAACATTATTTTTAATTGATCCAGGTATCTGACAGCATTCCATTAATTTGTCTATTATAGATCATTTTCTACGAGGACAGGAACTTCCAGGGCCGCCACTATGAGTGCAGCAGCGACTGTGCTGACCTGCACTCCTACTTCAGCCGCTGTAACTCCGTCCGTGTGGAGAGCGGCTGCTGGATGGTGTACGAGCGCCCCAATTACATGGGGTACCAGTACTTCATGAGAAGGGGAGAGTATCCTGACTACCAGCGCTGGATGGGGTTCAATGACTCCGTCAGGTCCTGCCGCATGATCCCCTATGTAAGTTTCATTCTCATTGCTCTAATTTTGTGCCAACAAAACCTTTGCACTGGAAACGTATTGTACCTGTAATCCTAAACAGAAATGTTTCATAGATGCTTCCTTCAGATTCTTAGATCACCATTCTGAAAGAAAATAATCAAATGTTGGGGAGAGTTTAGATTCAAATAGCACTGCAATTGTGTTTTCATAAACATTCGGGATAGTTATAGAAGAACGTCAGCAGCCTAATTAGAGACAGTGGATTAGCACATCATGATAGAAAATCAGTGAAAACGTGTATTGTGTTTGTTACAGTTGCTTTTTAAAGGACCAGTGTGCTGGGGAGTTCCTGTGCTTGGGAACACAATGCAGGAGTCAGAAATGTAGCATGTGAATGTTTGACTAGAGGCAGAATGTCTTCTCAAGGTGCATCTGTGATACTTCTGGTCTGGACCCCTGGGAAGTGTCGACTGCTTTGTTTTCAATCAGTTCTCTAATTATTATTATTATTATTATTATTATTATTTAAACAGCACCAAGGATCCTACAGGATGAGGGTTTATGAGAGACCTGAATTTGGAGGCCAGATGATGGAGTTCATGGATGACTGTCCCTCTGTCTACGATCGTTTCCGTTACAACGACATTCACTCCTGCAACGTGATGGACGGCTACTGGATCACGTATGAGCAGCCCAACTACAGAGGAAGACAGTACTTCATGAGGCCCGGAGAGTACAGGAGATACAGCGACTGGGGAGGCATGAGCTCCAGGATTGGGTCCTTCAGACGCATCACTGACTTCAACTAAATTTGTAAATTGTATTTACAAAATGTGACAAGACTGAACTAAAATAAACATTAACTTAATGTTCCTCCAAAACCATTTCTTTCCTGTTATTAAGTGGTATGACTAATATGAGAAAGCTTGAATTCACACCCCCACCATAGACATTCAAGGAATAATTGAACGTAAATTTAATATCAATTGTATATCTATTAAATATTAATCTAACATTAATTTAATATGCAATTGCATATCTATTTAATATTAATTTATGCCATGCAATATAAAGTGTTACCGCAATGACTGTTCAAGAATAATAATAATAATAATAATAATAATAATAATAATAATAATAATAATAATAATAATAAACTACCGGTAACTGAAACAGTAATCATTACTGGGACTGTTATCCCAGTTTACTCATTGAGATAAGCAACAATTAATGTTTCTAGCTATAGCTAGAATGGTTACCAAGTGCCTCCCACATTAAACATACCCTTTGTATACCAGTGCATGAGGATTATTTTATATGGTTCAAGGCAGGGTTGCTGATCAGGCAGGCCTATTGTTCTCATATTACCAAATAGCAAAACAAAATCCTAATTGCACATTGTATTAAAGAACAGAAAGCTAGGGAGTGCAGCAATCAAGCTGAAGGCAGGTACCTGCACATCTTGGTGCCTGTTGATCTCTGGCAGAGCTGGAATCCTCTAGTATGATGTCCCATGTTCAAGGTGCCTGCTCACATTAGTTCCTCCATCCCCCTTTCTGACCACATAAGCTGCTGTGCTTCACCTCTTTCTTCTTCCCTAACGTATACAATATGTGTATCCTAGTAGACTAGGTTAAAGTTAGGGTGTAGTTTTTTTTCATATTCACAAATATCACTGAACATTATCAGCATTAGTTTGTGAATCTAAATGCAATATCTTTGTTTCAACAAGACTGTCTACAGGTGGTGGCAGTAAACAAACAGGCAGTAAAGCAGAAACTTTCAAAATGCATTTAGCTCTAATAAATAATAGGGCCATGTTCATGCATATCATGTCGTTAGAAAAATTAATTGTCGGAGGCTTAATTAATATCCAACTTAATGTGTTTTTTTTCTGGTTTGTGTAAAGTTTTTTAAATAATTTAAACAAAATAATTCCGTAAAATTGTACTTGACCTGCGTTTACATTCGCTATATTGGTCTCAAATGTGCAGTTTTTAAAGACGACGTCTTTGTCATGTCGAGATGTCTTGTGCTGATGTCAATATTATCAACTCCTCAGCCACTAGGAGGAGATCCATTCCATTCTCCCCCGGCTTAATCAAAGCTTGTCATTGAGTGTAAACACAAGCGTGTGTCCACTAATCCAGGCTCTGGAGTTTCAGCTCCGGGCTCCTCATCTCAATCACTCACTTTCCAAGGGCTGGATGCAAATCGCTAACCTCACAGGTCAAAACAAATGTCTTACCATTCAGCCACAGAGCTTGTTCTCTGGTTGAGATGTCAGTATTACTAACACGTCAGCTGCTAGGAGGAGATCTGTTACACAGGTTAAATAGATTGTCCCAGAAGTGTATCTCAGTATTCAATGATTTTATATTTGATACCCTGACCAAATATACTGCTGATAATCCAACAATATTTTTTCAGTCATATTTGTATTATTTTCATCCTTACCTTCACATTTTTTCTCACAGGCAGTTATTCCAGTTCCCAAAGCTAGTACCACCAGTTCGAAGATCACATTAAAAGCACCCCAGTGATTTTTTGAAGCTAATTGACACACGTTTCATACGATGGGACCAGAGTAAGGACGGATATGTAAAAAGCCATTATACACAGCTGTAACAATTACTATATTTACACAATTATTGTTTTGAAATTCAGCTTTTATTAGGGAGCTCCCCTAAATCCCTTGTTTAGAAAGATCCAGGGTGTTAATGCTTGTGACAGGGTAGCCGTCTGCCGTGTGGGTGCGTGCATTCGCTGCTGAGTGACAGGCAGGAGATTGAGGTTGAAGTTGATAAACCCCGCAGGTGAACAGGATTTATTTACATACCAACACACTGAACAGCTCAAGTGACACTACCAGCAATGGCAGCGCACGGAGCACATACAACACAGTGTACGAAACCTTTGGTGGGATCTACAATATCTGAACTAATCTGCTCTGTTCAATAATAAACTAACATTGCTGAAGAGCTTGATCATGGCAGATAAACAGTTAGGGCAGATATGCGAAGGATTGATATGAGATGGATTACTGTACTTCAGATACTGCTAGCCAAATTTGTTTAGGTATTAACTTTAATATAACTAATATTAAACCATTCAGAAAAGTTTAAGTTACATAGAGTGCATGCAGTTTAGTAAGTTATACAAAACACTGTGATCAAGATTAACACAGCAACACAATGTTCAGTGCTATTAATAGAGCACATATATAGACACACTATTAATGTTAAATATATATACTTTATACACTAAAGAAAGTGTGTGAGCAAGACTGCATGACATGATCAGTTTGCTCAATTCCCTTTTTTAACAGTGACATCAGACTTCTTTAATTTGGTGTCATCAAACTGGATCAAAGGGAAATCAAACATTCTGCTGATATGCACATCAGGGTCATTTAGATAACAATAGCTTGCCCTACTCTGCACATTCTGGTCACAGGTATAAACTTGTGCTGTCCAGCATTGGTATGGGTTGTGAACAATAATCAAAAATGGGGAAGGTAAAATGAAGCATTCTGATAAAGATAGATATTTACATAGATGTTTTGCTATCAGCAGCTACAGCCCCAATTACATGGGGTACCAGTAAGTGCTGACCAGGGGAGAGTACCCCGACTATCAGCGCTGGATGGGGTACAATGTCCAATTACCAGAAATGTAAGCCACTTTGGTTGCATGATATTATCTGCTATTCCAAATGTAGTATATTATATAATTTATTTGCAAATAAATCATTTAGTTTTGTCTTATCAATCATGGATATTTAATTTTTTGAAGAGCAAGAATATAAATATTCAAGTCTTAGGGGGAAGATTTCATTTCTGCAATTACTTTTTCATGAAGCAATGCAGAACTAAGACCATAATTTGTGATGGCGTGTTATATTAGGTTGTTAATTATTGATGGGAAAGTATAAAAAATTATATATATATATATATATATATATATATATATATATATATATATATATATATATATATATATATATATATACACACACATACACACCAAAAGTAATATAAAGCTTCATGCTACTAGTGGTAAACTGCGACAATATAATAACTAGTACAGAAAAGAGACCACAAAATTTAAATCCTAAACTAGGATTGGTACTGTTTAGATTATAATTGGGATTTAATACACATTTGCAGTACTCTAATATTATGCTGACTTCCTTCCTCTAGGTTTATGGGAACACCTATAAAATCAGGGTATATGAGAGACCCGAGTTTGAAGGCCAGAGGGAGGAGCTTGCCGAGGACTGCTCCTCTGTTTTTGATACCTTCCAGTTCCAGGAGATCAGCTCCTGCATTGTGATGGACAGCGCCTGGGTGTTCTACGAGCAGCCCAACTATAAGGGGCGCCACTACTTCCTGGAGCGAGGGGAATACCTCCGCCACAGCGACTGGGGGGCAACCTCCCCCACCGTCGGATCCTTCCGCAGGATCACAGAGTTCTAGACTGACACTCGTCCCAATGCCTGGCATGCAATAAAGTGATTTAAGCAGCCAAGCTTGTTCTGCCTTTTTATTCTCTGTGTCATAAGCACCACAAGCATCATAAGCAGACATGCATACAGAACATTATCATGTGCTGTAGTTTTATATGAGGCTCGCACTGCATCAGTAGAACCTCAAGTTATTTGAGGTTACATACCCAGGCGTAAATTGGATTGTCATGAACATCTAGTGGTTCTCTCGCCTAAAAAAGTTTACACATGAATATTTAAGATCTTATTTTATTCTAATAAAATAAACTTGTCTTGTTCAGCCATGTCGGAATCTACAGTTTGAAGTGCATTTTGCTGTTTGCATTTTGATGCCATTTTTGGAAATGCATGTTTAAACTTGGGCTACTCTAGCAACAGAAAAATACAGCGATCTGATTATCTAGAGATAAGTCATAAAACACATCATTAAGTAGCTTGACACAGGACTCGAAATTCAAGTGAGACTGTTGCATCAGATTTAAATTTCAAGCTACTTTAACAAAGCACCATATTTAGTCTTATTCTTGAGAAATAAATCCTCCTTTAAAACATACCTTATGAAAGTTTCCCATAGTAAAAGCAGAGAAAAGTGTCATAAAGCAGATTGAAAGAATGGTAAAGCATAGGTATGCACTGTAAAGCCCAGAGAGGTATGCTAAAGCATATTAAATATGGTAAACTATGGTAAACTATGGTAAACTATGGTAAATGCATAATATAAACCACGGGGAAAGCATGGGAAAACTGCAAAATGTATTGGTAGTTAATTGGTCCATTAAAAAAAAAGACTTTAAATGCCATTCAGGAATATTGGTTCCTCTTCTGAATATTTGTACCCCTTATTTTTTTGTAACAAAGTAATCTTTCTCTGCATCTAAGCTTATATATCTATACATTTTCAACTAAAACCTTACTTTTAAGAACACTTTCCCTAACCCACACCCTAAACTTGTAGCATCCAGTCCCCTCTGACAGGTCCAGTCTCACTTACAATAATACATGACAACAGCCTGCAAACGTACATACAAATAGGACACTTACACATGCATGTAGGGGGGAACAAATGTTTGCTGTTGGGAACCAATATTCAGGGGAACCAATATTTGATTACACCGGCAATCAAACAGTCTGATCAGGAGGTGACTGCCAAGTTCATCTCTGTGTCATTTTTGCAGTGATGTTTCCAGAGTCCTCCCACAGCTCACCATGCAGATAAACCAATTAAAAAGACAACACACATGGGAACCAATCAAAACATGGAGCTAGTCCCTAAAGTCTTCTCTGCTTACCAACTAACTTACTTCCTGAATTAGATCTTAAGCATGAACTTGCTACCCTGAATATGCAGCATCATCTATGAAACTGAGTAAAATAAATATATACAGTATATATATTCTCTCCCATTGTGCTATCTTACCTCTTCACATTAACATTGGATTTATAAATTAATCATTTAGCAGATGCTTTTATCCAAAGCATCTTACAGACTAACTTTCTGCGGAGTAGGACCTTGTTTTTTATGTCTCATCTGAAGGACAGAGCACAAAGAGGTTAAGTGACTTGCTCAGGGTCATACACAGTGAGTCAGTGGCTGAGCTGGGATTTGAACCAGGAACCTTCTGGTAACAAACCCCTTTCTTTAACCACAGGTCTACCAAGCTTCCTTTTAAATAGTTTGTAATCCTGCTAGTATTCGTTGTAAC
Organism: Acipenser ruthenus; assembly: GCF_902713425.1. NCBI lineage: Eukaryota > Metazoa > Chordata > Actinopteri > Acipenseriformes > Acipenseridae > Acipenser > Acipenser ruthenus. The sequence continues at coordinate 49,057,000 of NC_081198.1, read as the reverse complement.
ATTTCCATTGTCACTAGATCAGGGTCACGTTCTCTCATGTTTAGCAGCCTCTTTGTTGTGAGACTGATGAATCAGTGCTTTAGAACAATGTGATGAGCCTGGATAACTATTTCAATTGCTGATTGAAAAGTCTAATTAATTTATACAAAAAAAAACAACAAACACATATTTAATTGCATTGTTTTGTATGAGTATAAAATGAAACACTGCAAGCTATGCTTCATTGAAGTGTCTGGTACAGTGGAAGCCTAATCTTTTACAATGGGGAAGGTAAGCTGTGTTAGTAAATATACTGTGCATTTGGATCTACTCTTTTGTGTTTTTGTATATCTGTGTAGGGTTTTCAAAAGCACTTTACGGTGCTATATTCTTATTTAGATCATCTTCTATGAGGACAAGAACTTCCAGGGCCGCTGCTATGAGTGCAGCTCTGACTGCCCTGACCTGCACTCCTTCTTCAGCCGCTGCAACTCCATCCGAGTGGAGAGTGGCTGCTGGGTCCTGTACGAGCGCCCCAATTACATGGGGTACCAGTACGTGCTGACCAGGGGAGAGTACCCCGACTACCAGCATTGGATGGGATTCAATGAGAGCATCAGGTCCTGCCGTCAGATCAGATATGTAAGTAGAAGAAGTCACTCCTCATACATGCATTCGTTGAACCCTTTACTAAACCGCTCATGCATGTGTGATTTCCACCTGCTTACTGGTCTTTCATAGCATTATCTCAGTGAGGGTATTAAAGACAGAATCCTTAACTAAATAAGAGGCAATAAATTCTTCATTATTTTTGTATGACTTGGGCAGGATCGATCCAGTGAGAAGACACATCTCAATTCCGGGGCTGTTGTGCTGGTGTTTACAGGGGTTGGGCGATCCAAGCCCTATTTGAGAATTAGCCAGGAGGAAGTTTAGCTGGGGAAGAATTGCATTCCACTGTACTGGATGTTAAGACCCCTGTTGCTCAGAAAGGGAAGGATAATGTCCACAGTGTAGGCAGGACCATGGTTTAATTTCTCATCTGAAGGACGGCACCTAGTACTGCACAACATATAGTTTCAATCCGGTTATCATAAACTGTGATGGTTGTTTCTGAGTTAATCCTGTCACTTCTGTGCACTTTGGTAGATCTAACCCTTAAAAAATAAGAAATAAGAACATTTCATCTATTGATTATTGATTAACTACAGAACACAAATTAAATGAGGTTACTTGTATTCATGTGTATGTGTTTTTTTTTGTTTTTTTTTATTGTGTGTGCTTTATTACAGACCAGTGGCTCATATAGACTGAAGATCTATGACAGGCCCAACTTCGAAGGCCAGATGATGGAATTTTCTGATGACATGCCCTCGATGCAGGAGCGTTTCCAGGGCAGAGAGGTCCACTCCTGCAATGTGCTGGAGGGCGCCTGGGTCTTCTTCGAGCACCCCAACTACAGGGGCCACCAGTACCTGCTGGAGAAGGGGGAGTACCGGCGCTACACCGACTGGGGGGCCCTGCACCCCATCATCGGCTCCTTCAGACGCATCATGGAGTTTTAAAATTGTAAAATAAACATCCCTTTAGAATAAAGGCAAATGCATTAATCAAATACATATCTGTGTCCTCTTAAATTATCCGTTTTAGGGTGATAGTTTTAAAATGGTACCTTAGTTGGCAAACATATTTTTTTTTCTAAAATTGGAACTGATGTCTATTTTAATGATTTTAACAGTGTCAGATCTTCATAACACTTCTCAGACCTTGTTTCATTGTATATTTTTTATGTATGTAGTAATGTTAATAAATTGGTCAGCTTTGGGGGAAACCCCCAGCTAGAGTAATACAGAGTTAAAGAGCGGGTGTATTTGGATCTGCCATTGTTTAGGTTAATGCAATTTACCCTATTAAGAGACAGTAGTTATTTGGAAATACACAGCACTCAGTATATATGCTAAAAGTTACAGACCAATATCTCTGATTAGTCTGGATTACAAATAAACCTATTACATTAGCAGAGAAACCAGCAATAAACCCTACTTCTTCTAAGAAGTCAATCACATCAGACTTCTTGGACAGTGCCTAAGCAAATCCTGCAATAAATGATACAGCCTTCATTCAACACTGTGAGAGCAGAGCAGTGTGACTGATCAGTGTAACTGAAAGATATTTTTATAAATAACAATATTGAGCACTTGCTTAAATTGTAGCTTTTTATCTATCTGCTATAGCCTGTGGCATGATATACTTGAACTTACAAAAAGCCTTTGACAAAGTGCCACATAAAAGACTAATCCTAAAGTTACAATCTGTGGGAATACAAGGAAGTCAATGCAACTGGATACAGAATTGGTCAAAACATAGGAAGCAGAGAGTACTTGTAAGAGGGAAGCCTCTAGCTGGGGCCATGTACTCAGTGGGGTGCCGCAGGTCTCTATGCTTGGACCCCTGTTGTTTCTTATCTACATCAACGACTTAGATCAAATGAAATTCAATGGGGGGGAATATAGAACTGGAACAGGCTGACCAAAAGAAAGACCTTGGTGTTGTAACAGCCTCATCACTGTCAGCAACCACACAGTGCAGGGAAGTAATCAGAACGGCAAGCACAACGCTTGAGCATGTAGCCAAAAGTACAAAAGCCAAGGTTAGATGAGGCTGCATAATGAACAGCTGGGAATTAAGAGCAGATAGACAGGACAGAGGGAAGCAGACACTTCTTCACACTGAGAGTAGTGAGGGGATGGAATGGGTTACCTAGTCATGTTGTTGAGGCTGAATCCCTTGGATTTTTAAGACTCAGCTTGACAATGTTCTGAGATTAATCAGCTACTTGGAACCAGACAAGCATAAATAGGCCTTATGGCCTCCTCTCGTTTGTGAATTTTCTTATGTTTGTTTATCTGTGTATTGGCAGTAAAAGAAACCTGTGTTTTAGAAGAAAGACCTTTTTTGTAAAGGTGAGGGAAGAACAGCTTAATGAACAGATTAATGAAGTACAAAACCAGATTGAATGAAAACTTTTAATTTCAAAATCAATATAGACACCCTGCACCAAGTCTGCAATTGGGGTTTCGCAGGATGCATTGATTTGTTTAATTCATATTCATACAATACATTGGTATGTAAAATGTGAATAAAAAACAGATGCAGTGTGCAATAATTTTTACTCCTGTAAAGTCAGAAGTATATACTCAAATACAGCTCTGGTTCATTCTCAAACACTCTATTACAATACTGTCCTCTCTTCTGTTACATAGCGTGCTCCTTTTGCTCAGAATAAGGTATGCACAGTTTTGGTCAGGGACCACCGCTGCCACATCACCTGCACACTCACACGTCTTCCAATTCAATCTTCCTTACCTCTTTGTGTATATCAGCACATGTGCACCACAACATATAAATGTGCTGCATACAGTACATCTTGTAAATAAATCATTCTATAGTATAGTATGCATGCTATCCATTCAGCTTTACATGCAGATGTATACATTAACACTCTTTTGTCAGAGAGCATTTTTGTATTGTAAAGTATATGTTTTGTTTTCTATAAAGCTAATGTATGTCAGAAAGCCAAACAATGGGACATGACTATTCAGTCTATTCCATTCGGCTGAATAAGCATTCTGTTGAAGTTTTTTGTTCATAAAAAATTACAATAACAATGCTTTTACTGTGGTGTATTTGTCCCTGTAGTGTATAAAAACTCAGAGTTGCCGTGGGTTGTATGTCACTTTGTGTACCAGCACATCTATGATGGGGAAGGTAAACTTTTTTAGAAAAACATTCTGATATTTCCAGTTATGATCCTTTACTTTTTTATGATTTAACTTCTATTTTCTTTTTTAGATCATCTTTTACGAGGACAGGAACTTCCAGGGCCGCCACTATGAGTGCAGCAGCGACTGTGCTGACCTGCACTCCTACTTCAGTCGCTGTAACTCCATCCGTGTGGAGAGCGGCTGCTGGGTTCTGTACGAGCGCCCCAATTACATGGGGTACCAGTACGTGCTGACCAGGGGAGAGTACCCCGACTACCAGCGCTGGATGGGGTACAATGACTCCATCAGGTCCTGCCGCACTTACAGCTATGTAAGTTTATACACATGCCATTACGCATCTTACAGAAAAGAGAGGTTTTCGTTTCTTAAATTCAATCTAGACATTTGGTTAGGGCTTCAATGGACAAGAGCGTGTACCAGCACCATGCAACATCAAAATACATTTTCACAGTAAAACAAAGTTGAGTATTCTTGCAATACTTCTATTCCTTTCAGTCATATAGCCAAAAACAGCATTCATTTCAGTTCAATTGTAATTTACCAGTAGAAAAACACCTTGGATCATAGATTGCATTATTTACTACACTTAGGTTATTTGATTCATATACTAAAAGTAACTGCACAATAAAAGGGCACAATACTTTAAACTAAGTTTAAACATTCACTGCTGGTTTCACAGACCCTGACTAGCACTATTCTTGGACCACCTTACCTAAATTAACATTAGGGAGTCCAAGTGCATATCAGGGTCGTTATTGACTGTCTGCTGACACAGTGTAATATGCGGTGTTTGGTGTTCTCAGGTAATACTCTGCTTACTGAGGAGCAGTGGTTTTAACTGCAAAGGACTTTGAAATGTTTGGAGCATGGAGTAATCAGGAGCTGTGCAGGTTCTGGAAACAAAACAAAACAACCAAACACTACTTTAAAACAACGGGTCAGGGGCTCCCTAGTGGCGCATCCAGTAAAAGCACTCGCTAGAGTGCAGGATGCACTCTATAGCCTGGACGTCGCGAGTTCGAGTCCAGGCTATTCCACAGCCGACCGTGGACGGGAGCTCCCAGGGGGCGGCGCTCAATTGGCCGAGCGTCGCCCGGGGGGAGGGAGGGTTAGGTTGGCCAGGGTGTCCTCGGCTCACCGCGAACCAGCGACCCCTGTAGTCTGGCCGGGCGCCTGCGGGCTTGCCTGTAAGCTGCCCAGAGCTGCGTTGTTCTCCGACGCTGTAGCTCTGAGGCGGCTGCACGGTGAGTTCGCAGTGTGTAAAGAAGCGGGCGGCTGACGGCACACGCTTCGGAGGACAGCGTGTGTTCATCTTCGCCCTCCCGAGTCAGCGCAGGGGTGGTAGCGGTGAGCTGAGCATAATAGAATAATTGGGCATTTCAAATTGGGGAGAAAATAATAAAAACTAATTGGCAACGACTAAATTTAAAAAAAAACAAAAACAAAAACAACGGGTCTGGTACAGTGTCTTTACTCTTTAAAAAGACACAGACACAGGTTGAACATTACACAGAACGAACAGAATGTTTTTCATTCAATGGATGGAATAGAAACAAGACCGTGGCTACTCCACCCAAAACAGGATACCCCAAGTAAAACAAGCCCATGGTGACGGGGGAGTCCCAATGAATTTGCGGAGCTGAATTTGCTGGGGTACATGAATGAGGTTCAAGGGCGATCTTGCTCTAAACCCTATCTGTCTAATGTCTCCCACAGGCCAGAGGAGGCTCCTACAGCATGAGGATCCATGAGAGACCCGACTTCGGAGGCCAGAGGATGGATTTCAGTGATGACTGCGAGTCTGTCCACGATCGTTTCCACAGCCGTGAAATCCACTCCTGTAACATCATGAATGGTTACTGGATCTTCTACGAGCAGCCCAATTACAGAGGAAGACAGTACTTCCTGAGGCCCGGAGAGTACAGGAGATACAGTGACTGGGGGGCACATTCTCCAATGGTTGGGTCTTTCAGGCGCATCATGGATTTCTAAAGATCCTTGACTCCTGTAAACACATTTTCTTTTCAATAAAGAATTAAAATAATTGAAATACATGTTCCAACTGGTAAAACCTTTATTTATTTATTGCTTTATTATAAAGTATATCCTTGAAGTTTAAAATGACCCCCTTTTCAAGAGTGTCCTAAGAGGGTAACGAAGAGCATTTAGTTACAATCACATATACTGCCTTACATAAACCTTCACACAAGTGCATTCATCCATTTCAAAACTAGCTCTATCAATTGACCTCAGTTGGTAAACTGCTCAAGGTGGATGATGCCATGTACTGTATGTGCAAACCCACTTAAGCTATGCTCTGTGAGTACCATTAGATACCTACATTAGAAGCACAATTAACCCCTGATCTGCAGGTATAAGTAGTTGATCAAAGTATGCATTTTAAATAACTGTGGTTCAGAGCGCCCATGTGCCTAGATAAAGAATCAAATTAATTGTTTTTTGTGTAGTTGTTTCAGTACTATGAAATGAGAAAGCCTTGACCCCAGCTTGACCCATGCCCATCCCCTTACTGTAGTTCCCATGTCCTCCCGCGACTATGGCTTGCTGCAGAAGAGTCAGTATGAGAAGCTCATAGTTTTGACTGGATAGATAATCTGTGTAATTTTGAAATGATCATTGAGGTATGCAGTTGCCTTGCACAAGTGGAATCGTTCGTTTGTATGTAGTAAAGATAGATGCCCTTGAAGTTACAAGTGGTCTATAATAGTCAAATGGACAGATTTGGAACACACTGATGGATAGGTAGTCTACACCACTTTTGGAATGCTACCAAGAATGAAGCAAAGCGGTAGTTCAGGCAGGGAACTCACTTAACCCTTAAATCCTGTAAACACCAAGCACATTTTAGGCACTTCCAATACCAGAAGAAATCATCAGTCTCTCCACTTATTTGGAAGCTAATTTATGGTCAGGGGTACCTCGAAAGGCGTGCCAAAAGCCAAGGAATGTAGTGTAAAAATATGTTTAATGTAGTAATGTCGTCTAGTCTAAGCTTTAATAAATATTCTATAGCATGAGTTTCCTGACTGAAAGAATTTTCACATCAGCACAAAGGTTCCTTTATTGGTCAGATAGTCTGGGGCACCAATATTTATTGGACATGCAGTATATGCTGGATTCTCAAAAGACAAGGTTATAAAACCAGTTGCAAATAATTTGCCATTTATTGGGAAGTAACAGTCAGTTTACATCAGCAAAGAAATACTAATACCACATAATACCATACAATGGACACTTAACCAAATCCACTGCTAACGTGTGCATGTACGTGCATCCTCACTTTTCAAGTTCATCTACAGTATTTTACATTGCTGCTGAAAAACACTAAACAGTAAAGTCCATTCCCATTTCTTACTGAATAATAATCTGTTTTTATTGGATGATGATATTTGAACCGCGTGCTGACAATGCCCAGCATGGTGGACACACTGCAGTATCAGTTCAAGATCCCTGCTCTGAAAAGTTCATGTCATTAAAGCATTCCTGTTCCACTCAATCAACCTTTGTCAATATATATATATATATATATATATATATATATATATATATATATATATATATATATATATATATATACAGTATATATTGTCATGCAATCTTTTTATATTCATCCTTGGAGTAAATTCTTCAAAGAAGTCTTAGAGGTTTGCCAGACAGGATTGTCCTTGTCTGAATCCATGATGTCTGTCTCCTATAATGTTGCTACTATATAAATGATCTAGTAGGGAAGGCTGGTGGAGCTGTAATATACTGGCTCTGCTTTTTGTCCCTAATATAATTTCCACATTTGCAATCTGCCAATCAGATGGGGCATCTCCTGTCTTTATTGCTTTGTCAGAAATCTCTGCCAGCTGCTTAACGTGAACTTCCCTTGTTTCTATATGAAGCTGTACAGATATGCAAAGTAGATAACATTTCTCTAATTATGTTTTGCTTTACAGCTGTATGGTGTGACATGATATCTGGGATTATACAATCAGTTTATATGAAATCATATGCATTTTTTTTGTTTTTTTACATTTTACATCAAGGGTTCAAAAAATAAAAATGACAGACAATTGCATGTAAGAAAAATATTTACAGATGCAGGCTTAGAGATGGATGTATATAAGTACATAGAATATCAACATGACTTTTGCACTGGAAAGACAGAGAGGAAGTCAATACTTTTGAGAACCACTATATATATATTTTTATATCAAATCCGTGAGGTTCAGTTCTCTCTGTTCAACACGAAAGTTTACCGCTACACAAGACAAAACAAGCCTGCAAACTCATGAAGTGTGACGGGAGCTTAACTGAGCAAACACAATGAAGAGCTTTGAAATTGAAACTGGACCTTTGTCTCTTGCTTTGTAAGCAACTTGATGATTCTCAACATTAATTTAGATCTGTGGCGAGGGTGAACTCTGGCCCTCCAGGACAGGGCGCAGTGAATAGGGCCGACTAAACCACTCAACAAAGAGCCAGAGCCTGCGCTGATGAGTCAGGGGGATTTGCCAATAAGAGTCTAGCACATTCACAGCTTTGCAGATGAAAGCAGAGGGTTTCTGTAGCTGAGGGTCATTAGAATAACAAAATACTCGATGATATAGGGCCTATATAAACAGATTCATGGCCAGACTCCCAACAGCAGATCACTGATCCAACCCTCTTTGGCACATCACTCAGAATGGGCAAGGTAAGAGGATACTGGGTGGGGTTTGGCAAAATCGATCATGGATTCTGCTGCATGCACCTCTTATAACAATAGATTCAGGAATATTTTATTAGAACCTTTGACTTTGCTGTTTACTGAAGCTCACCTGTCCAATTTTCTTTTTATTTTATCAACAGTTTATTGTTTTACTTATCTATCTATCTATCTATCTATCTATCTATCTATCTATCTATCTATCTATCTATCTATCTATCTATCTATCTGACATGTGGAAAAGAAATACTGATGTATAGCTAAATCATTTCACCATAATGTTCACCTGATCAAATGTGACTAAAGTATTAACTGGTGTAATTGTGCTGCTATTTGTAACATGTCTTTTTAAAGTGCAAGACAATGTAGATGTTCAAATGTCTGTCTACCTGCCTGTCTATATATTTACTTACCGGTTTGTCCATCCAACTGTTCATGTGCTTCACTTGTATTCATCTATTTTAATTAAGTTTGAATTAGTTTTATTGACATTTAAAAGGTCATTAAAAAAAAAACTGCAAGTAATATTGTATTAATTAATAATAAATATGCAGAAAATTTTAGATAAACGTAAAAAAAATAACTGTAGAAAATCTGAATAGTCCAAGTTAAATATTCACCTTGTTGCTCAACTCCTGTATTGACACCAACATTAGCTAAAAAAAAAAAAAAAAGAGAATTCCACTTGAACAGAAAATGTATCTTTCAACTTTAGATTGTATTCTACGAGGACCGCGACTTCCAGGGCCGCCACTATGAGTGCAGCAGCGACTGTGCTGACCTGCACTCCTACTTCAGCCGCTGTAACTCCATCCGTGTGGAGAGCGGCTGCTGGGTCCTGTACGAGCGCCCCAATTACATGGGGTACCAGTACGTGCTGACCAGGGGAGAGTACCCCGACTACCAGCGCTGGATGGGATACAGCGACTCCATCAGGTCCTGCCGCATGATCCCACACGTAAGTTCTGTTCTTATGATGCTCCATTGTGATGATGAGTTCATCATTGCAAACCTAATCTTCTATCAAGCCTGTACCCTTTACACAGTAGCATAAAACCAAAACACACCTTTAAAGCAAGTGGTACACAGTACTTAGGGTAAACATTTGTCTTGAACCATGCTCTCTAATAGAATTTCAGTATACAATAATGAAAAATAAGAAACTATAGAAACAAATAACATTTGTGAACAAAATACAAGTACGCTTGTTAATATACTTCAGATGTTATATCCTGACACTTATAACAGTAAACAAAAAAACGTTTACTTCCAATGGAAACCAGAATATATTCAGTCCGATGCTGTTGCACTAAAGTTTATCAGTAAACATACTGTAGCCTACAGCTGCAGTTAGTAAGTTGTTGTTTAAAAAACTGGAGTCCTGCTTGACACCAAAGGATTGTTTTATTTTTTATAGCCTCTGAAGTAACAATCCTATCACAACACATCGCTGCGAACTTGATTGGTTTGAAAACTAATCAATGGTGTGGCACCTAAAGGGTTAAAGTCGGCTTGTGTAAGGCTCTGAGATCCAGGGTTAGGGTGATTGAAATGAAAACACCTTACTGCATGGAAAAGGTGTCAATGCATAAAGACCACCCCAAATTTACTCATGTGCTATTACTGCAGTCCTATCCACAGGACAGCGATTCACATTCATGTTATAACATTACAAAGCATACAGGAAAGGGTCCAGTCAATCCAGGCCCAAGTCTACTTGAGAGTTAACTTTTGGTGACTGATCTAAAGCTGTCTGTATTAACAACAGGACAGCAGTGGCTCCTACAGAATGAAGATCTATGAGAGACCCGACTTCGGAGGCCAGTCGATGGAGTTCAGTGATGACTGCGAGTCTGTCCACGATCGTTTCCACAGCCGTGACATTCACTCCTGCAACGTGATGGACGGCTACTGGACCATGTATGAGCACCCCAACTACAAGGGAAGACAGTACTTCATGAGGCCCGGAGAGTACAGGAGATTCAGCGACTGGGGAGCAAGCTGTGCCACTGTTGGCTCTTTCAGGACAATCACTGACTTCTAAATCACTGCAAAATCCTTGTCCCCTTATTTACTCTGTAACCAAAAGTGAATAAAACGATCTCTGAGCGCTGATGAATTGGTCTTGCTTCCCCCTTTGTTTGCGCATGTTTGTAATATGAACAGTGGATTAGAAAATTAAATTGATTAGAAAAATCTGCAGCATGTGGTCTCCTGGGGCCGGTTTTTCAAAACTTTGGTAATCGGATTTAAAACGTCTAAAAACACATATCCTTTTTTTCAAAAGTTTTATTTTTATTCAATTTAGATTTCGTTTTTTTAATTTTTGCTAAGTGGGCATAAATATAATAACCATTATTTGCATGCATTATGTGCACTAACATTAAAAGTGATTTAGATTTTGTTAAAAAAATAATATTAAACAAAATAAAGTTGGGTATTAATCATTATTACCACGATCTTATTTATTTTGTTAAATTAGGTAATATCATAAATAAGGCCTCTTAAAAACAAAAACAAAAAATAAGAACTATAACCTACTTTAAAAAAACTGAATTTCGTAATCGTGATTATTTGTTATCTGGATAAATGTAATCCAGCAGTGACATTTTCTGAAAAACCGGATCAAAATGATCCAAATAAAAGTAATCTCGATCACAAAATATAGGATTACAAAATCCGGATCACTTTGATCCAGATTAAAAGTTTTGAAAAACCGGCCCCTGGAGGCACTGTGGGATTACAGCCCGTACGACGCTGGCTCCTTTCTGTATTTCACCATAAAGGTCTTCAGTTTCTAGTTTTGGGGTTTCAGTGAGGTGAATAAAATATAAAAGACAGCGCTGTGATTCCTTCGCCTGCGTCATTCAGTGCAGGAATGCAGCTGAAAGGAAATCAAAGGCAGATGTTTGACGTCAGCGGCCGCGCAGTGTTTACCCAGTGCACTGGCAGAGATCTGTTTCCATTAGCTTGGCTCGTTCTGCAATGCCAAAGCGAGAAGTAGCTCTATATGTTAGCTGTACAGTCTCTCTCTCTCTCTCTCTCTCTCTCTCTCTCTCTCTCTCTCTCTCTCTCTCTCTCTCTCCCCTCCCCCACTCTCTCTCTCTCCCCCCTCCCCCCTCTCTCTCTCTCTCTCTCCCCCTCTCCTCTCTCTCTCTCCATTACTGCTTCTCCCTGCTGCTCTATTTTTATCGCATGGGTCACAGACAGGGTTCCACAGCTGAGAGGAATTACGCTAATCCCAGGCAAGAATGCAAAAATAAACTTTGCAGAAGGATTTGGTCACCATTTAAGGCTGTGCTGGGGAGAGCATTGAGTTTTCCCATATTTAACTCAGTAGAGCCTGCGCTTTCTTGTCCCCAGGGCCATCGGGGATAAGGAAGAACATCAAGTGAAATATCCACAGCTGAGTACGTTACAGCCTCCTTACGGCAGTACGGCAGCGCCCCGGATTAGGGGAAAATGTACTTCCAATCAGCTTTTAACAATCAGTGCAGAAGTTAACTGCCATGGATTGCACTCAATTTTAAAGATGGACAGCTTTTCTTGTTTGACTGATTCTGAGTGATATAAAGCATTATGGAGTAGCACTGGTGGTATTTTACATACACATATTGCAAAGGGGAATGTTACAGTAAACTGCAACAAGCAACACTGGCTTTGAGTGACAAGTCCATGACTTGAGGAGGCACCAGATTCTACCTTTCAGTTTTATAGTTGGCATAATAACAATATTCATTGAAATAGTGCTTTTCATTGAGGGCTTCATTAAGGATCAATGTAACGTACAGTGTTGTGTGATGCACTGCAGTTACAGCTTCTGTCCTGTCCCCCTGTCACTGAGATGAGAGGTTAAAAGCTCTAAAACCATGAATGCAGACGAGCCTGGCTCTTTCGCTAAGTGGTTAAGACGTTTGCTTGCGGTGCGCGGGTTGTTGGTTTAAGCCCACCCTCCACCCTGTTACATTGACAGTGCAGAACTGATTTAAGCAGAGTGTTTCATAGGAAGCTAAACAGTCTGCATCCTTTAAACACATGTTAGGTACAAGTACACACCCTGCCCATCTCAGACAGGAGTTACAGAAGCAAAGAACCAGGCAGCAAAGGATGCTACAGGTCATCGTTAATATCCTGAAATCGGTTCCAGAGGAGACAGAGAGCCCATCCTTATGCTGCATTTTCCTCTTCAGCAATTCGTCTGCCAGCACTGCGTTCAGTAAGCCCGCTGTTACAGTAATGAGCTTCCTCCTGCTGCAAGTGCTACCCATGCTGGGGTATTGAGTCAGCCTCACAGGACAGTATAATCTACCATACCACTCCGTTCACACAGAGAAACCTTGCTTACACACTAAGCACCTCCGTCTGCAATAAGCAAGTCCCTATTCTTCATTTTTCAATTTATATGTATGCTCTTGTGTTCAATTTAAAAAAATCTAAAATCATTCTAATGGGGTTATATTCACAGATACCACTAGAGGTCAGCACAGCTCACAGACTTCTGAGCAGAATCACAGGCTCACTCATACACATTTCACCAGCGGGACCACTGGCACACAGTTCCTACTTGTGATATATATATATATATATATATATATATATATATATATATATATATATATATATATATATAGTACTAATGCATCGTTGAGGACACAGTAAAAGTAGTGCAGTATTTAACCAATCAAACAATACTAGAAAGTTACTGTACAGTTCATGTACTAATTGGCAATTGCACTGTTTGTTTTTGTTATTCCTTCAACACATTCTCTGCTGGAGCACATAGATTGGAACCAGGCCCTCAAACAATCTATGCTTCCAGCTGACAGTTCCTGGCATTGATTGTGTACACTCTGCTAATAGCCCCGCCACTGCCTCCCTCCTAATATAGGCTCCTGTGTGCATTACTTTTAAAGAGGTGTCTCCAGCACACAAAGGATTAGCTGGAGTGGTTGTCGTGACAGCAGTGTTAAAATAAGCATTGTCATGGAAACTACCCTTCTTCTCCCTAGCCATTGGCAACTCTGGAAAAATACTATACTCTCATCCTCGTGGTTACAGAAAAGAGCCTTCTTTAAAGACAGCACTGCATAGGCCTGCTAGAGGATGTTGTTTAGCTCTCACACACACACACTTTCTCTCACTCTCTCTCACAAACTCACTTTCTCTCTCACACACACACACACACTTTCTTTCACTCTCTCTCACAAACTCACTTTCTCTCGCTCTCTCACACACACACACTTTCTCTTTCTCTTTCACACACACACTCTCTATCTCACTCTTTCTCTCTCTCACACACACACACTTTCTCTCTCTCACTCTCACTCTTTCATACACACACACACACACACACACTTTCTCTCTCTCTCTCTGATGGTTTCTGATTCATCTACCTTGTAGGAAACATTATCTATGATGAAGCGGTGAAGCCGATGTCCAGAGGTGTTTTAACCTGGACTTCTAGATTAGTGAACCAGAAGAGGTCAGAGCAGGGAAAACCCTGTGAAGGTCCCATCTGTAAAACAGTAACAGCCAAAGCATTGCTTCACATATACAAACCAGAACATTATTCCACCCCTCGTCCCGGCTGCAGTCTGCAAGCAGACTCATTAACTGACTCGATCAATAGTCATAGCAGCCCCCAATCTGCAGAGCTGCAGCTTTCTGACACAGGTTACAGCACGAGGGTAGGGGAGAGTAGAAATTACAAAAAAACGGGACATAGTTTATTATGCTGTTTTGCTTTATACATGCATAGATTGAAAGAGTATAAGCTATTGATTTAAATCTGAATGTTCTGCTCACTCTTAGTTTCCAGCACATTAGGTGACTATTATTGTCTTTGTTATCAGTGCATCAGTGCAGTGTGTGTGTCAGAGATATTTCATAGTACACAGAGCGACATGTGAAGAGAACGATACAGATCATGCAGATACACACTGCAGAGAACTGACTGGACTGGGATGTTTTAGTCACTCATCATCTCAGTGTAATCTGGTGTTGCTGCTTAGGCTTACACAACGTTTCTAATTTCGGAATCTCATGTCCTTGCTTGCGCTCTGTCAAAGTGAAAAGTGTTTGATCTTCGTAAAGCACCACAGGACGTGTCAGAACATCAAACGATGCACTTTACTTGTTTTTTTCCATGAGTTCTATGCGCAACGAGGAGGGCATGTCAAATCTTCAACAACTTGTTACCTGGAGTGTGGTCCTTTTGTACAGTGATAAATGAACACAATCTACACAGGCACCTACAGACTGAGAGTATATGCACAGGTCCCATTTCATCACCATGCACAATAATCAATAAAAGAAAAAGAAGACAACAACATTGGTTCATTTAAAATGATATCATTTGCAACCTGAATTAAAAACCCATTAATGAATGGAGTGTACATACAATCATGTGTTGATAATGGCAAACTTCTGTTTTTTACATCCCCCCAAAGAGTGATCTTACATATAAGTTTTAATTAGCAGGTTGTACAATGACTGAGGCGGGTCTGCAGGTTTTAATGTCGATTTCCCGGTCCGTGGGTGGTCTGCATATCTAGGATATTGCTGACCCCTCCCTCACTGTGTGTCTGTAAGAGAGCAGATCTAGATGGACAGTAGACCTCGGAGGGCACGTGTGTTCCTGAGTAATAATTCACAATCTTAACGGTTATCTTTTGAAATCTGATCCCAGGTGGGTGCTGGTGGCTAAGTGACTCACTCTCTGCAGATCCAGGATTCTTTGTGTTCCCTTCCTGTCAGATAAACCTGGAGCTCCTCCATCTCATAAGGCCCAGCATGTCTGCGTGGGAGGAATGCCTGCCTGCCTGCCTTCAGGGTCCTTTAAGGGGCATAGGCCCACAGAGTCCATCTGTTCCACACTTCCTCAATAAAGCAGGAACCCCAGAGAACTCCAGCCACGTCACCAACTTAATTTAACATGAATCACTATGAATTCCAATGAACAGGAATTGAAATGAATACTGTTCCAGTTTATTTTATAGAATTATGTTTTACCTAATGGTTTTTTTCTTACATTGAAATGCTTGAACATCCTTACGATTCTGTATATTATAATTTAGGTACAATAAATAATATAATATTGGCACAAACAAGCTCCAATCATCTTATGCTGAAAGGAGATGCAACATAGCTAACTTGTTTATTATTTTTATTAGCGTAGCTAACTTGTTTATTATTTGTATAGATAGATAGACAGATAGATAGATAGATAGATAGATAGATAGATAGATAGGCCTGGGTTCAGGGCCTCTTGGGAGATTTCTAACAATTTTATTACGAATTTACATAAGACATCAAAGTTCAACCAGTACAGTGGAATAAAAATTCAACCATCGCATTACAATATCCAAGACAATGGCCTTATATTTAAGAAAAAAATCTCTTATAATTTCTGTAATTCCCCCCTTTACTGAAAATGCTGGTACCGGTACATGAAGCAAAGACTTACTGTACTATAAAAAATACTATATGGTTCCATAATGAGCAATGAGACATTAAAGTTTGACTCTTGCATCACCACTGCACCAGCATTAACAGTGCACTACATACACCTCAGTGCATGCAAGGGTATTTAATGGCTTCACCTAGAAACTCCACAGGATGAGATAACTGTGCTGCTAATGGTCTGTAGCCAGTGAGCTGTGCTGCTCTGACAACAACATGGCTAATCGCTCTCCCAGCACAGGCTTCTGGGCAGAGAGAGCGAAAGGAGAGTGGGAGAGGGGCGGCTGCAGACCAACTGCTCACTAAACGTGGCTATTTATCTCTGCTATCTCTTGAAAAAGGGTCACTGAGCGGGTCAAGGCACATTCGTAGGGAAGCCTTCTTCCAGCAGCACTAAGGGGATGAAGGAGTGATCCGCACTACGGGCGGCTCCATGCTAAGCAGGGTGTGAGACTCCAGAGCCTGGGGAGAGGGAATTCAGGCACTACAGAACAGCACATGAATTAACTCCTTACCCCTGGAATCGTACATTTCTGTAGCAGGATGCTGCACTGGCAATGACAGCCCTGATCCAATTTGTCTAATGTGGTTGAGTCTACCGAAACACCCAGCAGGAGCACAGAAGAAAGACAATGTTAATTACTGTATATAGCAGGCCATGCACACCACGTTATTATATAAATTAATACATTAAGCTTTTACCCCCAGTCCAGATATTCCAGGCTAACCATCTCTCCATCAGCCCCTCCCCCTCTCTGCCTCCACCTCCAAACACGAAAACAATGTGGACCTAGTGACATCATCCATTAGAAAAGAGGGGGAGGCTGAGAAGCAAATGCTGATTAATTAGAGGGACTGAGGGAAGGAGGTCTATTTAAAGAAACAGCTTGTTTAGAGAAAATCTTCCTCTGCCTTAACCCTATACACACTGTGTGCTTGCGTTAAGCTGAACTCCCTGTGTGTGTGAAATGTGCTGTGAAAGCATTTCCAGATACAGATCTGTGGTGAGCAACTACAGCCAGGATTAAACTAGGAAGAGGTTTCCCATTTCAAGAGGCCAGCTACTAGCAATCCTATAACAGTCTTATCAATAACTCAGCAACCTGGAATTGCATTGCATTCCTCTTTACGGTGGACATCAAAGATCCCACTGAATCATTCAAACATGAGCAGGGCCGGTCTGGTCAATAGCATCTTGGTTTAACCAAATTCCATGTAAGGTGGAGATTAACCAAGGGCTACAAAACTCTTAGTTTCTCTGAATTGAAAGCAAAAAACACTTTAGTTTGACCATGGCTCTGTTCAGAGGAACACCCAAAATAGATTTCACATACTACATTACAGAGCAGGGGAAATATTGATGCAACATCAACAAGTAAGATCATGTGCCATTACACGTCACAATCCTGTTCTATCTGGAGGTCCTCACCATAAACTATGAGATGCACATCAATGAAAAAAAAATATTGTCTAACATGCAAGAAAAAATTATCTCTATCTCCTATCTCTATAACCACAGTACTAGCATTGACAGGTGGCGTAGTTTGAGCACTGGTTTTAATGTGGAGGAGTAACGGTTTTGTATTCAAAAAAGAAAAACTCTGTTAGTGTTTGTTGGAAGTTGTATTTATATTAACTCCTAACCACAGCACATGAGAACCAGGCTCTGCAGCACAAGCAGATAGAGCTTTACTTAAAGCTTGTAACCTCTGTGCATTAGGGTTAGGGTTAGGGTCATGGTCAGGGTTAGGGTTTGGGTTAGGGTTAGATCCTGAATACAATATCAAATATTGCAACGTGCCATGGGTTGGGATGCAATGGTAAAAGTCTACTGTGTGACTCACCCTCACAGCTAAGATGAGGGGGTGTAATAAAAGTGAAGTGACACGAAATCAGATCTAAATCAATGTTGTTCATATTTGCCTTGTTTTTCCCAGGCCCAGAGGTAGGTGCCTGAGTCAGTCCATATAAGCAGAGCTCTGAGGCGCTAGAACAGCAGACTTCCTGTCACGCGGCTGGGGCAGTAGGTGTTGCTTAGCAAGACAATGCCATTGTGCTTGGGTACAAAGTGGCTTGATCTTTGGGGGTTGAGAATCTGCCATGTCAAGATGCAGCAGGGGTGGGTGTGAACAGGGTGTAAAAGACTAATCTGGCTTCAGAAACAGATTTACAGCTTTATGGCTCTTCCCAGTATCTTTCAATATAGGTACTCTACTTATGAAACTTTTAGTAGTGTTATTTGCACGTACTGTAAACTATACTTTATTTAAATATTAATCTTGCATTGTAACCCTTTACTGTCTTGTAACACCACCTTGAAGAAGAAGAAGAAGAAGAAGAAGAAGAAGAAGAAGAAGAAGAAGAAGAAGAAGAAGAAGAAGAAGAATTGGCTCAGGTTTTATGAAAAGGACCTGTAGGTATGTAAAAACTAAATCTGACAGAGACATTTAATTTAAAACTCATGCGCTGTTCTGTAATTGTTCTAACAGTAAATTACCTCTGATTATGCAGACAGGTTGGGAGAGCGAGGGAGCAGCTCGGAGGCAGCTGTCTTTGTCTCCCTAGAAAATGACATGGAAATGCAAGTAAACGGTGACCTTTACAAAGAGAGATAATGACTGCAGCTCCCTCTCCAGGTTCACACAATGAGACCAGCAGAATGAAGCCGATGATAAATATAGAACAGCATTGTTAGTGTTATTGAATCTGGAAAGGGCTGGGACAATGAACAACAGCTGCTGAAAGAGCAACAAGCTGTGTGGTCTAGTGGTTAGAGCTGATGGACTGGGAGGGAGGCAGTGTGGTCTAGTGGTTAGAGCTGAGAGACTGGGAGGGAGGCAGTGTGGTCTAGTGGTTAGAGCTGATGGACTGGGAGGGAGGCAGTGTGGTTTAGTGCTTAGAGCTGAGGGACTGGGAGGGAGGCAGTGTGGTCTAGTGGTTAGAGCTGAGAGACTGGGAGGGAGGCAGTGTGGTCTAGTGGTTAGAGCTGAGAGACTGGGAGGGAGGTA
The DNA here is from genome assembly GCF_902713425.1 of Acipenser ruthenus. Classification (NCBI taxonomy): domain Eukaryota; kingdom Metazoa; phylum Chordata; class Actinopteri; order Acipenseriformes; family Acipenseridae; genus Acipenser; species Acipenser ruthenus. Next base: position 49,038,053 of record NC_081198.1, on the reverse strand, counting down.
GTGTGGTCTAGTGGTTAGAGCTGAGAGACTGGGAGGGAGGTAGTGTGGTCTAGTGATTAGAGCTTTGAGACTGGGAGGGAAGCAGTGTGGTCTAGTGGTTAGAGCTGAGAGACTGAGAGGGAGGCAGTGTGGTCTAGTGCTTGGAACGGAAGGCAGGAGGGCTTACCTGGTTAACAGATTAATTTTAACAAACCCGTGCAGCCATTGAATATAATTTAAATTTGTGGTTTTTTTTGTTCATCTGAAAATGTTCTTGTTCAAATGGATCTGATTAATAAACTGTGTCTAGGAGTCAAATGATGGCAACACTGATGTATCACTTCACCAGGACTACGATGCCAGTGAAGAGGGCACTCTATCTGCTGTTAATAAGCAATGCTGTGTTTTAGAGTGACAGAGCAGAGTGGTAGACTAATAGGCATTTTTAAACAGTTATACCAGAACGCATTCAGCCAAGGTTACTATATCAAGATCTTGATATTGCCAGTGCACAGGGCTCATTATTAAAAGCTCATTGTTTTTATTGACCCTCTTATTAGCATCACTAATCACAATACAAATTCAGTCAAGTTGGTTGTATTAGATGTAGAAGAGGTATTATAAAGCACCCCATTGTTAGCTCTCACTTGAAATATACCAAACATTTCAAATAGACCCAGCCGCTTCGTCTAGGGTTTAAATGATACCCCAGTACAGGATGCAGAAACAGAGCACATGTGCTATTTGTGTTTTAACTCTGCTTCGATGGAGAGTTCATTTGCAGGAGCCTGTGGACTGTGGGTTGCATCCGTCTGTTAATGGACATGCAGTAGGTTTATGCCTGCAGTCTGCAAATATAAATACTTTACTCACAACAGAGGAGAAAGCTCACTTAGATATTTTTGAGATGTGGATAAAAAGGATCTGTCCATCAGCTGTCTCTTTTTACTGAGGTGTTACGTTATCGGCTTGTACCTTTTTTTATTGTTTTTCTCCAAACACATAATTTATATCCGATAGAGGTAGTTTCAGGGCCGTCAGAGACTCCATGATAATGCTGGACAGGCCCATCACTCGACAGATGGTTAGAAATGTCAAGTAAAAGCAGCAGCCAAATATAGGGTCAAAAATAGCAATTGTGTTTGGTGTGTGTAATTAAATCTAACCTAGTATGAGGAGTGTTTCTCACAGCTCTGCTCTAATCCCTGTCTCCTCTCCTTTGGGTCTCAGCTCTAATAAAGAGTCTGAAGAGTGTTTCTCACAGCTCTGCTCTAATCACCGTCTTCTCTCCTCTGGGTTTCAGCTCTAATAAAGAAAATGAAGAGTGTTTCTCACACTAATAAAGGACAGCTCTTTAGAGGACATGGAGCACAGGTGCTTTGAATGTTACATAAGCTGCAATTATATAAGACACCTGTAGGGGATGGAGGGAGGAAGGTGGACAAAATCGAAGTTACCTTTTAAATGTTTGCAATCATCTTGGTGCTTGGTTTTCCTTTGCTTTTTCTGTTTCCTGGACTGGAGAAGTCATCTGATACTGATATTACGTTTTAACTGTGTTGACTCCATCTGCTAAATACATTACCTTGAATTACAACACAAAGTATTATTATTATTATTATTATTATTATTATTATTATTATTATTATTATTATTATTATTATTATTATTATATTTTTTGTAATTATTTATTTTTTGTCTATATATTGATTATTATAGGACTAATGACAAAGATTCAAATATTATAACAGTGTAACTGTTTCGGATCTCAGATTGAATGAATTCTCATATTTTGCTGTTCACCAGCAAGCTCTTAAACACGAGGCTCCAGTCTCTGTAGTTATCCCAACAGCAGCCTCTCCCCTCAGCTGCAGTCTCTCAGCTGCTCTGCACCCATCACCCGTCAACACTCATGCTCACACTCTCTCACACACTCACACTCACACTCACACTCACACTCACACTCTCTCACACACTCACACTCACACTCTCACACACTCACACTCACACTCTCTCACACACTCACACTCTCTCACACACTCACACTCACACTCTCACACACTCACACTCACACTCTCTCACACACTCACACTCTCTCACACACTCACACTCACACTCACACTCTCTCACACACTCACACTCACACTCTCTCACACACTCACACTCACACTCACACTCACACTCTCTCACACACTCACACTCACACTCTCTCACACACTCACACTCACACTCACACTCACACTCACACTCTCTCACACACTCACACTCACACTCACACTCACGCTCACACACTCACACTCACACTCACACTCTCTCACACACTCTCTCACACACTCACACTCACACTGTCTCACACACTCACACTCACACTCACACTCTCTCACACACTCACACTCACACTGTCTCACACACTCACACTCACACTCACACTCTCTCACACACTCACACTCACTGTCTCACACACTCACACTCACACTCACACTCTCTCACACACTCACACTCACTGTCTCACACAGTCACACTCACACTCACACTCTCTCACACACTCACACTCACACTGTCTCACACACTCACACTCACACTGTCTCACACACTCACACTCACACTCACACTCTCTCACACACTCACACTCACACTCTCTCACACACTCACACTCACACTCACACTGTCTCACACACTCACACTCACACTCTCTCTCACACTCACACTGTCTCACACACTCACACTCACACTCTCACACACTCACACTCACACTCACACTGTCTCACACACTCACACTCACACTCTCTCACACACTCACACTCACACTCTCTCACACACTCACACTCACAGTCTCTCACACACTCACACTCACACTGTCTCACACACTCACACTCACACTCTCTCACACACTCACACTCACACTCTCTCACACACTCACACTCACACTCACACTCTCTCACACACTCACACTCACACTGTCTCACACACTCACACTGTCCCACACACTCACACTCACACTCACACTCACACTCTCTCTCACACTCACACTGTCTCACACACTCACACTCACACTCTCTCACACACTCACACTCACACTCACACTGTCTCACACACTCACACTCACACTCACACTCTCTCACACACTCACACTCACACTGTCTCACACACTCACACTCACACTCACACCACTGTCTCTCACACAAAACCTAACCCTAACTCCAATCCTAACCCTAACCCTAACCCTAACCCTAACCCTAACCCTTCTTAATTCTAGTCTACATAGATCAAGCTCCCTTCTTTGTAATCATTATTTCACCAGCACCAGATCCCTCTCCCTCCTCCTCCTCCATGCCTCCTTCCAGAATAACAGCGCTCCTCACTTTGGATTTAGCTGTTAAGGTACGTCTTACAGATGAACACATCATTCGTATCAGTATATTCCCCTGTCTCCCTCATGAGTGCTGCAGCCTGGCAGCTGTGTTTGCATCAGGATGTGTCTGTAAGCTCGTCAGGAACTTGTTTTCAAGGAAACCTCATTCTTTAAAAGCCTGGAAAATCTATTAGGAGCTCTGTGAGCCTGGATGGTTTCAGGCACACACAGCAGAGATGAAGCAGGAGAGCGCTGGACAGGATCCCTGGAGCTGAGTGTTTATTCGGCTCAGAGAAACACATTGAAGACACTGCTGTCAGCATCAGCTCAGCCTGCTCAAAGAGAGGTATACAGCTCCAAGGAGATTTACAAGTGGAAACGTTAAATAACATCCCCAATCAGCTCTTTATTTCAATGGTTTTATTACAGATTTGCTCTCCAGTGGGGTATTGGGGAGAGGATGTCAAATAAAATAATTAACTATTAGAAATGAAAATGTTAGGTAGTGGGGAAAAAGAATGTGTAATTAAACTGCAGTCCATGCATACTGTTTGGGGCAGTTTAAGAGGAGTTCTGCTACACTTTTGATTATGCAAACTTCAGTGGAGAGCTATCACTGTAACCTGATACATTAAAATAAGTTCCACAATACAACCTGATTGAATGACCTCTAGATATCATTCAGGTATTATGCAAACCTCTATAAATAGGAAATAACATAAATAATTGATCTAAAATAGGAATAAATCCATTTCTGAATGTGACTTTACAGTGTTGCATATTTCTCCCTATCTGTCAAAGTAGTTTGTATTGATTTATGACCTCCGCTGGATTGATGTCCACTGACTGGGCAAGCCCGAGTCACGTGCCTGCTATTCATGAACAATGCTTCGGCTACTGGGACAGGTAGCACCAAACGACCAGGCGGGACCCTGGCATCCAAGATCTCAGTTCTTTTCAGACCCTATATGTACTAGTACTGAATAAAAACGAACACTAAGCAATGGCGGCTTATCATAAGAGGCTACAGAGGCTAAGCCTACGTGTCAATTTGTAAAGGTGAAAAAAAGCTTACCTTTCCAAGGTCTGCTATATTGCTATTGCCTAATGTAGCCTCAAGATGGGCGGGATTCTATGCATCTTCAGCCTGCAATCACCCTCTGTCTGTCAAGTTTTATTGTATTTGTATTGGCTACACGATGCAAGCTACCACTCCTAATTAGACTTAATCTTGACGTGTCTGTTGACAGGCAGGTTTTGGGTCACTTGTGGCTACTGCCTTAAGTTTCACTTTCAACTGAGGCAAAAATAACAATAAAAAATAACAATAAAGGTCGGCCAAAGCCTAAATAGGGAGGACCAAAACAAAATTGCCTTTTTACTTGCTCATGGTACAAAAAAATAAAATGGTTGAGTGTCTGCAGTTTGGTTTTTCAAACCAGTTCTTCATCTTCCAAATATATATATATATATATATATATATATATATATATATATATATATATATATATATATATATATATATCAATGTCTTGTCAGTGTCTTTTGCAGCCAGCATTATTCCAATGAGCCAGATAGTAAAATAATGACTGTAAGATAATCAGAGAAGCACAAAGGGACTCTGGTGGAGATAAATGCAATATCTGGATGTATTACCGTCCTTTGAATTATGACATAGCAGCGAAAGGGCTTTCTGTCCTCATTAAAATGCCTAGATCCCATTACCCATGAATCCTCCGTCCCTGGGTGCAACACAGGGTACTGGTGCTGCATTACTCTCTCTCTCTCTCTCTCTCTCTCTCTCTCTCTCTCTCTCTCTCTCTCTCTCTCTCTCTCTCTCTCTCTCTCTCTCAAAGCTCCATGGTAAACTCAGAAGCAAAGGCTCATTATAGACCTGCTGAACATGCACAGGCTTCACTACAATTCAAATAGCCCCCTAGTGTGTGTGTGTGTGTGTGTGTAAGATGTTCGCAGACATGGAATTTTGCTAAAGTATGGGCTTTTTAACTAATTAATGTATGTATTAATTCCTGTAGTATGTATGTATGTGTGTATGCATGTATGTATGTATGTCTGAAGTTTCATCGTAAAGGCGTATTCTGGTGTGAAAATAAGACATCATTACAATTGGGGTGCTGTGCTGCGTCAGTATAAAAGTTGTAGAAATTGCAAGGATAGTCTAGGACTGTTAAAAAAGCATGCTGTGTATGTCCAGTGTGAATAGATGTGCAGATTACACTACACCAGCAAGCACTGGCACTGTATTGTTGGGACATCCTTTAGTCCTGTATGTCACTTTATCTCTAAACTCTTTTGTGTGATGGATCTAAACTAAATGTTACAATGTAACTCATTCTCTCCCTTTATGCTGTATTTAAATTGGCAGGCAGTGGTATGGATTGTGAGCTCACGCTTACTATAGAACAAAAATATATACATTTACTGCTTTAATGTATTTCACATTCAGTCTCTGGGTGATTCGCAGCCAGCATTATTCCAATGAGCCAGATAGTAAAATAATGACTGTAAGATAATCAGAGAAGCACAAAGGGACTCTGGTGGAGATAAATGCAATATCTGAATGTATTACTGTCCTTTGAATTATGACAAAGCAGCGAAAGGGCTTTCTGTCCTCATTAAAATGCCTAGATCCCATTACCCATGAATCCTCCGTCCCTTCAGTGCTGGATTGTGGTGTACAGCACATACTGGTCCAGGTGTGCCCTTTCAGTCTCATTGAGATGCTCTTCATTCTCCTCCCGCTCCTCCACCTCTCTGCAGGCTCCCGTGCTCAACAGAGTCGTGAAGAATCTCCTGCTGGCTCGCCATGTGTCAAAGTAATTAAGACTTCCTGTTAATCTGCTTCTGCTTCAGCAGCAAGGTCAACGAGACCCCAGGCAGTAACGGTGTGTGATGGGAATGACATTAACCCCTTAACCTCCAGAGTCCTCTATTTCAGACAGCCCCAGTGTCCCTGCTCCCCCTGTTTCTGACACCCCGGGAACACTGACCTCTTTATAGCCCCTGTTACATACGCATACCAGATGCTAAGTTCTGGACAGACAATAACATTCACAATGGCGGGAGGCAAAGGGGTTGATATTGTAAAGGGTACTAAACAGCCATGCATCTGCCCATTCCGTTATTTTTTAGCAACCCCCTTTCATTTTTTTGAAAATGATTATGGAGCAAAATTATCAAAGTCCGCTTATCAAAGATTAACTAAATATGCTCTTATCTATTAAAATTGTTTCATAAAAAAAAAATACAGATACAACATTAAAGCTAATAATACACAAATTAAGACTGCACAAGCACCTAAATTTAATGTCTGAATTGTTGTTTAATGTTTGTTTTGTTTTTTTCCTTCTGAAGCAAATTATTTATAGTAAAGAGCTGAGAGGACCAAGCACATCAAGTGCTCCAAAAATAGTGATACATGCAGAGGTATGTAACAATGTTTCCTTTCATTACTCACTCTAAAAATAAACACTTTATTTTGGTAGCCTCTTTCTCTTCTCCCCTCATTTGTTTGACAGACAGGGTCTTCCCAGTGCTTGCTCGCTCTGCTTGGTTTCCTGATCTTGTTAAGGCCCTAACAGGCCAGGAAAGAAGCTGTCTCATTTCCTGCCTGTGCTTCTCTGATGTGTCAAAAGAAAGAGAAACAGCCACTTCTCACCCTGCTGGTGCTGTTGGTGTCATGGCAGTGAACTCGGCTCTGCCAGGGTTGGCAGAATGAGATCACCTCTGGAGTGTGATATGGAAAGAAGCTTGGAAGCAGAATCAAGTCTGGTCTGTACTTCTAGGAGTGTGATCTTAGACACTAAGCAGGGTCCAGATAACTTTTACCATTTGTGTCATAGTCTCCAGTAAACCCCAGAAGTGTTCTCTCATAAGGGTAGATCGAAGTGTTAGAAACCTGCTGAATAATGTTACGTTAACATATCTAATTACATACCACTTTGTAGATTTCCAGATACTTCACAAAAAACTGACAAAAATTGAAAAACTTGACATCAAAATACTGTACTACTATTATGGCTTCCAGTAGACGTTGCAATATCACTGCCACACATGCAACCACAGGTCATGCACAAGTGGTTAACAGCACAGATTACGTTTCATCAAGTAGAAAATACACCAACAAAGGCAGGTGTGTCAACGGTATGGGTTATATAGATAGGATATTCTGTGCAGACCTGGTTCATAATTCCCTTTTACTCCTAAATGGATTCCTTTGCATGTTGCACGCCCCTTAGGGGTATTTAATATAAATGAAGAGTAATATTCAACACGACTTATTAAGGAGAATATGCAGCCCATAGTGTGCTGTACCAGAAGGGTGGCAGGTGACAGCTGTGATGAACAGCACAGCATGTATGTGATTAAAATGACATTGTGTTGCATATTAGAAGTATCTTTTAAAACATTCTTGCTGGAAGTGCCTGTCTCTCTCTCTCTCTCTCTCTCTCTCTCTCTCTCTCTCTCTCTCACACACGCACACACACACACACACACACACACACACACACGCCAATCAGACTGCTTCCTCGGGATCAGGCAGCACAGGAGACACCCCCGGGGGCCTCACCTCTGAACTTTGGCATTTCAAACCTCTTCTCAGAACAGTCAGCCAAAGACCCCGGCAGGCAGACCTCATCAGAGGGCATTGTAGCACCCAGCCATCCACACACAATCAAACTCACCACCCCTTCCCTCCTTCAGCAATCCATAACTGTCACAAAGTACAACACTGTAGCTGCCAAAAGCCTTTGTATTTTATTGGTTATTTATGGATATTTTAGAGTGGATTACTGCTATTTTAAACCTTTTTTTATTGTAACAGAAAGATGACATTAGACTTTAAAATAGTATTTAATTATGTATTTAGTTCATGGTAAAACACATAGATAGAATCTAAACCTTGGTAAATGTCTTGTATAGGCATGGTAATGTATAAAAAGAATGGATTTACCATTGTAAACCTGACACTTCTTAGAAATTCAGTGGTCCTGTATTAGGGAATTTTAGAAAGAGAAAGTCTTTACTAGCATGCAAACAGACAGGATGCAGAGAGAGAGAGAGAGAGAGAGAGAGAGAGAGCAGAGTTGTTTGTGACAGAAGAGGGTGTGAGAGAGAAAAGCTCTGGTGGTTGATTCGTGAGGGGAGGGACAACCATAAGACTGTGATGTGACACAGCAGTGTTGATGAGAGAGAGAGAGAGAGAGAGAGAGGGAGAGAGAGAGAGGGGGGGGAGAGAGAGCACTGTGCAAACAGACAGTCACAAATTGCACAGACGTCCAGCCTTGCAGCAAGAGCAAAAACACACACGGGAAATTTAGGAAGGAAAAAAAGAGGGAGAAGGACCTGGTGGAGGAGATACACTGCTGCTTGTCTTCTCTTATCAGTGAATGGTCTGTTATGAGAACATAAGGAAGCCTCCTTCCTCTCTGCAGCAGTAGAGATGATCCTGGGCAGCGTGGTGCTTGTTCAGCTGGGCAAGGGGATTTAGCAGGAGAGGGACAGCAGAGACACAGGCACTGAGAAGGTAAGCACCAGCACTCCCCTCCTCTTCATCCTACAACAATACAATTCATGAGCCCAGCGACGGCTGCTTCAGTCAGCTCGATCTGCTGCAACCGGGCTGGGATCTTATTGAGATTCAGCTTGCTTCTGATTGCCAGAGCAGCCTGCTGTGCCATCAGGACTAGCTGTTATTTATTTACTGTACAGTATGTTGTAATACATTGTTTAAGAAATAGCACTACCAAATAACCTGTGCTGTAGTTGCATAATGAGAAAGATATGTATGATTGCCATACAAGACAATACTACAGCCCTGCTTACTACTGTACAAAGCTGCAGATAGAGTGTATTAATACAGCACATTTTTATTCATATGCTGTAGGTCTGCCCATCCTGTATCATGTGAAATAAAACTGCAGTTCTACATCTCCTTAAAAATGAAAAGAGGTATCCTGCATGCATACTCGATGATATAGCACAGTATCTTAGTTATTAAAGTACACTAGCCTGTGGTATTTATTAACCCCTACTGACATGCATATACAGAGACATAGGGGTATTGTGGAGGCACATTTACATGCACAAGAGTTAACCAGAGAACTGCTAATCCAGTTGTGGTCAGATTTTGTGCAGATGTTCTTTAGAACCAGTTATAGTGTCAGAATTTGGGGAACCATGGAGGTGTATATTCATCTATCACACCCACATTTTTACAAATATTTAGAGAACCGTTATTGAGAGTGCTACTGGGAGTGATGCTGTTGGCAGATTATGTACATTACTCACATGCATGTATAACTCACAAATGCTTGTTTTTATGTGTTGTGCCCAGCAGTTGTATTGTATTTTAGTATTTATTTGTATTATTTATTTTCAGCAATGGGTCATTGTGTTTTTCACTGCCAGAGAGAACCCAGATTAATTGAAAAAAAAAAACAAAGCTTCTGTGTCAAAGAGTTCCCACACAATGCATTCATTGCACTCCTCATTCACTCCATTCCCAGCAGAAAGAAATCTTCACTGCACTAATCTTTGCAAAAAAAAAAAAAAAACAGTTGTTCCCCCACTACGATCATAAAACTCACAGCAAAAGTCAATGTAAATGTTGTAACCTGTCACAAGGGTTACTGCACAGTCACCCGGCACTAGAATTATGTATTTTAAATTGTTTATTTATGTAGCCATGACCTACACCATCTTTTAGTTTAACAGAGGAAAAAAAGCACCTCTAGGCAAGTTTCCCTTTTTTTTATTATCCAGCAGGGAACGATTTGGACACCAACCACCATGAAACAGGCACGCCAGGAATAAAATTAAACCATTTCTTCTCCTTCTCAAGGGAACCAAAAGACACAATCAGGTATACTAACAATAATGCAGTTGTTCAAGCCTATCAATCACTTTTGACAACAGCCGACACTGGGAGGGGTTATTTTCTTAAAAACCATTACTTATCTATTGATAAAAATACAAATGTTATTTCTAAAAACTGTTCAATAAAAATTATAATATACAATTATTTTAAAAATAAATTACAAAAAAAAAACCCAAAAAACATTCTTTCCCTGAATTCCTCTTAAAGATAGCAGAATCTGTTCTCTTATTAAATTAAACACACCTCTTACCTTACCGTCTACACAACCGAGAGCCGGTACGGTAATAGCACCAAACTCGGTTACCCTTACCCACAATTGAATTCCTTTAAGGTCAAAATTCCCTTTCCCGCTAAGAGCACCACCAAAAGAGAAGGAACAGATTAGTCTAACAAAGCAGTACACAAACCGCAAGTATTTAAACAGACACACAATATATGCGTTATGCTAAGTCAGTAAGACAGATATGCAAACACACACACACACACACACACACACACACACACACACACACACACACTATACGGGTATATGTCTATGCATTCTACTCAAGCAGTGAAAAGAGTATGCCATTCAATATTCAAACACACACACACTCTACACACAGAGGGAAGATAAAATGGCAGCAGGCATGCCCCACTAAACACTAGCCAGCCCACTAAACAAGTTGCTAGGTTGGGAATATACAAGCCTTTATACTTGTATCTTCACTCTGAGTACCTCTCCCTTCAGCGGCTGCTGTCAATTCACCCGCTCTTCTTGGGACGACATACAACTCTCCACTGGTACCGTGGTACTCATTATTATTCTTTAAGAATACCCCGTATCGTTTATGAATCTCCAGTGGCTTACTCAGTGTTTCGGCTGTCCAATGCTGTTATCTTCCCTTCTCTCAAATCTACTTGTTGCAGTTTTTCTATTCTCTTTTGTTTTGTTTTGTTCCGTTTTGTTCTGTTTCGTTCTGTTTCGTTCAGTTTCATTTCATTTAGTTTTCGTTTCGTTTCGTTTCCCCGTATCCCTGTTTCTGGCCTGTCTTTGCTTTCCCAATACAGGTCTTCATAAAGGGGGTGCAGTGGATTTGAAATCAACTACAGGTGCCAGTAGATAACTCACTGTGAAACAAGCCAAAACAAAATTAAAGTGACATAATAATTGCATCAGTCAGTGCAATAAATAAAACATGCTCAAGTGTACAAACAAATAAAAATACGATTCAAAAGTAAATCAAACTACACACTGAATTTAAATACGATGTGCCCTTGTAATTAAACAAAAACATGTATACTAAAGTGAACCAATTAAATCAAATTAATCATAAGTGACCCCTGCAACATAAAGTCCCAGAAAGATAGCCTGAACAGGGTCTTTAATTGTTTGCCTGAATAAGCAATGTAAACATTGTAATGTAAATTGTATATACTGTACTTCTAGCTTACTGGTTGTGAATGTATGATATATCCAAGCCTGTAACCAGGACACCATTGAAAACAACATAACTCCTCTCAAGAGACTGTACCAGTCACAGGACTAGAAGAAAAGTTAAAATAATATCATACATTTGGACGCCAGCGTGCCCACGTGTGCCCATGTGAAAAGTTATTGAAAATGGTGGGAGATGGTAGAGGGCATGGAAAAAGGAAGGTGTCACTCATTCGATTCTGCAATGACAGGAAAGCAGAAAGTGTGGCACTTTCTAAAGCTTGCATTTTGTAACAAAACATTATGGGCGTAGATTAGCTGTGTGTGTGTGCCTGTTTCCACTTGATCATTCAGTGACTGAAGCAGCAATGCTGCATGTGTAGTGACAATGGTTGCAAGCTTTTTTTGAGTTTTTTTGTAATGCATTGTTCAAATGTGTATCTGAAATGATCTTAAAATAATTTTATAATTTTGTTTAGCTTGTCTTTTTTTCCTTTTAAGAAAAGCATTTTTTCTATTTTCTACTTTCTCCAATTAGCCCTGTAGTGTTGCATGGAATAGAGCGTGTTTTAAAGTCTGTCAGCGGGTGTATGAAATGATGTGTGTTTCATTGCTTAACCAGTAGGAACACAAATGCAATTAAGCACTTATTTCCAAGAAGCTAATGTGGGGACAGCAATCAAATATCACACAGGCAAGTCAGGCAACAGCAGCTGGTGCCGCTGTGAATGGGACTACATGATTTTTGGCTGTAGTTAATCTTTGTAAACCGGACCATGCAGGATCTGCTAGAGTGGCACCAAATACAAAGCGCCCAGTAAAGTAATATACTTATAACTTTAATTCCTAAAAAAATTCAATTCCTTGAATAGCAGATCACATATTTTAACAGAAGCAAATCTTAGCCTGATTGGTTCTGTATTCTTCAGATATAGATAAAAACAATGAAATGTAGTGGCCATGTCATTGTATATAAATACCTCCACTGTTTGTTTTTGAATACATGCTCTCTTGAGAAATGTTAACTGCACATTATAGCCCAAAAAATCTATTAGTCCAGCTTTACAGTTTTCCAATGTTTCGATGCACTAAGTGCAAATAGAGAAATTTTGCCTGATCCAGTTTTTTACTTTTTCGTTTATTAAAGTTCTGCGTAACTTTGAGTTCCATTCCACATATCCCAGAGTAATTACTGGAACTAACTACAGTGTATTTACTGGGTGATTGTACAGTACACCATTTGTATATAGTTTTTACACGTTTCTGCTACTGTTAGAAGATATTGCTTCATTACAATCCAAATTTAAATACTGCAAATATAAATACTATTAAGAGTACCTTCATTTATCATTCTGGTTTTACCAAATAATTACTTACTACTTAATAAGTGCCTTTGTGCTGAAAGTGAGTTCTTCATTTTCTTTGTTATATTTTTGTATTAAACGCAGACAGCCTGATACATACAAACTGATTCCCAGTTCACCCAGTTAAAAGCATCCGCTCTCTTCAATGCAAATGTTTTTATTTCTGCTTAAAAGCGTGCAGTTTGAGGGGCAACATTTGAACAGAGCTCATTTAGTAACTGTTTTTGACCTCTGACAAGAGAAAAGAACGGTTTGTTTGTTTATGTTTGTGGGATTGAAGTTGTACTGGAGTTGACTAATTGAATCGTGGTGTATGTGCAGTTGTACTGTTGAAAGTAATTAATTACACTGTGGTATAATTATGGTGGGTGACCTAATTACACGCTTAAGCTCAATTTGTGCCATAATAGATTATTGGCTATTTGTGCTGATTGGAATAAAATAAACAAACCAATCTTATTGGGATAGTTTCTTTTTTACCAGGTGAGATTACATGGCACATTGCATTTTAGCAGGTAAGTGTAGTTAGAATCACTGTGAGAAAATTCACAGGCTATTTTCAGAAGACAGAGTTTTCACAGACAGCCTGGCACAGTGCAATGTGGGCACAGGCATCTCCCTACAGAACTCGTATCAGTGCTCCCCAATACACATCACCTGCACCTCCACGTGTCAAATCACGCACACAATTCACATTACCCCAGTGGTTCTGAGGAACTGTAGACACATTGTTTGTTGCTACAAACCCCAAGCCCCACCCCCTGCCCCCCGTCCTCATCCCCGTTAAGGCTTTTTCTTTGCCCCTTTTTGCCATCTGCTTTAAACAAAGAATTCCTAACAAGAATTCCCACCATTGTGCGTGCAGAGGTGTGTGTATTCCATTCCATTTATGGGCTGTACTGGTGACAGCAACATGTATGTGTGAATCTGGTTACAGTCTGTATTGCATGCCTGTATGCAGTGCACTGCACATCAGTCTATTGTATTGGTTACTTGCTTAAAGCTGTCTTTAAATTGAGCATTCCCGCAGCAGGATCGCCCCTCAGGATCCACACTCCTTTTTACAAGGGGGTCCCATGATTGGAAAGGCAGCCAATAATTCCTGAGCACTTAATACACAGAGACCCCCCAACCATCCTGCATCATTCCCTTCAGCCTCACAGCACAGCCAGGGCTCTCCACCATCCACAATTGATCTTTTATCCCTTAACATTTCCTTTATATAGTTAGGAATTGTTTCTTCACTAGAATAGCACTTGGACAGCAGCTTATACAATGTTATCTGGAATAGGGAGTTGTGCTTTACACGCTGGAAACACAAATAAAGGAACATAAATAAGTCTACTGCAAGTTTTCAGATCTGATAGTCAAGACCAAAATGTTTGACGGGCTCCCGAGTGGCTCACCTGGTAAAAGCATGACTGTGTAGTGTGCAGGGTGAGTCACACGGTCATGGGAGAACAAGTTCACGTCCTGGCTGTGCAAAGCAGCCGGCCATCGCTGGGGATAATGGAGGGAGCATCGCATTGGCTTTGGCGCTCCTGTGGGTTAGGGAGGCAAAACCGTCAGGGGCTGTTTCTCCTCATCACTCTACAGTGGACCGTACTGGCCAAGCGCCTAGTGAGCTCAGATGGACACGAGCAGGGTTGGCCTTTGTCCTGCAGTGGCCTGCTGACATCTGCTCCTGAGTTCCTGGATGTAGAAGAGGAAGCTAGCTTGGTTTTAGGATTGAAGGACACCCACTGGACCTTCAGTTCTCCTGAGCTGTGAGGAGAAAAAATGAATTGACATTCTAAATTGGGGAGAAAATCGTGGATAAAATAACTGAGCACTCTAAAATAAAAAAGACAAATAAATGTTTGGTGCTTGCTTATGGTCTCTATTAGTACTACAGAAACACAAACAAGTACTTAACTGACAACTTAAGCTCCTGGCTGCACTGTGTAAATGTTTTTCTTAACTTACTATGTTTATTGTCGGTCATTGAATGTTTATGACTGCTCCTTGCCAGAGCACTCCCGATGTCAAGTTTAATATGAAGACCACCTTTCTTGGTTGAATCAATACATCTGCCACTCTGCTGCTCACCACTGATGCTGGAGAACAGTGTGGATTTGTGCTGTCTTTACTGCTGAATCCTGTGCAGTGTGGATTTGTGCTGTCTTTACTGTTGAATCCTGTACAGTGTGGATTTGTGCTGTCTTTACTGTTGAATCCTGTACAGTGTGGGTTTGTGCTGTCTTTACAGTTGAATCCTGTACAGTGTGGATTTGTGCTGTCTTTACTGTTGAATCCTGTACAGTGTGGATTTGTGCTGTCTTTACTGTTGAATCCTGTACAGTGTGGGTTTGTGCTGTACTGTTGAATCCTGTGCAGTGTGGATTTGTGCTGTCTTTACTGTTGAATCCTGTGCAGTGTGGATTTGTGCTGTACTGTTGAATCCTGTACAGTGTGGATTTGTGCTGTCTTTACTGTTGAATCCTGTACAGTGTGGATTTGTGCTGTACTGTTGAATCCTGTACAGTGTGGATTTGTGCTGTACTGTTGAATCCTGTACAGTGTGGATTTGTGCTGTACTGTTGAATCCGGTGCAGTGTGGATTTGTGCTGTACTGTTGAATCCTGTGCAGTGTGGATTTGTGCTGTACAGCTGAATCCTGTGCAGTGTGGATTTGTGCTGTACTGTTGAATCCTCTGCAGTGTGGATTTGTGCTGTACTGTTGAATCCTGTGCAGTGTGGATTTGTGCTGTACTGCTGAATCCTGTGCAGTGTGGATTTGTGCTGTACTGCTGAATCCTGTGCAGTGTGGATTTGTGCTGTACTGCTGAATCCTGTGCAGTGTGGATTTGTGCTGTACTGTTGAATCCTGTGCAGTGTGGATTTGTGCTGTACTGTTGAATCCGGTGTAGTGTGGATTTGTGCTGTAATGTTGAATCCTGTACAGTGTGGATTTGTGCTGTACTGTTGAATCCTGTACAGTGTGGGTTTGTGCTGTACTGTTGAATCCTGTACAGTGTGGGTTTGTGCTGTACTGTTCAATCCTGTACAGTGTGGGTTTGTGCTGCACTGTTGAATCCTGTACAGTGTGGATTTGTGCTGTCTTTACTGTTGAATCCTGTACAGTGTGGATTTGTGCTGTCTTTACTGTTGAATCCTGTGCAGCGTGGATTTGTGCTGCACTGTTGAATCCTGTGCAGTGTGGATTTGTGCTGTCTTTACTGTTGAATCCTGTACAGTGTGGGTTTGTGCTGTCTTTACTGTTGAATCCTGTGCAGTGTGGATTTGTGCTGTCTTTACTGTTGAAGCCTGTGCAGTGTGGGTTTGTGCTGTACTGTTGAATCCTGTGCAGTGTGGATTTGTGCTGTACTGTTGAATCCTGTGCAGTGTGGATTTGTGCTGTCTTTACTGTTGAATCCTGTGCAGTGTGGATTTGTGCTGTCTTTACTGTTGGATCCTGTACAGTGTGGGTTTGTGCTGTACTGTTGAATCCTGTGCAGTGTGGATTTGTGCTGTACTGTTGAATCCTGTGCAGTGTGGATTTGTGCTGTCTTTACTGTTGAATCCTGTGCAGCGTGGATTTGTGCTGTACTGCTGAATCCTGTACAGTGTGGGTTTGTGCTGTCTTTACTGTTGAATCCTGTGCAGTGTGGATTTGTGCTGTCTTTACTGTTGAATCCTGTACAGTGTGGATTTGTGCTGTACTGCTGAATCCTGTACAGTGTGGATTTGTGCTGTACTGTTGAATCCTGTGCAGTGTGGATTTTTGTTCTTTTTTGTAATGTACTGTTTGTGGTAAATAACAATTGTGTAGCCACTGCAGACAAACACAGTATTTTCTTCTGGACCTTTCTGGACAAATGGAATATTTTCACACGCCCCAGTTATGGCAGTCTTCAGTCAAAAGATACATTTAGAAATCAGCGAGGACTGATCTTGTAAATCATATTAATAACAAGAGCAAAGATCCAGCCAGAGCAGGATCCTGGCAGACCTCGTTTTGTATAAACTGACCCACTTGTTAATTAATCTTCAGTGCAGCAGACTGCTGTAACGTCAGGTTGCTAGGCGACCAGTCAGGCAAACGGAATCCCTCCATGAGAGGAGGGGAGGCCCCCGTCTCACTGCCTGAGTACCGACCTAATGCAAGGCACATCTGCGGTGGCAGGGATGTGGTTTCAAACAGCAGAATGGATGTTCTACAGTTAAACCACACCACAGTGCGTTTAGGCAGCATGACACAACTGAACTGTAACTGCAAATGAACATACTTTTTGCAGGTCATGCAATACAACAGTAATGACAGAAGTTCAGGTTTCTTCCACACTTCCATACGTTTTTCTTGATGTCAGAACATAGTCTTGCTAGTTCCATGAATTTCTTGAAGGAGGTTGTACAGCAAACCGGTTTCCTTCCCAGGGTTTCAACCCCCCTAGCGTTTCCGTTTACTACACGCACTCAGCACAGCACTGGAGTTATTAACACATCCAGGAACAGAATATTCCCAGCAGCACGGATCTACTGTCTGCAACTTAATAATTCAAACTAGGATAAGACCTGGCCAACTTTCACCAAAAAGCATATTATTGACCATCCAGGATGTGTCCTCATGTTCTGTAAACATGAGAAAGGGCTCGTTAGACCCCAGTGTCTGCAGTGATTTGAAAGGTCCTGTAACTTTATCACTGCAAATAATCAATTGAACAGGGTAACTAATCTTGGTCTCTGGCGCTTTCAGAATGCGCAATGTGATCCCAGCGTGACTGGAACCAACTGCACTTCATTGTAAAGCAGCTGCATATTGATTACCTGACTGAACCGTGGCTGTTATTGACATGCTGCAAGCATGAAGCAGCGTGCTTTGCAAGGGAGCAAGTGTAATACTGAGCACACATTAATCACATAGCACACAGGCAGTGATGTCAGCTAGCCTGCTCAGAGGCTGTAAATGCCTGAGATACCGATCACAAGCGCCACATAAACTAGACATGGGACAGGGCCTGTGATGCGTAGTAATAAAAAACATTCCTGTTAAAAATGAAATTCTTTAATGTTAGTGCGTTACACGTGGCCTCAAACTCCTGTGAATTCCAGTGCATTGGCTGCTAGTGGGGTTCCACTCGTTCATTAGGAATTTGTCAACTTTCATTTTTTAATTATCTTCAGGACTAGAAAAACAGCAGAAAATAACAACAAAACATTTATTTTTAAGCTCTAACTCCAATGTAATTCTATGAAACTCTGTTGAAATTCCCTGTTTTCCCAGGTCCCCTCACTCTGCTCGGCTCTGCTGACATCAAGGGCACTGTGGCCAAGGCAGAGAGATTTCTGGATTGGTGAGCCCCCCGGTACAGGATTTCAGACCCTGGGAAACCTATCGAGTGATTTCTGGAGCTGGAGCTGGTATTTAAGAGGAAACATCCAGCCATTGAAATGAGAAGACAGTGAGCTCCCCAATCCCACCCATTCCTCTTCTGACCCTACCTGGCTCCGTCTGACCCTCCCTCTTCCCCCCTGCCTGCAGTCAGGATGATATCACTGTGCAGCCTGCACAGCACCAGCACTCGCAGACACCCCCGCAGATAATCTCTCTGACCTCACGAGCAGGACGATGGGCGATGGGACCTGGGTGGGGCTCAGCCCGGCAGAGTTTGAACAACTGCAGCAATACAGCGAGTGTGAGTACACAGACACCTTCTCTAATACAGTGAGTGTGAGGACACAGACACCTTCTCTAATACAGTGAGTGTGAGGACACAGACACCTTCTCTAATACAGTGAGTGTGAGGACACAGACACCTTCTCTAATACAGTGAGTGTGAGGACACAGACACCTTCTCTAATACAGTGAGTGTGAGGACACAGACACCTTCTCTAATACAGTGAGTGTGAGGACACAGACACCTTCTCTAATACAGTGAGTGTGAGGACACAGACACCTTCTCTAATACAGTGAGTGTGAGTACACAGACACCTTCTCTAATACAGTGAGTGTGAGGACACAGACACCTTCTCTAATACAGTGAGTGTGAGGACACAGACACCTTCTCTAATACAGTGAGTGTGAGGACACAGACACCTTCTCTAATACAGTGAGTGTGAGTACACAGAACAGAACAGGGGCTCAGAACATGGACTCGAAACAGGAACTCAGAACAGAGACTCGGAACAGGAACTTAGAACAGGGACTCGGAACAGGGACTTGGAACAGGAAGTCAGAACATGGACTCGGAACAGGGACTCGGAAAAGGGACAGAACAGGAGCTCGGAACAGGGACTCGGAAAAGGGACAGAACAGGGACTCGGAACAGGGACTAAGAACAGGAACTCAGAACATGGACTCGGAACAGGGACTCGGAACAAGGACTCAGAACAGGGACTCAGAACAGGGACTCAGAACAGAAACTCGGATCAGGGACTCAGAACAGGGACTCAAAACAGGGACTCAGAACAGGGACTCAGAACAGGGACAGAACAAGAACTCAGAACAGGGACTCGGAACAGGAACTCGGAACAGGGACTCGGAACAGGGGCTCGGAACAGAGACTCAGAACAGGGACTCAGAGCTTTATCTTTATCTGTTGTTGGTTTTGAGGGGAAATAATCTCAGGTGACCTGCAACCTCCATATTCCTGAGAAAAGCAAACAAACAGCAATGTGTGAATAAACCTGCGACGCAACAGTAATAATATGAGTTTTCTTTTCTTTTTCTTTTTTTAATAAATTAAACTAAAACGATAACACATGGAAGTAACATGAAGTAACGACTGCTTTTGTAAAAGGTTCATCTGAATCGTGGATGCCGCAAACTGAAATGAGTGAAGACCAAAAACTGTTGATACCCTGCATGGGAGCAAACCAGTTCAATAAAATGACTGGATCTTAAGTTGCACAGTGAAGAAGAGAGTGCCAGTAAACTATACAAGTAAGCAGCCATTCTCCCAGTGAAGAAGAGCACTCCAGTAAACTATACAAGTAAGCAGCCGTTCTCCCAGTGAAGAAGAGAGCACCAGTAAACTATACAAGTAAGCAGCCATTCTCCCAGTGAAGAAGAGAGCGCCAGTAAACTATACAAGTAAGCAGCCGTTCTCCCAGTGAAGAAGAGCACTCCAGTAAACTATACAAGTAAGCAGCCGTTCTCCCAGTGAAGAAGAGAGCGCCAGTAAACTATACAAGTAAGCAGCCGTTCTCCCAGTGAAGAAGAGAGCACCAGTAAACTATACAAGTAAGCAGCCGTTCTCCCAGTGAAGAAGAGCACTCCAGTAAACTATACAAGTAAGCAGCCGTTCTCCCAGTGAAGAAGAGAGCGCCAGTAAACTATACAAGTAAGCAGCCGTTCTCCCAGTGAAGAAGAGAGCACCAGTAAACTATACAAGTAAGCAGCCATTCTCCCAGTGAAGAAGAGCACTCCAGTAAACTATACAAGTAAGCAGCCGTTCTCCCAGTGAAGGTTCGGTAGGCTAACATATACCAGCATGTGCTAGTGAAGGAAAGGCCAGCAAACCAAGACGCTTCTTTAGTTTAGTTGAAGATGTTATGATTGGATGAGTGTTTAAGTGCTGAAATGATCTAGTTCTTTACTGTAGAGGAGATTAGAATGAAAGACAAGGTGTTTTTGTCATTGCAGATTCCACGAAGCAGCTGAAGGATGTGCTGAAGGAATTTCATGGGGACGGGGTTCTGTCCAAATACAACCCTGCACAGGTACTGAGCGCTGACAGCACAGTCAGCAAGGCTGTCAAAGAGTGCACCACCTGCACCACACTGAAGGGCAATGTTTAACCAGGACAGGTGCTTTCAAGAGAAAGGAAATACTGGTGTGTTACGGAAACACCCTGCAAAGTTTACAAGAAACGCACTGCGTGAAATTAACTGGGCAGCAATTAGTTTCTCCACATTTACTCAGGAGTGTTCACCTGGAGAAAACAAAAAACTGGTCTAAAGATCGCAGTGTATCCAGATTAGGGTCCCTCCTGCAACAATGCTGGTTTTCCTTTCCCACATTTCAATCACAGCACCAGCATTGCTGCAGAACACTGGAATGTTGAGAAGAAACAATCTCTCTCTCCTGGCAAACATTCCAGAGTGAAAGTTAGAAAAATGTAATTTCCCAGTTTGTTTTACTGCGATAAGGACAACATGGGATACAGCAAAGTTAAAGTAATGGGTTTCTTGTTAATACTGCAGGGGGTTCTGTAACACTTGAAATAAAAAATAACAACATTACCTTACAGTCAGTGGTGGCGGAAGCTTTTTACGATTGAGGGGTGTAACGGGGTGACGTGTTACGTGTGTGGGTCGTCACTGAATAATCACGAGACCGACACAGAGCACTGGTGTTGACACACCGCACAGGCGTGCAGATTTAATAAACACAGAAATGGCAGAAACGGGAATTATTTTTTAATGGCAATTTTATATAGGCCCTACATGTGTAAGTAGAAATGTTTTACAGTAAATCGCTTACAAAAAATCAAGTCCAGCAAACTTTGTAGACTGACTGTTGCATTTACAGTATTTCACAGTAAATAAAGTTAGAACACAAAAGCAAGCCCATTCAATTTCAAACACATTCAATTTCAAACACAAATATTCCTTTTTTTTTAAACAGTATTTGAATTCCCTGGGGGGGGGGGGGGGAGCTGTGAAGTGCCCCCCATGCCCCCGCGGTTCAGACGCCAGTGCTTTCGATTGACCATTATAGGATACAGTAACTAAAACTCTTCCAGTGAGTTAGAAAAAATGATTCAGCAAATCCACAACTAGCTTACACAAGCAAACCAAGAATACAAAAATGGAAACATTTGGTAATTAAACAACTTGGTAAAAACAACTCTTAACTGAAGCTCGTCTGCAATTTCCCTATAACTTTCCCTGTTCCAAATAGAGAGTGAAAAATAAAGAATTTAATTCAAGTGTTGGTGATTGCATCATCATAAACGAGCTAGGCAACTTGTTTTTCACACATGAGCCTCGGAGCGTTGATGTGACAGGAAGTGGCGTTGGTTCAGATGCATTCTGGAGGCTGTGGTTTCACACAGGTGTTTGTACAGCACATTGTGATTTACCCTCCCGACAACAGACTCTGCATTGATCTGCCTGCTGCGCTGAATAACCAGCAGAAACAATCGGCTCATATCATGGTGTAGCAATGCAGTGCCTTGGCCCAGAGTTTCTCAGACTGCGAAAAACAAACAGTTTAAATGTATTTTTGAAATTCAAGTTGCATTTTGTAGTGGGATTTGAATTGACCACACAGTGCTGCAAAAAGGATTTTAAAGAGACCATCAGGTTCTGCACACCCGCCCCTGCTCTGTGCTGTCAGCTGCTGCTTGTTCTCTCTGCTGAAAATAAACTGTCTCACTCTCCACCTCAATGCTTTGCAGAAGCAAGATGTTCTCAGTCAAGTAAGCTTTTCCTCTAGATCTCTGGGATTGTGTGTGTCTGCAGCATGCTTTAACAGCTTGTCCTCACAATGCATTTCCATTGATTGGGTGTCTGCAAGAAGCTGACCTCTGAAACGCTTGTCTGCAAACTGTCTCTCCATTGACTTATCATCCTCAAATTGGTTGGACACATAGTGCATGTGTACAGATTGCTGGTCTTCTCATATCCCGTCACAGTGCATGTCCACAGATTACATGGCTGTGCATTGCTTTTTCAGCACAGTTGCTCGTGTGCATAACATTGAAATAATGCGTTCGCTTTCAAAGGAAGAGAGAGTGCGTGCAGAAACCAGGAATTGGGGTCGGGAGTTGGCGGTTACTGCTTTTTAAATCTCAAATGCAATTGGGAAGTTGACCCAGTACTCTCCAAGCATTCTTCAGACCATTTGAGCCCTTAATAGGTAGTGCCTCAGTGCCACTCTGGATATTTTTTGTGATATACTGTTTGAGTATAAACTTAGCCACGCAATTCAATGTTACAAAGATAATTGGGAGTGCTTTGAATAGCTGGATCAGTTGCAAGGATTCTAGAGATCCGATTAGTTCAGAGATGTTATTAAAACCACAGTGAATCTCTAGCCAGTTTGAACTCATGTATATTGCTCAACAATGATAATTAAGTTTTGTTAATAACTTCCTGTTTGTAATTGAGGTCGAGCTAATGGGAACATAGACAGGCAGGCTAGAATCATCAGAGGGATTGAAACGACTGGAGCCAGCAACTATACAGCTCCCTCTCCCTTACCCGCTTGCTCCTCCATCTCTCTACTCTTTTTCTATAACCCCTTAACCCTAACCCCTTCTCCCTCCAATCCACCCTACTCTCCACCCTTCCTTACCTCCCCACACTCCACCCTACTCTCTTTGCCCCCACTACATACACAGTCACTTGAGTGAATATTGTTTATGAAGCTAACTCAAATGCTCCCCCCTCCTCCCCTCTCTTGCGCTCTTAGCCGATCGATTACGAGGGATTCCAGCTGTTCATGAAGACATACCTGGAGGATGATATTCCAGAGGAGCTGTGTCAGCATCTGTTCATGTCCTTCAAATGCAAGACCTGCCAGAGCTCTCCAGAGCAGCATCGATCCGGGGGCAATGTGATGGGTAAGAGTCTGGATAACTACAACATAGCAGCAATACAATACAACGAAATACTGCAACACAGCAACACAGCAATACCACAAGGCAGAGCTGACTCAAAACCGACCACTACAGGGTAGTCTGATGGGTGAGAACAACAATACAATCCAAAAATACCACAATACACAAATAATCTGTACTGGCCCCAATTGGACATGAGACTTCTAGAGTTTGCGTTTCTTTGGTGCCATCTTGTGTCAGTGTGTAATCAATAACTTGACCTTTAAATTTGCTACGCTGGCTACACATTGTTGCTCTTTTTTTTTGGCTGTGTGGTGGGATGTTTGCTGGTTTTCAGCTCTGAGCATCGCTGGCTCTGTGGAGGGATGTTTGCTGGTTCTCAGCTCTGAGCATCGCTAGCTCTGTGGACGGATGTTTGCTGGTTCTCAGCTCTGAGCATCGCTAGCTCTGTGGAGGGATGTTTGCTGGTTCTCAGCTCTGAGCATCGCAAGCTCTGTGGAGGGATGTTTGCTGGTTCTCAGCTCTGAGCATCGCTGGCTGTGTGGAGGGATGTTTGCTGGTTCTCAGCTCATCATCTCATACCCCTGCCTTGCTACGCTGCTGCTCTAGACACCCTATCTCTTTCTTGTGTGCCGAGCCCTCCCATCTCTCCCAAACCTTTCTTTCTCCTCTCCACTCCCCTCCCGTCCTCCCACTACTTTCTTTCTCCCTCTCCTTTCCTCTCTCCTCTCTCTACTGAACTCTGCTCTACATGCCCCCCCTCTCTCTTGCCTCTGCAGAGCCCCGGTCGATTGACGCTGGCATCTCTATCCAGACTGAAGTGGCTTGTGCCCCCATAACAGGTACTGGCTGTCTGAGCTGAATGGTCCTGTGATCACCATCACACTGTGCTTGTCTATGGGTCTCGTTCCTCGCTTACTGGAACAGCATCCCAGCTGTTTTGAACCAATAGGGACTGATCCGCTTGCTGTTGATTCTGTGCTGGCTGTGTGGTGTTTCTTTGTTGTTCATGAGGGCTAGCTTCAGTGAATTACTTGTTCATAAGGATGATCACAGTTTAAAGACGGGGGCAATGTGTGCTACAGTCCTGAACGTGTTAAGATGAGTTTTACATGGGACTAAAGTGGTGGAGAAGGCTGCTGCTGAGGGCTGTAGCTTCAGAGACTTTTCAAAGTAAATAAAACAAGGTCAGCTGCACAATGATGCAAATGAAGGGGAAACTACACCTTGGACATCCCCTATAGTTTCAATGCCCCATGCATTACCTGCCCTGATTTACTCTGTGTTTCATTGCCGAAGCTGCACATGTTTGTATCTTTGTAGTTTGGTGCATCCATGTTTTTCATTGTGTTTGTGGGCATTGCAAGGGTCTGTATATTAACACGTAATCCTGCCCTGCTCGTGGCGTGTTCCACATCCAGGCATGAACGGGAAGAGTATCCTGAGTGCAATGGGACGCCACACTCCTGATCAGACTGCCACCACTGGGGGCGCTGCATCCCCCTCCTCCTCCCGATCCTCCTCCCAGAAGTCTGCAGGGGGCAGCAATACCCCCTGCGCCCACCAGAGGTCCCCCTGTTTGCAGCAGCGTTCAGCGGGGGGAGGCCTGGCAGCAGCACTTAGCTCCCTCGGACCCTCCAGGATGTCTCCAGCCTCCCTGCTCAACCCCCAGTCTCCAGGTACTAGCGGCCGTCACTTCATACTCAAAGAGTTTCCAAACCATGCCCTACAAACCACAATTAGACTCTCTTGAACAGTCTTGTGATAAACTTGTGATGATCCCAGTTACAGCCAAATGTAAAAAACACACACACACACACATACACATCAAAAACAGCTAGGCAGCCAAGCAGATTTGAACCCCTCTCCAAATCTAATCAAACTTTCACAGCACCCCACTGTTGTCTTTGGAGTAATCCCTGCTGTTTTGGCAGAAAGAAGTTTTCATCCCATTTCCATGGCAGAGTTTTTCTATCACATCTGGTGCATTTTGATTTGCTCCGTTGGGGGTATCCGGTCCTCTTTACCCTGCTTGAAAATCAGCAGAGTCTCTCAAGTGGTATATGGCCGATATAGAGATCTGGCATCCCCGCTGCCAAATCAAGTGAGCAAAACCAGTCCTTGGAAATGAAATACAGGTGCATGCATTCCTTTATATCGGTATGAATACACAGTGTTGTTTTGTGAAAGCAGAGCGCAAGACTGCAGAGAAGCGAACGAGCGCGCCACTGCGGAAGAGCCAGTCTCCACTGAAGGGATCCCTCCTGCCACCACCCCAGGTGGTCTATCTAAAGGACATCGTCTGCTACCTGTCCCTGCTGGAGAGAGGCCGACCCCAGGACAAGCTGGAGTGTGAGGAATTACTGTACTACTGAGTGTGTGTGTGTGTGTGTGTGTGTGTGTGTGTGTGTGTGTGTGTGTTTGTGAGAGTGTGTGTGTGTGTGTGTGTGAGCGTGTCAGTGTGTGTGTGAGTGTGTGTGAGTCTGTGCACGTGTGTGTGTGTGTGTGTGTGTGTGTGTGTGTTTGTGTGTGTGAGTGTGTGTGTGTGTGTGTGTGTGTGTGAGCGTGTCAGTGTGTGTGTGAGTGTGTGTGAGTCTGTGCACGTGTATGTGTGTGTGTGTGTGTGTCTGTGTCTGTGTGTGTGTGTATGTGTGTGTGTGTGAGTCTGTGTCTGAGTGTGTCTGTGCGTGTGTGTGTGTGTCTGTGTGTGTGTGTGTGTATGTGTGTGTGTTTGTGTATGTGTGTGAGTGTGTGTGAGTCTGTGTCTGTGTGTGTGTGTGTCTGTCTGGGTTTAAGTGAGTCTGTGTGTGTGTGTGTGTGATTCAGTGAGGGTGTGTTTCTGTGTGTTTTTGTGTGTGCGTGTCAGTCTGTGTGAGTAGATTATACGCCTGTGTGTTAAATAGACTGTTTGTTGTGTGTGTGAGTGCCGTGGTTCAGACTGATGACCACTGCCTTCATGAGAGCAGCTGTGGTGCAAGAGCACCCTCTAGTGGTAAAGCAGCAGCACTTTGATTCTCTCTGCTGACCTCACTGCAGGAATTCTGGTTCAGAATGCTGCTGCTGCTGCTATCTGGCGTTTCTTTCTAAAAAAAAAAAACTATCATAATAGTAAAATACAATCATAAGTGTGTGCTCCTGTTTACAAAGAGTCAGTCCCCCATGTGTTTATCAGGGAAGCGTGTCATTCTTAACCCCCCTCCCCCTCCCTCTCCTGTTCCGTTGCAGTCACGTTCCGGCTGTATGACGCTGATGGGAACGGTCTGCTTGACAGCTCGGTGAGTAGCTGATGATTGTATGTCTCTGGGATGGTCTGTCTGTCTGCCTCTCTGGATTTATTAAAGAGGTTTCTCCACCCTGGTGTCTGTCTGTCTGTCTGTCTCTCTGTCTGTCTGTCTGTCTCCTCAGGAGCTCGACCGAATCATCAACCAGATGGTCCACGTGGCCGAATACCTAGAGTGGGACTCCACCGAACTCCGACCGGTGAGGTGGGGGCAGGGGGTCCCATATAAACTATAAAATAATATTGTTTTATATAGTAGTGGCCAACAGACACTGGGGGTGGATAGCAGAGAGGGTGTATTTTGGGGAGGTGTGGAGTACGCTCAGAGTTCCTGTCCTGCCCCCGCAGATCCTGCAGGAGATGATGGAGGAGATTGACTATGACCGGGATGGGACAGTCACTCTGGAGGAGTGGATTCGGGGGGGCATGACCACCATTCCTCTGCTGGTGCTGTTGGGCATGGAGACTGTGAGTACAGTCATAACATGGCGGCACAAAGCTGGGCCTGATAATAATGTTGCACTCTTACTACTGTTCCCAGACTGAGTATGAAAACCTGATTGGGTGAGTAGACCCTTTCTCACCCCTGACTGCTCTCTAGACAAACGGCAGCTCTCTTGTGTGTCTGGTCTGGTTACAGAGTGTGCGTGATGACGGGCAGCACATGTGGAGACTGAAGCACTTCAACAAGCCGGCGTACTGTAACTACTGCCACAGCATGCTGCTGGGGGTGCGCAAGCAGGGCCTGTGCTGCTTCTGTGAGTATCCACTGCCTCTGCTCACTGCATCCCCCTCGTCTTCAAGACAGTGTGCGCTCTGAAGCTACCCTCCTCTGTTTGTGTGTTTCAGTCTGCAAATACACAGTCCACGAGAGGTGCGTGTCCAAAGACATTGTCCCCTGCATCAGCACGTACACCAAATCCAGGAGACACGGCAGCGTGAGTATCTGTAGTACCAGGGGGAAGCGAGGGGTTAATGCTGGGCAGACTGCTTTATCGTGAGCTCAGGTATCAGCAGTACCAAGGGGGGGCGAGGGGTTCATGCTGGGCAGACTGCTTTATCGTGAGCTCAGGTATCAGCAGTACCAGGGGGGAGCGAGGGGTTCATGCTGGGCAGACTGCTTTATCGTGAGCTCAGGTACTTCAATGCTGAAGCTCAGGTATCAGCAGTACCAAGGGGGGGCGAGGGGTTCATGCTGGGCAGACTGCTTTATCGTGAGGACAGGTACTTCAATGCTGAAGCTCAGGTATCAGCAGTACCGGGGGGGAGCGAGGGGTTCATGCTGGGCAGACTGCTTTATCGTGAGCTCAGGTACTTCAATGCTGAAGCTCAGGTATCAGCAGTACCAGGGGGGAGTGAGGGGTTCATGCTGGGCTGACTGCTTTATCGTGAGCTCAGGTACTTCATTGCTGAAGCTCAGGTATCAGCAGTACCAAGGGGGGCGAGGGGTTCATGCTGGGCAGACTGCTTTATCGTGAGGACAGGTACTTCAATGCTGAAGCTCAGGCTGCTGATTTGGTTTCTCTGTTCCAGATTATGCAGCACATCTGGGTGGAAGGAAACTCGCCCACCAAGTGTGACCGCTGCCGCAAGAGCATCAAGTGCTACCAGGGGCTGACCGGGCTGCACTGTGTCTGGTGCCAAATCACTGTGAGTACACACACACTGCCCCCTGCTGGGGGGACTGGGGACCTGCACCTTCAACACAAAGCACTGCTATAAAAAAAAGTCACTATAATGAAATATAGGGCCATAGTTTCAAAGAGTTTCCTCCATTCTTTAATTAACTCCTATTTTTTTAAAGGAGAAAGAAATCCTGTTACATAAAAAATGCACATCTTGAGTGTGCTTAACAGAACTTGGGTTGTATCACTTAGGTGTTTGATTCTAGTTTTGTCAAATGTTTTGCCTATTTCAAAAAACAGGAGTTTATTAAAGACTGGAGTAAACACTTTGAAAATGTGGCCCATAATATGTATAAGAGCCTAGATTAGCAAGAAAGAAAATGAAAAAAGGAGACTTTAACTATCCATTGTTTTTGGTGAATCAACAAACCATTGTTATAGATCAGGAATTGTGAGGTCACACCACACCATATTAGCCAATGAATGTAAAGGCTCTCCAGTTTAACCAATCAGAGATCTAGGTAGGGTCAACAAGCTTTAGCTGGGTTACTTATCAACGAACACTCGCACATTACATGACCGTTGCTAAAAATTAAGGCAGGTTGAGAAAGACTCACTGACTGGGTCCAAACAGCATAAAGGTATTTTTACTTGCTACAGGCTTTGCAACAATGACTGGGATTCCAAACTACCTGGAGAAATACAAGCTCTCCTTTCAGCAAACAAACAGCATACCTTTTCAAAGCCAACGTCATTGCTGAAACAATACTGAATAAATAGCACCTAAAAGCACGCAGCCAACAATATTTATCGTCAAGACAAAACAGCTGAACATTCCCAATAGCCAATGCTGCAGTAATACAGTTCATGGTCAGCAGGTGGAGCTGCTTGTCAGTTTTACAGACATTCATTCACTCGTACACAACCCGGAACCTCACAGACATCCCCCTGCTAACTGGCCCTCCCAGCTTGAAGGCTGAACTTGACCTGCATGCTGAAAAGCTTCTGGTCTCTTTTTCTGTCTAGATGATGCTGTGATTGTCTAGTTCCTATATTAGAAAAGGACCATGGTGTCTGCTGAAACAGGTTACATTGATAATTCCTCAAAGTATAATTTATATAAAATATATATATCATACAGTGCTACACAACAACCACCTGTCTGATTTTTTTTTTTTTACTAATTGTTTTGCGAGTTTCTCCTCTTTCTCTAGTCTTTCTGTTACCCCCTCTCTCTGCCCATCTCTCTAGTTCTCTCTCTTTCTCTCTGTACTTCCTTTGTCAAGCTGCACAGCTCCAGACATTGATTCCCTCAACACAAACACGGTGATTAAAACATTCACTGAGGAGGTGAATTCATTCAGTTACTGTCTCCTGGTAAAGCTCTGAGGTGTAACAGAAAGTTTGTAAAGACTTACACATTTAAACAGCACAGTGACCATGTTCCATCTCTCCTCAGCTCCACAATAAGTGTGCCTCCCACGTGAAGCCGGAGTGTGACGGAGGCTCTCTCAGGGACCACACCCTGCTGCCCTCCTGTATCTGCCCTGTGGTGCTGGTAAGAGGCCGCGCCCATTGGGGTGATAACAGGGTGGGATTAGTGTGGGTGCAAAGTGGGGCACTGGAGACTGGGCCCTCTGTCTGCTTGTATGAATGTTTTCAGCAGTGGTGTTGTATAGAGTTCAGATACAAACAAATATTACCTTGAGAATCCTTGGAAGCTCTAAGAGGTCTTTGTACCTCCTCTAAACTTTGTGCCCCATCTCTCTCTCTCTCTCTCTCTCTCTCTCTCTCTCTCTCTCTCCCTCTCCCTCTCTCTCTCTCTCTCTCTCTCTCTCTCTCTCTCTCTCTCTGCCTCTCTGTATCCCTCTCTCAGGACCGCCAGTCCAATCTGAAGCGCAGTGAAAGCGAGTCTCCATTCAGCACCAGCCCTGATGACAGCAACCAGAGCTTCAAATTCCACACCACGGTTGACGGCCAGGGCCTGCAGGTACCGCATACCCACTGCCCAGCTGATTCCACTTCGCATTCATGGAGAAGGAGAACACAGACAGAGGGATATAGCAATTCATATCTGATTCCTGGTAGAGGAATTGAAAAAAAATTGAATAAAATGTTAGCATAGAGATTTAGAGCTACACATCAACAACACATGCTCACCACTGAGACTGAGTATGGCAGTACTGGGGTGCAGTTGTGTATGGCAGTACTGGGGTGCAGTTGTGTATGGCAGTACTGGGGTGCCGTTATTTATGGCAGTACTGGGGTGCAGTTGTGTATGGCAGTACTAGGGTGCAGTTGTGTATGGCAGTACTGGGGTGCAGTTGTGTATGGCAGTACTGGGGTGCAGTTGTGTATGGCAGTACTGAGGTGCAGTTGTCTTTGGCAGTACTGGGGTGCAGTTGTGTTTGGCAGTATATAAAGCTGTGTAACAGAGTGCAGTCTGGTGTGTAACCGTGCGTCCCTCTCCCAGATCACCCCTCTGCCAGGAACACACCCACTGCTGGTCCTGGTCAACCCCAAGAGTGGAGGCCGCCAAGGAGAGAGGTGAGGGCTCGTCTATTTAACCCTTTACTGCCCTGACTAAGTACCTATTTAATGCCCCCTGTGCTGTCCTGTTGTACTTAGTCGAGTTTGTGGTGGTGATGTGTATTGTATTGTACTGTACTGGTAATGAATCCCTTATAAAAGTTAACCGCAGTAACTTAGTATTTGTCATGTTCCCTCCTGGTTATCCTTTCTTTACCATGCTTCCACTATGTTTTATTACACTTTGCTTTGCTTTTACAATGGTAAACAATGGCTGAATCAGTGTCTCGCCCCCTCTCTGCTCCTAACCCCTCTGCGCTGTGTTTGCCCCCAGGGTCCTGCACAAGTTCCAGTACCTCCTGAACCCCAGACAAGTGTACAACCTGGACCGGGGCGGCCCCACGGCAGGGTAAGAACCCCAGCCCCCCTCTCCTGACGCAGCTCAGCTCACAGACAAAATCGACATGTATTGCATTCCTCTCACGAGCGAGGGTTTGCATCAGTAACTTGTTTTATAGCATCTTCATAATTCTCTGCTTCTTCTGTTGCGCACTTCCATTCCATATGTAGGTCTCTTATGTATGTAGGGGATTTTGTGAGCTACAACCCTTTCAAAGGCAGCAGTGCATTGAAACAGATTCCTGACACACTGGAGGCATTGGAAACAGTGGATTCTGAAGGTGAAGAGGTTACACAAACCCCTCCCTGGATCACGACAAGAGCTACTCAGAGCGTGGAGTGCTCCTTGAACATGCAGCTCTCTCTTTGAGCAAGAGAGAGGGAGCGAGAGAGAGAGATGGAGGGAGGGAGGGAGAGAGGTGCTTCACAGAGCTGGAACATTTGTGAGGCACTCAGACTCACCATATAAGGAGAAACTGGTCTGTGAACCTCTCTCTCGCTCTCTCTCGCTCTCTCTCTTGCTCTCTCGCTCTCTCTCTCTATATCTGTCTTTCACTTCTGAAGGTCAGTCTTTGTTGACAGGGGAACTTCACACTGGATTGTGGGTATAACAGGAAATCACAGGTGCTTCTTATTAGAACTGTATAGGGCAAAAAATAAAGGCTAATGTCTCCAGCACTGTCAGTCCCTTCCCATCCCTGTGCTACACCGGCCCTGTGAAAGATGATGGAGACTGCTCTTGAGACTGCCTTTCTGCCAATGTGCCCCATCCACCCTGGCCTGGAGGGATGAGGGAAGGAGCAGCTCAGTCTCCATGCCTCAAGCCTGTCCTGGAATGGAGAGAGCACCCTTCTCTTAGGGTGGTGAGAGAGGGAGCAGTCCAGTCTCCATGCCTCCAGCCTGTCCTGCAGAGATGTCTCTTGTCCCCTGTGATCCAGTCTTCGTCCCCGTTGCCAGTCTCCTGTGCCCAGGCTGCACAGCTCTGATCCTGCTGTTGGGTGTCAGAGACTTGCAGGCAGGGAGATGAAAGGCAGGGCAACCGTGGCAGACTGCGCCTCTCCTCCCAGGCAGATTAAAGCAGCTTTGAAGATCAGAAGACGGTCTCCTGGCTGCAGCTGACTCAGGAGAGATAGAGCAGGAGGAGAGAGCGCTGTTTGATTCAGGGCTAAATGTCACCTCCACCACCACCACAAAAAAAATGATTTTGTAAATAGAGAAACATTCTCTTTCAAAAAGCTTGTCATAAAACAAATCTGCCTTGTCATTCCTGCCCTTTCCTTTCCACGCGTGCAGCCTACACTGCATCAACACCTGCAATCGTGAGCTCCTCAGGGTGTCCTTGCGATAGGAATTCTCAAGTGTGTGTGTGGCTCCTGCTTT
This sequence comes from Acipenser ruthenus, assembly GCF_902713425.1. Classification (NCBI taxonomy): domain Eukaryota; kingdom Metazoa; phylum Chordata; class Actinopteri; order Acipenseriformes; family Acipenseridae; genus Acipenser; species Acipenser ruthenus. Next base: position 49,005,280 of record NC_081198.1, on the reverse strand, counting down.
GATAACAGAGACATGCTGGATGTATTATATTGAATTGTGTAGATTATCTAGCAGCTACTACCTTACCCACTGAGCGATGCCAATCAAGATAAAATAATTTCACTAGTGCCCAGCAGGTGGCGGCGGTGTACTGTATTAGACAGGGCTGGTAGACAGTGTCAATCTTACCAATCTAGCAAATTAACACTTCCCCTCCAAAAGTGAGTTTTTAAATTGAATGATTAACTCACAGCGATCCTGGTCATTATTGGATATGGATCATGAAATGCAGTCAGATCAGATTTTTGACTCTTTCTCTCTCCCTCTCTCACATTCTCCCCCTCTCCATTTCCCTCTCTCACACTTCCTCAGGTTGAATTTTTTTCGAGATGTTCCTGATTTCCGGGTGTTGGTGTGCGGAGGAGACGGGACAGTGGGATGGATCCTGGACTGCATAGGTAAGTAGGATTATTATTATTATTATTATTATTAGTAGTAGTAGTAGTAGTAGTAGTAGTAGTGTTATTATCATCACTCATATGCTCTTTTTTGCTGTGTGTGCAGACAAGGCAAACTTCTCCAAGCACCCTGCGGTGGCTGTGTTGCCTCTGGGCACTGGGAACGACCTGGCACGCTGCCTGCGCTGGGGGGGAGGTGAGGCTTCCATACAACCATGTACAGGAGTGAGAGGGAAGGATCCGCACAGCCCCATAGCACACACATACACCCTACTCTAGAGTGTGTGTGGGAGTGGAGGGGGATCTCCTGATAATTTAACAAAGAGCCCACTGTCTGGAAGCTTGTCTTGTGTCATCCAGAGTGCTAGGAGAGTGTTGGAGACAGGCATGCAGGCGTTTGAATCGACAGCACTGCGACAGGACAAGCTGACAGTGAAACTCAAACTCTGTAACCTCATACAAAGATATGGACAGGAAAGTGCTTTTGCTGTGTGTTTTTTGATTGTCTCAATAATGTATGTAACACTGTAACTTTGAATCCACATGTAAAAAGCTCTGAAAAAGCTCTTTGTTATGACACTGTGTCTTGGCATGTGTCAACACTATGAGTGGATAACTACAGAAATTCAGAAGAGTACAGAGGTTTCATAGCACTGTCACTGCATTGTGTTCCTGTCTGTCTGTCCAGGGTGCTCAATATGAATAATGTACTGTACTACTATACTGAGTTTTCAGAGAGCAGTTAAGAGCCAACACTGTGGCCTTGCGTTTCTCTTTGTCTCCCCAGGATATGAGGGGGGTAACCTGCAGAAGTTTCTCCGGGACATTGAGAACAGCATGGACGTGGTGCTGGATCGCTGGAGCATCGATGTCATCCCCAATAACAAGGAGGAGAAGGGGGACCCTGTCCCTTACAGCATCGTCAACAACTACTTCTCCATCGGCGTGGTAAGAGATAGCTCTTCTTCAGTACAGCAGGACACCTCGGACTATTTCACAGTCTCTAGCTCTTAGATAACACAGCAGAACAGTTACTGCACCAGGGTTATAATCCTCACTCCATCCAGGTTCTAATCCTCACTCCATCCAGGTTCTAATCCTCACTCCATCCAGGTTCTAATCCTCACTCCATCCAGGTTCTAATCCTCACTCCATCCAGGTTCTAATCCTCACTCCATCCAGGTTCTAATCCTCACTCCATCCAGGTTCTAATCCTCACTCCATCCACTTTTCTCATAAGAATGATTACAAACAAGAGAAGACCATTTGTCCCTTCAGTCCTCTTCCGGTTCTTAGTTGCTGATTGAGCCCAAATTAAATAGATACAGTTCCCTCAACGTCTTTTTGTAGCTCACGATATATCTTTCATGTTAACGATTTTTTATGCTGCAGATTTTTTATGCTGCACATTTTTTATGCTACAGATTTTTTATGCTACAGATTTTCTATGCTAAAGATGTGCAGACTGGGATATACTTGGGATCTGTAACTGGTGATAAAGGAATTAGAAAGGACCTTTAAAACAACTACAGCACACTTACACTAAAGGAATCTACAACATGTAAACATATATATGGCATTATTGGTTTTTATGATGACTGAGTGTGCCATTCTAACAGTTCCACTCAGCATGTTCTGCTGTGATACGATGATGTAATTGCCCTGGTTTTTATAGTCATAGCAAGAAAGAGCATACTGTATAAGGATATGGATGTGACATTTCTTTGAGTGGCTTTAAAGAGCTAGTGACGTGATGCCAGTGAAGCCAGCGAATGCTGCAGGATCTGGCCCACACGCCTACGAGCACACCTGCCCACCACAGGCCCTCCCTGCTGCCTGGAGAGGACCTTTGTTCCTCAGTGTAATGACCTGCGTTCATGTGCAACAATTTACCCATTCATGTTGCAAATTCAAGGCCAGCTTTTGAAAGCAGCAATTTAATTATTACAAATTGCCTGTAACTGAAAACATCTGAATAATTGCTTTGAGGTTGCTTGGCAACCTCTTATCTTTTCAGTAATGTAATAACCATAATGGACAGGGACATTTTGTTTAAGAAGGGGAGGACAGCTCAATTGGAGGTTTTACAAGGTTTCCACTTGAACCGTTTCATCTCCAGACTCCTCTTTCTGGCTGTGAGGAAGAGAAGAGAGGAGCGGTAAATTCAGAATGGAGCTACACCAGGGGCTATTTAGGTTTCACCGAGATGTACGTTTAAACAGATTGTTTTACTTCAGTGACTCAAGGAAGAAAAACACCAGACAATGTTGCAAAACTAGGTAGAAATGAAGCGTGTGCTCGTACAGAAAGGGTGACCCCACATGCCAAGGCTGTGTGGTGTACTGAAGATATTTGTATACTTTTGTATCCTCTTTAAGCTGACTGATATGTCAGAGTGATGCATCTGTCAGCCCTTTTAGACAGGTTACAGCTGGTTCTAAGTGGCCCTGCTCACATTTCGACTGGCAGGAGGTGAACCTGCTGTAACACTCCGCTGTAGCTTGGTTACAACGTCCACCAATCGGATTGCACACGAGCTGATGGGTTCCAATGACCTCTGAAGATTCCAGAGTGTCAGTGTAGCTCCAGCTCTGAACACTCAACCCCATGTACGGTGTCCCTCACCCACTGACAGCAATAGACACATCACTCCAGGGGGGCTCTCCTTCAGTTACTGAGCACCAGAGATATCAGGGGTTCTGTACAGTGCTAGCTGTATCCCAGGGTGGCTGGGCGTATTTGTGAGATTTAAATGAATTCCAGCATCTATTATAAGGTACATGCATACAGTTCTCCCTGTATCAATAATGTAATCAATTCAATAATGGGTTTATTATCTTTAGGAAAAAAATCTACAAATTCTATTAGAAACTCTGTGTTGCTTTTTCAATCACACTGTACAGGGTTGGTGGGAATCGCTGTTCACATTGAGCACCTGTAATCGTGAATAAGTGTTTGTGCTGGTGCTGCCTAACAAGTTTCATTGTTCTGCGGTGCATACTTTATTCCCCAGCATAAAAGTGAACTGGTAAAGTTGAGTGGCTTTCAAACCAGCCTATATGTGTTTCCATACATGTGATATTGTGATTTACTCTTGTCATCCCCTGTGTTACCACAGCAGCCAGCACAGCAGAGGATATGGATGAGTGTGCAGCTGCTTAAGGGGATGGGGAGGGGGGACGGGGGGGACGGGGGCTCTGGCACAGGCTGAAGGTCAGGGGAAGTATTGATAACACACAGGAAGTGCAGGGCTGCCAGGTCCAGACTGGGTTACAGAGGTAAAGACAGTGCTGAGTGACAGCGCTCCTGTCCCTGCATAAACATCCCCTCCCAGGACAACAAGTATCAGGTCAGATTAATGCAGTCAAATAAGCCTTCAGTCTTAGTTACTTAACAGTGCAGAGCCCAGTGTGGTTTACAAATACATAGATCGATAGATCGATAGATAGATAGATAGATAGATAGATAGATAGATAGATATTGATTGCTTGTGTCTGTTTACAACAGTTTACAGTGATTGCTGTATAGCTGTTATCTCATTCTGTTTGTGAGATTATTACACGTAGCAGATTTAAAACCTAGGGGAATAAAACTGCCATTACAGTGTTTGTCCAGCGGGTGGCATGTGATGGTAGCAGAGATTCCATTGATAGAAAGTGCAATGGCATGTTCTCTCCACTGAGTGTCCTTGTTGTGTTTGCGTTTTCTGCAGGACGCCTCCATCGCGCACCAGTTCCACCTGATGAGGGAGAAGCACCCCGAGAAATTCAACAGCAGGTATTAGACTGTGTGGAGACCGTATGGAGTCTTCAGCCTTGCTTTGCAGGAATTGTATTCCTCTGTGCTGCTTGTTTTTAGATGATGAAATCATTTTAGTTGTTTCACCTTGGAACTCAGTAACCCACAGAAACAACTTGAAAACAAATACATGCTTCTCCAGTGCTGCTCTAGAAATGAGCACTCTTAAAATACAGTGGAATCCGTGGGTTACAACACGCTCAACTCTGGTTGTTATGCTGAAGAATTACTGTACTGCTAACAAAGCAGCTTGCAAGCCCTTATTTTGTGTTCTTTATGGTGGGGGCGGGCCCGTGTTCATCACGCGTGACCTGTGTGAGGTTCAGCGCTGTTGAAGCGTGCACCTGCGAGCAGGTTAGCTGTGCACAGGTGTGCACTGATCAGCCAGGGGACTGTATGGAGGAGCCAGGCACTGCTGTGTTTAGTCTATCACAGTAACAACAGAACATCCTGTCAGCATCCTCCCAGGAGCAGCATGCTTTAACAAACCACAGACCCAAATGGACAGCTGTCAACATCTCTCATCACTCATCATTGACAGGCTTGTGCAGGGGAGAACGACAGTGCTAGCGAGCTGAGAATGGGTTGCTAGAGTCTGCAAGGGTGAAACTGACAGCGCTGGAGAGCTGAGAGTGGAGTGTTTAGACTAGTGTTCATTACACCGTGTAACAAATTTTTTTTTTTTTTGGTTCCTGGGTAGTAGGTGTTATTTCCTAATTGCTTATGCCTCAAAAGTATAGAAAATAGCTATTATTCCCCACAAACTTTGCTTTTGTGACCAGGACAGTGATATTTTGAAATTTACCTATTTTCCAGAACATTCCAGATAGATTCAGTGCTGAGTAAACTTGAAGTAACTTCTAGAACTTTCTAGAACTTTCCAGTAATATAAATAGTAGTATAAATACAGGGTCCTTAAGCTCACCAGTTCAGTTTAGTTCCAGCTGCCTAAGTGGATACATATCTGCATTTTTCTGAGATGACATCAAGAGGCTGCAATGGTGGCATTCCTGATGGGTCTCCAAGGCGGTTTTACCAAGTTTCCCTGCTATCTTTGCCTTTGGGACAGCAGGGACACCAAGGCGCACTACCACAGGCGGGACCTGCCACAGCGGACCGAGTTCTCTGTGGGGAGAAACAACGTCAAGTGGGAGCCACTGGTGGACCCCCGGAAGGTGCTGATGCCACCAATGCACATCAAATTGGGCCTTATGAAACAATTTGTCAGAGCTCTAGATAAGGAGTTGGCAGCCTTCAAGTACCTTCAAGACTTCTTCCCTAAGCTGTCTGAGGCAAAGGTCAAAGCCGGTGTCTTCGTCGGACCACAGATAAAGAAGATCCTGGAGTGCAATGAATTCCCCAAGAAGCTCACTAGTAAGGAGAAAGCGGCTTGGAACAGCTTTGTCGCAGTGGTTCGGGGCTTCCTGGGCAATCACAAGGCCGAAAACTATTGAGACTCTGGTGAAGAACTACGGCACAATGGATGTCCCTCAAAGTCCATATCCTTGATGCTCATCTTGATAAATTCAAGGAGAACATGGGAGCGTACTCGGAGGAGCAAGGCGAGCGCTTCCACCAGGATATACTGGACTTTGAACGCCGCTACCAAGGACAATATAACGAGAACATGATGGGAGACTACATTTGGGGGCTGATTCGTGAAAGTGATTTACAGTACAAAAATTGTGTTACATAGTGTATCATTAAGGTGCTGGTAATGATAGTGCTGGAGATTTGACAATGGAGTGTTTAGACTAGTGCTCATTATTATTAAGGTGCTGGTAATGACAGTGCTGGAGAGCTGAGAATGCAGTGTTTAGACTTATGCTGATTATCAGGGTGCAGGGTCTTGCATTCAAATGATTGCATCCTGTTGTATCGGCGTTTCTAACAAAGCGTGACCGCCCCCCCCCCCTGCTCTTATGCAATGGCTCTTGTTTGAAAGGCCTCTGCCCTCTGCACGCCTCATTATTATTGTTTCCTCTTCAAGGTGCATTAGCATGCTGGTCCCTGACAGCTCTGCTCTGCTCTGTGCTTGTGATGCTCGTTTGCACTTCAGGCTGGGCAGCACGTCAGATGATTTATTTATTAGCTGTTTGCGAGAAGGTTTGCTGTTTATCATCCCAAAGCGCAACAGGGAGGGAGCAACAGACAACTTAACTTCCATTAAACAGAGACTGACGAATATGAAAACCTCAGCAACAGACCACAAATAGTTTGCAATGCTTTCTTAAAGCCTCCGTATAAGGTTGGTATCTTCCCAAGCAGTGTTGCAAGACTTCAGCCCTGCACTGTGCACCTGCTTTTACATTTTGCTGACAGTATTTTTCTGTTAATTGGTATTTGGATACTGGAATTTGAACTGGCTATGACACTTATCCCAAGCTCTGTTGATTAAGCCAACATTGCGGCCTGTGTGCTTTAGAAACAACTAGGGGACAGGGAGCTCAGAGAAGTTTTCAAACAAGAATTCCTGTGAAGTGAACTTCTTTCATTGCCCAGAGGATCCCTCAGATTGCATGTTCTTTTAGTTCTCGTGATTTGTGCCCCTGCTTGGGGACTGGGGGATCTTTCCGCAGTGTCAGGAGCAGGGCTGATGCAGAGAGTCTAACCTCTGGGTGCAGCTTTTAGAGAACATGCAGGGAGTGCCAGAGACAGAACGATGGTTTTCATTCATCGGCGTGTATTTAAAGGAACATGTTTTCAAAGATAATCAAGTAAAAGGGCATTTTTGTCAGATTTTCAATTACCCAGTTTTTGCACATTTTTCATTACACTACCTACATAATGAGTGATCAACATGATTGACAATACATTTTCAAAGTGTGTTGATTCTCACTGTGAACCAAATTAATCAAGGGGCTTACCCAGGTGTGACACAGACCCTGCATCAAATAGCAATGATTTGGCATCTCCTTTTGAGAATATTGAATCGATAGATACTGAGGAGGCTAATTCTTGCCAAGCCTCTGCTAATCCCAGCAGTGTGTCCATTATTAATGCTCAATTAGCAGCTCAGTATCTTTCACGCCTGCAGTTTCAGTTCACCTGAAGGAACAGCATGTGAAAGTACTGACACCTCACCCCAGGATTACTGCAAAGTATGTGAAAATACCAACAGTTGTAAAATATGCAATAGTTTTGAAAGCCTGTGTCAGTGGTGGCCAGGTCTACCCTTACTTTAGTAAAAAATAAATGACTCCAGGCTTGGAGTCCAGATTTGCATTAGGATGTGAGTTGAACTGTCCCAAACTGTCCTAGTGTACATAGAGTCATATGGTAACTCTGTGCAAGCGTGGGAAAGCCCTGTTTGCTCTGCGATGGTGTGGACTCACTCACAGCAGCACGACGCAGTGCATCCTGCAGCCCAGCATGCTGCGACTCTCGTTACCTGACCTGGCCTCGTTATCTTGCACTGCAGGGTAGCAGCCCTGAGTGGGCAGCCCAGGTAATTGCCCAGGTAATTGATTTTCCGATTCATCGCAGTTCACATTGCCTCATCCTCTTTGTTTACATGTGTGACTTACTATTGGGCTGCAGTGCTTGAGGTCCACCCCTGTTCTTGGAATGCACTCACTGCAGTAGCATGCTGGCAATGGTTACATAGTGGAAGCATGTCTCCTAGGAATTCTAATGTACTCATCGAGGCTGGAACACTGTGGATCAATGGAAGAGACTGGAAGGGGCTAGGTTTTCCACTCAAACACAATAGAGACATGAATTAGAGTCGCTAGAAAACATCTGGGAGCATGTTGACTAGAAATTAAGAGCTAGGAAGCTAATATATTGTGGCAAAGAAAGAATGCCAGTGGACTAGTGTGTCACCAAGCTCCTGGTTAAGTTGCATTGTGCCATGGTTTTTAAAATGAAACCTGTAGTGCTGAGGTTTTCCATACAACTTTAGAGAAACCTGAGTCTGCCTGTTCTTTCCAATAAGTTATAAAAGGGACCGCATGCTATACCCAGAACGTGACTGCTGGTCGAACAGAAATATACATGGAACAAACAAAAGTTCAGCCAAAATGCAAACAGGCTTGTGTCATGACAGATGCAGGTTAAAAAAACTGGATGCATAGCATGCCACAATCCCTGACAGATAGCAACTGCTAAAACTGTAATCATTTAAATGATGGTAATTGTGTTTAGTGCAGAAGTCCTCCCTGTACTTTGTACAGCCGGTCAATATATATACATAGTAAACCCAAAACGAAATGTGCCTGATTATACAAATTCTACAGAACTTCCATTTGCAGCTCTAGGGATTCCCCATTTTCTAACTTCAGGTTGAGGGCAGCCACCTGACTGCCCTGTGCACTCTGTGGTACTGCTCCAGCTCCAGCACCCCTTCCACAGCCCCTGCTGGGAGGCTGGCTGGGAGCTCAGCAGGCACACAGGTATCTCAAAGAGGATCAGAAGCACAATTAAAACCTTCAATTGAACTCCACTAACAAAGTGCTGCACTCTATAAAGCCAGCCTAACAGATGACGTGTTATCTGCAACGAGGGTCATAAAAAATCAAAGCACCAAGCAACGACCCGGAGCAGACGCAACCAATCCAAATTTACTGTGTTCACAATTTCCTTTTCATTTAAACTGGCTTTACTGGCTCTCAGATCGCCAGTACTGAGTTCTCTATACTAGACTTATTGAATGTGCTGGCCCTCAGAGCCACAGTACTGAGTTCTCTATACTAGACTGTATTGAATGAGCTGGCTCTCAGATCCACAGTGCTGAGTTCTCTATACTAGACTTATTGAATGAGCTGGCTCTCAGATCCACAGTGCTGAGTTCTCTATACTATTATACTGTATATAAATGTGCTGGATTTCAGATCCACAGTACAGTACTGAGTTTTCTATACTAGACTACATTACATATCATTTTTGCTTAAATTTAAAGAATATACATACATACATAAATACATACATGCATACATACATGCATGCATACATACATACATACATACATGCATACAATCAGCTACAAGGAACCAGGTGAGCACTGAAGGTCCAAATGCTCCCCTCCCGGTCATACCGGTTCTTATGTTTTTATTTTTTTAAGGCTCATTTTGAATTCCGCATGACAGACTAGGAAACAGTCACTTAAGTGCTTTTCTATTGTGCTGCTGCAGTGAATAGGGGCAGTATGCATGGCTCCTCAGGGCAGCCTCTGATTCCCTTCAGATAGCACTGCATTACAACAATGGCTTCGTAATGTGATGGTTCTACGAGCCCAGCCATTCAATCTAAAACTCATTTTGGGGGATTAAGCTCCTGATCCTGCATTGGAAAGCTTACACAACTTGACCTCGTTGTCTCCCAGCTTGCCATAACCAAGGAATTCAACTCTGTCAAGGTCTATTGAAAAGGTTATGCAAATACATTCCCCCCAGAATATTGAAACTCCCTGTACCTGGCACCTATTATAAGACAATCTCAGAAACATTTCTCCATGCCCGCCAAGTGCTTGTGGTACTGTATCACCCCCAAAATGTTCAGTTATATTTTCCCAAATCTGTCTCGCAGTTTGTTCCTTTTTCCTAGTATTTCTTTAAAGACTAAATAATGTTTTGTCAGCATGAAACTTTTTCATATTGTTGTTTACGAAACCAAAAGTTTTATAAACAGCAACATGTATTCTGTAACTCTAAAAAACAACAGTATTTGCATAACTTCTCCATAAGAAGGAAACACTCAAGCTGACCCTTCCACTCCTGGTCTTTGGTCCAACCTTGTTCTGAAGTGTTTAATTGAACCAATTAACCCTAAATCCAGACCCTGAAGTAGTTAATTATATAATGATACCTGTTAAACTTAGATTGGGATGGACCTCCAGGACTGTGAGTGGACACCCCTGCACTGAAAGTCGATTCATTTCCACTAGAAGTCTCTCAATGTCTTTGACGTTTGTCATTTAATTTCTTAAGTTTCTTTTAGCATTTCTAAATGTATCTCCTGATTCACAGCTTTGTGTGTTCAGATGAGGAGCTGTGTGTCACACAGAGGAAATGCCCCCCCCCCCCAATCTGAATCATTAGCTGTGTAACCTAACCCCCATGTTGCCCTCTGCTATATCTCAGCCTGAGCAAGGTCTTCTGCAGCAGCCTCAATAGCGGGATTGTGTTACTATAAATATTTCAGATATACACAATCAATGATCTGAATGCATGCCGTGCTGCTGGGTGTTTGTGCTCACGATGTTTGCAATGAGAGAGCAGTCCGCGGCGTGCCAGAATCAGTGGCCCTCTCATCAGATACAACAGGAGTGGGTTACACTGAAAGAACACTCCGGGAGGAAAGCAATAGTTCAGCAAATAAAACATGCAGCATGAGAAATCAGAGTACAAGATATAAACGCATTTGTAGACAATAGAAACTATTTCTGTCAAAGAAAGTAATGAGCATGGCCAGTATAGTGTAGAGTCATTAGCTGTTCTAAGTACTGGACGTTAGCAGGAATGCTCTCTCTCTCTCTCTCTCTCTCTCTCTCTCTCTCTCTCTCTCTCTCTCTCTCTCTCTCTCTCTCTCTCTCTCTCTCTCTCTCTCTCTCTCTCTATATATATATATATATATATATATATATATATATATATGCTCTGACTCTTTCTTCCTGGTTCTGGTTCCAGGGTGAAGAACAAGCTCTGGTACTTTGAGTTCGCGACGACCGAGACATTCTCTGCCACCTGCAAGAAACTCAACGAGAGTGTGGAGGTGGAGGTGAGAGCCCAAAGCTGCACCGGCACACTGTACCATTCACTGTGTTGAGTGACAGGAACCTGCCACACTGCCGCGGGACAGGGCCTGGAATCAGCTTCTTCGCTTGTCCAGGCAGGCCTGCAGCTTGCATGTATATATTTCTATGGGCCTCAGCAGACTGCTCAGGTCTGCTTTGAATGGGCCCTCAGCGCAGGGTAACCCTTTCTGAAGAGCATTCACAGTTACTGTATACTAAACTCCCCCTCAATGTTGACATTGTACCAGCACTACAATATTCCTTTTGCAGGAGCACAGTAACGCCCCTGAACTCTGATAATATCATATGCATTGAGTTTCACACTCACAACCTGCCCCCCGGGCAGATTGACTGATACCACTCCTCACACTTAGCCCCAGGCTCCTTCATCCCATCCCTCTCATCAGACCTGTAATACGACCAGCCCATCCCTCAGTGCCCTCGCTGAACCATCTGATAACGGAGCCTGCTCTAACACTCCATCAGCAAGATCAAAGTTCCCGGCCGTGTCTGAAGGCTGACCTTGCTCACGGATCTTGATGCATCCCACTGGCTTACAGGATTGATTTTTTTTGTAGAATGCGATGCTGTCTGTCAACAGCCTCCTGTTTTTCAGGAGCGATAATTCTGCAGTTTTCCCATGTTTTATTGTATAAGCTTTACCATACCTCTCCGGGCTTTACAATGCTTACCTGTTCTTTCATCTATGCTGTTACGAAGGGACACTTTTATAAGGGTTTGGGCGCAGTATTGTGGCTAAGCCCTTTTTTGAGAAAGGTTTGAGTTTCAGTCCCTGAGCTGTAACTGTATAAGAGCTTGCATCTCCCAGCCAGCCAATCAGAGAAGAGAACCAGAGGGACTGATTTACAGCAGTCTGAGACTCAAGTACGACCGCACGAGCTGCAGATATCCCCTGAGGATTGGTGAACTGAAGCTGAAAGCTTATTAATAATGTGTATTAATAAACAGAAGAAAAGAACAATACTGAGTACATTTGAAAACAAATATCAAAACTTTGAATGTACTAAAACTTAAAGATGGACCACTCTGGATCCCAGTACAGCATAGTATCTTAACCCACAGTTTATACAGAGCTCCTGTTACAGTACTGGCTTACTACAGTGGCTGTTGCAGGCTTGCCTTTAGGTTTCATCTCCAAAGCCATCGCTCAGGACAGTCTAATAAAAACAATTTGATAATACATGAAAAGAACTACGAATTCTAATAACAGAATTCTACAGGGCTGTCAAGCTAGTCTTATCTTTTCCAGCCTACACAATGATACAGAACAGCCTCTAAACATGACATATATTTTACATCAATCAAAACACTACACACAGTACACAACAATATTCTGTGACAGGCGGTTTTTTCTGAGTGGTGCCTGGAAAACGGCTATGGAATATAATAATTTATTGAGGTCATACTTCCTGTAATTACACATTTCACCTGTTTAAATGTTACTCCCATATTGCATGTCCCTCAAATTGGAATATAAACTTAAATGAAGGGCCATGGTCAACACAACTTAATAAGGGGAAGTGGAAAATGCATGTATGTCTATACATCTCACATAGTTACACAATATTCAGGTCTGATCCCTCATGGTAGTCTCCAGTCTGAGCAGGCTGACCCCCCCTCCTCTCTCTGTTTCCTCTCGTCCAGTGTGACGGGATCATCCTGGACCTCAGCAACACCTCCTTGGAGGGTATCGCTGTCCTCAACATTCCCAGCATGCATGGTGGCTCAAACCTGTGGGGTGAGACTAAGAAGAGGCGGAACTACAACCGCATGAGCAAGAAAGTGCCTGAGAAAGCACCGTCCAGCACTGTCATCGATGCCAAGGAGCTCAAGTTCTGTGTGCAGGGTGAGCATGCTGGGGGTTCTGTATATATTTATTGAAAGTCAGCACAGGAGAACTACGAGCATGGCAATTGTGTTCAGGAGAGACCCGGGGGCCTTCAAAGCTAAGAAGAAGTGCTGACCACTCCTGACCCTGCTGCTGCTTAGCTTTTAGAGATCCCTAGTGCGTAGTGCAGGACTCTGCTTGAAACTGGGTTTTGGCAGCACTTGTGAAGGCGTTTATTTATATTGTGTGCAGCTGTGAACTACCTGGGTCAACTCAAAAATCAGTTTGCTTGTTAGTCCCTGGGCTGGGTTTGAACCTGCAGAAAGCCAGTGTCTCTTTCAGTGCACTACCAGCCCTGCTCGGGACTTCAGAGACAAATCTCCTATTATGGCTGAACTGAGTTATCGAGCCGTAAGAGGCTTTCAGAGGCTGTCTGAACAAAGGGAAGAGAGAGAGAGAAAGAGAGACTGTGCGGAGAGCGCAAGCATCACGCATCTCCTTAAAAAACAGATGAGCTACTCTTCCTCCTGCTCACCCCCGCTCAGCTGCTTCCCTCTGGCTGAAAACCAATTCAGGATATTACATCCATCAACACTCCTCTCTCTCCCTCTCTCTCTGTTGCCTTTAAACTGCAGCTTGAACTACCAAGTCTGGTTTCCATGGAGATGTTGTCAGGGTCTTGTTGAATGTGCTTGGCCTGTCTGAACAAGGCAGAGAGAGGGAGAGAGAGAGACAGAGAGCAAGAGAGAGAGGGAGAATTGTTCACTTGCTTCTCCACTGCAGAGTGTGAGGACCCTTGACTGATTCACCCGCAGTCCTGAACCCTCTACTCCTCTGGGTTAGATAGTAACTGTGGTTCAGGACAGCTAACTCAGCCACCTCTCCCAGAATCACACAGGTTCCTGGCCCAGTTTGCAGCTGCAGATTGGGTCTGGAACTGAAACAATTCAGAGCAACCTTAGACCCTCTCAACGCAGGTGAAAAAGCAAATCAGAAAGAGATGACAGAGGGATCTGCAAAGGATCCGTTCCTGGTGAAAAGTGGAGTTTGTTTTCCATCTATGGTGATCAGTTCAAATAGGAATCTAATCTAATAAGTCTTGTTTTTTTGAAACAGAGAAAAACTATTTGGAAGTTTAACGGCAGGTTTCACAGACCCAGTGTAGCACTAATCTTACATTATCTTTCCAAAAGTACATTAGGTAGTCCAAGATTAGTGTTAAACCAGCAGAAGAGAGAACCAAGTCAACTGGGAAACAGACTAGTGAGAGGGAGAGAGGGAGAGGAGGAGGAGGGAGAGAGGGAGAGGGGGAGAGGGAAAGGGAGAGGGAGAGGGAGAGGGAGAGGAGGAGGAGGGGGAGAGGGAGAGGGAGAGGGAGACAGAGAGGGAGAGGGAGAGGAGGAGGAGGGGGAGAGGGAGCGGGAGAGGGATTGTTGTTAGTTGACTCATATAGCTAATCTTTAGCTGCTCAAGGCAATGCTATAGAAATGAAATACATTAAACATAAAAGCCGCTTCCAGAGCTTTGATACACAAAGCTATTAATAACTTAAAAACACTGAACTGATCCACTGGGGACACACAACCTGAGACGACCATTACATCCAGGCTGCACTTCTCTGGAGCGCTGGGTCAGATAGCTGTAATGTTAGTTCCCAATTATTTTAGGAATGACAAGCTTATCACATGTATAATTTCTGCAACTTGAACCCAAATGGAAAAAGATACTGTACTATAGGTCAAAAATCTTCTTCATTAGGACCCTGAGTGGTATAGTTTACTACACAGGACATACAATCAAGACCAGTATTTATCAAAAAAGTTACACAACTGAAGGAAATATTTCAGGCTAATTTCTGACACGGCTCCCAGTCTCTCAGCTCTAACCACTAGACCACGCTGCCTCCCTCCCAGTCTCTCAGCTCTAACCACTAGACCACACTGCCTCCCTCCCAGTCCCTCAGCTCTAAGCACTAGACCACACTGCCTCTCTCCCAGTCTCTCAGCTCTAACCACTAGACCACACTGCCTCCCTCCCAGTCCCTCAGCTCTAACCACTAGACCACACTGCCTCCCTCCCAGTCCCTCAGCTCTAAGCACTAGACCACACTGCCTCCCTCCCAGTCCCTCAGCTCTAACCACTAGACCACACTGCCTCCCTCCCAGTCCCTCAGCTCTAACCACTAGACCACACTGCTTCCCTCCCAGTCTCTCAGCTCTAAGCACTAGACCACACTGCCTCCCTCCCAGTCTCTCAGCTCTAAGCACTAGACCACACTGTCTAACTCCCAGTCCCTCAGCTCTAACCACTAGACCACACTGCCTCCCTCCCAGTCTCTCAGCTCTAAGCACTAGACCACACTGTCTAACTCCCAGTCCCTGAGCTCTAAGCACTAGACCACACTGCCTCCCTCCCAGTCTCTCAGCTCTAAGCACTAGACCACACTGTCTAACTCCCAGTCCCTGAGCTCTAACCACTAGACCACACTGCCTCCCTCCCAGTTCTGTTTTTTCTGGTGGCTGTGAGTGAGGGCAGTCTATTGCTCTGGTGGCACATTGTGTGTGAGGGAATGTGGCGTGTGAATGGAGCTCTGAGAGGCTCTCAGTGCTAATGCAGCTTAGCTCGCTCGGGATGAGGCTTTTATTTCATTAGCTGCTCCTGTAAATCCTTTTCGGAAACACAGATTCCTGGGAGGGGGTTGGGGGGGAGAGAGCTCGAATTTCACTGAAGGGAACGAGGGAGAGAGACTTGCACATATTCAGCACAGCCTGTTACATCAGAGCAGAAACTAAAATGCAAATATAAATATAAAATGCAAATATTATACGGAAAAGAATGACACACAGATGTTTAAAGTTGTTATGGACAGTGGAGTAAAATCTGTTATTGTCAAAAAAAAATTTAAACCAGCGGTAAACTTGAATTGTTCGGATAATATAATTGAAAAGTTTTTAAAAAGGCATTCCCAGACAGAAAAACTCCAGCGGTAATGACATTAAAGCCTCTGTACTTTGAGAGCTATGAAGTGCAGTGTTGTACTATACTGTGAATACCAGAGGACTGGCATTCTCATTGACATGGAGGCAGGAGAGGACGGCAAACAACAGGACAGGTGATCAGGGGGGCTGTTTGTAAACCAGAACTGTTCCTGGGTTCAGATTTCTACATCAAAGCACAGGACCTTGGAGATGGAAACAATTGCTTTTGATAATTAGGTGCAGCAGGATGGAACTCAGTATTAAGCAGAAAAGATGTAACTCTGCATCTGGTAACACCACGGTATTAATTAGAAGGACTCACGTTTCCTGTGGGCAAGCATGTAACACATGCTGTTAAAATCCAGCATATTGCAGTAACACTTTTAATTAACCCTTTGCTGAAGTTTTGTTCCATGTTAATAAACAGTCACTAGATATGCTATGCATGTGCATATCTATCACTATCACAATCACGTTTTCAAATTGTGATGACCGCGTGAATATTGTATTAGTAGCTTTACCTAGCGGTCTGCGTATGTCTTTATAAAGCACTGCATGGGCAATTTCTCTTTGTGTAACAGAAGCCTGCTATTCCACACCTCCACCTTCACACTCAGGCCTCCACATTGTTCAGTACTGAAAGAGTTAAGAAGCAGATCCTGTAGAACTGTGATGTTCACATCATGCCTGGAGACAGAGCAGCCTGCTAACAATAGCGTTTCTTTCCATTAACATCATTCAATTACAGAAAAGTTAGTGAGTTTGTACGCAGTACAAAAAAAATAATTTAAAAAAAAAGTTTGAAAAATGCAAATGTCTGGTAATAATTAAACTGGCCCCTTACAATAGACGGGTATTGCATCAGTGTTGAAATCCTGAGGTCTGTGTGAACAACACAAAGCACCAGCCTGCTCCTGCCTCACAGCCTCCATCCCTCTGCACTGAGGCAAGCTCTTCAGCTGGAATGAGAACACTAGACCACACTCATTTCTTTGTAATGTTTCACCCATGGCTGGTGAAGCACTTCAGACTGCATCGCCCTTGTTTTGTTGTTGCCTCTGTGAAGAGGTTGGAGTGTACAGGAGCAGGCAGACCGGGCACTGGACAAGAGGCCAACGCAGTGAGCTAGAGACGGGTTAAAGAGGGTTTAGGGGAGCTGGAAGGGAAGCATTGTGCCCCATCAGCTCTGAGCAGAACTGAGACTGTTCAGAAAACTGAATCGATACAAACAGTTGGGAATTAAGTGGAGAGAGGCTTAGGCCAGAGGGTAGGAGACACTTCTTCACACAGAGAGTGGTGAGGGGATGGAATGGATTACCTAGCCATGTTGTTGATGCTGAATCATAGGGATCCTTTAAGATCATTGGGTTTATAGATCTGTAAGCTACTAGGAACCGGACCAGCCTCTAAATGTTCTTATGTTCTTTTCTTCTTACAAACATGGATTGTAACTTTAGATTTTGTTTTTAATCTAAAGATTATTCCATATGCTGAAATCCTCCAGACTGTGGGTTGTAGTTTGAAACGGTATGTATGGGAGAGGCGCTTGTGAAGCTAGATTAACAAAGCTCCAATGCAAAATCTGCACCTTTGTTTGTGGAATTCAGGGCCTCAAGTTCAGCTGGCACTGGTGACACTGAGTGTAGGACATTGTGATGCATCTGATCAATGCCAGACAGGAGCATTGTAGGGTAGGTAAGCTGTGTCATGGAGAGTTGGGTCTATTATTAACATTGCCTTAATCATGCTGAGGCTGATTAAAAACATAAGAAGATTGTTAATGTCATAACTGCCTTTAGTCATAACTGCTATCTGGTTATCAACGCTGCAAGAAGGCAAGCAAGAGCTATTTATAGGACTGGCTGCAAGACGAGGCCTTGACTTGAATCTGAGAACCAGTGTGCTGTTAGTGTTCAGGATAATGCGCATTATGAACATGCAGGGTGGCTGTGCTGGGGGTCTCTTTCTTTCTAACCCTCTCGTATCACCCTCTCAGGCCTCTGAGCACGTCAAATTAGGTGTTAAGATTCACAATATTGTGCTAGCTCTTACTCCCCCCCCCCCCCGCAACGTTGCCGTTTCTCTGTAGTCTGCACTGGTTACACAGTCTGAATTTATATGGGCTTCCCATTTCATTTGTGTCTGCCAGTTTCTATTTGCAGTTTTTGGTTAAATTAACTGCCAGGGTAAATCAGTGGCAGTTTGCTTGTTTTAATTAGTTCTTCCGAGTGTGTGAAGTATACTGGTTCCCCAAGGCTAATCCTTGCGTTGTGAGTAGAGTATTGTGTCACATTGAGGATGGTTAAAGTCACACCTCCTCTCTCCCTCCCCCTCTCTCTCTCTCTGCTCAGACCTGAGTGACCAGCTGCTGGAGGTGGTGGGTCTGGAGGGAGCCATCGAGATGGGGCAGATCTACACAGGGCTGAAGAGCGCCGGGCGCAGACTGGCACAGTGCAGCAGCGTCACCATCAGGTAAGAGTGAGGGCCAGGAGAGACCTGTTGTTCAGGATCTGGGCTGGAGTGTGAAATATCTTATTATTATTATTATTATTATTATTATTATTATTATTATTATTATTATTATTATTATTATTATTATTATTTATTTCTTAGCAGACGCCCTTATCCAGGGCGACTTACAATTGTTACAAGATATCACATTATACATTATTTCACATTATACAGATATCACATTATTTTACATACAATTACCCATTTTTACAGTTGGGTTTTTACTGGAGCAATCTAGGTAAAGTACCTTGCTCAAGGGTACAACAGCAGTGTCCCCCACTGGGGATTGAACCCACAACCCTCCGGTCAAGAGTCCAGAGCCCTAACCACTACTCCACACTGCTGCCCTTTATCCAAGGCGACTTACAGAGACTAGGGTGTGTGAACTATGCATCAGCTGCAGAGTCACTTACAATTACGTCTCACCCGAAAGACGGAGCACAAGGAGGTTAAGTGACTTGCTTAGGGTCACACAATGAGTCAGCGGCTGAGGTGGGATTTGAACCGGGGACCTCCTGCTTACAAGCCCTTTTCTTTAACCATTGAAGAAAACTGGAAACTTAAGAAAGTTTACCATTCACACATTTGCAGGTTTCCCATGGTTATACAATTTATTTATCACAGCTTTCCATGTTTTTCTAATATGCTTTACCAATGCGTACCTATGCTTTTTCAAGCTTTTACTATGGTTTATTGCACTTTGCTTTTATAAGGGTCACACACTCAGTGAAACTGTGTTTGAATTCTGAAGTCTGAAAGACAGTGGCTGGCTGGTTAGTGTGGCTGTGCACTGGAAAGCAGTGCAGATTTGAACAGCCCCTCTTGTCCCAGGGTCTCACTGTATTGTGTGCATCCTGTTCCAGGACCTCCAAGCTGCTGCCCATGCAGATCGACGGGGAGCCCTGGATGCAGCCACCCAGCACGGTGAGAGTCTCCTCCTCCCAACCCTTCCCTCTCTTTCAGCTGCATTTCCTACTGAATATCCTTCTCACTCTACAACATAATCTGGGATGCATTGCCATATATGTTGTGTATGATGATATAGGCTTCTTTGCATGCAAAAAGCATATCTTTGTAGTAAAACTAGATTCGAAATGGATGCCAAACTAATTATTCTGACATTGAAAATGCATGCCAGGGAAGAATCTGCTGTGAATCCAAATGTGTTCAGTGTTTATTTGCAGAATAATGTAATCTGTAAATGCTGTTGTTCTTCTCCCTCTCAGATTAAAATCACGCACAAGAACCAGGTGCCAATGCTGCTCGGACCCCCACAGAAGACCCCCTTCTTCTTCCTGAAGCGGCGGAACCGCAGTCGGGATTAGAGAGGGGGGGCAGGGCGGGGAGGGGGGGGGGGGCGGAGAGCACACTGGTGAAGGAGAGAGGAAGTGAGGTGGGGAGGAGGAGGGGGGGGATACAGCGTGGCAGGACAGGACTCCAATACTCCTAGTGTACTGAGAGTAAAAGAGATAACAAGACACAGTAACAAAGAAATCTGCCTCCCCCAGGATCCAATCTTGCTATAAGCTGCATCTGGGACCAGTAAAGCACCTCCATCCTAATCCCTCCCTCCTCGTCACCCTCTGGACTCACTCAGCCGCTCTCCACAATATTTCCCAGGACAGACAGGACAGACACAATCCCTTTAAATCCACACACAGCTAAAGAGAATGTGCAAACTGGCTATAGTGGTTTCTGCTGTTGCTTGGTTCTAAAGAGCTACTCCACAATCATTGGGACAGATGAATACATGCAGAATGAATGGGGATGGACGCTTGATCACCTGCTTACTTCATTGCATTCCAAAGACGTCCCGTCGGTGCCGTGGCACTCCATACAGTATGCTATCCATTAACGACCATTGCAGAACAACTGGATGGGACCTTTGTTCTTCATGTGTTTCTGCAATGGTGACTACCAAGACTGGTACACTGATTCACCATTGCAGAAACACATTTTATTGGGTGTAAAAGGACATTTCAGCATGAGACGGGGGGAGGGAAGGGGGGGGGGGGGCTCCCAGGTCCTGCCATGCTGGGTTGTGTGAGAGGTGGAACTGGGAGCCAGCGATACAAGTCAGTCCACAAGGCGATCCACTGGGCATATTAATGAGATTGAGTTGCTTCTTTCCCTCTTGGAAGCAGCAATAAATAATGGATCAGTTTAAGTTTATGTTTATTTTTGTGCCCCTCCAGAGCCCATGTACTCTCAAAGCACACAGAGAGGAAAACATGAATTTCATCAATTATTAAATATTATTGGAATATGCAGCTTGGAACTTGATTCAATTAAAGTGTTTGTTTATGGACTATGTGGGCTTACTAATGTTAACCCACTGTTGCTCTGTTTAAGATTGCCAGCACTGAGTTCTCTATACTGTACTGGATTGAATTAGTTGGCTCGTAGATCCCCAGTACTGTACTGAGTTCTCTATACTAGACTGTAGTGAATGTGCTGGCTCTCAGATCCACAGTACTGAGTTCTCTAACCTAGATTGTTTTAACTTGTCATGAAATGATAGATTGAGAAAATGTACACTGTAGAACTGAACCCCTGTGACAGAGATCTCGGACCAGCCCTCAGTACTAGACAGTATACGCTTTTCAGTGTGGCTACTGACAACCATACAGAGATGAAGGACATTGCTAGTGAAATGCTGTATTTATATAACATACTATGCTTGCTACAGCATGAACCAATTGTATTAACACATTCTGGTTCATGATCTAGACTGTTGTGGGTTTATTTAACAGTAGTAGTCTAGAACAGTTTCGTGACTATCAAACTATATTATTCTCATTAAAAAAAGTCTTTGTTTTTTTAGGGACGATATCTTACTTTCATCAGTAATACAAACCCAGTGTCCAGTACAACGATGTATTGAATAGTACAAGGACAATGTGCTCAAGGGAAAGGGGCCAGTTAATCACTGATCAATTTCACTTGCTAGAGGATGCTTTTGCAAGCCTCGAAAGAGCCTGATTGAATTCACTGTGATGGAAACAGCGAGGGATGTTATTAGCGAAAGGGGAGATTGGATTGAACTAGCACATGATCGGTGATGTGCTCAGTGCTTCACACCCCACAGAGTTCAAGCCTGTCATGGTTAATGCATCTTCCTGCTATATCCTGGAAGGGCATTCCAACCAGAGCACTGATATGATGAGGAGCAGCCCCACACCCCATCATCAACACTGGCTGTCTGCTCTCTCTCCGTACCCCCATCTCCATCTCCTCTCCCTCCCTTTCTCCAGAAATGCTTCCACTTCTCTTATTGAACTCATGTGATTCAGTTTGCTTCAGCTGCCCTGCTGCTTCCCTGGCAGCTTTACAATGCAATATGTTTATCACCCCTCCAGTTGAGTGACATTCCCTTTTTGCTCCTCATTTACTCAGCATCGTCGGCCTGTATCCCCCAGGACAAATGCCGTGCATTAAAAGGTCATGTCCTTTTCTTAATATTACTGCACAGGGAGTTTCGTTCACACAGTGCACACTTTGAAACACACTGAAGCCAATGCATGAAGGCAAAGTATATCCGCTTATAAAGGTGTTACTGTGGGAGGCACGATTGCAGGGTAGTACAGTCCTGGCTCTGCATGTCTCCTCTGTGAGGGGAGCTGTGAGTGTGATCATGTGCCCATGTACTCTTATTATTATTATTATTATTATTATTATTATTATTATTATTATTATTATTAGCCTTAAAGCCTCTGGCCACACCAGAACAAGTGTAATATAAGCAAGTGACATTTCAACCAAAATCTAACAAAAAAGCAAAAGCTAGAGACCATTTCTGTTAAAGCCTGGTGAAGTCCCAACAGCACTCGGACACCAAGGTGTTGATAAACACACAGAAAGAACACCAGACTATAACTGCAATAATGCTCAAGCAGTCTGTCTACAGAACTGCTTGCAGTGCCTCCAGACTCCTCACCAAGTCTCTTCTCCTCCTGTGTTTTGTTGTGACAGTTCCAGTTCTCGTTTCCACTTTGACCGTTCGTGTCGTGTGTTACTGCAGAAACCCTACCAGCAACGTGAAGAATCAGCACACACAATTGCAGTGTAGCTGACATCACCTGACCCTTTCACTAGTTTTGATTTTCCTTCAAAATGGTGCAGATTTGTTGAAAAGGATTTTTGCATAACACACAGCGCCACCCTGTGCCTGAATGTCATTGTAAAGGATCCTGAGCAGAATGACAATCTGCACACACTTCTTGTCTACAACTACTGGATCCACTCTTTCCAAACGTCCCTGAGGACAAAAATGTGGTTTGGTCAAACTAGGGGAGAGGACTATTGACGAGTGTGATAACTCTGTCTGTCTTGTTAATAATTGGAGCAGGGCTCCAGGAACGGAGCTTTGGCAGGAGTGGGACCCAGTCCGAGTCCCATGAAGAGGGGATGGGCAGCACAGCTCAGAAGAACCTTGGGTTCAAGACCTGGTTCTTTCAGTCCCTATATCATGAGAGCATTCCCATTGACATGCACACCAGGAATGACTGCTGGGGGCGGGGGGGGGGGACCCAGAGCGACCTTGCACCCATCAGTGTGCTGATACAAACTGGGGGTAAAGCTGTGGCCGAATCCACTGGGGCCATGCTGTGATTATAACCCAATGTGTCTTATGTCAAGAAATTTTAAACAATAACCAAAAAAACTCATTATTTTCATGCTTTAAAGCCCAGTACAAAGCCAATGACTCGCATAGGAAGGTGGCCAATTATGCGCTTAGCAGTTTCTGTCAGTTTTATTTTTGTGCCTGTTTAAATTCTGAGCTGGACTGAGACCAGCAGAACTCAATGAGGCTCCAGAGGACCCAGAGATGAGGACAGACAGTGTCCTTCTGCAGGGACACTCAGCTGCCCAGGTGTCTATAGAACTCAGAAAAAGAGGAAGGCATTGAACCTGGTTGTCATTTTTAAATATAGTAGTTGAAGTACTCAAAAAGCCAGCGCAGTGCTCCTAACCAATGATATAGAGGAATAAATCCCAGGCTATACAGATTCCATTGGGTTATAATGTGCAGGATATTAAAATGCTAAACAGCAAACGTGTTGAACTGTGATGGGGCTGGACGGCAGGAGTGCAGGAACCGGGACCTCACTGTCACTGTGGAGACAGAAGCCTGCTTCCCTCCCTGACACAGCTCTGCCCACTCCTGAGCGCTGAGCAGGCACCCTAGTGCCTTGTTTATCTGTCTGCAGACACACACACACAATGCAGTAGACTGTGAGGTGCACCTCTTTCTCAATAAGGTTAGAGAAAGAAAGACACTACCAGTAGAGTAGGGTTCATATCATTGCTGAATGTAATATTGTAAGCGTGTGTAGAAATGACTCCCCCTATCTAGTTGGATATTTAGTTGTTCTTGTCCCTCCTAAGTGGCGGTGTGGAGCAGGGCGAGCGTGCTGCCCTCTCCTGGCTGCCTGTGACTATTGTATGGGATCTGCGTAGCTCTGTACCCCACCCCAGTGTTACATGTTTACATCCATGCTGTTTTGGAACAAATAAAAGAATGATGACTATCACCCATGACTCCTGCTGTTTTCATTGCTGGGATTGTGGGAATAGGAGGACTGGCCGACACTCTGTGATATGAACCGCTGGAATATTCCCAACCTGCCCCTAAGTTCACGCTACAAAATGTTTTCTACAAATCTCATAACATTCCCGCTGTACCTTATAAACCTGGGTAGAAAAATACTGCTTGATTATGATCAGTGAATATCATGAACTATGTTCTAAAGCAAAACTTCAATGTGACATGGTGCATTTCTACTGTACCAGCAATAAGTAAATCACATTTACAGAGGTCATCGCTCAAGAAGCATTTGAGAAGAGGCTGCACATCCCAATCATGACATGTACAGTAGCCTGTGTACTATCATATGCTTCCTGGTCAGAGTTATCAAGCCTTTCTGATACAATTAATGGTTTCAATCAACTCTATTTTCATTTACAATGAAGGAGCTGATTTCTGTGTGCTGTGTGATGATGATGAAGATGATGATGATGATGATGATGATGATGATGATGATCATGATGATGATGGTATGGAAGGTGGAGCTCCCTGTTCTGCTGGCTGTGTGTCAGTGATGTCATCCCATGTGCAGGGTCTGTGTGGGCATTCCTCCACGCAGCAGCCCCACAGGAAGGAGGGTCACCTCTCCATGACCGCTATTGTCTCCTGAGATACCAGATACACACGCGCGCGCACACACACACACACACACACACACACACACACACACACAGATACACTCAGAGCACATTTAAAACACCTTGCCTGTGACCCTGTCTACAGCACTGCTCTCCTGGTGCCATGCAGTGGATTAACAGTGTGTGTTGATTAACACACATTATACCTGCTGAGTATTGACTCCTTCCCCACTGTATCAAAACAGGACAGGAAATCCTGTCAATATGAGAGCAGTATCACAGGGTGTTGTTTCTGTACACTGCATCACAGAACTTACCAGGTTTCCAGTATTAATATTGAATGTAAAGAAGGGCCTTTACAGCCTTTTTCACATAGCCATGAACCACCACTAAAAATACACTGCAGCCCTAATTTAGTAAAGAAGGCACCAGCTGAAACGTGAGTGTACTAGACTTTTTTCCCCCTTTGGCTTTTATACAAAGCTCAACTAATTTTCTAAATTTGTTCCAGAGCTGCTTCCCCCGCCCCAGTGTTCCTGCACTGCTTTGTGTGAGCTGCTTTGTCATGCCGGGTGATTGAGGGCCAATTTCAATATGATCTCTGAGTGCTGTCGGCTCTTAAACTAACCAACAGCTTGCCAAGAACCCTCACCCCCACCTCACCCCCTGTACACACAAGCAATCAGTGTGCAGAGTTACATACTTTCTATTAGAAATGTTTAAGGAGCTCAGCATGAGTGGTGTACTAGAGCAAACAAGCAGTTAACCACAGCCTGCTCCATTTGCTCTACTTTCAAATGCTACTTTGATACATTTTTTAAAAATATATTTAGGATTTAATCTAACATGACTAAAAACAGGTGTAATGTAGTAATCAGCAATATTCAAGTTGATTAACAAATTCTTGAAAAGTTGAGACGTTTCTCTTGCATGGGAAGTTTTCAATGTGTGTTTCTTCATTCTCTCAGGAACTCCTCAATAACTCTCTGATCTCGATGTTATCCTGCAGTGCCTGCACAGCAGACGCACTGGCGTGTGGCTGCAAGTCCTCGGCTCTAACCCCAGGTATCAGGGAGACAGGCTTGAAAATCAAGGGATCCCTGCCCCTCCCCTCAGGAAACGCTGGCTTTGTGATGCTAATCGCCGGGAAACCACAGCTTTAGTGAACAAAGACGAGAAAACCAGACATTCACCTGCGCCCCCTTCCCCCAAACACACACACACACACACACTGTCTTCCAAACACACACACACACACTGTCCCCCAAACACAAACTCTCCTCTTCTCCAAACACACACAGCCTGCCCCCCAAACACAACATCCCCCTTCTCTCCAAACACACACATACACAAACACACTGTCCCCCAAACACAACGTCCCCCTCCTCTCCAAACACACACAAACACTGTCCCCCCAAACACAACCCCCCCTCTCCAAAAACACACACACACTGTCCTCCAAACACAACCTCCCCTCCTCTCCATACACACACAGCCTGCCCCCCAGAATCACAGAGTTGCACACAATGGCACTCAGACACAGGGGGTTTCGTTCACACCGAGCTGAACTGTTTTAGATTCCGCCCCACCCGTCTCTCTCTATCCCCCTAAGGCAGAAAGTGATTCCTGTACTGATGAGAATATCAAGTCCAGGGTCAAGACAGCTGTACTATGCTCTTGCTACAGTACAAAGTTTGCCCTGTTTTGGCTTTTCTAAATGGAACAAAGATTTCAAAAAGGCTGCTAATGCTGTTGAAACTAAGACATTACTTTGGTGAGTGTGCACTGCTTGTTTTAAACCACATCAACATACAGTACATTGGTTGACTCTCAGTAGCGTTGTTTAAAGGTGCTGGTGTTTATGCCCCTCAATGATATACAGGGTTGTAGTTCTCCCAGTGCAGTACCTGCCTCTGTAAGGCTTAGATAGCACATGACAAACAACAAACCAATTACATTTTTATAGTGCCTTTCACAAGGCAGTGTAAAACAGGCTTCAACATCATGCACTGTAGTATCTCTAGAGATCATTCTAAAGCAAATAATTACCAAAGCTACATCAAACAGATACGTTTTCAACAGCTCTAGAAACAATAGACTGATAGGACCATGCAACGGGAATTCAGTGTGGATTTGAATAACTAATCCCAGAGAGGTCCAGCCTGGAGAGATATCTTATCTCAGGGCTGTAGCCTTGCTGCTGGAACAGAGTGTGTGTTCCACAAGGCACTGGATCTGTATTTAATCCACCAGGCTGTCTTCTCCACAAACCTGATGTTACACAGCAGTGGAATCCCACTCTCTCCATTCACCAGCTCTTTGTATAAAAAACTTCCTCTTTCAAGTGCTGACAGAACGAGTCAGGAATGATCTTTGAAGTCTCTATTTTTAGCCGGCAAGTCAGAGCGAGTCCTGCATTAGGAAGACATTGATTCCCCTTTATACTGTGTTTAATGTTGAAGACGTTTCAGCAGGGTGGTTCCACGGAGATCACACTCTCAGGGACAAAGGGATGTAACACTGGAGCCCAAGGTCTGATTAATAATGAGAATGCATTGTTTACAACATTGCTCTTAATGCTCTATGTTTCACTGCACAATATGCACCCTCCTGTATTACAAGCTGATGCTACAAACAACCCACAAGGCTACTCCGAGGCCTTTTAGCTCAGTGTTTTAAACATGCTTTCAGTGAAGCTTATTTACATTCCTGTAAGGTAGTTGCAGCTATAGAGACACACGCTCACTCGCTGGCCACACATGCATGCTTTTAATGCAACTTGCAACGTCATCTGTCTCTGTTGTTGATATTTAAGAAGAGGATTTACTTTTTTTTAAGTTTTTGCTTACATGTAAACCCTAGGAGACAATGCAGGTTTAAGTGTGTCTAGCTTGTTTCTTACTAGTTTCACAAGATTCAAAGGTTCTCTTTATCAGAAGTGGAGCAAACAGTGTAATCAGTCAATCAGTCTCTACTTCTGTGCAGCTCAGTGACAGACTTCTAGGTCAGTTCTCAGATTAGCTCATACAGTCTTTGAAAGGACAAGCAGAGCAGACACGATTCTCACCCTTCTGACTGGATGTAAAGAGGCACAGCGATCATGGATGTAAAGAGGCACAGCGATCATGGATGTAAAGAGGCACAGCGATCATGGATGTAAAGAGGCACAGCGATCATGAATGGAAAGAAGCACAGCGATCATGAATGGAAAGAAGCACAGCGATCATGGATGGAAAGAAGCACAGCGATCATGGATGGAAAGAAGCACAGCGATCATGGATGTAAAGAAGCACAGCGATCATGAATGGAAAGAAGCACAGCGATCATGAATGGAAAGAAGCACAGCGATCATGAATGGAAAGAAGCACAGCGATCATGGATGTAAAGAAGCACAGAAATCATGGATGGAAAGAAGCACAGCGATCATGAATGGAAAGAAGCACAGCGATCATGAATGGAAAGAGGCACAGCGATCATTGCTACCCTCCTGCCAGTTGTGATGAATCGTGGGCAGCACATTCTTTAGAACACCATTCCTAAAGAGATCAGGGATTCTGCCACTCTTAATGCTTTTAAATCTAGCTTAAAGACCTACTTTTATAGAAAGGCATTTTTATAACTGTTTTTATTTTCTGTTTTGTTTGTTTGTAAAGCGCTTTGAGATGTTGCTTTTAAAGGCGCTATATAAAATAAAGTTGTTTATTATTATTATTATTATTATTATTATTATTACTGAGAGTACTAGTCTCTGGGCATTTGTTTTTTATGGTCCTGCAGTTTATGGTACCGTTGATGTAGCGTGCTTTGTAAATAATGATGTATGTTTGTAGTTATATAGACTGCAGAAAGACTCAGCGGAACGCAGCAGCTCATACTGTAGAGAGCCTTTATTATATTCCATCATCCTTTAAAATAAGAGGTGAAAACTTTGCATGTGGTGCTATAAATATTTCACAGAGCCAGTCTCAGTACTGAACATACCAAGTAAAAACATTGAAGACATAATAATACAAACATTTCATGTTGGGTAAACAGTACATTGTTTATTGATTGCTGAACCTTGCATGCAAGCTGCTATTAACCCAAAGACTTCGATATCTTCATTTGTTTTCTTCAAGAAACACCTGCTGGTCCTTTAAGAGCCTCGGAGCCTCGGAGGCTCTGTTTGGAAAGCAGCTTTTTAGTGAATGAAACCCAGTCATTCATAAAGTAGGCCAGTCCCACGCTCTGGTTAGTTAGCTGGCGCCTCATATATTATTCAGCAGTTTATTCAAAGAAACCCACCCCCTTGCCGAATACAGTTATAAGTAATCCAAGACCTGATCGCTCATTGGTTCCCGTGTGGCTAGTGGCTTGTCCTATCCACCAATGGGCACGGAGCTCGGTTGGTCTGCGAGAGCCCCGGGGAAAAGCCAGCGCGTCCATTGAGAAAAGCTCATTCCAGTTTTTGCAGCCGGAGAGAGCGGATCATCTATCTGAGCTGTGGATAATAGTCATCGTCGCGGTTTGTGTGGGATTTAAAAGCGATCGCATTGTTATATTACCTTGGAGGAAAGCAGTAGCACAAGACTTCAAGGTGAGTTTCAAAACACACGAAAAGGGCTCTGCGAGAATAAGCTTTTGGATAAGTTGCGCTGTTATTACACAGTCCGCTGTATCGAAGTTATTCTCAATTGTAAATACAGCGCAGGAGAGAAAAGCAAACGCCATTTTCTCCATCTCAACATTTACTTTGGCAACCATTTTCTGGTGCTTTGCACAAAGTTGCATGATTGTAATGTTGTACTTTTTCGAAAGGGGTTTCTTGTGAGTTTCTGACGGGGTTCGTGGTTTTCGGATTGAATTTTTCCCCGGTGTCTGAGGTTATGATTGGGGTTGGCTGTTTGTTTTTTTATGAATGAAAGGTCGGTGTTTTTTGTGAATGGGGGCTCCGCGCTGGCTCGAGTTACACTTCATTGAGAAAAACAAGGGGCCACCGAGGGGGGAGGGGGGGAGAGACTGTTTGTTTTTTTTAAGTTTTTTAAATTCTTTATTAACAAATTAACTGATCAAATGTGAATTTCTTATTTTTGTCATTATATGTAGGCTGTATAAATTTAGTTACGTACATAAATTAAGATGTATTTTTTATTCTTTAACGGGGAGTATATAGACAACTGTTGCGTCATTTAAAATATATATGTTAATAATAAGATGCCAGCAGTGTTCAAGTACTGACTGGCATGTGTTTTAAATGTTTGCTCCATGTGTTTTTTTTTGTTTTTTTAAACTTGCGCGACTTTCTCCTATATTGACTACGTTTGGAAACTTTTAGATAGACTTTTCTTAATCTATAGTATTCGTTTCTAACTCGGGTTATGCGATGGTGCGCTAACAGCAGCACTGGGGAGAGCGCAGCTCGCGCGGACGGTCTGCTCCAGCCTACCTGTTGCATCAGTGCACGCTGGGATGCAGTGTCCTTTACTTTCTACGAAGATTTTTAATAGCAAGCCTTTTCGGACCTTTCAAAAAGAGCCGACTCGATGCGCATGTTCTGCTGCGGTAACGTGGCTCGGTACAGCCAGTGTGCGCTGTCTGGGAGTTGTGTGCGGTTTTATTGTATGGCTTGGCAGCGTTATTTATTATTATTATTTTTTAAATATCTGGACCTGGTCTTTGATACGAGGCCGTTCTTTCCACAGTACAATGGTGCGAGTCTGTTATGCCTCCGATCCCAGCGCAAGGAAGATTCAGGGCACACCACGAAGAACCAGTGGGCTTCTTTGGGTTTGACTGTTCTTTGCTATAAAGCCGTGTAACCTTTACTAACTGAGTATGTATAATTATCCCTTTTGCTAAACATTGACGGGAAATGTTTTAGCTCTGTAATGCTCTATTGGGGATACTCCTGGTGGAATTACGCAGCGTGTATATTCTCTATATGGTTTCCATACACAGCAATGCCGCGGGCTCAATAAGCCACTTCTAAATATAGCAGTACGGGTCCATTGCTACATACCGGGTGCAGTAAAAGCGATGGCATTGTTATATCACGTTGGAGGAAAGCAATACGACAAGAGCCCGGGGGTGAGCTTGAACGAAGAATAATATGCTTTTGGAAAAGTTGCGTTTTACTGCACCAGATTTAGAACCAGTTTAGTTGGTTCTAGAATGCTGTCCCATTCGTTTAGGTGACATGTCACGCGTCATGTGTTTTAATCTTCAAGTTTAAAGCACTGGGTGGGTTATTGTGGGCTGTTTTTCTAAATTTTAAATCAGTTAAATTTCAAATTACTTCTTTTTAGGGCTTCCACTTTTCGGTCTTTATTTTCCAAATCTCTACCTCCCTTTTTTAAATGTTAATGAGTCGTTAAGATGGCTCCGCATCCTAAAAGATAACTACTCGTTAAAGACTGGGTTTAAGACTATTTTATTTGCTTCAAATCAAGGCGATTTTAAATGGACTTGCTGTCAGTGTACACTCCGTACTGGGTATTTTATACTGAAAAGAAAATCTGTCAGGACAACTTTTACACGAGTGAAAATAACAAAAGCACAGCGATACTCTAGGCGACTGCAAGAATTAAATGCAATTAGGATCAGCGACGAGCAATTCACTTTGTCACGTCTGTTTAAAATAAAAATTAAGCGAAACAGAATCAGACTAAGTCAAGATATGAAGGTAAAAACAAGTGACATTGTTTTGTAATTAAACAGAATCGAGCTCAATGCGTTTAAAGGGACGTCATGTGATAAAATAAATAAAACCTCTACTTCAACCCTACTTGTATGTAAACAGCGAATGCTTTGTCAGTTTTATCTCAATGTCATGATTTTTTTTCCCCCCCAGACAAAGAGCAGACAGATCTACTCTCCACGTCGCTGAAAGCGAACAGGCCCCCCGCTAATTCACCTTTCACGAGCAGCAGCGCCATGGACGGATTTTATGACCAACAAGTCCCCTTCATGGTTCCTACGAGTGTAAGCGTTTTATATCTGTCTCTATCGGTGCTTGACAAATACAACTTGTTACGCAGCACAGTCGCTCCTGTCTTCTTCCCCTGTTGAGCTGTGCTTTGGCTGCTAAGGGTTTGGCGCCTGGTCATAGCGGCAGGCAGCAGTACTGTCATTACCCAAAGTCCTCAGGCTCCATCATTTCTAGTGTAAATACTGCGTGGGTCCTGCAGATCTGTGCAAGGAACAGATGCATGTGGGTGTTGATTATAAGTCTATCATCAAACAGGAACAGAGCACAGTCTGCTGGCAAAGCGATGCTTTTAGGAAGTGTTGCAGAGTCCTAGCACTTTTCTTTCTGGAGCCGTCCTAATGCTCGGGCCAGGGTGGGAACACGGCACTCTTTGGCGGGTGTCTGGTTTAGACCTCATTGTGGCAGAGCTGCAGTGGTTTAAGAGTTTAGAAGTTTCAATATTGTTTCTTCTCAGTGTCCAGCCGAAGAGTCCAGCAGCAGACAGGCAAATGACAGAAAGCGGAAGTTTCTAGACACGGAGTTAGCCCATGACTCTGAAGGTAATGATAACTCCTCTCTCTCTGCTTCGCTGGCTCATCTTACCTCCCTATGAAGAGTAGAATTGGGTGTGTGTCACCCAATATTATGGAGATCAGTGAGAACCGTGGTAGTTAACAAGGGTGAGCATTCTCTAACCTGACTCTCCTCTCTCACACAGAGTTGTTCCAGGACCTCAGTCAGCTGCAGGAGATCTGGATTGCTGAAGGTGGGTGCTCCTCTGCCCACCCCTCTGCTCTTACCCTCCCCTGTAAGAACAATGTGACTCTCGGATCAATACCAGCTTTCCTATAGTGACTTATTGAGCAGTAACTGGCATGGCGTCACCCTCTTTATTCTATACTGTATTCCAACACGCAGGCCTCCACATTAGAAAAAGGATCTGGTCAGTTGCCAGTCAATCTTATGATTGGTAAGAGTAATAACCAATAGCATTTGGAGTGGGAGTTACTGCACTTTCTCCCTGGACTTTGCTGCAGTTATGAAAGCCTGCACTTTCTCCCTGGACTTTGCTGCATTTAGTCTTCCCCACATTGGTTAGCGAGTCTGCTGGTTAATGTGTTCAGGTTGGGCTGCGGAGGGGTCTGGTGGGAGTCCAGCACTTTGGCTCTTAATTATTTACACCCCTGTTTTGTGTGTTCCTTGTTTCTGCAGCTCAGGTTCCTGATGACGAGCAGTATGTCCCAGATTTCCAGTCTGATAACTGTGAGTACTGAGAAGCTTATTAATACAGGAGCTACCAGGAGGGGTGGGGGAGAGGAGCTTCAGAACTAACTCCTTATACTGTGCAAAGAGAACTAAACAAGCAAGCATGGCCGAAATCAGTTGGACTGTAAACTAACCAGTAGAACTGAAATACAACCAAGCATAGAGGATTGAAGTGCATGTTCTAAACAAGTAAAGTCCCTAAACTGGGTCCACTCTGCCCCTGGTAATGAATCCATTCAGACACACAATCACTAAGGTCCCAGCTGCACACTGTAGGTCTGTGATGGCCAGCTGCGAGCGCTGCCCTTGTTTGGTCCCGGTCAGGTTTATCTGTATTTAAATTTCCACTGTGGCTTTCAAGCCTGGCTGCTTGTCTAGTTAATGCTAATGGAAGTTTGTGACAGTGTGTGGCAATGCTGTGTAATTGAGCGCAGTGGAAAAGCATTTCAATGACTGAATTGCTGGAGAATATTTCCTCTGCCAGGAGCGCAGGTAGGGTCAGGGCTGCTGCGGACATATGGAAAACTCCAGCTCCTGCTTGTGAATGCATTATACACAGAGCACTGGGCTCTGTGTGTGTGTCACTGCATCACTTTCCAGTTCCACCAAGGTCACTACACAAAACAAGTGGTCCTGAACATCACCCCCAAATCAAAGCACTAGTCCTGAACATCGCCCCCAACACCTACTCAGGTGTGTTTTGTGCTGCTGCTTCTCAGCCTAGCTTCCTTTCTCTGTCTTTGTTCCTCGTCTTGTAAAGTCTCCTGGTGTGAACTCGCATGCAGAGGGGAGTGATCTGGAACTGAGCCTTGTAGGGTCTGCTTGGCCCTGTTTCAGTGCTTCAGTAGTGTATCTGTGAAAGTGAGCACACTGTTTGATTGCCCTGCTGGTGTAACAGCTGCGTCAGTAGAGATGGTTATCGCTGATCTGCTGAGTTTGTTGATGAATTATCTAGGTCCCTGGGTGTAGCAAAGGTTTCCAGGTTTAACAGAGCCAGTGCTGGATAAGACAAGCTATGACTCTCTCTATATTGTGTTTATATTCTTTGGTGTTGGCAGAAACATTGTGTGTCCTTGAAGTTCTCTCAGAAGAACTGAGTGTGAAATGGGTCCCTTCTAACAGGATCTAATTAACTGTGCTTTGATCTCTGATTTACGACTTGTGTTCAGAAATAATTGAACCCATCATTGCCCTGCCATGCTGCCTTTGAGAGAGTGTGTTGTATTGGGAGGTGTCTATTTCATTCGGCATTTGTCCTTGAGGTGATTAATTGAAACCAGGTCCTCTCTGTCCGTCTGCCTCACACCCAGTCCCTCTGCTCTAACTGCGGGGCCACTGTGCCTCTCTCCCAGTCCCTGTGATCTAACCTACAGTTTAGAACATCTGGAGGCGGGTTCACGTGATCTGTGGTTAAGCCGCAGCTCTTTATACAAAGTGCGTCAAACGAACTGAATTTAATCTGATTTATTGCCGTGTACCAAACTGTCCTGAAACAGATGAAGTTGACTTGATGTGCAATCTCCAACTAAATTCAACCAAAAAAAGCAGACAAAAGGGGAATTATATATACACTCCCCCCCCCCCCCCCCCCCCCCCCCATCCTCATTTGGACTGTTTAAAAGCAAATGTCATATACCAAAAGCGACAGTGGGCGGTAACATGTTTTTGGGGTTTTTTTGTGTGCAAAAAGTCTCTTGGGCTCCCTGCCAGATGAAAGCCCATCCCTCCTAACCCTGCCTAGCATTGGGCTCCTCGGCTCAGCTCTGTGCCTGCCTTGGAGCAAGGCCCTGCAGTCTGCTGTGGTCTGACTGTGCTCCAGGCAGCTCTGCCTCCATTCAGAGCCCCAGCTGGCAGGAGAGCCATTTCCTCTGGTCACGTGGGGAGGCAGTGTTTACTGAGTCCTTCAGAGCCTGCATTTATTGCACACTGACTGGCTTGGCAGAAAATAACATGCTTGAAACCACTGAGCTACTGCACTGTAGCCCAACACTTTCTCCAATCACTGAGCTACTCCAGGGATGGAAATAAGACACCCATTGCATAGCGGGTTGAGCCATTCCTGATTTTACTGTGAGTTTAATCAGACAAGCTTGTTACCTATGCACTGTGGCTAATCAAGCTCATATTAAAACTTGGAATGGGTTAAAGCTGCTATGCAATAGGGTTCTTATTTCCATTCGACCCCACTACAGCCCAACTGAGCTTCTCAACCCCACTCTCTTGTCTCTTAAGTGGAATGAGTTATCAGGCACTCACCCCAGAAGTGGATATAGTTGCACTAAATATATTGTGTTGGGAAATGGGAGCTAAATGATAAACTAATGGTGAGAGGCAGCATCTAATGGTTACAGTGTGAGAGGAGGCAATTGCTAAATTGTATCCATTTAAGATCCTCAAATTACAGCGCAGGATGATTCATCTTTAACTGCTGGTCCAATAATAGATCTGTGCAAGTTACAGATGAGTCAGTGTGTACATTCCAATGTGTTTTATGGTGTTCAAGGTTTTGGCCTCAGAGTTTAACACTGCTGTTGATCACTGTCCATACCTGCAGATAGAATGTTTCTGTGTCTTGTGAAGTGTCAGTACCGCTTGGGTGACTAAAGCTCCTCTGTGGAACTTGAGTACTAAATAAAGTACCTAAAAGGTAGCACAGTATCCAGTACAGTTTATTTTTTGATTTCATTTATATAGCACCTTTCATACCGAAGTATCTCAAGGCACTGTACATAAATACTTAAATGCAATAAAATACAAAATATACAAATAATACAGAAAATAATTATTCAAAGCTAGCAATTATGTTGCATTAAAACCACCAACATAAAAATGCCAT
Source organism: Acipenser ruthenus (assembly GCF_902713425.1). NCBI lineage: Eukaryota > Metazoa > Chordata > Actinopteri > Acipenseriformes > Acipenseridae > Acipenser > Acipenser ruthenus. The sequence goes on along the minus strand of NC_081198.1, from coordinate 48,969,761 downwards.
TTTATAAAAATGTGTTTTTAAATTTAGACTTAAATATCCCCAGAGCCAGCTTCCCTAACATATGGAGGTAGAGCATTCCATAGTTTAGGGTCTCTAAGAGAAAAAGCCCTACCTCCCGTATTGATTTTATTGACCCTGGAAACAACGAGCAGCCGCACTTCCTGTGATCTAAGAGCGATTTGGGAAATACGTGGTCAGTAGCTCCTGCAAATAGCTAGGTGCTGCTCCATTCAAGGCTTTACAGGTCAATAGAAAGATTTTAAAATCAATTCTATATTGAACAGGGAGCCAGTGCAAGGAGCCTAAAATGGGTGATATGCACTTTTTGGGGTTTTAGTCAGAATTCTAGCAGCGGTATTCTGAACAAGCTGTAGGCGGGACACCACGCGCTTTGGGATGCCAGAGAGGAGTGCATTACAGTAATCAATTCTTGAAGAAACAAAGGCATGCGTTAGTCTCTCTGCGTTAGTCTCTCTGCGTCAGATAAGGAGATTAATAGGTCTCAGTTTGGCTGTTTCTCAAGTGATAGAAGGATACTTTAGAAACTTCCCTAATATGAGACTCATGATAAATCAGGATCAAAGAGAAACCCCAAATTTATTTGTTTTAGGATTTGATGAAAGATTGCTAGGGTCCAACTCCTGCTATCCTACATTTTTTTAAATTGGTTATGGGAGCCTACAAACATAACCTGTTTTATCTGAATTCAACAGCACTTGGATCAAGAAGAATTAGAATTGATGGAAAGCCCAAGTCAGAGCTTATCAGTAGGTCATTTACAACATTTACAGCACGAATCTAGACTGAAATTTCTCAGATACACCATTAAGAGTTAAAAAGCATTGTGCTTGAAATGCAACAACCCTCTCTAAAACCTTGTCTAAGAATGGAAGATTGGAGATGGGCCTGTAATCATTAATGAGTTTAGGATCCAAGTTGTGTTTCTTGAGCATTGGCTTTACTATAGCTACCTTAAGTGCTGAGGGAACAATACCAGAAGAAACAGAACTGTTTATAATTTTTTTAATGTGGGTAATAATAACTCCAAGAGTGTTTTTTAATAATTTTGTAGGAATGGGGTCAGGAGAACGTGTAGTAGTTCTCATGTGCTGAATCAGAGCTGTCGGCTCTTGAAGGGTAATCAAAGAAAAGACCTCCATAGTGGCATTAGAAGCACTAATAGGTAATACTGTGCAACAAGCCTCCCTAATAGAATGTTTGTGGAATCTGATTTCTGATGTGTAGTATTTTACTTTTAAAGTGATTTAAGAACTCAATATAGCTATGAATAAAACCAGTATCAATGGTGGAACTATTTGAAGAAGGATTAATTAATCAATTGTAGCAAAAATAAATCTAGGATTATTTGTATTGGTTTCAATTAAGTTAGAGTAATAAGTTGATCTGGCCAGAGCCTTCCTTATTGTTATTATTATTATTATTATTATTATTATTTCTTAGACTCCCTTATCCAGGACAACTTACAATTGTTACAAGATATCACATTATACTTGATTTCACATTATACAGATCACATTTATTTATTTATTTATTTATTAACTTACTTACTTACATTCAATTACCCATTTATACAGTTGGTGGTACAGCAGCAGTGTCCTGGGATTGAACCCACGACTCTCTGGTCAAGAGTCCAGAGCCCTAACCACTACTCCACACCCTCATATTTCAATTTGCGAGTAGCACACCCTCCGAGTTTTGATTGGCGCTACATCATCTAAGATACCAGTCCATGAGGTGCTGTAGGTATTCACCATCTAATCTACAGATAAGATCTCTGGAATTGATAATAAACTCAGTATATCAGAAGATTTACCAGCAGTTAAGGAATTAGTATCCTGAGATGTAAGTGTACGTTCCATGGATTTTGTAGTTACTGGTATGCTGACCTCAAAAATAATAGCAAGATGGTCAGAAATGGTGAGATCTGTAGTTAATACATTTAACAACTATACTACAAGAGATTACCAGGTCTAGAGTATGGCCACGATTGTGTGCGGGACCTTTTACATGCTGGATATAATCTAAGGAATCCAGTAGCTTCATCAATTCCACAGAAGTGGAGTCAGATTCTGTATCAACATGTAGGTTAAAATCACCCAGTAGAAGAAGCCTGTCATAATGGACTGTCAATGAAGATAGCAAGTCACTAAATTCAGCTAAAAATAACAGGTTTAACTTAGGTGCTCAATAGATAATTACAATATGAACAGGATAGTGCACTATTTAGTGTTTATGTTAACAGTTCAAAAGATGAGTAACCTGGGACAGTAACCTGATTGATTCTATGTTCAATATGGAAAATAGTACATACGCTTCTCCAATCAGGCTGTGGTATTGAGATGTCAAATGGAGCAGCCTCATTAAAAAAAATTAGAATCGGGGACTTTGTAGGTTTCACCCTCAGTATCCAACACTAGCCAAGTGTTATTCATTTTGTTAAAACTGGTTTCAATGAAATGATTGTGTATACTTCTGAGAGTCTCTCTTTGTTTTTCAAGATCAGAAACCTTTTGCAATAGGGACTGAGTAAAAGAGCACTTTTTGCAAATAATCTTCCACAAATACATTTCACAGGACTTAAAGCTTAATGCACGCATATCAGAACCCATGATGGGAGGCGATAGGAGAGGAGTTAGGAGAATACAATTATATATAAAAAAAAAAAAAAAACTGCCAATATTCCTTTTAAAGGCACGTCTGTGTGTGGTGGTAATGTAACCTGCTTCTGTCTCTCTGTCTCATAGTGATGTTCCATGGCCCCCCCCTCACTAAGATCAAGCGTGAGTTCCACAGCCCCTCCTCCGAGCTCTCCTCCTGCAGTCGTGAGCAGAGCCTTGGTGCTCCCTACAGGGAGAGGTGCCTTTACAGCTACAGGTAACTATCTAGCACGTGTGTCGCCAAACCCTGACGCACACATTGAACCCTCTTTCAGAGTCATACAGGTGGGATTGATCTGTTCCAGGTACCCGTGTGTGTGTGTGCACAGTGGATCTTGACACTTGGTAATTGAGTATTTATGGTATGTTTCTACTACTCAAACAGTCCACTTCCCCATCTCATCTTTCTTTTTCTTTCTCTGTCTCTCTCAGCAGTGCCTATGACAGGAAGCCCCCCACTGGGTTTAAGACGCTAACTCCACCCTCGACTCCAGTGTCACCATGCAGCTCCAGCCACACTCCAGGGACACACCCCCTCCACGGACAGACTCCGCCCCCAGTCACTGCACACAATCCTCTGCAAGAACAGACTCCGCCTCCAGCTCACTCCCAGAGGACACACCCACTGCACACTCAGACCCTGCCCTTCGCAGTGCCCCATCCACCTCTGACACACACTGAGGGGCAGTATGGCTCCGAGCACAGGTGAGAATTGTAGTGATCCTAATGTCCAGCAGGTGGCATTGTTGTATATGCTATACTGAATTGTTTCCAGGCTTCAATCTGTGGACATAAGAAATCATCTGGGCTCTAAAGAGTAATTCAAGACCACTGTTTTGAAGGGAGTTTTGATAGGCAGGTTGCCATTATTCACTCTTCTGAATGCATCTTTTCTGAATCGCCTGGGAAACTTTCCAAGGAGCTGAACTCGTACAGGGTTGTATAGGGGTCATGTCCCATTCACAAGTTAATGCTAGTTCAGTCCAGATGTAATATCTACAAATGGTCACTTCAGAAACATGACTCTCCCTAGACTTGGACCAGCTGTCCACCACAAGCTTCCTTTACCCATTTCCCACGGGCATAATATATATACGTGTTCTCTTATTGCAGTGAGCGGTGCTGACATTCCATTGGATATGAGCCCAGAGGTCTCAGTGCATTGGGCATGCAGCTATACAGTCTAAATCCAATGTATTGGCCAGGCTAAAACTAAGAGCTTCTTCTTGGTCCCCTGGTGGCCCCATACAGACTGTGGGTGCAGGTCTGGGGCTCTGCATTCAGCGCTCTGGTCCTGGCAGTCAGGCAGGTTTATAAATACGTGAGCGTGAGAATCTCCTGCTCAGACTTCCTGAGATTCCTCTCTCTGCAGCCAGGGAATCCATGCCATCGTGATGATGGGGAGGAATGAGCTGCTATTAATCATTACTTGGGGCATTTATATCAAATCTGTGCAGAAGATGTTGACATATCGTTCTAAACCCCTCCCTCCTCCCTCCAGGTTTCAAAGACAGATGTCCGAGCCCTGCTTGCCTTGCCCCCCCTACCCACCCCAGACCCACAGCACAGTGTCCCGGGACTGCAGGCCCCCCTATCATCGCCAGATGTCCGAGCCCCTGGTACCCGCGCCTCCTCAGGGCTTCAAACAGGAGATGTCTGACCCTCGCTATGCTGAGCAGGGGGTGCCTGCCATGGGGCCCCCCCAGCCAGCCTTCCAGCACCCCATGAACATCAAGCAGGAGCCCCGAGACTACTGCTTCGACTCCGGTGAGTAACCCAGAGCTGCAGATACAGGGGGTCGGGGGCTGTAGTGACCAGGGGTACAGATTGATAGGGGGCCGGGGGCTGTAGTGTCCAGGGGTACAGATTGAGGGGGGGGGCAGGGGCTGCAATGTACAGCCTGTATTTCAGTGAACTGTGGAATGCTCTCCTGCTGTTTGCTGTGTCTGTTCTCACTGAGCTGACAGTCTTGCCACTGCGGTGAGAGTGAGCGCTCCTGGCTGGAGTTTCACAGAGCCTGTTATTCACCTGCTTGTAACCCGATGGAGGGTCGACTCTTACTGCCGTGCAAAGCCAGGGAGGCTGTATCTGCAGCCTGCATAGTTTGAGAGCTGTTTGGTGATGGAGATTTTTAAAAGATTGAGAGTAGTACTGGAGTAGAGGGGTATGATGCACGCACCAGAACACCCCGCTGTCCCCGAGTCGCACAGACGCAGTGCTGCACACCGAGGACGGGGCCAGGCCAGGGAGGATGTGACTTCTCATTGTGAAGCGCTAGCCAGCTCTCTGACTGGGAGGCCGGTGATGTAATAGCAAATCCCCTAATCTGCTTCCCTATAAATACTGGAGGAGGGGGCAGGGGGCAACAGATGGTGGATATTTAATTCTAGAGGACGAGCTGTTGTGATATTAGAGGCAACAGGAATATTTGTGTTGGTGGATCTCATAGGGAGGGGAATTGCTGCGATTCAGAAGGGCACACCAGCATCCTCGCTGAGCACCAGACTCCCCTCACCTCCACCTGTCCACCACGTCTAGATCATTAGGATCAAGGGCAGAGCACAGCGAGGGCTATTCCAGCCCAGCTGTTTTTTACAACCATGACCTTACTTACTTGATCCGGTTACACGTCCTTTTCAGGTAATCTGTAAAGTGATGCAGTGGCCTGCAAGGACTGGAGCTGTGCTCTCCTGATCTACAATTAAGCTGCTTGTTAAGTGATGCTGTTTGCGGGCGCTCTGGCAGGGGGTGGAAATGCAGCAATGGCTTCCGAGAGTGGGGGCGGGTCTTTGGTGCCCATGCCAGACGTGGGGGTGGTGCTTTCCAGTCCAGTTGTTGCGTCGGAGCTTGCACAAGGGATTGGCGCTGCGGGTGGATTTGGCTGCATCTGCACAGCTTTGTGCTCACCGTAGCGGATCAGGTATAATTGGAGATGGGCAGGGAGGAATTAAAGTTGCTTGATCCAATGCAGATATAGAAACACACTGCTGAGGAGCCCAAGCAGACACGGTACAACCGGCTAGCATTGCCATCTAGAGGAAGGGGTTGAGCTAACCAGTGTATGCAGCTTGTTTTGCCTGAATACATACATTTTAAAGCAATGCTTGTTCACATGCTGGCCTCTTTGTCCTCATGTTAATTCTCTTTTGTGTCTCTGTCCTTTGTTACAGAAGTGCCTAACTGCCAGTCCTCGTTCAGGAGAGGGAATTTCTACAACAACCACGACAGTAAGTGTTGCCACTGCTTCGCTATGAAAGCAGCAATCTCAGAACACACACACTTGTCTGATTTCCCCCACCTGCATGCATTCTTTCTAAAAATTGACAATGTACAGATGTTTGAAACCATAATTCAACTGACATACAATTTTACCTAGATAGCTTAAATGAGAATTGTCTGAGCTGCACTGAATGACTGGGGGCTCTGACACTGTACCCCTGCCCCAGCCTGCCTGCCTGTGGTTAAGCCAGCGGTAGGAAGGAAGGGGAGTGGATAGAGGAACGCTCAGCCCGTCTGTTTCTTATCTGCTGGAGAGCGCGGTACACAGGGTGTAACGGTTGTGGGATCAGAGAGAAGCCAATTCCCACCTCCTTCCTGCCTCTTGCTCTGCACAGCTGGCTAAAAACTATTTGCTCTCCTAGACGCATGCTTTTATCACTAATCAGTGGCCTGGAAATCAATCTCTCTCTATCCAACCCCCCCCCCCCCCCCACCCCCCCACACACACACCTGTGTTCTCGTCTGCCTCTCTGACCTGTCCTCTCTCTCCTTCCCTCCCCCAGCAGGTTTCTCTTATGACAGTAACCCCCGCCTCTACTACGATGATGCCTGTGTTGTACCAGAGAGACTCGAGGGTAAGTCCCTTCAGACAGACCACAGTGTTGCATTGTGTGCAGGATCCATGAGTCGTCATGCATTTCAGGTGTGCTTGTCACAAAGCTACCCCACTGTGACTGTTCAGAGAGGTATCTGGGTTTTAGGTTGGGGAAATGGCCTCAATCACTCTGCTATGAATGGATATTCGGTAAACACACACTGTCATGTGCAAGTGCTCAAACCCCCCCCCCCCCCCCCCCCCGTCATCAATTAAGAGTCTGGAGTGCTATTTTTGTTCAGGCTTAGAATGACAATGGAAGTGATAACGTAAGGACATTATAATACCGCTTTATAACCTGTTCTGTGGTATAAAGGGCTGCCTTATAACTAGATGGTTCTCGTATATCTATTGTGCTTGTCTGCTTCAGAGGATTTTTTCCAGTGTGTCCAAGGACCTGTGTAACCCCCTCTCCTCTGCTCTCCTTTCTCCCCAGGCAAGGTGAAGCAGGAGCCGGCTGTCTACCGCGAGGGGCCCCCCTATCAGCGGCGTGGCTCCCTGCAGCTCTGGCAGTTCCTGGTCACGCTGCTGGATGACCCCACCAACGGTCACTTCATCGCCTGGACTGGCCGCGGCATGGAGTTCAAACTCATCGAGCCCGAAGAGGTCAGCCTCCCTGAATCTGATGTTGAATACAATGCGCGTCAGTTAGGGGTTTGAATAGCTTTTCCAAAACATTTGAACCACTGTCAGATATACAGAGGCCAGCTGTAGTGCTTATACTGTGTGCAGTGTATGCTGATTTATTCATGTCTCTTACATATACATGTTGTATGCATGATGGAATTTTTAGGTTTTCAATATGCTTTAAGTTTTTTAAATGTGTTTGAATCCTTGCCCTAAAAATCTAGGAAATGTAACTGAATCGAACACCCGTAGTATGTGTGAAATGAAGTGCTGAATGTGAATGGCTTTCCCCAGATCCTGACTGACCCCTCCCTCCCTCCCTCTCTCTCTCTGCTCAGGTGGCTCGTCGTTGGGGGATCCAGAAGAACCGTCCAGCGATGAACTATGACAAGCTGAGCCGTTCTCTGCGCTACTACTACGAGAAGGGCATCATGCAGAAGGTAAGGATTAGGACACAACGAACAAGACGTTTTCTATGTTCTGATGCATGAATTAGCACAGCTTAAGACTGCTATTGCATAGCGGTTTCACCCATTCCAGGTTTTACTACAAGCTGGGTTAGCCACAGTGGAAAGGTAACAAGCTTAGTGTGACATTAAACTCTGTGAAACCAGGAATGTGGATTAGCGCAGGGCTATCCTCACTCGCACTTTCCTCACTCGCGCTTTCCTCCCTCCTCCTCTCAGGTGGCTGGCGAGCGGTACGTCTACAAGTTTGTGTGTGACCCTGAGGCTCTCTTCTCCATGGCCTTCCCTGATAACCAGAGGCCCGCTCTGAAGCCGGACCCAGATTGCCCCCAGCCTGAGGAAGACACGCTGCCCCTCACACACTATGAGGAGGGCGCCCCCTACCTGCTGGAGGCTGACCAGTGTGTGGGTGGGGGCCTGCCGTATGAGGGTTATGTATACTGATCACCCTTCATTCCCCCCACCCCCCCTCTCTCTCGCTTGATCCTGGACTGCTATTAGTGAGCGAGCGCTACAGGAAGAGCCTGCAGCATCATCGCTGCCCTGGGGCTCCTGACTCCGCCCACCTGCTCCGGAATGGGCCTCGTTGCTATGGACACTGGGAGGGGCAGCAGTAGCTGGCAGATATCTTGTTTATTGCATCGACTGGTGGATTTGTATTTCCATAATGACAATCTGCTTTTAAAAATTGTTATAGCTTTTTGACCACAGTAACTATTCTATATATAGCTGCCTTTGGACATTTAATTATATGTAACAAAAGGGCTTCAATCTGCAAAAAACAAACAAACACAAAATTGATTCAATTGTGGCCCCTACCTGCTTGAGACTTCTCTCCTCCCCCTCCCCCTCCCCCTTCATCACAGCTCTGAACAAAGCAAATGGGCTTGTCCAAGAAGCTGTTGATGACATTATTGACAACATGGTCCCTAGCCACTTCCAGCTGCCACAGGAAGTGACCCAACCTTTCTTCCTGTCACATGACTGCTCCCAGACTGGTGGCGGCCACAGGGAATTGTTTTGTTTCTTTTGGTAAATAAAAAAGGGATGCATATGACAGTATTTTTCTGACATTTTGAAAGAATTTATAAATATATATTGCACGGAACTGAAGAGAATTTTGTAGGGTTTTTTGTATTTAGAGCTACAAAGAAATTGTATTGATTTGTGTTTTTTAGCACTGCTCGCTCTCGTCTCAAAAAAAAAAAACTGTAAAGTTCTTTGCATTTATTGTTTTCATGGAGTTGTTTAAAAATATATATATATATTTTTGCAAAGGCTGCATCTGTTTCGTTTCAAATTATTGTATAATATGCTGTATAGCTCTGCCTTTTACGAATCTGGATCTATATAATCAACCCTCTGTACAATCTCAATCCCTTGTGATGCACAGTCTTTGGAATGACCGCTCTGAAGCGTGTTACCCTTCCCCTGAGGTGGGCAGGTGCGACACTTCCCCTCCACTGGGGTCAGGGGGCATACTAGCTTGGACAGGCCCCTCTTTCCCTGAGTTGCTTCACAACGTGTACATCGCACTGCTGAGTTAACAATCTGTACTGTGTACAATAAAGGGATCCTTTTCTGCTTCACTGGCCGGCTCTTCATTCACACTCGAATAATGGAACGCTTGGAAAATCTCTTCTATTGCAATAATGCAGGGGTTGAAGGGGTCTTCAAGTTTACAGTATAAGTATTAGTCGGGATGTAAAGGTCAACAATTTTGCCTAAATGTTTAACTGTTGTCAAATATGCAAGGTAAATCTAGCTGTTGGCACCCCTCGGTTTAACATCGTGGACTGTTCTTAGGGAGAGTTTGTCAGGTCTGAACTCCAGCCCTAGAAATGAGTATCCCCAGCTCTGAGGTCTGAACCCCAGTGAGAAGGGATTGGGTGTTTCTTCGTGCTGGGTTGCTGACCTTGGAGCCCACAAAGGCGGGGCAGTTTGATTTCCAGTAAGTGATGCCGTCACTGTTGCTGTATTGATCTGGTAAAAGCCAGCGGAGTGCGTTTGGGAACGGCAGGTCCCCTTAGTGCTTCACATTGAAACAAAACCCACAGCATTGCAAACAAGATGGAATAGCTGGCATGAAGGTTCATAATTACCATTGAGAGAGGAGGGACTGCGTGTTACACTCTGCTGAGAATGTATTCCATTACCATTGCTGTACAATATCATCGTCAACATAATAATGATGGTTTCTGTCTATGGCTGTGGAAAGACAGCAGCCCATAACAACAGGTTTTAGTTTTTTACTTGGGAATGAAATGTTTAGCAAAACAGATTTGTAGGTGGGATGACGTTGCTAATTCCAGCATCTATCAGATCAATACGTACAGAAGCAAAGAAATGTATTATGGATGTTGTAGCATTCCTGAAGTAAGATTGATTTTTTTTATATATATAAGCAAGCTGCATTTCTGTTTCAGTAATAATAAAGATGGCAGACCTGACAGGCTTGGGTAGTGCACTGATACTCGCACATGCTCAGTTGTATCCATGACTATGACCTTTAACCTGCTGAGAGCCTTGTGACTCAAGCTTGCTCTCTTTCAGAGCTAAACTCCTCAACTGTTCTGATCCATTGGCTGGAACGGCATACCCCGATAGCTTTTTATTTATTCAAGTTCAATAAAAATGATAATATGAGTCAATGGAGTATCCCTAACCCCACTATACCTGTGCTGTCCCTTCAACAGCTCTGCAACACCACCCCTGTGCATCAGCGGGTGTGAGGCATAATCTGCACAGACAGATGCTGACATTCGAGTACTTTTCAAGAAGAAACTGTTGGCTGCCTCCGCTGTGCGTGCGCTGCAGTACAGCACTGCAGTACAGTGTAGGGTGCAAGATGCTGATTTACCGTAGCTCCACACTGTAGAAGGCAGCCGATGAGTTGCTATTTCTGTTTGTAGCTCTGTGTCTATCTTCAAATCTGTAACAGAAAAAGAACACCTGGTTGCTTCCTCCCCCCCCCCAGCTGTCGACTGTCTGTGAAGGAGAGAGCAGTCGTCTCAATTGTATTACTAGACAGGACTCATGTTTTGGTTGTGTAATATAAAGTGCTAATCAAGTGCATTCATGGGATTTGCTTTTATGTATTGAACAGGTTCTAAAAGAGCATGCGGTACATGTGTGTAAGCAGCTGCTATTTCAATATTCAAGGGTGGTGTCTGCCCCAGGCTGGGGAGAAGCTCATACAGGGGGTTCCTCTCAAGACCTAGGACCTATGGAATAGAACCAAAATGCAAACTGCCGTATAACCCATAGCCTCTCTCGCCTGCTACACTGCACCGCTCCCTCTCCTCGTCCTCATTCAACATGTGGCCTTGGTGAATTATTTCATCTCCTTGGCAACAACTCACCAGAACACCTCCACGCACAAATTAGAAACAGCTCAATATAACCACTGTAGGTTGACCGCTCATTACAAAAAGGAAATGAGTCAACATTGAAAGAGACAACTTTTGAATGTCAGAATACCATTGAGAACGTTCTTTGAAAAGCCTTGGTAAAACCTACAGTCTTCATGCAGGAGGGTTTATTAACGGAGTTTTCATAAACTGATGTACTGATGTCACCCGATGACACCTCTAGGGCAGTGATGTCATCTCACTCAGGGGCCTTAAACACTGCTTAGAGAACTACAGGGAAATATTCCATGCCTTATTACGTTCTGTAATGCATGAGTTATTACACATGTTCCTAACTACATGAAAATGATAATAAAAAGATTTGTGGCAAGCAAGCACATAAATAAATAGCTGACTGCCTTTCTATCCACCTGGTTGTTTAACTGCAGTTCCCATACTGTACACACCATTTGCTCATAACTTGTGAAACGTACAGTATACATCTTTTTAGTGTGGCAGTGAAGCTTTAATAATGTACTATATCTTCTGATTGGCCGGCTTGTTTTTAAATGTAGTTCACACTTCTAATACCCCTTACTCTGTCATCCTGTACACACAGCAGCTGACGCAGTTTGTACAGGTGCATACACTAGAACAGCTTGAGGAGCACTTTCTATAAAAGTACTGTACTTGAATACCGATAATTGAAAATGTCCATGCATAGAACGATTGCCCTTTTGTGTGAGTTCTCAGCCTCTCCTGATGTCAATATGCACGCGATATGGTTCTTTTCACCGTACACCAGAACAGACAAAAAGGATATTGCTGCTCTAGAAAGAGTGCAAAGAAGAGCAACCAGAATGATCCCGGGTTTAAAAGGCATGTTGTATGCAGACAGGCTAAAATAATTGAATCTATTCAGTCTTGAACAAAGATTCAAACATTCAAAATCCTAAAAGGTAGAGACAATGTCGACCCAGGGGACTTTTTTGACCTGAAAAAAGAAACAAGGACCAGGGGTCACAAATGGAGATTAGATAAAGGGGCATTCAGAACATAAAATAGGAGGCACTTTTTTACACAGAGAATTGTGAGGGTCTGGAACCAACTCCCCAGTAATGTTGTTGAAGCTGACACCCGGGATCCTTCAAGAAGCTGCTTGATGAGATTCTGGGATCAATAAGCTACTAACAACCAAACGAGCAAGATGGGCTGAATGGCCTCCTTTCGTTTGTAAACGTTCTTATGTTCTTATGACAGCTGGGAGGCGCGAGGTACTCATTCATTCACTCAATGCACTCCTGAACGATCTTATAGTGCATTCCCTTCGACTCCCCACTAGATGGCACTGTGGTCATAATAACTGCAGTTTCCGGTCTCAGAAGTAAGCAAATTCTAATTTTTAACAAAGATGCTGTGTGACGATTGTATTGTATTGTATGTTATTGTATTGTGCAATATTGCACTAACTGTTCATAAAATTTGAGAATTACCTTAATATATAGCCCACAATGCTGTGCCTCCTGTCTCATTGTTTCAGTGTGTCCTGTCTGTGTTGAAGGTGTTGTGATCTGGGCCACTGTTGCACATCTGTTAAATGCAATAGTACTATGATTATTGTACAGTATGGTATTCTGTTGTGCAGTATTCTGTTCTGTTGTATAGTACAGCGCTGTCTTGTGAGTTTCTGTTCTGTTGTACAGTACAGGGCTGCCTTGTGAGTTTCTGTTCTGTTGTACAGTACAGCACTATCTTGAGTGTGTGGGAGTGAGTGTCTGGCAGGTGCCCCAGGAGCTGATCGAGTGCTGGATGCTGGAGAAACGCACCCTGCAGGACAATCAGGAGCCGCTCACCCCCAGGCACAAGAGATTACGGTGGGGCTGTATGTAGCATAGGGGTCCGCTGTCTTGGATTAACACACTGGCTGCCTAGCTTGGGGACTAGCTCAAATAATACAAATTTGCAACCCCTATTGGATAAAAAACGTTACCATGAATCTCTGGTAATCAGCCACCGTGACACCATTAAACCCACCAATTCAAGACTGAATACCCTGCTTGTCAGGTGGTTCCCGGAATGCTCAAAGAAGGACGAAGGGGAAACGCTGATCCCCAAGCGTGTCGCCCAGCGAATCACCTTCTTTGGCCCACCAACACAGCCATTCGGGTCAGGAACTCTGGGATAGCACAGTCCTCCAGGGGCTGGCAGCCAGCCCAGTCCTCCAAGCACCAAACACAACCAAAACCAAGATCAGAGCCAGGCCCGAGGCAGTGTTCTTGTTCCCGGGCTCTCTGGTCCGGCCCCGGAGTCCGCTTCTGATAAAGAGTCCAGGAGCAGGGGCAGTGTGCAGTCCAGCATTGCTGCTTCTTAGGACCAGTCTGGATCCCCGGCACACAGACAGAACAACTCAGGGCCGGCAGTCCAAGCCAGCCCCAAACCCAGCCGGCCTGTTCGCCTGAAGAGACTGGTGCTGCCTAGCCAGACGGAGCCGGGACAGAGGACTGGAGTGGGAGAGAAGAGGGGGGAGGACACCAACACAGGAGGGGAGAAATGAGGGGAATGGAGAGGGCTGATCTGACGGAGAAACTATTGCCCTTTACCCTCAGCATTCCATACGATACCCTGCAGAGAGAAGGGGGCACAGGGAATGGAGTTGCTGTGAGTGGAGTAGAACCCCAGAGTTAGGAACATGCAGGCAATGGAGGGAGTTCAGAAGACTGCAATCTCTGTAACTCTGAAACCTATTAGTTTCAATGGTTTAATGTATGTGTACTGTATTAGCGCAATCTGTAACATGAGGAATAATAAAAAGAAAACACAAGGTGTGTTGAAATTCACAGTGTTGCATCTCCCGAGTCTTTTACCATAGGCTGGGTCCCTGGAGCATTTCGTTGAGCGGTCAGTTTGTGGGGTTCTTAACTTTGATATTCAAGGTCACTGCACAGAGGGGCTCCCCTGTATAAATACCCACCCTCAACATACACACACACACACACACACACCAGCATGGGGGCAGGGCCTCACTGCCCAGAGGGGCTGCCCTGTATCAATGCCCACCCTCAACGCACACACACACAAACACACACACTAGCATGGGGACAGGGCCTCACTGACCAGAGGGGCTGCCCTGTATCAATGCCCACCCTCAACGCACACACACACACACACAAACACACACACCAGCATGGGGACAGGGACTCACTGACCAGAGGGGCTGCCCTGTATCAATACCCACCCTCAACACACACCAGCATGTTGGTGTTGCAGGCTCTTTGGAAGCTCTTGTTAAAAACTGTCTGAAATGAACATTGAGTATCTTGTAAAGCAGGCTGTTTAATGGCTTGTGTCTCATTTTGAGAATTCATTAGCAGTGTAGATTAAAAGGGAAGGGAGAGAGAGAGAGATTGTATTCATTTAACACGGTGATTCATCAAGGACTAATTTGCTCCTGCATAAATAAACAGCCCTGAACGAGAGCGCTTGTAGAAGTCTCCTCATCCATCTGCTTCAGTCAATGAGGAATCTCTAATGAATCTGTGAGCAGGGTCCAGAACCGCATGATTACTCACAAGGTGAAACATTCCTCAGCCGAAGCATCCCAGGGTTAGCAAAGTGGAGCGAAGCAGCAGAGCAGCAAGAAAAGGCCGGTGGAGTTGTGAGGAGACACGCAGACACGCTGCAGTCCTGAGTGAGAGGAGCTGCTTCTTAGCTGGGCCGGGTACACACTGCTGAAGCCACCGCCAGTCCTTTCGCACACATTCCTCTCAATGGGATCAAATCCTTCACACTTTATCAGTTGGGGGGAACAGTGGTGACCAGTATTGGAATCAAAACTGATATTAACTTTAATAATATATAATATCAATAATACTGATAATGATACTAACCCATTATCAGAGGCACAAGGATTGTACTAAATAGTACACGGTAGCATGTAATTGGAAACTTATAAACTTGATAATGATTAATATGTTCGATCAATCCCGTGAGGATTGCTGAAGTAAAGCAGTGTGGCGTGCGTTAAAACATCTTTCCTGTGTAATACAGTTTGAATTCACAATGGATACTCTGGTCATTGTGTTATTACATTATCACGCAGTGTGGGCTGCAAATCAAACTAACAGATGGGATCTAATTTCAGTGATGTGTGTCCCACTCAAGTTACCCTGAAGCCCAGATCAGCGCTGCCCTCCTGCTGCTGCTCTCTGGATTGCATTCCCTTTATTAGATCACTGATGTGGACCAAGTGTGCTGACAGCATACCAACTCCCTTTGAACCCATTACTGCTTGAATTCAACCGGATTTCATTACCAGCAACAGACTGAACGCCACCGGACGCTGTTACCTAACGAAATATAGAAATCTCTCCGACTCAACAGCGTGTGCGAGTTAGCTGGAGCACGGAGAGGGGACACAGAATCTTAACCACCCCCACCCCACCCCACCCCACGCCCTGAGCCCTGTGTATCTCTTAGACTTTGCCAGCATTTCAGGAAGAAAACTTTCCAGCAGCTACCTTGCCTGCATCCTCACTCTAAAGTAAATTCTCATTAAAGTAAGCTTTAATAGTTTTGACTAAATTTGCCACCTATTACTGCAAAAGTCCAAACTTGCTGTCCTCAGGAGTTTGGTTTACTGGTCAGGTTCCTCAGTGATTACTCACTCTTAATTCCTTCAGGGACATTGAGCGTGTACATATACAGTGCATGTATACCTTGTACTAACTCACTCCCATGCAGACGATCGTATCTCTATATGTCAAAATGAGCTGCTGCAGGGAGCAAGCTGACACAAAGAGGGAGCTGTTGTACAGAATAGACACTGGAGGAGAGAAAGCTCCATGCAGAGCCCTGAACATGCTAGTACGTGTTAGATATGCACGCACCAACACTGGAGAGGCACTGATTACTAGAACGACCTGCCTGCCACCCTGGAAAAGAAGAGGGATTAGCTGCCCAAGCAAAGCATCCCCTACTCTGGCTGATCCTGCTTGGAAGTCCTGGAGTCTTGAAGGCCTTATGTTTGTGGTTCTCTCCTGACATGCACAAATATCCAGTTATCCTGATAATAAACCAACAAGTGCATTGATCTTGACGGTTGCGGTCTAGGGAGCAATAGATATTCGGAACTATAAAACCATTATTGGTTTTATCTATTTTATTGGGAATGAGTTAAAAGTGATGTAAAATAAGGCTTGCTCATTTCCATTCGCAGTAGGTTGAGATCAAATTAATTGGGACTCTATCTGTCAGCCACAGTCAGGATCGCTGACTGGCAGAACTCAATCTCTCCACCTCACATTGATGGTGGAAGTTACCTACTGAGCGTCCAGTGTGAAGGACGGAAGAGGCGGGTTTCAGCTCTCGGACAGCAGAACAAACAAACGTAGGCAGAGCATGAGGGCTGTGAATATCCCAGCCACAACGTCAGATAGAGAGCTGAACATTAGCCTTTCTGGAGCAGGTCTTGGACCAGGATGGCTAAGTGGTGCAGAGGGAGCTGTCCCTGTGACTTCTCTGTCTGCAATGCTTAGAGAGCTGGCTGCAATTCATGTTAATGTCATACACTTCCCTTCTAGAAGTATTGGGACACAGGGTAGTGTATATGTTTGCTTGTGAGCCACCTGACATTGGCAATTGAATTTTGAAGCTGTGCTGTTGCAGACTGTTCTGTGGGACCCATTCAAAGCTTAGTGGTGTGATATCTAGATCCACTGCAATTCAGTTTAGAATCCAGTGTTTGGGTTTGTTGAGGTTTCTTTCGTTTGCCATAAACTCTACTTGAAAGTCAACAGGCCCAGAACAGCCAGGAGAAGTGATCAGGCACAGCAGAGATCTCTGCACACAGATGTTAGCTCATCTCAATATCAGGAACAGTCTTCACTGGAAGCACAGCAGAGAGACACACAGGGATCTCTGCACACAGATGTTAGCTCATCTCAATATCAGGAACAGTCTTCACTGGAAGCACAGCAGAGAGACACACAGGGATCTCTGCACACAGATGTTAGCTCACCTCAATATCAGGAACAGTCTTCACTGGAAGCACAGCAGAGAGACACACAGGGATATCTGCACACAGATGTTAGCTCATCTCAATATCAGGAACAGTCTTCACTGGAAGCACAGCAGAGAGACACACAGGGATCTCTGCACACAGATGTTAGCTCATCTCAATATCAGGAACAGTCTTCACTGGAAGCACAGCAGAGAGACACACAGGGATCTCTGCACACAGACGTTAGCTCACCTCAATATCAGGAACAGTCTTCACTGGAAGCACAGCAGAGAGACACACAGGGATCTCTGCACACAGATGTTAGCTCATCTCAATATCAGGAACAGTCTTCACTGGAAGCACAGCAGAGAGACACACAGGGATCTCTGCACACAGATGTTAGCTCACCTCAATATCAGGAACAGTCTTCACTGGAAGCACAGCAGAGAGACACACAGGGATCTCTGCACACAGATGTTAGCTCACCTCAATATCAGGAACAGTCTTCACTGGAAGCACAGCAGAGAGACACACAGGGATCTCTGCACACAGATGTTAGCTCACCTCAATATCAGGAACAGTCTTCACTGGAAGCACAGCAGAGAGACACACAGGGATCTCTGCACACAGATGTTAGCTCATCTCAATATCAGGAACAGTCTTCGCTGGAAGCACAGCAGAGAGACACACAGGGATCTCTGCACACAGATGTTAGCTCACCTCAATATCAGGAACAGTCTTCACTGGAAGCACAGCAGAGAGACACACAGGGATCTCTGCACACAGATGTTAGCTCATCTCAATATCAGGAACAGTCTTCACTGGAAGCACAGCAGAGAGACACACAGGGATCTCTGCACACAGACGTTAGCTCACCTCAATATCAGGAACAGTCTTCACTGGAAGCACAGCAGAGAGACACACAGGGATCTCTGCACACAGATGTTAGCTCACCTCAATATCAGGAACAGTCTTCACTGGAAGCACAGCAGAGAGACACACAGGGATCTCTGCACACAGATGTTAGCTCATCTCAATATCAGGAACAGTCTTCACTGGAAGCACAGCAGAGAGACACACAGGGATCTCTGCACACAGACGTTAGCTCACCTCAATATCAGGAACAGTCTTCACTGGAAGCACAGCAGAGAGACACACAGGGATCTCTGCACACAGATGTTAGCTCATCTCAATATCAGGAACAGTCTTCACTGGAAGCACAGCAGAGAGACACACAGGGATCTCTGCACACAGATGTTAGCTCATCTCAATATCAGGAACAGTCTTCACTGGAAGCACAGCAGAGAGACACACAGGGATCTCTGCACACAGATGTTAGCTCACCTCAATATCAGGAACAGTCTTCACTGGAAGCACAGCAGAGAGACACACAGGGATCTCTGCACACAGATGTTAGCTCACCTCAATATCAGGAACAGTCTTCACTGGAAGCACAGCAGAGAGACACACAGGGATCTCTGCACACAGATGTTAGCTCACCTCAATATCAGGAACAGTCTTCACTGGAAGCACAGCAGAGAGACACACAGGGATCTCTGCACACAGATGTTAGCTCATCTCAATATCAGGAACAGTCTTCGCTGGAAGCACAGCAGAGAGACACACAGGGATCTCTGCACACAGATGTTAGCTCACCTCAATATCAGGAACAGTCTTCACTGGAAGCACAGCAGAGAGACACACAGGGATCTCTGCACACAGATGTTAGCTCATCTCAATATCAGGAACAGTCTTCACTGGAAGCACAGCAGAGAGACACACAGGGATCTCTGCACACAGACGTTAGCTCACCTCAATATCAGGAACAGTCTTCACTGGAAGCACAGCAGAGAGACACACAGGGATCTCTGCACACAGATGTTAGCTCACCTCAATATCAGGAACAGTCTTCACTGGAAGCACAGCAGAGAGACACACAGGGATCTCTGCACACAGATGTTAGCTCATCTCAATATCAGGAACAGTCTTCACTGGAAGCACAGCAGAGAGACACACAGGGATCTCTGCACACAGACGTTAGCTCACCTCAATATCAGGAACAGTCTTCACTGGAAGCACAGCAGAGAGACACACAGGGATCTCTGCACACAGATGTTAGCTCATCTCAATATCAGGAACAGTCTTCACTGGAAGCACAGCAGAGAGACACACAGGGATCTCTGCACACAGATGTTAGCTCATCTCAATATCAGGAACAGTCTTCACTGGAAGCACAGCAGAGAGACACACAGGGATCTCTGCACACAGATGTTAGCTCACCTCAATATCAGGAACAGTCTTCACTGGAAGCACAGCAGAGAGACACACAGGGATCTCTGCACACAGATGTTAGCTCACCTCAATATCAGGAACAGTCTTCACTGGAAGCACAGCAGAGAGACACACAGACAGGGATCTCTGCACACAGATGTTAGCTCATCTCAATGGATAGTTCCTAGAAAACGCAATTCCATCTCAACCTTCATTAAAGGCTTATTGGCTGATTACTTGTGGACTACATTGATCATATACACTTAAATGAAGGTAAATGCAGGCTCACTGGATGGCATTTAGCAATGTTTGAGCAGATGGAGAATACTTTGAATTAAGAAACATCTAAAGGTTTGACTTGCTTAAATGAAACGTCTAAAGGTTTGACTTGCTTAAATAAAACGTCTAAAGGTTTGACTTGCTTAAATGAAACATCTAAAGCTTTGACTTGCTTAACTGAAACGTCTAAAGCTTTGACTTGCTTAAATGATTCCTTCCAGAACTGCGAGGCAGGAGGTTCGTTCATTCACCCCCACATCAAACCTCTTGGAGTTGTTTACCTTATGCCAGTGAAAACGTTCCCGCTAATTAAACACACAGCAGCTGACTTCTAATTATACTGGAGCAGGCATGACCATAATTAGCTATGAGGACCTCGAGGTCTTGTCCTTGGTTGTGTTTTTTTGTTTTGTTTTTTTGTTTTTTGCTTTTTTTGTTTTTTGCATAAATGCTGATGCTCCTGTAAAAATTCTGGTAAAGTACAAAGACTCCTTCATTTTCTCTGTTGGTTTGCCATGTAACATAGATTTGAAGGTTTAATAGTAAATACCAAGCAGTCATATAAATACTGCCAGCTATAGCTTGAAACCTAAATTTGACCTCGGTAGAATGTCAGCTTTGCTTAGGACGCTGGGAGCAGGTGACTCTGTTGGCCTGATCTGACAAATGAGGATCGAGTGAAACTATGGAAAGCATGGATCACAAAGGCCTAATAGTTAAAATTATATTGAATTCAATTTGGTATTGTATTAAATGCAGCGATATATATATATATATATATATATATATATATATATATATATATATATATATATATATATATATATATACAACCACACATGGTAGGTGTAAGCATTACCCCGTAGCATCTTGACATTCATATTGACTTGTGTTCATCTTCACCGCATGTTTTAAAAGTCAAGCGAAATTATACTGTAGGTACAAAAGAGTTTAACAGTAGGCTCGCGTTGCACGGCGGTTCTGCAAGCAAGCTGTTGTATAACACTATAAATAAATATTTATATTTTGTTCCTGGGTATATTTTGTTACATTCAGCTCCCTCCACGCTTGAGAGCTTGGGAGAGGCAGCAGTTACCTGGGACAGCTCACCGCGCAGGACCCGCCTTCTAGGGAGACCACGTGACTCGACATCTGCCGGAGCATCTCCGAGACAGCAGGCAACACTCAGCACTGTGTAACTGAGAGAGAAAGAAAGAAAGAGAAGGGGTGGAGAGAGAGAGAGTGAGAGTGTGCGCGCTCGGGCGATCAGTGGTAGTACTGCCTGGTGTAAGATAAGGAAGGAGCTGTAGACCACAGCCCACATCTATCATTGATGAACTTTTCTTTCACTACTACCCGTCTCCATGCCCCCAGCCGAAACTCGGTTCGGGGTGCCCCAGTGAGCGTGTTTCCTTTGAAGGATATGTTCCCAGCCGCTGTTAGAAAGCGGAGGAGTGTGTGTCTCGGCTCGTCTCCCTTCTGCAGGGGCTAGCCTGAGCGCCTGTACCACCTCTCACTGTCTGCCCGACTTCGGTTCCGCAACTTTGGGGTACCAGGCTAAGGGAGCCCCGGCGACTCGCAAGAGAATGCCGGTCAGGAAAGGACTGCTGGCCCCTCAGAACACTTTCCTGGACACCATCGCCACCCGCTTTGATGGCACCCGTAAGTCAACTTGTTTAATTGCACTGTCCGTCTCCTGTGTCTCTTCTTATCCCCAGCGAGTTTGATCATTTCTATTGAGTGTATGAATGGTTTAAGCGGAAGCTGTGTGAATACAGTGTGATACTAATATCCACTTCTTCGGGGGTTATTACTATTATTGTTTGTGGTATTATCAGTATCATTGATATTCTTTGTTGTTCTCTCGCTAGCGGTGCGCGCATTGTCAATGTGCTTTACCTGCAAACAAACTGTGTTGTAAGTAACAGGTCATGGAATGAAAAGGAAACCCGATTGCTCTCAAGCGGGAGCCGTGGGAGTCTGACTCTTCAGCATTTAAACCGTGAAGATGGATGGAATGTAGTGTATAGGGTATAGGGCATGTATTACTATCAATGTGGGGACACAATTTGAGAAAATGTCCCCTGAAAAAACGACGTTGTGGGGACATCCCCACTTTGTAAAACACCTTTTTAAATATGGCTTAAAAAAAGGACAAAATATTTAGTTTGAGTTAGAAATAGTAAATAAAATATAGTGATAGTCAATGAGAAGTCCCCACAAATATAGCAATATAAACGTTTATGTGTGTGTGTGCACAGTGTGTTTTCTATGCGCGATTAATAATAGTCCACGTTGGACACTTTTATTGCTGGTCTGCAATCTGTTATCTGCAGGTTTTTGGGTTGTCAAGCGAACCATGGGTAATACCTTCTTAACGTCTCATTAGCATTTAATTGAGCAATTAAACCTTCCATTTAAAACACTATAAAAGGAACTTCTTTTTCAAAAGGTTACCACCACCAGGTACTGCAATGTGGTTAATAACATGCAGATGACAAAGCTGCAAGCATGCCTGGAATGCAGATTTGTTAAGCGGCTCGCTCTTTCTTGGTGTCTCTTGTTTCTGTAATCTATATGGGTTTGATGAACCACCACGTGACTGCAACTAAAGACCCTAAAGACCACGCGCAGATGTTTCCATCGGGTAGAAAGGGGAAGATTCTAGATTTACAGACCGTGCTGTTCACATCTTTGCATTTGACTATATTACCAGGTCACGTGTCTTGTTCAAGGCAACCCTGCATGTCACTTCTTGTGCAAGTCCAGTCGTAATAAATGGGGTCTAAAGGCGAGAACTTAAATTTGAATTACGGGCACAGACCCTCTTATTCATTTGAAAAGAACTACCTGCTTCCAACGGGTTATTCTTTTGGTTTTGCATATAGAGTTAGGAACATTATACATTACAGTATCCTGCCAGCAATATAAACATAACGCAGATTCGTAATTATAGGCGCACTCATTCAAATGCACGGCTCTGGCAGCGCTGGCAGTCAGAAGAATCCGAACTTCCTATGTATCCACCAAGCATTCACGCTAGTGCTAAGCTTTCAGTGTTAAAAAAAGAAAGCAAAGCGTTGATCTTACAGAGCTTCATCTAAGTAACTCATGTGGTTATTTTAACTCATTAAGTACCTAATTACATTTTATTTAAAAAAAAAGCACAATGCAAGCTCTCTGTATGTAATTTGATACATTACATTTAGACTTAACTTTTGCTGTTAACAACATAGGAGTAAGTCATCATAACAATATAGTCAGATAGAATTTAAATAACTGTTAAAATTAGGGGTGGGCACCAATATCGATAGTTTGATGTGATATCGATAATAATTTCCGTATCGCGGTATTCTGGGATTTAAAATATTCATCTAGGCTCACAGAGACATACTTTTTAGTGCTAATACTGTTAAAAATACACACGCAGTATAATCCAGTTTATATTATATTAAGATACAGCAAAACCCTATACATACCAATCATTGTTAGTCTGGTAGGCAAACACCACACATAAAGTATTATTTAACAATTTTATTCCATTGATGGGCGTTTTTCTTTTTCTGAGAACCCGATTGAATTTAAAACATTCAATAGCTACAAATCAAGAAAAACAACAAATTCACAACCTGTGTATCCTCTCTCAGCTCTACTCCCGTTTCTTCACCTGTCTCCTCTCACCGGCCAATCCCTTACCGGAAACTCTATCCTGTTTTCAAAAAGCGCGTGCATCAACTAATTAAAACAAACTTAACACAAACATAAAACACAGGAAAATCGGCTTAAATAATTTGATGTATATATTATTATTTTCTTCCATTCAGAACGTGCACACACGGTACCAAACGTTATTTGCATGCTGAATTATTATTTGGGGATGTGCTCATGCCTCAGCGGTTCATTGCATTGCACTATTAGTAATGTATTTTTAAAATGTGAACTTTCGGTTTTATAAATTAGATGTACTTTTAAAACATCAAAATAATGCAACATTCAGCATGACACCATAGGCTACTTAATACATTTAGATGTGTCGTGCATTAGAGAAGATTAGATTAATTGCGGATTGGCTAGTCTGTGCAGTGAAGTACAGTATAGAAATATTTCGGTTTTGAGGTAGCCGATGATGGCATGGAATAGTAAAACAATATAACAAGACCTTGTTTTTCTCCATGGATATTAAGATACTAAGTTAAAGTAAGTTATTGCTTTTCTTATGTAAATATCTGTTAAAGTCTATATGTATATGTTTCATATTATAATTGTGTTATTATAGTGTTCTGTATTTTGGATGACTTTGATATTATCAATATCGATATCAAAATACGTGCACGGGCACTTAATGGGTTAAAAGGCTTCAGGGAGCAAATATGTCTTTGTGCTGGCACCCCCTGGAAACCGTGCCTAGAGACAGAGTGGATTGTTTCCAGCGGGAGCCCGGGATAATACAGTACTCCATGAAGAAAGGCAATGGCAGGGCACTGAACACACTGCTTTGAATTGAGCGGGTTTGTATGGAAACATTACCACTGAATTGTGTGGTTTTGTATGGAAACATTACCACTGAATTGAGCGGGTTTGTATGGAAACATTACGCTGAAATGTATTTAAAAAAATAAAAAAATAAAATAAAATGTAAAGATTAGCAAGGTTCACAAGCCTTGCTGCTGAAGACCATTTGAAATTGCCTTAGTTCATTGAACATGGGTGACAATGACACATAGGTAAGATAATGAAAATAACCCGTTTTACACCCTTTAATGGCTCTTACAGCATATCAGTTGGTTTGGCACGTCCACCCTTGTTTGTGGTCCGATACAGCACAGCGGCTTCCTGAGCTGCCTGGTTTCAGAACCACGGACAGCGACCACCGCGCATTGCGTGATCAGGAGGGATGCTTCATTGTTAGCATAGCAACGTGCTGTGTACATACCTGGTTGTAGAGGTTGAAACAGCCGATACAGGCATTTGTTAAATTTGAGTAGTACTCACTTTGTGCATTTAACTCCGGTAACAAAACTGCAGAGTACTTAATTCGGCGGGTATTTTTTTTTTACGTCTTTCCCCATGTGCTCTGGCTAAGGATGAAATGTGTATAGGCCTATGTAATATACACGCTGGAGTTATCAAATAATACATTAAGAATTGGGCATAAATCGTATGTAATTGTTTTTGATACACAAACACACGTTACCAAAAGCAAATATAATAAGAGTGTAACATATATAAACACTGTTTATACACTTTTGCATACTATTTTGTTTACAGTTTTTAACAGTTTCTTTTTAAAACACGTCAGCATGGTTTATTAAATTCCATGTGCGTTTAGATCCCGCGCTCCACCGGAAATGCCCGCAGTTTGCTGACCGGCCCTACACATTATACTCTCGAGATGAGATGAGCGCTGGCTGGAGCTGAACTCACACTGAATTCAGCCTGCAGCCGGTTGTACTGTTGCACGGTTCGGTTGCTTGGTGACGCAGGAGGGAGTGGAGGATTACCAAGCTGCACGACTGTGTCCCGCAGCGAGAGCGCTCCCCTTTCAATTATTTGAGGTGGCCCCCAAACGAGTCCCGCTTGTTTTCATGCGGTTCTTTGCTAAGACCAGTCTCAACAAGAAGCGCACCGTGCTTTGTTTCGTGTTTCTGAAGACTAGCTGTTACGTAATAGGTGGACCGCGTTATTTGATACTGGGTCGCGGTCTGCCGCTCTGGAAATAATGATACTGTTCCACACACTGATCGACGGGACGGTTTGCATACTCTAGCTGAGAACACAGATCGCATTGACAAAGCTTTTGCTTCATTAAAAAAAGCTGATTTATTTGATGTAATATAAACATGACCATGTTAAAGAACAAACCATTGGGGCTATCTTAACCCCTTATAATAATAATACTACCACTATTATTAGTAATCCAATAATCCATGTTTGAATTTCTTGTAGTTATTTTTTGTGTTGTAAGGGGTTAGGGGAGCGAGCGAGAGCGAGCGAGAGAGAGAGAGAGAGAGAGAGAGAGAGAGAGAGAGAGAGAGAGAGAGAGAGAGAGAGACTATATAGTTCAGACAGCACTGGCGAATTGGTTACACGTTTAACCATTTGCTGCCCAGTGACCGATATATTTGACATTGAGAAAATAGGCATTAAATAGTTATGCGGACAGACTCTGGGCAGTAAAGGGCTAATGTGGGCTGCCTGATCTTCACACACATTAATGAAGTGGCTTCTTCTCAGTCTGGGTATATACCCGGTGGAGAATGTATTTTCCCAGTGTTCTTGCAGCTGACACATTTTGGCAAAAAGAGGCTACTGCATGAATAGCATACATGCCTGGGGGTCTTCAGTAGCTAATTACACCACATGTGCATGTGTGCCAAAGATAGCTTTGTTTATGTTCTTGTAAAATATTAGTATTCAAACACATTAGAATAATATTGCCACGCAGACTTCTGTGAGGCAGATAATCATACAAACGTTTAAGTGACATAACTACAATATTACAGCTACAATCTGGACAACCTAATTGGACTTTATAGGTAAATTAATGCTACTCGTAGACAGTGAAGCAGCTGTAAGAGTGCCCAGCAAACTCGCTTTGCCCGGTACAGTATGACTCCTGGAAAGTATAGACTGGCAGTTTTCAGGGAAATACCTTGATGTCTTCAACCGGCTGCTCGTGCGCAGTGACGTGTCATTGTCAATAATCAGGCAGCTTAGAGAGCTGAGAAGAAGATGGTAAACTGAAAGCGAGAGCTGTCTGATTTGAGAGATCCGAAAGGTACTCAATTTGTGCAATGCCGTTAGTGTTTGTTATTGTTTATCTGTTTGACCAATGTGCCCTTTTCTTTTGGTGTTTTATAAAAGTGTTTGTTTTATTATTTAATAAATATACAGCTGAGGCTGTTTCAACCTTGTATCATCTGTCTGTGGTCTGGTCACCCCTGCAGCCATCTCTGCCACACAGGTTTATTCTCAATGCAGCCTAATTCTCCCCCCTTCAATCTGATTCTCACCTAGTATTCTGTCCAGAGAGGTGAACATTAGCCCGGGCTGATTCTCACCTAGTATTCTGTCCAGAGAGGTGAACATTATTATTTATTTATTTCTTAGCAGACGCCCTTATCCAGGGCGACTTACAATTGTTACAAGATATCACATTATTTTTACATACAATTACATTATTTTTTTTATTATTTTTTTTACATACAATGACCCATTTATACAGTTGGGTTTTTACTGGAGCAATCTAGGTAAAGTACCTTGCTCAAGGGTAAAGCAGTAGTGTCACCCACCAGGGATTGAACCCACAACCCTCCGGTCAAGAGTCCAGAGCCCTAACCACTACTCCACACTGCTGCCCATATTAGCACGGGCTGATTCTCACCTAGTATTCTGTCCAGAGAGGTGAACATTAGCACGGGTTGATTCTCACCTAGTATTCTGTCCAGAGAGGGTGCTACATCACGTCATGCCATCATGAGAGAGTCAACTCAGTCACAAGCAGGCTTTTGGGATCATGGTATGCTTACAAAGATAATAAGCAGGTGATAATAGACTCGCTCTCTGTAGTGCTGCAGAAAAAACTCCAAAAAGCCTTCAATGCAAAGAGTTATTTTATACTGTCGTTTTGTATTGAGATAATGAACGTTTTGGCTTCTCTAAAACCTACATATATCTGTATAAACCTACAGAACACAAGCTGGTGTGTGCTGCTCTAAGCTGGAGGTTTGCTGGTTTTCAGCTGGTCATGCTGGTTCAGACTTGGGGTTGGTTGATGAAAAACAGGCTCTTTAAAAATCAATTTACTGTCACACACTGAAGTGTTTGTTGCCTACGCTCATAAACAAATCAATTTGCTGTAAAACTTCACTGGGGCTTTGTGCACCTGCTGGGTGTCCAGGAAGCGACCAGGACATATTTATTTCCATTACCTGTTACCAATTCTTCACCAGCAGTTGCAGGGATTGTCTGCAGGGTGTATTTTCTTTTTGCTAAATTCTAGCGAAGGTCAGTAAACACAAGTGAGTCGAATGCGAATGAGCAGCCGGCTGGTCATGGGGTTTAGGAGCTGATGATGTCTTCTCCAGATCGTGCTTCACTCAATCAGGCAGTAATGTGTTGTGTATGATTTGCAATCAGGCAGTAATGTGTTGTGTGTGATTTTCCAGCTTGAAAGAAATTTCAGGATTTAAGTGAAGTGCTTGTGCAGCCTCTCCAAATCCTTGATATACATTCCCGCAATCTCCAGGAGGCCATGACCTGCGGTGAAAACACCAGCTAGAGCTCTCTGCGGTCATTCTGCAGAGTGCTGGGCAGTGCTGGAGAATACAGCACAATGGAAGCTTTTTGTTTTTCCTAAACATCAGTAACCGTACAAGACTATAAGAAACGATATCAAGCTGCAGGCAATGCTAACTCAACAGCCGTGGCTATACGTTACTGATGTTTACTGCCTTAATTGTGTGACCTTTTCACTCTTTAGCTGAATACAGAAATAAAAAGAGCAACTTCTACACAATGTGAAGGTAATCAGGACCCACCTGGGCAGCTTCTTTCCAGAGACACAGCAGGAAGGTTACAGGAAGGCTGCCTGCAGCACAGCAGGACTACACTTACCAGAATGCACTGGGGTGTGAGTTGAAAATCCTCAGCTGTCTAAACTGTCCTAGTGTGCACATAGTCACATGGTAACCCTATATTTGTTGCATGCTAGTGCAAGTTAAAATGAAGCAAAGAACCAAGACATTGAAACCCTGAACCCAGAAGCAGGAAGGCATGCCATTATCTTGGTGTATTACAGCAAGAGGCTATTAAGGGTGCTGAGTCTGTCTTGGCTTTGAAGTCTCTGAAAATACATGTTTGCTATAACATGTGTTTCTTTAAAAACTGTACATTTGAGACCAATGTAGCTCATGAAAGTGCAAAAGGGGTAAGATTTCTAGATGTATGGAGTTATGCAGTTTGTTAGCTAACCAGCCTCTCCACTGTAGGGAAACAGGTTAATTTGGACACTAAAGATTCAGCAGCAATAGGGGGGTGTTGCCAGTGAGTATTTAATCCCAGCCCTCACAATAGAGAAGGACCAAGGAGACTAGTCTAGACACTCCATTCTCAGCTCTCCAGCACTGTCATTACCCTGCACCATAATAATGAGCACTAGTCTCATGCAAACAAGATGTGACATCCCTGAGACAAGTCATTTCAAATGCAATGAATGAATGAATGAACGAATAGCCAGCCCCTCCCTGATCAGGCCAGACACAGATTTCTTTCTCCACCACCTGGAGCGGCAGCTGGTGTCCCCTCACCCTGCTTTTTCATGTTTGTGAGTCTGTTTCAACCTGAGTAACACTCACCCCCTGCCATGCACAGTGTTCCAGCCATAGAGAAGGAGAGGGAGAGGGAGAGGGAGGGGGAGGGATTGGGGGAAGGAGAGAGGGACAGGAGAGGGAAGGAGGAGGAGAGAGAGGGAGAGGGAAGGAGAGAGGCAGAGGGAAGGGGAGGGGGAGAGGGATGGGGGAAGGAGGGAGGGAGGAGAGCAAGAGAGGGGGAAGGGGGAGGGGAGAGAGAGAGAGGGGGGAGGGGGGTAGAGGGAGATGGTGGGCGAGGGGAGATGGAGGGAGAGGGGAGGATAAATAAGTGTCTGTCCAGGAGAGCCAGGCTGTAGACTCTGATTCTGATATCCGCTCAGACACCTTTAATCAGAGTTCTGTGAGACACGAGTTAGATCGCGGCTCGTATCTCAGTGTGCATTCAGCATGGTGTTCTCAGTTTTAATTTAATTTAATCATCTGGAGTGTAATTGGTAGCTCTCTGTCTTAAAAGCCCTTAAAGGTCATCTGTTTTCCTGTCCACTGCTTTGGAAACATTTTCTCTGTCAATGTTTGAGGAGCTAAAGTGTTTCATTTGGGTCTTCATGTGCTCCTTGAAACTGAAGGCTTCCCTTGGGGGAGTGACCTAAATCAAATGTAACGTGTGAATCAATTCATGTGTGTGAGTGTGGGCTGTGAGCAGTCAGGCATGAGATATCACGGCAGATATCTTTTTACTGGGCAAGGGCCAAGTTACAGGAACAGGGCAAACTGATCACTGGCCAAGTGAAAGAATGGAATGGGCAGATTTGAAATGTTGTTTAACTTGGTCAGTTTTACGCATGCAAAATGTTTGTCTCTGATGCATTTATAATACCACAAAAGCCCTGCACAAAGCCTTTCTAAGAGTTCAAAGTTGTGTTTTCTTCTTAAATGTTGATTGTGGAATTAGGGAGTAATTAAAAATCCTCTATAGCCTTTCTGTACATCCATAACAAAAGCGAATGAACGGCGCTGTTTGAGAATACAAGGCACATCTGTTTGCTCTCCTCTAATTGAAATGAACGCTAAGCAAATGTTTCAAGCTAATTTAGTGTGGGAGCCCTTCCACTCTCGCTGTGCTCACTCCCTCTGGAACAGAGACGGTGCTGCACAGGGCTCTGTCTGTGTGTCACGCACATTCGACGTGAAGATAGTTTCACAATGCTCATTCACAATGTAAAACAGGACTATCTTTAAACAGCCTTTGGTGAGTGCATCTCTCAGTTTCTTTCTTCTCCTCCTCAGCCAGTCTGTTTTCCTTTATGTTCAGTCATGAAATCAGTTTTTAATGTCTTTGAGCTCAGTTTGGTAGAGCAGGCAGTCATTTCCTGAAGCATGGAGGGAAAGATAAGGTTTTGCATTCAGAGGGAATTAGTCTGACTTGGTGCAGAGGTGGGTTTTATTAAATGTGTTTTAGTTGCTGTTTTTCTGTTTCATTGAATTCCTGTTATGATTTCACCCTGCAGAGAACAAGGCCAGCAGAGTATGAGCATAGCTAAGTAGAGCTAATAAACCCCAGGTTTCATGTGATGAGAAACTTAACCCAACACGTTAAGCAGGTGTGTGACTGGAGCCTGCCAGCATCAATCTGGCTAGCACAGGCACTGCTGGACCTGATAAACCATGCGATACAGGGAATACAGGCAGCACCATGGCTTACGTATTGTAATCAATGGGCTGAATCACTGAAGATACACAAAATGAGTCACAATACCACGCTCACACACTGACACACTCACACTCACACTCATGTTACACACGCACACACTGACACGCTCACACTCACACTCATGTTACACTGACACACACACACACACACTGACACGCTCACACTCACACTCATGTTACATTGACACACACACACACACTGACACGGTCACACTCACACTCATGTTACACTGACACACACACACACACTGACACGCTCACACTCACACTCATGTTACACTGACACACACACACACACACTGACACGCTCACACTCACACTCATGTTACACTGACACACACACACACACTGACACGGTCACACTCACACTCATGTTACACTGACACACACACACACACTGACACGCTCACACTCACACTCATGTTACACTGACACACTCACACACACACTGACACGCTCACACTCATGTTACACTGACACACACACACACACACTGACACGCTCACACTAAGCTGCACCTGCAGTCCCAGTAATGCCCCTCGGGAAAGGGCGTGACCCCCAGCTGAGGAGCTCAGAGGTCAACCGAGCTTTATCCTAATAGTCATGCAGAGTGACCAGGGACTGGAACAAGGGAACATTTGGGATTGATTCCCTTTTTTATGAAATAAATTAAAGATGAAACAATAAAGGGGGGGCAGCTTTTCAGTGATTCTGCATCACTGCCAGAGGGGCTCGTCTCTCTGGGGATGAAAGATATGTCAATGATTGTCTGATAGCTGCAGGAACATTTTAACATTTCTCTATAAAAGCCTATTTTGGTTTGATGCCCACGGAAATATTTACAGAGGAAACATTGTATTCATTTTGCATATTTCAAAGCGCTTTGTAATATTTGTACATACAAGGGTTATTATATTTCATTACAAGAATGTGTGGTCAATTTAGCAGAGCATGCTTGAATTAAGCACTATGTCAGATGATCATCTGTTACGCGGTTGTTCTCAGAAGCTGGCAGTACAGCACTGTACACGGGAATGTCACGATGAATTTAGCAGAGTGGAAAACTAATTGAGGTCAAATTTGCATGAGGGTTACAGCTCCAAATAGCATCTGTGTAGCACCTCTCACCCCGTCAGCATTAGAAAACCAGAGAAGTCTAGCGGCATCAGTCTGGTATTTTCAAAGTTTACTACAGTAAATCTGCACAGTAATTTTGTAGCTTTCCCATGCCTTTCCCATGGTTTTACTCTGCATTGACCATAGTTTTTGTATATGCTTTACCATAACTCTCCAGGCTTTACACTGCTTCCCTATGCTTTGTCTGTGCTTTATTACACTGTGCTACATTTTAATTATGGTAAACATTTATAAGGGTATTCCACTGGGATACACAAAACTGTTGAGGACTCACGCATCAATGAAACAAAATCTAATCTGCTGCTGTAAACTGAGACATCAATAAAACAAGCCTAGTCTAATATAGATTGATTGAATTGTGTGTATCAATCAATCAATAATCAATAAGGTAGACATGTCGGTGAAATGAATGTGTCTCTTTCGAGTGATTGCTGGCCCTTTTTCATCTGGGTGGAATTTGGTACATGTGTCTTTCTTTTTCACTCGTGCACCATGTAGATCCAGCGGGCTCTAGTCACTGTTACGAGGCCACCAGCTCAATGGACTGTCTCTGTTAGAGAAGATTGACTGTAGCCACAAGAGATAAGCAATTCCCAGTGACAAGCAAGGAAACATTCGATTTGGCAAAGAAATATTTAGCACTATAACCGATTTATTAAAGGGTACATAAGGACCTTTTTATTTTATTGTGTTACATGTTCCCATGTGTTGCTACAACTGTTTACTTAAGGTGTGTGTATTGTTTTAATTGTTTTTTTTTTACATTTTGACTACTTTTTTAAACTTTTAAATTGCTTTCCCTGCCTCAAGATGGCTTCACATGTACCCGCATGGACCTCTCAGAACTACATTTCCCATCATCCTCCTAATCACATATGTGACTGAGATAGATTTACCAGTGAGCAGGAGGATGATGGGAAATGTAATTCTGAGAGGCAGGGAATGCAATTTAAATGTTTTAAAAAGTGGTCAAAATGTTAAAATAAACAATTAAAACAATACACACACCTTACGTAAATAGATGTAGCAACACATGGGAACACGTAACACAAAAAAATAAAAAGGTCCTTATGTATTTTACTGTATTTGACCGTGCTCTTACTGTATTTGACAGCGTCTTCACCGTGCTCTTACTGTATTTGACAGCGTCTTCACCGTGCTCTTACTGTATTTGACAGTGTCTTCACCGTGCTCTTACTGTATTTGACAGTGTCTTCACCGTGCTCTTACTGTATTTGACAGTGTCTTCACCATGCTATTACTGTATTTGACAGTGTCTTCACCGTGCTATTACTGTATTTGACAGTGTCTTCACCGTGCTCTTACTGTATTTTACTACACTGCTGTGCTTTTACTGCAGTATACCACAGTAAGTGCAGCCCAGCTTGCTGCTGGTGCATCTCGCTACCCTGCCCTTATTCTTCCACTGCACTTTGCATCTCTGTTTGTCCGTTCTGTTTGAGTGGAAACACTGTGCAGTGAGCAGATTCTCTTACACAAATATTAAATACACATTTGTATGACTATTTGTGGACAGCAGTGGGTTGGAGTAGCTCAGTGGTTAAAGAACGCACTGGGCTGCAATGTGGAAGGTGGTGGGTTTGAGTAGCTCAGTGGTTAGAGTGCTGGGCTATAGTGTGGAAGGTGGTGGGTTTGAGTGGCTCAGTGGTTAGAGCGCTGGGCTGTAGTGTGGAAGGTGAGTTTAAGGAGACTTCTTAAAGAGAGAAATGACGTGTTAACATTTTCATATTAAGATGGGTAACAGAGTTTAAATAACTGTAATTATTTAAATACATACCAAAGATTCAATTTGCACAGAGACTCTCCACCCAGGCACAGTAACTGGTACTTGTTTATTCAAGTAAAAAGTGTCACGTCAACCGGTTTGTGAAGTAGCTTTTTATTGGAAGTCAAGAGTCCGTCTAATTGGAGATGGTCTGCACCGCTGAGCACTGTCAATGACCAGACGAGTGGGTTGTGCCTTCACTCAGGGGGGAGAGGAGGGGAGAAGAGGAGAGGAAGGGAGAGGAGAGATGGTTGAAGAAGAGGAATGGTGAGGAAAGGGAGAGAGGCTGAAGGGAGAAAGGGAAGGGAAGAGGACAGGCCATCCACTCCTTCAGTAACCTGTCTGGATCACCGGGGTGTTTGAGCCTGGGGCCCCCTGTACTCAGAGGACTTCTCCACGGGGGGAATATTGAACAGTGAAGATCACATGATTTAGCTGCACTCTGTAGCAGATTGTACCTAGTATTACAACATTCTGCCATTGCCTTTCTGACTGCAGAGCACAGTAACAGTGGCATGCACAGAAGCTCTCTGAACAGCCTTACAATCTGCCAGTGTACAGGGAGGGTACATCTGAGACATCCCAGCGCATGCCTGGTGAAACTCTGTTCTCTCTATTTGTACTTTATACTTCAGTTTCGAATATGCAGGCATTTCAAAGACAATACTATAGAAGTAAAAGTTACAAAGTTACTACTGTTTCCTGGTAGCCAATCACAATGGTCCAGGCCATGTGACCTACAACACAATCTTGTATATCCTGAATTAAAACATAAAAAACAGATAAAAGAACCAAAATATCTTCCAGTGAAGGAAAGGCAGAGCAGTGATAGTGATAAAGCTGCTTCTGCCAGTAAGAGGTAAGGGATGGGTTTAGCACTTCTTTAAAATCTGCGTCCTGTTCCTCTGGGTTTCCGCACCAGGGAGATTTGTTTTTTAGTTTAATACTCATGCTACCTGAGTATTAAGTGCTGCCTTGTTAATGATCTGTTAATGATGAGATAATGAGTGCTGTGTGTGTTTATGGATCATTAATATAGAGCTCCCTATCTACAGCTCTGAATCCAATTCCATTCATCAGCCTTGTCTGCTTGTCTAACATAGCACAGTAATGGCCAGCAGCCTCAGGAACATGTTCTTCAACCCTGCAGCCCGGTGCACTGCGCATCTGCAGTATCCCTTCATCTGTGCAAAGTTCACACCAGTTCATTTTTTGTAAAAGTAAAAATAATCTGATAGTGTTACAGAACTAGTGTTGTTAAAGGACTAAGCCATTATATTGTTTCTCTGCTCTCTCAGCCAGTCAGTGCTGGCTGTCTCATTAGAGTGTGTGTCAGAGTCACTGAGCATCGACTCCCGAGAAGCACAGGGATCGCGTGCTGCTTCATTCCCTTAACAGACATCTCGGATGAAACTAACAAGGATGCAGTGTTCAAACCAACACAGCTCCGTTTAAAGTGCATTTAACTGGAGTGGAGTTTAGTTGTACTCCAAAGAGAGATGGAACAGTTTTGGGTTATTTGTGAACTTTAGGCAATTGAAAAAAAAATCACCCTGGACGAGTGATTAGAGTAGAACCTGTCTTATCTGATCCTGGAAGATATGATACCCTATTAACTGATGGACCCTCTGGTATGTCATTTGCACAAGCTGCTATCAACAGAACGACACTGATAGAAACTGATCAATGCACATTTTGTCATGGGTCTACAGTAAATGCAGCTCTTAGCGGACAGAATGGATTCCGTGCGTTTTGTGAATTCCGTTTCAAGTTGTATATTCTGTCACTTCATATAAATGCCCAGTTCAACCATGTTAAATAAAACAAGAAAGCAAAGGATTCATATAATTACTGTACCGTTACAAAGCTGAAAGACGTTTGTTTTGTGTGCAAGCTTTTTTTTCTGTCTCGGTGCAAAAAGAACCTGTATGATTGACTTTGTCAAAGACTGAGAAAGCATGGTAAGAATGTTTTTTGGGATGCTAAGTACTGATTTTTCACAGATTTTCTTTGTATGGTATACGTGCAGTACCGTGTTTTGGTGCTTTAGACACACTGATGTACCGCACATTGTTAATTTATAATGCCCCAACGTTAATAAAGCAACTACAATGTAGTATAAGGACTCCCTTTGAGATCTGATATTTGTACATATCCGATGGACCCCTAGAACCAGTTCAATCAGGTCTGACAGGTTCTGCTACACTTCTGTGTTGTTTCTTGTGACGTTGCTGTTCTCGCCCGCTGGGTTCACAGTGCTGCAGTGTCCGCAGGGTCTGTGCTGTTGCTAGGAGTTGGTTGCCGGGGGGGGGCGGGGGGGGGGGGGATGAGTTGGGGGAGGGTGCCAATTAGATAATGGGCCGGAGAGATAATTAACGAGCACACAGAGGCCTCTTAACAGGGGTCCGGCTCCTTCAAGCTAATTACCTCTGGAATTATTAATTACTTAAAGAAACACTCATTTAAACACGTTTAACAGAATCACACATGTAATGACAGTTAAGATAAATGCAAAGCTGCTCATGTTAATGGATATGTATCGTGATCAAGACAAAGCAGAAAACTTCAAAGCTGGCACACAATGGGCTCTTCACAGTCTGATCTCTCTTCCTCTGCTGCCTGCTGAGAGTATTGCACTTGGATTTCTACACAAGAGGAGTCTGACTTCTTCCATTAGTTTGAGTGCAGTCTGCTGTCACCTATTCTGGTTTTTGGTTATTTTTCTGTAGAAGCTTTCATTTGTTCTTCCTAGTATAATGATTCACTAAGGCCAAGACTCGAGTACTTTGAGCATGTTCATGTTTTTGATATTTCTTTGCCAACGATATGTATATATACTGAGCATCAAAAGAAACTTCTCACTTATATTTGAGCATCAAAAGAAACTTCTCACTTATATTTGAGCATCAAAAGAAACTTCTCACTTATATTTGGATAAAATTCACTAGATGTGATTGAAAAATGACAAACTCTGTTTTAGAGCAGGTGCAGTGACTTTTTATTGTGCTGATTAATAATTGACGTCACGAAGATGCTGCAAAGTGATCTGTTGATCTTGGGCAGGTGTTGTGACTCTTGGTCTCCCAGTTCATGGCATTGACAGAGTGTGTCTGGTTATACCGTCTCCCCAGGTTTGAAATCGCTGGCTGTGAGCACCCAAGACGGCGAGCCACAGTACGCTGCCCTAGTCCAGTCTCCAACATGCCGAACGCATGAAGGCGCTGCTCTCTTGACAGACGTGGCATATTGGTTTTTTTCTGTAATTTTCTTTATTGCTTTTATTCAAGCTTGCAATTCAACAGCTGAAATCACTCCATATCCATCGTCCAACTGTCTCACTAATTAGGTGATTAAGTGCATATGCTTCAGTCATCATCACTCAAGCTTGTCATGATCAAGGATGAATGATCAAGTGATTAAAAAGAAACCAGAAACATTTAGTCCATCATTTATATACCTTATTTTCAGGTGTGGAAAAAGTATTCAAAGTGTTACTTGAGTAAAAGTACTGTTACTTGGAAAAAAAATGTAATTAATTAAAAGTCAAAGTATCCTTCTAGAAAACTGGTTGAGTAAAAGTACAAAAAGTATCATATCTTAAACGTACTCAAGTATCAGAAGTAAACAGTAGCCACCCTTAAATTCTACCCATGGAAATCTGCTGTTACCCTGAGTTACACACCACGTATATTTATCAGGGGGCACTACTATTTTACAGACACCTGTACTAATATACACTGAAATCTCAAATCAGGAATTTAAATTTTAGTCACAACCTTTATCCATAAATAAAACACAATTCATGAAACAATTCTATGATCAAATGTTAGCAATGTGAAATCCTGTTTTGAAACTGCTTGTAGATTCCCGTTACTTTTCTTAAACTACTAAATGCATCCTCTGCAGCTAAACAAGAGGGACCACAATAAACACAGATGAGTCAAATCACTCGAAAGCAGTATCTTCTTCTTCGTTGGGGGTTTCATTGTGTTTGTTGATTGGTTATTTTAAAAATCAAAATGGTCTCTGGTTGGGCATCAAATGTCAGGGATGGCAAACCTTTTTTAGCTGGAGTGCCCAAATTCTGATTTATATATATATATATATATATATATATATATATATATATATATATATATATATGAAGTGCCAAAGGTGCCAATAATTAAGGGGATGTAAAATGTTATACGGTAACTTTTTAAAACAATATTTACATTGCTTTTTTTTGTAATTAAGTTTTTATTGAGCACATACCAACAAAACAAAGTTTTAATATTGCAGTATTGCTATACTACAGTGAAATGCATGAATCATATTTCATCACGTTTGAGACTTTTAATGCTAAAGAAACAATCACAATGCAATACATATAAAGTTTGCTCATTAGTTTTTTTGTTTGCAGTTGCACACAGGCATTACCGGTGTACCTTCATTTTTTTCAACTGTGATATATTTACTTCCTTAAACATATCTACTGCTTTTACGGTTTGTAAAATAACTAGTAGTAGATAATATACTTTGTGGCATTGTGGGTTATTTATTTTTTTTTTTTTTTGGAAAAAGATAACTGTGTTCATACAGTGGGGGGAAGGCAAGTTGTAAAAAATTCTCCAAAAAAAAAACAACAAACGTCTCAAAATAAATTATGCCTCTGATAGCAGTACATTTGTGGATAGGCTATTGTTTTTTTTTCAAAGTAGTTTGACACCTGCGTTTCCCCCGGAGTTACAAGATTACATAAAAAAAAAAAACAGAGCATCAAACATCGTCTGAGAGACAAGTACTGTATGTGACAGGGAATATATTTTCGCTCGGATTATGTCATATATATATATATATATATATATGTATAGGTTAGATCACGTATCTTATCCGATGCACACTGCATAGTTCTAAAGTTTAAACAGACACTTTTTAATAGTTTTGCTTAATAGCAGTTCATGAGAACAATCTTCATTTTTGTAATTTCTAATAAGTTAATAGGTCATGTGTTAGGTATCAGAACCTCTTTCCCAGACTCCATGAGATGACTTGTAATAATTAGAAACACTATACACACAATGTATGAGCTTATAGTATTATACCGGTATATATTTATCAATGCAGTTATTGATCTTTAGAGAACCTTTGCAAACCATTAACTATGTTTGAAAAGTAGCTTTTACACGGTATGCCTTTAGGGGGCTGGGGGCTGAGGTCTGGGGTTAAAGTGGTTTCACAGCTCAGTGCCCCCCTGATGGATCTCCTGTCCACACGGCATTCAAACAGGGTTCACACTAACAAGCGTCTTCCATTACTCTTCATAACGAGCCTGTCCCGCTGGAGACCGCAGTACACACACACACATTCATCAGCCATAAGTGAGGCTGAACCAGCAGCTGTGTGCTATCCACCCATCACTTCAGACACACTCAATCATGCATTATGAGTAAACTTGTTAGCTAGTGCCTTGTTCTGTGTGACGCGGCTCCCAGTGGCTTGTGCAAGTGGTTAAGAGCGCTGCACGTGAGGGAGGCTGGGACTATCGTTCCTGGAGAGCGGATCTCAGGAAACTCATCCAGAACTCCAGAAACACACAATCACAGGTACATGTTTCAGCAGGTAACCACACCTTTCAGAGAAAAGGACAGACGGGCCGGCCCACCAGAGCAGAGAGAGGAATGGTACAGAAGCAGAAATGATAGCTGGGACGAAGGGTTCATTTTTGTATTTACTCTACAGTACACCTTGTATCCTGGCTCAGATAGGCTGCAAGGGCACTATATGTCCCCTAGAATCCCTGTGTATTAATCACTGCAGTGCTATGTGTGGTTACCTTCATTCATGACCCTGTACAAGGCTCTGCCATTGCCACTACTGCCCCACTGTTACAGAATGGCTGTGTGTCTGTCTGTGTGTGAGTGTCTGTGTCTATGTGTGTGTATCTGTGTGTTTCTCTCTGACCCTCTCTGCTCAATAAATACTGGCTTTCCTTCTATCTCTGTGGAAACAGCAGGAAAAACAATAGCTACCTGTCGCCTGGCAACGGGGGCTGTTATCTGTGAGACTGGAACAGCAGCTATTAATGTCAAAGTAAATGCAGACGCTGAACATGGACACACTCAAACTGAGAAACACACACACACTGATACACGCACACTGACACGTGTATGCTGACACAAACACACTGAAATACAGAGACACACACACACTCACACACACACACACTGATACACGTACACTGACAAAAACACACTGAAATACAGAGACACACACACACTCACACACACACACACATACATGTACACTGACACGTGTACGCTGACACAAACACACAGAAATACAGAGACACACACACACACTGATACACGCACACTGACACGTGTACGCTGACACAAACACACTGAAATACAGAGACACACACCCACATTTACACACACACACTTACACACACACGACCTGCACATTTACACATGCAGCCACAGTAACACACACACATTGTGACTCACTGCTAGTAGTGAGGTGGCAAGTCTGCTTTTGAAGAGGAGGAGCGCTGAGTAAACACGCCGCCCAGGCCTGATAACACAAGCTTGATTGTTTCCGCAGGCAGATTCACTTTTAGGAACTATCAAGGAAGTAATCTTAACTGTAGCGCTACGATTGCTTCCCCTTTCGATTGTGTTATTTATACACTTCCTTCATTCATTGCTAATTTTATACACTATCACACTCTAGCACAGGCATCCCTGAGTCTAACCCACCACAGGAGTCCCCTGGTGTCACAGTACAACAACTCTCTGATATACACTATCCCATTCTAGCACGGGCATCCCTGAATCTAACCCACCTGAGAGAAAGTGCAGCAGCAGCGGTGTTCAGTGTTTAGCATGCAGGAAGAACTTACTGGACGAGCAGACAGGGAGCTGGGGGGCAGCGATTGCTGGAGAACTTACTGGACGAGCAGACAGAGAGCCCGGGGGAACGATTGCTGGAGAACTTACTGGACGAGCAGACAGAGAGCCCGGGGGAACGATTGCTGGGGAACTTACTGGACGAGCAGACAGAGAGTCCGGGGGAACGATTGCTGGAGAACTTACTGGACGAGCAGACAGAGAGTCCGGGGGAACGATTGCTGGAGAACTTACTGGACGAGCAGACAGAGAGCCCAGGAGCAGCGATTGCTGGAGAACTTACTGGACGAGCAGACAGAGAGCCCGGGGCAGCGATTGCTGGAGAACTTACTGGACGAGCAGACAGAGAGCCCGGGGGCAGCGATTGCTGGAGAACTTACTGGACGAGCAGACAGAGAGTCCGGGGCAGCGATTGCTGGAGAACTTACTGGACGAGCAGACAGAAAGCCCGGGGGCAGCGATTGCTGGAGAACTTACTGGACGAGCAGACAGAGAGCCCGGGGCAGCGATTGCTGGAGAACTTACTGGACAAGCAGACAGAGAGCCCGGGGCAGCGATTGCTAGAGAACTTACTGGACGAGCAGACAGAGAGCCCGGGGGCAGCG
Source organism: Acipenser ruthenus (assembly GCF_902713425.1). NCBI lineage: Eukaryota > Metazoa > Chordata > Actinopteri > Acipenseriformes > Acipenseridae > Acipenser > Acipenser ruthenus. The sequence continues at coordinate 48,928,778 of NC_081198.1, read as the reverse complement.
ATTGCTGGAGAACTTACTGGACGAGCAGACAGAGAGCCCGGGGCAGTGATTGCTGGAGAACTTACTGGACGAGCAGACAGAGAGCCCGGGGCAGCGATTGCTGGAGAACTTACTGGACGAGCAGACAGAGAGTCCGGGGGCAGCGATTGCTGGAGAACTTACTGGACGAGCAGACAGAGAGTCCGGGGGCAGCGATTGCTGGAGAACTTACTGGACGAGCAGACAGAGAGCCCGGGGCAGCGATTGCTGGCTGACTGTTCTGATAATTCAATTTTAAAAAGTTTATGAATAAATAATGTTTAGTGTCTCAGCCCTGCTCGAACGGTTACAGACTGATTAGCATTAATTCTGCGTTTGCATTCGCTAAAAACAAGACCATCTGTTGGGAACAGATGTAGCTAAGACTTGGGAGGGTCAAACAAGGTTCCCTGTCTGTCTGTCAAATACCACACTGCTGCAGGCACGGACAAGACTCTGCATCCTTTACACATGCAAGGTACAAAATCTGCTCACTCGCCAAAAAACATTGCTGGACTGCATCATCCCTACAGTGGAGGAAAGGGTCCAAGGCCTATTGTATGTTCCACCAGGCCCTGGTCAAACAGACAAATGCCAGAAAAACAACAGAATGCAGGCTCTGCAGCGGGATCCCACCTGCCAGACAATAGAGCAAGTCCAAGAGGAGCTTGAAGAGATTCTGGGTGAGACCATTTCAAGAGAAATGAGATAAAAAGGAGCTAGTTAGTCTGCAGTATGGTTAGCAGCAATCGGTCGACTGGAAAAGTGACAGTGGAACTCACAAACTTCTATTTCTAAGCAGCATCAGTAACACAGTCGTGTTTAAAGTGAATACTAGTAGTGTCACTGGCAATGTCAATTGTATGCGGCTGTTTGAATGAAATGAAAAGTAGCTGTGAAGTGTGCGTTTCAAGGGGATCGGAATGCATTTGCTGTTGCAATTGCTTATAATTAAATGACATTTCAGAACATTAATAAATAGTTTCCCGGGATAGCCGTTCTGTCAGGAAAGTTTGAAAACGATTTGATATGTTTAATCTTTACCAAATCCTGTCCTGCAGGACTTCACACAGCCCCTGTCCTTTTTAGAACTGACTTCAAAATCCTCCACTGTCCGTGAGCCGTCTGTTTAACAGCAGCAGCTCCTAATCACTTAAACCGCTTGGAACGAGAGTCGAAATTGAATTTATTGAAATATTACAAACCTCTGCACGTACCCGAAACACATTACAAACAGAATGCATTGTAAAACTGCGTGGATGAAATGGCATCAATTATTTAGCACGTACTTGGAAATCTGCATCAGATCTGTGCTACACAGTAACTAGCAAGGATTTCAAAGAAGAACAGATCTGTACCTGCCCGAAATACAATTTCAATTCCAACTGCAATTTACATTTTTTTTGCACCTTCCAAGAGGAGCTGTAAATGAGGGCTTCAGGAGTCTGGGCACACAGAGACCTAATTTTAACTTCTGAACTGCGCTTGTGTATCAATGAGCAATTACCGGTATACATAGAGCGCTGTACTCAGGGCAGCAGAGTGTCACGGCTCTTTGTTAATATTATAAACGACACACCTGCCAGTAATGTTACGATAATAAGAACATAAGAACATAAGAAAGTTTACAAACGAGAGGAGGCCATTCAGCCCATCTTGCTCGTTTGGTTGTTAGTAGTTTATTGATCCCAGAATCTCATCAAGCAGCTTCTTGAAGGATCCCAGGGTGTCAGCTTCAACAACATTACTGGGGAGTTGGTTTCTTTTAAGCGGCATAAATACATTCAGTTAATATGCAGTTACCCTCATGTGATGTTCAGTTCCATGATAATAAACAGTCAATACCTGTGCAATAGGGGTGCCAGCTATACCAAGGTGAGAACATCCGAATAAGTGAGATTGGGAATCCACCAGTTAATGCATCATCCTTGCCTTTCTTTTAGGAGTAAGACTGCTAAAATTGATGCTAAAACTTTTCCTAAAATCAGTGAGACTTGACATGTCTGAGGTGCTTGTGTGTAATCACCATTAGACTGCCCTTACAGTATTGTGCTCCTGTAGGTTGAGTGTGTTTATTAAGACTTATATCGGTATTTTCCTGCCTCAATGAATATTTAAGACATCAGAAGCCAGCTTTGTAAAACATTTGTTATTAAGAGTTTGGGAATAGGGTTATTTTCACGTGGTTACATGTCTCTATTACATATTGACTGTTTATTACCATGTTACTGAACTTCAATAAACAGGTCATTGCATATAAATTACAGACTTGTTTAAGATAAAGCATTGCCAGAACTAATTCGACTTGTGAGTTGTTCCTCAGTAGTTTCAGTTTCACATCACCATTTTTTATTTCCATGTACCGAACCTGCAGACTGGAGTACACTGCTGGAATGAATTAGGCTGCTGTTCTCTTCATGGCTTTATTTGCAGTTGATTGACTGATACCAAGCTGATTACCCACACAGACACCGGCCCTCGCCTCTGCGAGTGCAACCAGCACTGAGGTCAATACAATGAATCAATCAGCTCCCGAGATACAAGCATTGAGATCCGCTCCTGCTTACAGTGGGAAACTGGCCAAGCAGCCTTCACAAATACAAGTGACTGTGAACCACAGTGTGTGCCTGCTGGGAAGCAGGGAGAGAGATCGCCCTGCTGACACTCTGTATTGCAATCTGCAAAGCATTTTCTTTTTTAAATAGAAATGCTGCAGCTATTGGTAACAGACCATGTCAAGACCCAGAGCAGCTGTCTAATACAAAGTGCTTTTTCTGAACATGTAACCAGCTCAGTCACTTTAAAACATTAGGACTAATTGTGATTTCCCCTGTGCTGCACCCTGCTCCCCTATGCTGCACCCTGCCTCCCTGTGATGCACCCTGCTCCCTGTGCTGCACCCTGCTCCCCTGTTCTGCATCCTGCTCCCTGTGCTGCACCCTGCTCCCCTGTTCAGCTGTGTAATACAAAGTGCTTTTTCTGAACATGTAACCAGCTCAGTCACTTTAAAACATTAGGACTAATTGTGGTTTCCCCTGTACTGCATCCTGCTCCCCTATGCTGCACCCTGCCTCCGTGTGATGCATCATGCTCCCCTGTGCTGCACCCTGCTCCATGTGCTGCATCCTGCTCCCTGTGCTGCATCCTCCTCCCTGTGCTGCACCCTGCTCCCTGTTCTGCATCCTGCTCCCCTGTGCTGCACCCTGCTCTCTGTTCTGCACCCTGCTCCCCTGTGCTGCATCCTGCTCTCTGTGCTGCATCATGCTCCCCTGTGCTGCATCATGCTCCCTGTTCTGCACCCTGCTCCCCTGTGCTGCATCCTGATCCCTGTGCTGCTCCCTGTGCTGCACCCTGCTCCCTGTGATGCACCCTGCTCCCCTGTTCTGCACCCTGCTCCCTGTGCTGCATCCTGCTCCCTGTGCTGCACCCTGCTCCCCTGTGCTGCATCCTGCTCCCCTGTGCTGCATCCTGCTCCCCTGTGCTGCATCCTGCTCCCTGTGCTGCACCCTGCTCCCCTGTTCTGCATCCTACTCCCTGTGTTACACCCTGCTCCCCTGTGCTGCATCTTGATCCCTGTGCTACACCCTGCTCCCCTGTGCTGCACCCTGCTCCCCTGTGCTGCATCCTGCTCCCTGTGCTGTACCCTGCTCCCCATGCTGCATCATGTGAAAGTGTGACCAGAGTTATCAAGAAGGCTGTTCAGTCTCTTAAGGGGAAAGTGCAATCCAAACTCTCTGCACCCTCCTAAGGGCCGGCATCTCATTGGTTTCTTCCTGACTCCACGCAGCTTTTAATATTTGATTGTTTTCCTGGGAATTATCCGCTTATGGTTTATGGCTGAACAGTCATTCTAGTTTGTAAATCTTGATTTAGAATCCCTCCATGGGAATAATGTAGAAGAACATCTACAGCTGCACCTAATATTTAGTAAATCATATTGTGTCCTGATTTTACAGCAAAGAGTAACCCACGCTAATCTACAGTGTAGCTCTTCTATACAGAGCAGCTGTCGTTCTTGAATACCCCCCTCGCTCTCAGCCATTTTCCCCAATTATCTCAGAAAACCACCTTCGTGGGCAGATCGGAGTTTTAAATTGGCAAAGAAAGACTTCATGCTCAGGTCATGATGTTTTACAAAAGAACCATTCTGTGCAACAATTTGTTATTTTACAATTTTAATCCCAAACTGTACTGCAAGACACCTCTTTGCCAAATAAAGGTTTATTCTTTCAATAAATCTGCTGGCTATCATGCATCATTTATATCTAAGAAGCTTCTTGTCCATGTTGCTCTTATAAAATATCCATAAGGAAGGGCCGTTGATTTCAGGGTGAGTGTCGAGGACAATACTGTACAATACAGAGACATGGAACACTTCCAGTTAATAAGAGCTTTCATTCTTCAAGTCATTTGCTCCACATTACAAATGGAAATGGAAATGATCTGACAGTGCTGGAGCAGAGAGCCTCATAGGTTGTTTCACCATGATCCAGTTTGAAGTTATATGACACGTGGCGCCTTATTCACAAAGCTTTAACATGGGATATTTTCAAGGCTTAGTTTAGTTTTATTGGATTCAGCTTTTAATGAAATGTAAACATTATTTAACAAATCAAAGCAGTTTGGAATAAAATAGTCTTTAAATAACTCTTGAGTAAATGCTTTGTGAATAAAGCACACGGGTTACAGTCCAAAGTCTGTAATCCTACTGTTTCAGGTCCACAGAGTTACGACTGGGACCCATTTCCAAGAGTCTCTCTCTCTTTCGCATGGCATTTCAAAAGCAATGGATAGAGTTTCTAGCTGTATGCTGAGTTTGGAAAGCCATTCGATGACGTCCGGGGTCGCCACATGGATTCAATTTGTACCTGCTGCAGAAGCGTGTGTTGGGCAGTGATGGGTGATGTGAGTGATGGGTTGCACTTCACTGCAGAAGCGTGTGTTGGGCAGTGATGGGTGAAATGAGTGATGGGTTGCACTTCACCGCAGAAGCGTGTGTTGGGCAGTGATGGGTGAAATGAGTGATGGGTTGCACTTCACTACAGAAGCGTGTGTTGGGCAGTGATGGGTGAAATGAGTGATGGGTTGCACTTCACTGCAGAAGTGTGTGTTGGGCAGTGATGGGTGAAATGAGTGATGGGTTGCACTTCACTGCAGAAGTGTGTGTTGGGCAGTGATGGGTGAAATGAGTGATGGGTTGCACTTCACTGCAGAAGAGTGTGTTGGGCAGTGATGGGTGAAATGAGTGATGGATTGCACTTCACTGCAGAAGTGTGTGTTGGGCAGTGATGGGTGAAATGAGTGATGGGTTGCACTTCACTGCAGAAGCGTGTGTTGGGCAGTGATGGGTGAAGTGAGTGATGGGTTGCACTTCACCGCAGTCAGAATTTGGAGACTCCTTAATTCTTCATTTATGGAGGAGGCAGCCGCACCTCCCATGTGTTGCTCTAACACAGTTCAGTGCAGTCCAGTGTCTTTGAGACAAGGAGAAGCCAGGTAGGGAGGGTGGAGGAGTGGAGAGCATCCTTGAATAATGTTGATTTTATTATATTATGGTATATTTAAGGGATAATGGCATTGGTCTGACGTGGTAATAATGGGTAATAATCCTGAGGCATTATTTGAACGAAGGAGTCCCATTATTAACAAGGAACACGCCACAGGGATGTCATCATCACTCTTCTGCTATAACTTTTTAAAGGTATTTAGACTTTCACTTCAATCAATGATATCACATTGCAGTGCCAGATAGAGTGGTTCCAAATCCACAGGGTTGCCATTGCTGGGGAGGCTATGGTTATCTAACGGTTCGGCTCCATAATAAAATGGATTTTCCAGAATAACGCGTTTTGTTTTTCTCTGCGATAGATGATTTATTAAAGCTTAGACAACACTACTACATTATACATATTTTTACACTGCATTCTTCAGCCTCTGGCCTCGCCTTTTGAAGTACCCCTGCCAATAGATTAGCTTGCAGGTAAGTGGAGAGGCTGGCTGTAGGAAAGCCATGGGCAGGGGGGCAGGATAGGAGCCAAAAAGCAGGCGGAGGCTGGGGAGGAGGAAGCTCCTAAAATCTGCTTGATGTTTCCGTGGTTTGATCTAAGGCTAAAAGTGAGTTCCCTGCCTGAAGCACCTCTTTGCTTAATTACCAGTGACCATGTTCAAGTATTCAGGGTTAGCACATTTGGAGCTGGTACTTGTGTTGTCTGCCATCCATACCCCTGTTTTAATGGACCCCTAATGATCTGGCCATGTTTCCCTCCCCTCTTCAATGTGAAATGATATGAAGAGTGGAACTCTTCACAGCTCTGCTGTCTGAGATCAGTTACCTCAGGCAGCGTTCATTAAAACAATTTTTCAAAGGCTTATAGATGGTTCATAATTAAGAGGCTTTTTCTTTACATGGGAGCACACATTGCTAATAGGCTATCACACACACACACACACACACACACACACACACACATACACACACACACACTCACACACAGACACACAATTTGTAAAATCAAAGATGGTCCATCACGAATGAAAACAGAATCCTGAAAGCCCTACAGGAATAGAAATAACCCCAAAGAATTAAGTATTTCACATTTTGCCATGTGAAAAAGAAAGATCAGAGGTTCATCTGATCAGTAGGCTTAAAGCTGACAGAGCCTTCCAGCTAACTGAGGCAGCAAGCAAGGGAGGATAGCAAGCATGGTGTGTGAGAGGTAGTGTTCTCTCTGTATCTCTGTACTATGATGGTCAAGCATGGTGTGTGAGAGGCAGTGTTCTCTCTGTATCTCTGTACTATGATGGTCAAGCATGGCATGTGAGAGGCAGTGTTCTCTCTGTATCTCTACTATGATGGTCAAGCATGGCGTACGAGAGGCAGTGTTCTCTCTGTCTCTCTGTACTATGATAGTCAAGCATGGTGTGTGAGAGGCAGTGTTCTCTCTGTATCTCTGTACTATGATGGTCAAGCATGGTGTGTGAGAGGCAGTGTTCTCTCTGTATCTCTGTACTATGATGGTCAAGCATGGCATGTGAGAGGCAGTGTTCTCTCTGTATCTCTACTATGATGGTCAAGCATGGCGTACGAGAGGCAGTGTTCTCTCTGTATCTCTGTACTATGATAGTCAAGCATGGTGTGTGAGAGGCAGTGTTCTCTCTGTATCTCTGTACTGCGCTGCCCGAGGGTTTCTCAATCCCGAGATTATGAATCTTTCATAGCTTTGTATTGGAGAGAACGCTGTTTAATTCATGTTCACTTTGAATTAAAACCGCCGGTAGCAAAGTCCCTCATGCACCGGTCAGCTCAGACAGACGCTCTGTCTGGAGCCTGGCTTTCTGCAGCTTTCTGCATCTTTCACTTACCTTTTATTAGCATCATTCACCCAGAACTGGAAACACACTCGAGCATATATTAAACTGTGAGGCCAAGCAGACAAACACTGTAACTGCAGATTGTTACCCTTGTAAAAGTTTACTGCACTCATTTTGCAGTCTCAGAGTCTGGCTCTGGTTTTGGGTTTTTACACAGAAGTTAACCTGCAGGGTTTTGAACCTAACTTAGCGTTTGCGGGACGTACAATACGGCAGTTTCTAATAGCAAAACCATCGAACCACATCTACTGTACATCTGAGTCTGATTCTTTGATAGAGCCAAAGAAAGCATTGGGGCCCCTTAACCCTTTGAGGTACAAGGGACATGTGTCCCACAAATAAAATAATGTTAACTTTGTGATTTTTAAAACCAGGTGCACGGAATGGGGTCTAAAACGTACTGGCAGGTTGGATCTGGTCATCCAAATGGTCAGTTTCCTCCTCGTGATACTTGAGTCGCTCTCGAATGTATTTTAAGAAGAAACAGCAGCTCAATTCCTTGTGTGCCTGAAGGGGTTAACAAACACCCTTTCCTTCTTCCCTGTGCCATGTCTGCATTCAAACCCACTTCCAGAAGCAATGCAGATCTGATGATTTCCACTGCAGGGCCCAGTGCTCTGATCTGACTCGCAGCTTATTAAAATCAAAGTCACTTCAAATGAGACTTTAGCATGCGGGGGAACTGCACAGAACAGAAAAGAATGATCCTGCTAATGCTATGACCCCCATTCAACAGAGCTCTGCAGGCCTGCTGCAAATACACACCGGAAGCATACAGAAATGTTTTAGAACCTATTGGTCTTGATCTTCAAACAGACATGTCCACACAGGCTCTGTAGACACGCAATGCCAAAACATGATTTACAAAATCAAGCTCATTATTTAAAAAAGGAATTGGAGACTGTCCTAAACACGGCCGGCGCACTGCTGTGGTTCTTTAAAACTGCTGTAAGGACAGCCCTCTTTGGCGGTACCCTTCCCCATCCATTCCAATGGGATTTTCACATGGTGCATAGCGGCATCTGGTGGCTGGAAACTGAAGTGAAGGTCAATGTTGCTGAATTTTCTGTACACCCATACAGTGCAGTTTCAGACACCACTGGGGGCACTGCGGGGGCATTGCATTTGATTTGGTGAGAGCAAGCACTTCCCCTTCCACACTTCATATCAGCATGTATTGTGTAGATGTGCGGTGCTTCCAGCCTGGGGAACGAACTGATTCAGTTTTTTCCAGAACCTAATGTTTATCTGTGAGGCTGTGATTACCTGCAGGTTCACCTTCTGGTCAGGGTTTCAGCACTGATGAAGACAGATTATCTGAACAGTCCCTAAAGTTTTGAGAACGATTTTGTATTGTTTTATAGCAAAGTGCAAAAGATGAACTGGCTTATGTCTCTAATGTAATATAGTATCTGTGCTCATCTCTCTTCTCCCGTACCTCCACCCTAGTCTCTTATATAATATAAATATGCTCCCTCTCTCTGTGCTAACACTGTCTATAATATAATATAGCATCCCTGCTATTCTCTGCCCCAACGCTATAGCCGATGGACGGCTGTCCTTCATTGTTAGTATCTGTAGCTGGTAAAACGCCCCTGTGCAGGCCCCCTCCTCTTGTCTGGTGAGTGCTTCTTTATTGTGAACATTGAAACATCGCTCAGAAGGCCACAGGGTGTCTGTCTTTGATGCCGCTCTGGTGAGTTTGATCAACAACGTACTTACAGGTTATCACCAGAGTGACAGGCTGATCCATCCCCAGGGGCACTGGAAATCAGGGATATCACCGGATCTAACTGGATATCTCAGCAGGGATACTGACCGGTAGCAATTAAGCTTGTGATCTGATTTGATATCTCAGTCAGGGAGATTGTGAGGTCATAATTAAGCGTGGGATCTGATTGGATATCTCTTAATAGTCATTGGCTCTTTGAAGTTCTCTGACACCGTTGAGTGTTTGCACACAGGGACCAGAAAAAATCAATTTAATCAATATTTGCTGTTCTGACAGTCTTGGTGTGTGTACTTTGTGTGTGCTCCCTTCTAAAAGCATAACAAAGTATAATAAAGCATAGACAAAGCACAGTAAAGCATACGCAGTACAAACCCAGAGGAGTATGGTAAAGCATATTAAAAAAACATGGAAAACCATAATAAATGCATAGTATAACCACAGGCCTTGCAAATTTACCAGGGTAGAATTCCCTGTCCGGTTTCTGTCCAGCGCTGTGGCTGGCATCCCTGTGGTCCTGGACAGTCTCTTCACTTAGTCCCTGCTCTGAACGATGGGACTGCTCTGTACCTGCTCTGGACAGTGGGACTGCTTTGTCCATACTCTGAACGTTGGGACTGTCAGAAAGCTGCACTCAGACACGATCTGTTAAACACTTCAATATCCTCGCATGGATGCCACTCCACTTATCGGCTAAATCAGTTCCTGCTGAATAATGGAAGGAAATATGATTGCTTTAATACATGCACAAGACCGTCCCGATTAAAGATTTACACAGCCTTGTGACACAGTTACCCAAAGTCAGTTGAGTTGGATCCTCCAGGCAAAAGGCTCCCAGGCGCTCTACTCTAGCGATGTCTCTGATATAATATCATATGAGGCTGCTCTTCGATCCACTCCTCCTGGGCTCACTGCTCCATCACTGTCTCATATACAGACTAGTACATGGGGTAGGAGAGTATCATACAGGGTGCCACACAAGCTGATATTCAGTTTGGGACACTGACGGTCCACAGTTTAGAGTTCAGAGCAGCTTCTGGTCTTACTGGCTGCTCTGATGTTAAATGGGTGAGAAAAGTTAAACAACAGTGAACAGTGTTTGGTTTTCAGCTTGTGGGTAGTGTGTAGTTTTCAGCTAGACTTGTGATTTCAGAGATTTCCTTTTGAGTGTTATTTCAAACGCAGCTCACTCGCACAGACCCAGTGGGAACACTGATTGGCTCATAGCACACAGTGTGCTCTCTGGACTGCGTTTCTAAAGCCCTCCGGATAGGAATATGGTGAATGGCGTGGAAATAAAGTTGTGAATGCTTGTCGAGACGCTTGCACTGACTGAAGCACTGAAAAACACAGACACACTAAAAAAAACACACATTGAAACACACACACTGAAACACAGACACACTGAAACACACACATTGAAGCACTGAAACACACAAACAGACACACTGAAACACACACACACTAAAATAACACACACTGAAAGACACACACACTGAAACACACACACTGAAAGACACACACACTGAAACACAGACACACTGAAACACACACACATTGAACACACACACTGAAACAGACACACTAAAATAACACACACTGAAACACACACTGAAAAATACACATTGAAGCACTGGAACACACAAACAGACACACTGAAACACAGACACATTGAAACACACACATTGAAGCACTGAAACACACAAATAGACACACTGAAACACAGACACTGAAACACACACACACTGAAACACACACATTGAAACACTGAAATACAGACACACTGAATCACAGAAACGTGCTGTTGTGATCAATAGTGGGGGCAGAGTGCGTTTGTGGTCAATGTGTTTGGTTGTGTAACTGCTGGAGGGACTCGCTCGGAGCTCATGGACGCACCCCGGTGGTCAGTTTGAGGTTCGGTGTGTAGGAGGAGTAAGAGGGTTTTTTCAGAAGAGTGTTGGTTTATTTTTGGTAGATTTTGGAAAACTCTTTCCCCTTCACTCCACTCTCTCTCACGTTAACTGTATTCCCCTCTCTATCTCCTCTTGTGCTGGGGAAAGTGTATTTCCAGTCACTCTACCCCCCCCATCTCACTCACAGTAACCCTACCTCCCCTCCTCTTTCTCTCTCACAGACAGTAACTTCGTGCTGGGCAATGCGCAGGTCCAGTCTCTCTACCCCATCATGTATTGCTTTCTCATACTAACCCTAGCTCCCCTCCTCTCTTTCTCTCTCACAGACAGTAACTTCGTGCTGGGCAATGCTCAGGTCCAGTCTCTCTACCCCATCGTGTATTGCTCAGACGGGTTCTGCGAGCTGACTGGCTATGCGAGGGCGGAGCTCATGCAGAAGTGCTGCGCATGTCACTTCCTCTACGGGCCAGAGACCAGTGACAAGCTGATCGCACAGATCCAGAACGCACTAGATGAGCGCCGAGAGTTCAAGACGGAACTGGTGTTCTACAAGAAGACAGGTAAGACACACTCACACACACAGACACGGACACACACAGGCTCCCCGGCTTCTGCACAGAGACCAGTGAGAGCACTGTGTCCCCACATTGTCCCGCACACACTGTCCCCAGACTCTGTGTCCCCACACTGTCCCGCAGCGAGTATGCAGTTGCTCTATTCCACATAACCGTCTCACTAGGATGTCACAGAAGTTATAAAGGAAGAGAAAGCCATGAAGTAATGGTAGTTTTAGTTTTTGTAACTGTTTTCCTGTCAGGAGTGCAACATTATTAATTTGAACTGTTCCAGCAGGACTCCAGCATTCACGCATGCAAGTAACACAAGCAGAACACAACACACTGATTCATAAGACACTGCTCTGCTCCAAGGTTTGTTTTGTTTCTGTGGAATTCTAAATCACTGTAAAATATTTAAATCATCCCTTTTAAAGAAATTTAAAAACATTAAATACAGAGCGGCCTCTCCTGACAGCCCCTCAGAGTCTCAAATACATATTTTATTCAAAGACTCAGAATCAAGGTCACAGAAGCATGCTGGGAGCAGGTAGAAGGAGCAGGACTGGACGAGAGCCGAGTTCAAATCAGCATGAAGTTTTAACATCTACTCCCATGTAATGGAAATCTTATATACAGCACAGTGTGTTCTTTAAAGAAGACTGTGACCTCAGGCGCTTCTGAATTGAGTTTATTTAATTGGTAAATGGGCTGTATCGTACACGGTTTATTACATTTATTTGAAATAATTCATCTCAAATGAAAGCAAATCCAATAGCCTGTCTTCAGCCTAAGGGGCTCGCAGGGAGCTCGGCTCTGATTCGGTGAAATTGGAAGCACCACAGCAAGCCCTCCTGTAAACGACAGTGTCGGCTCATCACAACTCAGATCAACTGAGGTGTGTGTCTTTGTGAGTGTGTCTATACATAGCCTTGCCACTGAGGTCAGTCCAGGGAGCAACCCAAGGGGGCTTTAATAAGATCCTACCAAAGGGACACACTTAATACTGAATACAGGTGTGGCTGGAATATTGAAGAGGACTTTACAGTACACTGATGTCTATAGAAGAGCAAGGCTTTTGTGTTTGTAGGTCTTTCAGACTGCCACTGCTTGCTTGACTCTTAATAACTTCCCAGCTGCTATTTCTACTTGTGGAATTAATGAATCACAGCTCAAACGTAACCAAGCACTGCCTTTCTGTAATTACAAGGCAATCTTTCCCACAAGAGAAGCTTGTGGCAGTTTTGAATATTGCATTTCCTATGAGTGTGACCGCCTCAACAGTATCAAATAACACTTATACCTGTGATATCAATGGAGCTCCCGTGCTGGTAGGAGGCTGTGGGGTCCCCATGCTGCACCAGCCTGCCAGCCTCTGATCCTCCTTACCTTGCTTGCCTTCTCCTGGTGTGCTGCGTTCCCTGGCTAGTGTTCTCATGAAACATATCTGAATAAATCGGCAGCAATTTACAGTTTATTCATCTACTTACTGTGTGTCTGTTGACAGCATTCTAGTACAGATAGTCCTTATGTGCACACTACTGTATATGGGAAAGACAAGTTGTTTGGTTCTACAGATGCATACAGTCTCGATTTCATATGAATATTTTTTAACTAGGTCCTGTGCCATTATTACACGATTATGAGGACTGTAAGAGTAAAGGGCACCACCGCACCTTCACTGTGAATTAACACCTCGTCAACCACGACAGCAACAGTTTATTAATGCACGCTTCTGCACAGCAGGGAAAGACTGTGGAGATCTCATTATAACCGTGTCCTGAATGTGTCGGTACAGCAGTGACAGCAATCATTGTGAGCTGGATCGATGAGTGCAAGGAGAGCGTGTGTATCTCTTTATAGAAACATGTGTCTGCAGGACACTGGCAAGGAAGGGAGGGGGAGGGGAGGAGGTAGCGCCCTGCCCTCCAGAGGGAACTCATCTCGTTCAGCACTCTGGGTTTCACACACACTCACATTCCCACAGTAGAAGCCCAGCGAAGTGTAATAAAGCATACTGAAAGCATGGTGATGGATAGGGAGGGCTTCTGTTTGTCTGTTTTAATTCATTTTATTTTTCAGTGCTTAATTTATTTTATTTTATGTAGCTATTTTCGAGTTTTATTTAAATCATTTTTTTCGGGGGAATTCGTTTTTTATATACTATATGAAATGATTGTGTTACTTTAGTTTCTTTCTGTCGCAATATGTATAGTGACTCAATAGTACTTGTACACTGTACCTACTTTCCTTTGCTGTCTTCCACAACAAAATCCTTATGGTCACGGACACATTCTTCACTAGATATTTCCAATAGAAATGCAGAAATTTGCTGCCACTAGTTGGGGTATCTTTAAGTGTTCAAAATGAATCAATGTGAGATACATTGGAAGGAGGGGCATTGCCTGACTGCACTGGGAATGTCTTTTTTCAGGTTATTTTTATTTGTATTTTTTTCACAGGAAAAGGGGTGACGTCAGTGTGAATTGAGTAACCATTTCCAGTGTCTTTCTGGTGTTTATTGGCTATACACCGATTTCATTTTTTTGTATCGGGGTGTTTTATCGGTTTTTATCAGTTAACACCGAAAATCAGAGGCCCTATGGATAGGTAAGCCAAGCCCAGTGAAGTATTGTCAAGCTTGCAAAGAATCATGGCAAGCCATAGTAACTGATGGCAAATGCATTGTATAACTACGGAGAAATCATGACAAAACTGCAAGAAAAGCATGACAAAACTGCAAAATGAAGGAAAAAGATTTTGTAAAATGTGAGCCGAGGGCATGTGGCGAGATATCTTGACCAAGGATTGAACAAGCAGAGGTTCCCTGCCTGCAGCCTCCAAGTTTAGCCCCAAATTAGGCTGCTGCATCTCCCCATTCATACACGACACCACCGGCAGCACAGCGACCCAGCAAACAGAGCTCCGAGTCTCCTGACATCATCCTAGCTGCTGTTTCTCCGTACGACCTCCAAACCTGAAGCATTCCTTGTGCTAGAATAAACCACGCTCTGCTGAAATCCTTCTAGTTGTAAACTGAGTGCAACATTCAATAAGAAGAAGAGACATACGGTGGCAGATGTGAATGGCACTGTTGTTGTTCAATCAATGAAATCATTGATCTCTATAACGACTCTAATATAACCTGTTTTATTTTTTACTTTTATTGCAACATTTGTTTTTGTACTCAACTTTCACAAGAAAAATTATACAAATGCATTTCTGTGTAAAGACGTTGATTGTGCCCAGTGTGACTGCATTCAGAGCTCATCCCCTCTCTGCTGGAGGTTCCACTACAGTGCATTTGAAGCAGTGCTTGCTGTTCTCATAGACTGCAGTGCTGTGCACACTGCCCTTGAGGATTTGCAACTCTGCACTCTTCCCAGGTAGCCTGGGCCTGTCCATCGATCCAGATCACTGTGGAAAGCAGGTGCAATTATTATACTGCCTAATTAACAGAGAACTGAAATCCTTCTTCTCCCTCTCCCTTCACACCTCCCTTCTCTATCCCTCTCCCTCTCCCTCTCCCCCTCTCTCTGACAGGAACCCAATTCTGGTGCTTGCTGGACATAGTCCCAATTAAGAATGAGAAGAGCGAGGTGGTCCTGTTCCTGGCCTCTCACAAGGACATCACCGACACCAAGAAACGCCTGGCAACTGGGAACAGCTGTGACACTGGTGAGAGGGCTGTGAGGGACTGGGGGTAACTGGGAGAGACTGGGGGATGGAAGTAGATAAAAAGGTAGCTCAGAGCTGAGAGACTGGGATGGAGGCAATGTGGTCTAGTGTTAGAGTTGAGAGACTGGGAGGGAGGCAGTGTGGTCTAGTGGTTAGATCTTAGGGACTGGGATGGAGGCAGTGTTGTCTAGTGGTAAGAGCTGAGGGACTGGGAGGGAGGCAGCGTGGTCTAGTGGTTAGAGCTGAGGGACTGGGAGGGAGGCAGTGTGGTCTAGTGGTCAGAATTGGGTTATCAGTCAGTATCGAGTTTAAATCAAAATAATTGAAATCCAGCAGGTGCCCTCTGCTTTGTAAGGAATGGATTTGAAGACAAGGTGCCAGATTACTTGAAGCGCAGTTTCTAAAGCGCAATGACTCCTGTAATGGGCTTTTAGGAAATGCACAGGAGAAGTGACCCTGAACACACGAGAAGAGGGGTGAGAAGGGAAATGCAGCTCTTCAGATAGAGAAAGCAAAGCTCCCCACAAATCCCAGTGCTGATCTGGGGATTTACAAAGTTAATATTCATTCAGTGAACAAAGAAGCCCTCGCTGACTGCTGCCATTTCTTAAAGGTATTAGAAATTCAAATACATAGTTCTATTGTTTTTTTTATCATTTTCTCCCAATTTAGAATATCCAATTATTTTTAGGTTCAGCTCACCACTACCACCCCGGCGCTGACTCGGGAGGGGCGAAGACGAACACCTGCTGTCCTCCAAAGCATGTGCCGTCAGCCGACTGCTTTTTTTCACACTGCAGACCCACCATGCAGCCACCTCAGAGCTACAGTGTCGGAGGACAACACAGCTCTGGGCTTACAGGCAAGCCTGCAGGCGCCTGGCCAGACTATAGGGGTCTCTAGTGCACGATGAACCAAGGATACCCTGGCCGACCTAAGCCCTCCCCCCCGGGCGGAGCTCAGCCAATTGTGCGCCGCCCCCTGGGAGCTCCCATCCACGGCCTGCAAAGGAATAGCCTGGACTTGAACCAGCGACGTCCAGGCTATAGGGCGCATCCTGCACTCCACGCAGAGCGCCTTTACTGGATGCGCCACTCGGGAACTCCCTCAAATGTATATTTCTTGAAAGACTTTTTTGCAGAAAAAATATTTCTAGTAAGGTATTTATAATCACAATTCCAATATCAAAATAAAATTTGACATTGTTGAAATTATCATAGTCCAACTTATAGTTTTAATTAGCTTTTTATTTGGACACATAGTAAAACCAGGAATGGATCAAACTGCTGTGCAATGGGAGTCGTAAAAGCTGAATTTCTGAAAAATGACCACCAGGTACTCTCTCTGTCCTTGTTTCATACATCAGGTATTCATTTCTAAACCACTGCACTAAAGAAATGCAGCTTTTGGCACAAGTGGTTAATAAAGGAAGATTTCCAGACACTAATCTTCTTCACAACTTCCCTCCCAACCCACCCACATCCTGCATCCTCTTGGCCAGGAAGCCTCTCTCATTGTGATGTGGTCCAGTCAATAAGAAATGCATTCTGCAGAGAGACAGGCTGGCTTTGTGCATGTTGGTCACTGGATGTGTCTAAATCACAATCAGTGTGTAATTCTCAGATTATAATAAATATAAAACTAAAGTAGTAGTATATCTATACCGTTACTGTAGATCCAAATTCTACGACATTTTTGGCTGCGGGGGAAATTTGGAAAACTACGAATTCTCTCCCCTCTCTCTCTCTCTCTCTCTCTCTCTCTCTCTCTCTCTCTCTCTCTCTCTTTCTCTCTCTCTCTCTCTCTCTCTCTCTCTCTCTCTCTCTCTCTCTCTCTCTCTCTCTCTCTCTCTCTCTCTCTCTGTGATTCCCAGTGAGATTAGTTTGAAGCTCAGGTTCACAGCAGCTCCTGTGCAGCGATCATTAAGAGCAGTAAAATCACACCACTCAATTAATCACTCCCACAACTACACTCCCTGCAATTAAGCCCTGAGCTAATTGGATTGCCAAACGAAATCAGTGTAGATACAAGAACATCCATCCAGCACCGGCACAAGTGAATTCATCCGTGTGATTCACAAAAGAGCCTGCTTCTGCCTAGCTCAGCAAAGACACAAACAGAGGGGGGCAGAGGGGAGTGGAAGAGAAGAGGAAGAGAGAGAGAAGGGAGGGGGGTGAGAGAGACAGAGGAAGAGAAGAGGGAGAGAGGGAGAAAGAGCTGGTACTGCAAGAATAGCTGATTGGAGGCATTGTAAAAGGGAGGATCTGACAGCACTTGAACTGGACTCCCCCCCCCCCCCTTTCTGTTTCCCCCCAGGTGACGAGGAGGGTCAGGAGGTGTACAGAGACACGCGCCCCCCCGGGTTCAACACCAACCGCCGGCGCAGCCGAGCCGTTCTGTACCACCTGTCAGGACACCTACAGAAACAGGAGAAGGGCAAGCTCAAGCTCAACAACGTGAGTACAGCACAGCATTGCACACTGAGTACAGCACAGCACTGCACACTGAGTACAGCACAGCATTGCACACTGAGTACAGCACAGCACTGCACACTGAGTACAGCACAGCACTGCACACTGAGTACAGCACAGCACTGCACACTGAGATCAGCACAGCACTGCACACCAAATTTACCTGATTGAGAGAGAGAGAGAGGCTGGTTATTCACTGTTCTGTGGAACTCTAAAGAGCCCCAGGCAGAGCGAGATTGCCTGTAATCAGCACCAGCATTGTTCCCCTGCTCCAGTTTAACTGATGAAGCTGACAATGAAACATTCAGAACAGAGAGGCCAGTCAGGACGGCTGAGAGAGTATCACTATGCAGCATCGATCACTGTCTACAGGGGAAGGGGAGAGGGGGCAAAATAAGCCTTATTCATATTGAAGTTTAATATTAATTAAGACTTGTGCTAGCTTCGTTAATCATTAATTGACTTTATTAGTTGAATTTGTGATGGGATTTTAAAGTTACGGAAGAAAGTTTAAGAAAGAATGCCACTCTCTTTTCATGTATCAAGCTGTAATACACAGGATTAATAGCAGTACTCTCTGCAACAGCCGCTGTCTCTCCCTATCTCTAACTCTCTTCCCCTATCCTCCCCCTCACCCCCCCTCACCCCCTCTCTCTTCCCCTCTCCTCCCCCTCACTCCCCCCTCAATCCCCCTCACACTTCCCCTCTCCTCCCCCTCTCTCTTCCCCTCTCCTCCCCTCACTCTCCCTCTTCCGCTCTCCTCCCCCTCACTCCCCCTCTCCTCCCCCTCTCTCTTCCCCTCTCTCTTCCCCTCCCCTTCCCCTCTTCCCTCTCCTCCCCCTCACTCCCCCTCTCTTCCCCTCTCTTCCCCTCTCCTCCCCCTCACTCCCCCTCTCTCTTCCCCTCTCCTCCCCCTCACTCCCCCTCTCTTCCCCTCTCCTCCCCCTCTCTTCCCCTCTGCTCCCCTCACTCCCCCTCTCTCTTCCCCTCTCCTCCCCCTCACTCCCCCTCTCTTCCCCTCTCCCTCTCCCTCTGTAGAATGTGTTTGGAGAGAAGCCCCCTGTCCCAGAGTACAAGGTTGCAGCCATTCAGAAGTCGCGCTTCATCCTGCTGCACTACGGCACCTTCAAGGCGGGTTGGGATTGGCTGATCCTGCTGGCCACCTTTTACGTGGCAGTGACCGTGCCCTTTAACGTGTGCATCAGCGTGGCGGGGGGGCGGGATGACCGGAGCGCTGCCTCTCGCAGCCCCCCCAGCG
The DNA here is from genome assembly GCF_902713425.1 of Acipenser ruthenus. Classification (NCBI taxonomy): domain Eukaryota; kingdom Metazoa; phylum Chordata; class Actinopteri; order Acipenseriformes; family Acipenseridae; genus Acipenser; species Acipenser ruthenus. The sequence goes on along the minus strand of NC_081198.1, from coordinate 48,909,786 downwards.
TCAGCGACATCCTGGTGGAGATCCTGTTCATGCTGGGTGAGGGGGTGAGGGGCTGAGGGGCGAGACGAGCACATCCTTTACACTCTCTTTATCCTGCCGTTATCTTTATGGACACTTTTGTTTAACTTTCTTTATACTCTATTTAGACTGTCTTTATTCAGCGCTGCCTCTATTTCACAGTTCAATAGTTCATAAAATAGACAGACCCCAGCTCACATTCTCACACAGACCAGTTCACACTCTCACACTCACCAGCTCACACACACCAGCTCACACAGACCAGCTCACACTCTCACACAGACCAGCTCACACAGACCAGCTCACACTCTCACACAGACCAGCTCACACACACCAGCTCACACTCTCACAGACCAGATTACACACACCAGCTCACACTCTCACTGACCAGCTCACACTCTCACACAGACCAGCTCACACTCTCACACAGACCAGCTCACACTCTCACACTCCACTCCACTTCCACTGTATCAGTGCAATGAAGCCCCTGGGAGGGGATGGAAGCCTTGAAGTGTAATGAATATATTCAGGAGGCAGCCGCTAGCTCCGATTGTTGGACGTTGCTTTCATTTTATAAGCACCTTGCTTGAGTCTCAACAGCTTGTGTAAATTAGAATTGTGACAGCCTGTTTGCACAAGGCGTTCGCTCGACATGGTAGGTGCCCTGCCCGTCCGTCTGTCTGTCACACTATACATATACAATACACATGCCCGTCCGTCTGTCTGTCTGTCACACTACACATATACAATACATATCCATATGTCTGTCTGTCACACTATACATATACAATACACATACCTGTCCGTCTGTCTGTCTGTCACACTATACATATACAATACACATACCTGTCCGTCTGTCTGTCTGTCACACTATACATATACAATACACATGTCTGTCTGTCACTCTATACATATACAGTACACATGCCTGTCTGTCTGTCACACTACACATATACAATACATGTCCGCGCTGACACTGTACAAGTCCTGTATGTCAGTGTAGAAGGGTCTTTCTTTCACAATCAGGAGTGGCAATGCAGTGTGCTTGACAGTCTCCTGCACAGCCCCTTTAAAAGGGATTGTTTGTCATGGGTTAGCATGCTGTATATCTGTGGCTTGTTTGCCATAGGTTAGCATGCTGTATATCTGTGTACAAGGTGCAGGGCTAGCTCTCATTGCTTTAGCGTGCTGCCTCCTGCATTCTCTGTGAGGCTGGCAACGTCACTGGCATTCATGTTATCAGTAAGGTAGGGATATTTTGTTTAGGATTTGATTGACATATTTGTGCACAAGACAACAATCTTAAAATAAGACTTGTAAGTGGGGACATAATTTGTTAGACAGCACTTTAACAGTAGCTGCAGGCCATCTGAATTCTCACTACAGCAAATAAAGTGCCGGTACCCAGCCATGCTGCTCATGCTGAATCATTGGGATCTAAGAGGTGGCTTGACAATCAGCTACTAGGAACCAGGTGATCACTGATGGGCCAAGTAGTTTTCTAAGGTTCAGAAATGTCTTATGATCTTAAGAGTAAAAAAAAAAAAAAAAAACCCTGCTGTCAACATCTCCCATAGTGCTCCAGGGTGGTGTTTGCAGCTGTGCTTTGCAGGAGGCTGCAGTTTAGTGGTTTCTGTGGGTTTCTGGGCTGCCAGCTCTGACTGCTTCCCATTCTCCAGATATCCTGCTGAACTTCCGGACAACCTACGTGAGCAAGTCAGGCCAGGTGGTGTATGACCCGCGCTCCATCTGCGTTCACTATGCCACCACCTGGCTCTTCGTGGACCTGATCGCAGCGCTGCCCTTCGACCTGCTCTACGCCTTCAACGTCAGCGTGGTGAGTCCGCACGGCCACAGGGTGGTGCTGTGCGCAATGCGGAATATACATCAGGGTTCTGGGGTGGGAGGAACACATTGAGGTTTAAACTGAGGGTGCTGATTGAGTCATTCCTCTCCCCCTCTCTCTTCTGAGTACTTAGTGGTTCTCCGCTCCCCCTCTCTCACGCCCCCCTCTGTCTCCTCAGTATTTTGGGGTTCACCTCTTGAAGACGGTGCGTTTGCTGCGTCTCCTGCGTCTCCTGCAGAAGCTGGAGCGGTACTCTCAGTACAGCTCCGTGGTGCTCACTCTGCTCATGCTCATGTTCGCGCTGCTTGCTCACTGGATGGCCTGCATCTGGTTCTTCATCGGCCAGAAAGAGCTCGACCTCCACGACCCGGGCACATGGGACATCGGTAAGTCAGGGGCTGGGGGCTGGGGGGCTGGAGCATTGGGGAGCTGGGGCAATGGGGAGCTGGGGCATGGGGGACTGGGGGGCTGGGGCACTGGGGTCTGGTGGGTTGTGAGCTTGGCACTGGGGGGCTGGGGGGCTGGGCGGCTGGGGCTGGGGCACTGGGGGGCTGGTGGCTGGGGGCTGATGGGCTGGTGGGCTGGTGGCTGGGGGGCTGGGAGGAAGCAGGTGAATACACTGAATAAATGGACTAGACAGACCCTGGTAAAACAGCATTGCATGGATGTAGTGTTGTCAGCCAACTCTACAATGAAAAGTGTAATATTGTGAACAGAGAGAGAGGCAGACCACTAGAGCAGCATGCTCTTAAAAATAGATGAGGCTTTGTATTTGAAATCAAACAGCCACGGTGCTCGGCTGAAGTTCTGATATCCTGGGGAACAAAGAAGGAGAGCAAAGCTGTACATGTTTCACAGAGCTGGGGAGCACACTGAACATGGATCGGAACCGCACAAAGTAAACTCAACAAAGAGGAATGAAACAGTCAGCTCCAGTCCACAGTGCTGACTACAAACAAACATCATGTTCTCTTTCATTGAGCGTTCAAGAACAAATACTTCAAACAACAAGACAACACAGGAGTAGACTGACAGCACGCAATGTTCCCTTCGTGCTCCTACATGCACTCTCCATTCTGCTAACCAGAATCCCCCCCTGAAGATATTGGATTTAAACATGACAGATCCAGTGAGATCCAGTCTCTCTTTAAGGGGTCACACACTTGTTTCATGTTCTCTCTCTCTCTGTCCCTCCCAGGCTGGCTCCATGAGCTGGGAAAGCGCTTGGGCTCCCCTTACGTCTTGGCCCCGCTTCTCAGAGCTCCTGATTCAGGGAATGTGACGGTGCTGGGAGGAGCCCCCCAGAGCTCCAGCCAATGGAACGCGTCAGGGGCGGAGCTGCTGGGTGGGGCCTCCCTGAACTCCAGCCAGTCGGCTGCAGAGCTGACGGGAGGGCCCTCTGTTCGCAGCTCCTACGTGACATCACTGTACTTCGCTCTGAGCAGCCTGACCAGCGTGGGCTTCGGGAACGTGTCTGCAAACACAGACGCAGAGAAGATCTTCTCAATCTGCACCATGCTCATCGGAGGTGAGAGCAGCACAGCGTCCAAATGCTGAACACACTGACTCCTGTGCCCAGCAGGTTTTCCATTTCAGGAAATAAGGTGCATCCTTAAGCCTGTGAAAAACAAAGGAACTTTCAGGCAACGTTTGCTGGCAGCTTATGAAGCAACTTGCTGTAGGTGACATTTTAAAACAAAATTGTGTAACAATGTCCACTATGACTTAGACTCCAGAGAAAGTTGTCTGGTGTTACATGGACTTGAGATTGTGTTTTATTGTGTGGAGATGAAGGGTGGAGCACATCCCCTATTGGATAGTTTATTTTTTAAAACTCCCCTCTCTCCTCTCCCCTCTCCTCTCTCCCCTCTCCTCTCCTCTCCTCTCCTCTCTCCTCCCCTCCTCCCTCAGCTCTGATGCACGCGGTGGTGTTTGGTAATGTGACTGCGATTATCCAGCGCATGTACTCGCGCCGCTCGCTCTACCACACGCGCACCAAGGACCTGAAGGACTTCATCCGTGTGCACCGCATCCCCAAGCAGCTGAAGCAGCGCATGCTGGAGTGCTTCCAGACCACCTGGTCTGTCAACAACGGCATCGACGTCAACGAGGTACAGGGGGAGGAGGGACAGAACCACGAAAACCGACTTCCCAGTGACCAGCTCGCTTCGTCTCACTCACTGGAGATGTGTTGCTCTCTTTAGAGCCAGAGAGGATTTGAAGGGAGAAATTGTGTGGGAAATTATGATGATTATGTTTATTAATGCCATAAGCTGACATTGATAGAATAGCACATTCGAGAGATAACCCCCCCACAGAAAGTGGAGTAATTCACCTTATGTGGAACGTGACTAAAGTTCCATGCAGGTCACAGACAATTCAAGTTGGGCCAGGTATACTGCATCACCTCTCTCTCTTTCTTTCTCTTTCTCTTTCTCTCTCTCTCTCTCTCTCTCTCTCCCCCCCCCCCCCCCCCCCCCCAGCTGCTGAAGGATTTCCCGGACGAGCTCCGCGCTGACATCGCCATGCACCTGAACAAGGAGGTCCTGCAGCTGCCCCTGTTCGAGTCGGCGAGCCACGGCTGTCTGCGCTCCCTGTCTCTCATCATCAAGACCTCGTTCTGCGCGCCGGGGGAGTTCCTGATCCGCCAGGGTGACGCGCTACAGGCCATCTACTTCGTGTGCTCGGGGTCCATGGAGGTGCTCAAGGACAACACTGTGCTCGCCATCCTGGGTAAGGCAGGAAGAGAGAGAAGCACAGGGGCTCACAGCTCATACTCCTATTAGAAGAGAGAGAAGCACAGGGACTCACAGCTCATACATCCTATTAGAAGAGAGAGAAGCACAGAGGCTCACAGCTCATACTCCTGTTAGTCCCCATTAAGAACATATTGGTAGCCATTACACTTAGAGCTGTGCAGAGAGGGGTTTAAACCAAACTTTTAAACTGCAACACCTCTTATAGCAGCTTTTATTTCAATTCAGACTTATAATCGTTTGCAGTGTTTCATTCTCTTGCTCTGTATAAGCAAGTGAGAAATCACTCTCCACATGATTACAAGCAGCCAACGAACACTTAACATACATTAGAAATCAGTCATTGAGCTCATTTTGCAAACTGCATTCAATGACATCTCCTAAAACAATAAGAGGCATCCAGTGAGACTTTGCCTCTTTCAGTACCAGACAGCATCATATTCGGAGGTTGTGAAACACATTCAGATTAGTTCAATGATATTTCCTGTCAATGTGAGTTGATGCAGTCGTGCAGTTCCTGGTGTGTTATACACCCACTGTGCTGCCTCACTGTCCTGTCCTGGTGCTGCACATCATCATCACATTGCACTGCAGCAGTAATTCAGTCCCCAGAGTCCCTTCATTACACCAGTATCTCAGATATCTGCTGGCTGGGACTCTATCACACAGCTGGCTTATTATGAACCCCTCTTAATAGCATTGAAGACACTGATATACAGGATAAGGGTGCCTGGGTCTGAAAGAAAGAGTGTGTGTGCATGCATGTGAGTGTGTGAGGGTGCGTGAGTGTGTGTGTGTGTGTGAGTGTGCGTGCGTGCCTGCGTGCGTGGTGAGTGTGTGAGGGTGTTTAATGTATGTAAGGATGGGTGTGTTTCTGTATATTTTTCATGAATGAGCGTGAAGTCTTGTTGGAAGGGGTTGTGCTTCTGCCGTTGTTAAGAGATATAGGAGGCGGCTGTCACTTTCCAGTATGACACATATCAAAAGGAACATTCGTCCAGTTTTCCTGGCTTCAGCACGCATCATTGAGAGTATCACAATCGGGGCTTATACGGAGGCGTCAATCTGTCTGTGTCTCACACTTTTTACATGTGCATGAATGTTGGCCGTGCGATTTCGTTTTTTTTTTTTTCCTCATATTTGCGGCCGTGGCGGGGGATGTACGGTAAGTGACTAATAATATTCTCTTCTCACGTCGCTGGGTCCCCTGGCAAGCCTCCTCCCTTTGCTGTGAGCAGGACCTGCATCCACCCGGCCCAGACTACAGGCCTGTGTCACACATAACGCGCCTCAGGAGCAATCCCATCACCCCCTGCACCTGCTGAATCTGTACGCTCAGAAGCAGTTCATGTGTTCCTGCCTGGAGGCCGTGTTCCAGGAATACGGCAGTCTAGCAGTAGAGGGATCTAGCAGTGGGGTTTACCAGGGCAGGCATACCCAGTGAAGCAGAATAAACCTCTTGGGCAATTCAGCATGTACTCTGACAGCCTTCAAGCACACCGACTGCTTGAAATCTTCCCCAGAGTGAAGATGTCACTTCAGTTGGTATTCTCTAAATAAATTTAATTATTATAATAAAAAATACTCGTGGATGAATCAGATTTCAGATTTATGTCTTTCTTCTTGCTTGAGATATAACGTTTCAGTGAAGCTCATAACCACACTGGAGCGTTTCCTTTTGAGAATATAAACAAACTGGACAACCAGCACGTGTCTGATAACAGAAGTGCCGTAGTAAGCCTAAACTCTGGAGCAATACGCAACACTTGCTTTAAATGTAAGCCAAATGTTCCATCTAGAAGGCTTAATCAATGTCTTTAGAAGCGGGGTAGAATGTGATAATCAAAAAGTTCAAAGTATTTTTTTTTATCATCAACACCAACATTAAAATGCAAGCTCTTGGTTCTCAGTCTTGCTGTATAAAACAAATTGCCCCGTTTGAAAGTTCCCATTAGGAGTAAAGCAGTCAGATGTAGATGAGCGTTTGCTTTTCCAAAGGCCGACTGTTTCATTTAATTGGCCCTTCATCCGCCCCCTTCCTTCCTCCCTTCCCTCAGCAGTGACTGGCTGTGCAGAGAAGCTATTTCTGGGCTGCCTGTTTACTGTTTATGCTCACACTCGCAACCCTGTGCTCACGCACTCCAGCACATCAAACAGGCCTCTTCTGGTTCTACCGGCACCTGCCACTCACAGCAGAGAACACTAGCAACTTTCCCCACTGCAGACCCTCCCTTAGCAGCAGGGTTCCTACTACCTGCCCTGGGCTTCAAAGGAGAGGCACCAGGCCTCTTTCCTGATGGACATCCTGAAATAACCCAGCTCTGCTGGGGAGGCAGAGACTGTGACTGGGAGTTATTGAGGAAAAGTGTTTTGAAGGATATTTTAGTTTAAAGAGGGTATATTTAGTTGCTGAGGGAGTGACTTAATGATTTGAGCTGAGTGAGTGGGAAGGGGCCAGTGTGGTCTAGTGGTTAGAGATGAGGGACTGGGAGGGAGGCAGTGTGGTCTAGTGGTTAGAGATGAGGGACTGGGAGGGAGGCAGTGTGGCCTAGTGGTTAGAACTCAGGGACCTTAGAGCTGTAAGTGATGCAGTTATTACTATGCAATGGTCAGTCAATGATAGAACATTCACCCTATGACACTGATTGGACCTGCTTAGGAGGTCTGTGTGAGTGACGTGTTTGTCTTGTTGCAGGGAAGGGAGATCTCATTGGATCAGACTTCCTGACGAAGGAGCAGGTGATCAAGACAAACGCCAATGTGAAGGCGCTGACCTACTGTGACCTTCAGTACCTCAACCTGAAGGGCCTGCGTGAGGTGCTGCGGCTCTACCCAGAATACGCCCAGAAATTCATAGCAGAGATACACCACGACCTGACCTACAACCTGAGAGAGGGCAGCAACACAGACGTGAGTACACAGGCTCTGAGACACACTGAGAGACACACTGAGGCTCACTTTGACAGAGACACACAGTAATGACACAGAAATTCATAGCAGACTAGGCAGCAATACTGACAGTTACTGACAACTCACACACTGATCTAAAAACTCTCTCTCTCTCTCACACACACACACACACGCACGCACGCACGCACGCACGCACACACACTGATTTCTTGTGGCTCTGTGAAGACAAGCCCAGAGTATAGAAAGCGCACTTTGTGAAGTTCCCAGAACTTCATTATAAAAATATTGTTTTTATGTTTATGAACTTCCAATGGGACTGTTGCAAAGCACACTGTGCTACACTGTGCTACAAATGGCCATAATTAAGATATGACATAATTACAAGAAAGAATGTTACCAGGGGATGGCACACCTGAGTCTGTCCTTGCACACTGGACTTCTTATGACTTGTTCTAGACAAATGCCTTGGCTGGTCTGCAATGATAGAGGCAGTGGATCACTTCTGTATAGGATAGTATAGTATAGTATAGTATTGCATTGTGCTGTATTGTATTGTATAGTATTACATTGTGCTGTATTGTATAGCATTGCATTGTGCTGTATTGTATTGTATAGTATTGCATTGTGCTGTATTGTATAGCATTGCATTGTGCTGTATTGTATTGTGTAGTATTGCATTGTGCTGTATTGTATTATATAGTATTGCATTGTGCTGTGCTTTGTCTCACAGCTCATTCTCGTTCCCCTCATGCTCTCTCACACAGTGAGGTCGTCCCTGTGGCTCTGCCTGCACACTGTTACTAAGAATGGCTCCTGAGCACTAAAAATAGCAACCAGCCTCCCTGCGGCATAGAGAGGGGGAGGGAAGAGGGTGCACATGAAAGCAAAAATAAAATCATGATTTATTAAAGAATCTATACTAGCAGTTGTACTTAAAAGTACAAATAAAAACAATTGAGAGTCCAGGCATGAACGGCAGTCATTAGAAGATGTGCTGTCCGGGATCGTTGTGATTGTGTGCAGCGGCGTTCTATTGAACTGTGACACAGGGCACTGCAAGTGGAGATTGATTTAACAGGGGTGCTGTACTGAATTATAATACATAGTAAACAATGATATGATGTGTGTCAGCCACTATAAAATGAGCTATACTGTTTAATCATTCTTATTGAAATATATATTCGAATAGTATAGGGTGCTGTTTAAGATACAAGCTCTGACCTGTCCTGCAGGGGTATCAGCTTGTATAGCACCCTATGGGATAGTTTCTATGCATTGTAATGCACTGTGCTGTACCGCCCCCTGCAGGTGGAGAGTGAGGTGAACGGGGGTCTTGTGAAGAAGCTGCCCTCTATCCTGGAGGATGAGGAGTGTGAGGATGATGAGCGCTCCCCCCTCTCCCGCCCCCCTCGCTCTCCTCTCAGACTGAGCCGGGTGCTCAACTCCCCCCTCCTGCCCCCCCGCCCCTTCCGCATGCCCCCCGAGAGCAACAAGCCCTCCAAGCTGCAGATCCCAGCCGTCAGCTTCAGCACCCCGCCAGAGCTCAGCCCCAGGTAGGGTCCCGCCCCTGCAGCGTGGCGACTCTCACTCCTATCAGTCATGAAGTCACTCCTCCAATCAGATCACCACATTTCACAACATTCTAGTCCATGTTATTTAGTAGGCTTGTCATCGTGTGCACAGTAGACTGACATAAATATGACATTACATGAATAATGGCATTAAGAAAGCATGATTTATAACAAGTTACTATGTTCGGTTGACCCTCTCTTTTATGGTATGAGTGTAGTCTTGTTGCGCGGTGATGGACAGAGAGCCAGAAGCTCAGGGTGCTAATTAATCCCAGGACACTGAGCAGTGACAGGTTGCACACCGTTCTATTCCCATGGTTACCATGGAGCAGATTTATTTGGTCTCCTTGGTAACCCAGCAGCTGAGGAAGGAGATTCTGTTAACTTTAGCCTCTTTCACAGTGGCACGACAATCCGGGTCCCGACCCGGGTTCTGGCTACCTGATCCCAATCACGCGTAGTGTGAAATCACGTACCTGGGTTGTACTCGGGCTGACCCACGTCAAGATGTGGGTCGACACACTTTGACCCAGGTCGAGTGAGACAAAATGCATGATGGCCATTCAGAAACCGACGAAATAACAAACAGCCAAGCCTGCGTGAAGCTTTCACTTCCGCAAGGAACATTTCTGTTTTTGTTGCTTGAGACACACCATGAGCCAGATTGCAGCAGGGGTAAAGAAACATTTGCTCTGATCAACATTTGGGCTGATGGTTCAATCCAGAAACCCAGGCACTGATACACACATTGTGTACTTGCGTCTGTCACCCAGGTGAACCCTGCTTTATCAAAAGCAGAGTGAAATCACATACCTGACCTGCATGACACCGGGTCCTGACCTGGGTAGAGCATGCCAGTGTGAAAGGGGCTTTAGAGACTTTGTGAAGTGCACATTTGGAACAGTGACACTCAGTTTCAGTTCTTTTAGTGACAGTCCGGGATATAAACAGTGCAACAAAAACAGGGAGAGAATCACAAGAACACCTCGTTCCCATCCGTTGAGCAGCACAGCATTCCCCAGTCCCTGCCTGTTTAACTTCTTATTTTCAGACTAATCTTCCTGCCACAATGCTCAGAGTTTGCTGAAAGCACTCTCTCCAGTCAATGTTATTCTCAGGAGATGCAGTATTTTTCCTTAACCTATTTACAGTAAATGCATAACCCACCCATCCTCTGTGACTTTTGTGTGTTCCTCTCTGCAGGTTTGTTGACGGCATTGAGACTAACAGCAGTGTTGCTTTTGGGCAGAAATTCGAGTTCAACTCAAACATGATACTGGGCAGCAACTCCAGCCCCCCGACCCCTACCCCAGGTAAAATACCCAGGAGTAGCCTTGTCTTACCAGAGCGACTCTGTCTCTCCATGCTTAAGTAGTGCTATGGCTTGTTTTACATCCATGCCACAAAATCACCATGGAAACTCAGTAAGGCTCCCCTCATGACATAAGAAAGACCTTGTAGAAAACTCTGAGGTGTGTTTCTATTGTTACTGTGAGTTTATTTCTGAACGGGTGAGAAATGTGCATGTTTCTATGCATGTGTGAGACCCTCTCTTGTCTCTTCACCCCAGGAAACAGTGACGAGAGCAGACAGAGCATCAACAAGCTGAACCAGGAGGTGAGCTTTCTCATTTGTACTTCTGTTAGCACTGGTAAATCACACGTGAAGTTCTACACCTCAAACTTTCTATGGCATCTATCGAAATGTACGGTGATTAAACTACCGCTAAACATTAAACATGTCTCTCCCACTCTACAGATCTGTGGTCTCTCCCAGCAGGTGACCCAGCTCAGCCGTGACTTGCAGGAAATGATGCAGCTGCTGAAGCCCCACCTCCTGACCCCCAGCCCCCACTACAGCAGCTCCCTGCCCGCTCCCTGCCTCTACCCCAGCAATGTGCAGCCTGGCCCCTGGTCAACCACTGCCTCTCACCTGGTCTCCGGAGGGGCCGATCACATTATCCACACCTCCCTGTCGCTGGACTCCTTCCTGCCTCCTCTCGGACAGGGGCCCCCCACTCATCCCTCCACAGACTCTCTGAGGATCCAGGCAGGGGACCTCCTGGGGGGGCTGCACCTCCCCCCACCACCCAGAGGGTGCAGCACTGAGGAGGACAGCCCCCTGGAACTGTTCCAGAGGGGGGCGCAGAGCTCGGGGCAAACCCAGACTGACTGCATCCAGTTCATTGATGATGAGGGGACCACTCTGTGAAGACTAGAGACAAGACTAAAGAGAGACCTCGCTCCTGCAGACAGACAGATACATTGAAGGTGCTGCTGCTGTTTCTGCCAGCGCTGCCCTCCACATTCTCATCTCCAGTTCCTTCACTTTTTTTTGCCTCCAATGCAGGACAGCTCACAGACAGGCTGATAGACAGGCAGTCAGTCAGACAGACATGCAGCCTCACAACCAGGGGTGGTTCAGGATGTTTTGAATAAGAGCACCCCCTCCAAACCTCTCCCTTACAACACCTCCAAATAAAAATGGGTTAAAACAAAACCACGAGTGGGAGACTCCAGTGCAATGCAGTAGTGAACACGCGTCGCTGGCACTATCATCACGACTATTCTAGTGTTGCCCATCAGCTTGAAATCCAAGCCTCTTGTGTGTGAAGCTTGCTATACCAGCCCTGCTGGAGAGGTGCGAGTGGAGCAGGTGCAGTCTCTGGGCCCTGGCTGTCAGTGCAGTGGAGTCACTCTGGAGGGAGCAGGGGGCCAGTGCCCTCCTCCCCCTTTGCGTCTGACACATGGAAAGGGGCGGGAAGCTTCTGAATTTTGCTGATTAATAGGGGAGATGTGGTGATTTTTTTTTTTTTTACACATTCACTCATCTGTATTTATCTTATTTATTTGCATGAAGTGAGATGATGAAATGGATTTGTGAAGGGGCCGTGGGAACAGTGCAGCACTAAGACACACACAAACACACCGTCACAGCCAGTGATCGTGCAGAATCGCTGCCAGCCCTGCATTGCCGCGGCCAGTGAACACAGGCAGGATGACAGAGAGATGTTATTTTTCTACCTTTGTTACTTAAACAAAAAAGCTTTATTATTTATTATTAATGTATGTATTTGTTCTGTGTTTTGCCTCGTTGTTGTTGGAGCATGACTGGAGTCCGGATCTGTCTTTCTGTGTTTTTAATGCCTGCTGCTGAGCCCTGTGGCAGCTGTGGTGGCCCCTTCAGGAGAGCCTGTGGTCAGCAGGAGCTGAGGAAGGTTTCTGTATTGAATCCCCTTCGAAGTTGGGTTCAAACTGGTTTAATAGTGATCCTCAAAGCAATCCACCCCCTTCACCACTACAGTGGCAGGGCTGAGTCCTGGGAGAGTGTTCCGTTCCACTCCTGCTGTAGGAAAGCTGAGCAGCAGGACTCCTGTCCCTGAGGTCCTACTTTTAATCAGGCAATGAAAGTTCCTAAAAGTTTCAAACCTAGCAAAAAAAAAAATCATAAAACAGGATGCAGCCATTTCAATGGGCTGCAGTGTTACGCATTGGTTTAACTCTTCCCCACCAGTTTTATACCACTTGCTTTTTTTCTCATTGCAGGAAAAAAATCAAGTCAAACCGAATAAGAGTTGACCTCATCATCTTATCAGAAACATGCACTTCTTGTTCCAGTTGTGCACCAGAGATAAAGCTTCAGCTACCCAGCCATTCGTGCCTTCACTGTGATGTATTGAAGGTGTTCAGCCCTTTTTATTTGATGACGGTTCTTTTTACTGTATGCCAAAAATGAGTGGCAGTGCGCTTGTTTCAGTGTTCTGGGCAGTTGGTTTCCTTTATGCAATCACTTTCACTTCACTGTCATATCGTCCCATGCCTTTGCTTTACTGTGAAGAGCTGGTCCAGAAATGTGCTTGTTTAAAAGATAACAGATCCCACTGTCCCCTATAAATGCCCCAGCAGTGGATGCAGAGGGTGCTATCTTCACCAGGCTGGCGTGACTGCATGTGTTCGAACCTTCCCAGATCAAGATGCTGGCTGCTGTGACCTTCCTTCTGATTAAAATGAAGCAGCTTACTTCAGGTGAAAAGACAGGTCCAGTGTAGGTGGTAGCCCTTTCGATGGTGATGGTGTAAAGTTATAATGCACAATTTGTCTTTGTCTCAAATGGCTGGTTTCACAGACTACAAATAGCACTATTCTTGGACTACCTTACTAGGTAACATTGAATATTCCTGGATTAGCGCTAATCGAGCGAAACCAGCCAGAGTCTAACCCTACCGCTACCAGCAACGTTATAACCGTACAAGACTGATTACATGATTAAACAATAATTAACATATTGAAGCACCACCCACCGTTGAAAATCAGGTGCTTCAGGAGAAAGTCTCCTATTGTAACTGTTCCGGCTGTCCACTCATATACTCATTAGGGCTGCTACGAATAAATCGAAAATCCATTTTTCAGCCGATTCCATTCCTCATTACATACATCGATATAAATACTGCATAATCGATTCAATAATTACATTTTTGTAACGCACAGTTAATAACATTATTTAAGTTTATCAATGAAACTGCACCGAACCCCCTGCCTTGCTATTTACAGTATTTCTGCCAGACAAGCAGTGGGCGTGCTCTTCTCCTGCTCATGTTAACTAGCATCTGATTTGCTGGTCCCATCCTACCAGCGAATCATGCTTTTGCGCCCTCTGTGTATTCGATGTAAACAAAAACTCACCCCCTTGGATCCAGAGCAGGACGACAAACGTATTCCTGGCAAACACGTAAATAAATTATGCACATTGAGGAAAAGTGACTGTATATAGTTTGTACTACTTTGGCGTTTCAAAATGAACTGTATGTTTATGCTTTTCTGAGGTTTTGTTTTTATGTAACAAGATGTAAGTACAGCTGATAACACGTTTATGCCTGTAGTCCTACAGTACCACACGCAAAGCTATATTACAGTTACCTACCCCTCGCATGGACAAGCTTTTACTGAACAGCAATGATATTCAAATAATCACGTCGGTGGGGTGGGGAGTGGGGGGTTAGGTGAGCAACTATTTCTGTGGGCGGTACAGTCATCGATATTTTTTAAAAACTATATTTTCTGTGCCCAGTTAATCAATTGCTTTTGGAATACTGTTTCAAATAGGAAGGATGTAATCTGGAATAGGAAGAAAATATAACTTCTACAAAAAAGTAACTGCCCAATCAATGAATAACACTGCAACTCTGCACAAACCATCTAATGTCTGGTTAACAGCCCCTGAAGAGTACTTCTCTTGGACTTCCTACTGTTGCCTTAGGTAAGGTAGTCCAAGCTTAGCTCTTAATCAGGGTCGAGCATCTGAATACCCTTATGAACACGGGAGGCAGAAGAATATATGTGAACCCTGTCACAGGGCATGAGCTGGGTGCACAGTGCTGCTGGAGTGAACCAGCGCGGGACTCCAAACTTCAACACAAATCCCAATCAGAGATGACACATATCCCCACACACCCATCCCAATCCCATAGGTATCCTGATACCCATACATTTCACATGACACCCAGGTCACCCAAGAATCACAGGACACAGATCACGCTATGATTTGTCACGGTCCGAGCCCCATTACCAGGCCCGGGTCAGCGTATCATACCGATCTCCATGTGCGTGATCTGAGCTCCAACGTGGGCTCTTCTGAGAACCCTCTGGTGAGCCGTGTAATGGAACTTGTGTTCATACCAACAGTAAAGAAACCAGGTCAGCATTGTGCTAGAATCGCTGGGGCTGCACCGTGACGTTTAACCCTCAATGAGCAGCTGCACTGGCCTCCTGACCGGACTGTAGAGCTGCATGGACCCGGTATACTGCATGAGACATGTGCCTGCTTTTCTGTGAGGGGGGGATAAAGATGTATTTTATTAAAGGGCATGTGCCTGCTTTTCTGTGAGGGGGGGATAAAGATGTATTTTATTAAAGGGCATGTGCCTGCTTTTCTGTGAGGGGGGGATAAAGATGTATTTTATTAAAGGGCATGTGCCTGCTTTTCTGTGTGCGTGTGGGGGGGTAAATATGTATTTTATTAAAGGTTATGCAGTCTGAAAACAAAAAACATGGCCTTTCCTTTTTTTTATTGTACACTTTTTAATAGTAACTCCAGTGAAGGAGTTACTGTATCCCAGGCATCTAGAGAACAGATACTGTGAAACCCACAAGTAGCACCACCTTTGACCCACTCCAAGCATTACCTCCCTGGTTCAGAGCTGCCTGTGACCCTCTCCAAGCATAACCTCCCTGGTTCAGAGCTGCCTGTGACCCTCTCCAAGCATTACCTCCCTGGTTCAGAGCTGCCTGTGACCCTCTCCAAGCATTACCTCCCCGGTTCAGAGCCGCCTGTGACCCTCTCCAAGCATTACCTCCCTGGTTCAGAGTCGACTGGACAGTCATTAGTAGAGCTTTCGATTCCTATCACCGACTGAGCCCTCTGATTACAGGCGTTATGGTATATTTCAAAGATGATTCAAGAGATCTTTAAGTGTCCTGTGAAAGCATAAAGAAACCCAGAGACACCTGCCTAAAAAACAAACTACACCCTGCTCTCTTCTCCTGCTCGTACCAGCAAACACACTCCCAACCACAACCCCAAAAAATCACTCTGTGTTGCCTCAATACAGTAATTCATGTCTGCATATATTTCATTGAAAAGAGTCATTCCATGGAGCTTCAAAAAGTTTAAAAAGCCAGAAAGGGGGCCACCCCGCTTATCAGTCAGTCCATAAATATCTTTGACACTCCGGTTCAACAGATTTGTTTAGAGACGTCAGAGTGTGAGTGCGGCCAGGGCTGGTCCTACCTCTCTCGCTCTCGCTCTCGCACTGGAAACAACACCAGCGTCGAAGGACAGAAGATCTTCACACAACAAAATCAAATTAAACCTGAGGTAACTGTCCACAAAATAAAAAAAAAACATAAAACAAACAAAAGCAGAATTTCGTTGTATTTTTTATGTTTTACCTCGCCCTTAAAAAAGAAAAGCATACTAGAACTGGGAGAGACCCCCCTCCCCTCAGATTGTTCCTCCTCACTCTCAGTGTCCTGGGCGCTCATGCCCTCATTCTCCCTCATCCTCTCTCTCTCAGTCTGTACACAGAAAAGAAGAAGATAGGACACCCCATATTAACAAAACAAGATTCTTCTGCAGAGTCTGTGTGCGAGTGAGTGAGTGTTCCTCTCTTGTCGTCTTCTTTTAAATTAATTTCATCTTTAATAAATCCTGAAAGATTTCTCTTCGAAAAACGAAACAAAAACAAAAAACCCAAAACTCAAATGAACGTGTTTCCGATGAGCTGCTTGCGCTGGCAGAGGAGCAGGAGCTGCTGCTGCTGCTCTAGGTGACCTCCTAGCGACCTCCAAGCGGCGGATCAGTGATCTCGCCCCCGACTGGGGGGGTTGAGGGGGGGCTGCCATCAAGCCAGGTACTGCTGCATCGCAGTCTTTGCTCTGAGACAGAGAGAGAGGGAAAGAAAGAAAGAAAATCAACAGGTCAATTCACAACGGCTGAGGTTAGGCATGTTTTTAAGATGAATTATAGAAAAATAATATTCCTTTTAAAAAGCATAAAACTACATTAAAATCTCCGGGATAATTTTCAGTAGAATTGGTTCTAGTCTTTCCCCCCCCCCAAAGTGTAACCCCCAGCCTCTCTAACCAGGCTGCAGTCCCTTCCTCAGACTCACCGATCACAGAGGCTGGGATCAGCGGACTGCGTCAGTTTGTGTAGAATATCTACAAAACCCATCTCTCTGAGCCTGTCCTGCCGCTCCTGAGAGCCTGTAAAATAAAGGGTTTTAGAATATCTAAACATCCAGCTATAGCAGACACCACCTCACAGCTGCAACAGCAGACACCACCTCACAGCTGCAACAGCAGACACCACCTCACAGCTGCAATAGCAGACACCACCTCACAGTTGCAATAGCAGACACCACCACCTCACAGCTGCACACTGCAATAGCAGACACCACCACCTCACAGCTGCACACTGCAATAGCAGACACCACCTCACAGCTGCAATAGCAGACTCCACCTCACAGCTGCAATAGCAGACAACACCACCTCACAGCTGCACACTGCAATAGCAGACACCACCTCACAGCTGCAATAGCAGACACCGCCTCACAGCTGCAATAGCAGACACCACCACCTCACAGCTGCAATAGCAGACACCACCCCTCACAGCTGCAATAGCAGATACCACCTCACAGCTGCACACTGCAATAGCAGACACCACCTCACAGCTGCAATAGCAGACACCACCCCTCACAGCTGCAATAGCAGACACCACCTCACAGCTGCACACTGCAATAGCAGACACCACCTCACAGCTGCAATAGCAGACACCACCTCACAGCTGCAATAGCAGACACCACCCCTCACAGCTGCAATAGCAGATACCACCTCACAGCTGCAATAGCAGACACCGCCTCACAGCTGCAATAGCAGACACCACCACCTCACAGCTGCAATAGCAGACACCACCTCACAGCTCCAATAGCAGACACCACCCCTCACAGCTGCACACTGCAATAGCAGACACCACCTCACAGCTGCACACTGCAATAGCAGACACCACCTCACAGCTGCAATAGCAGACACCACCCCTCACAGCTGCACACTGCAACAGAAGGTAGAATCTGTTGCTCTAAGGCAAACTAGCACAGTCTCACTACCACTGGCAAGGCACATGGCCAAGGGACTATTCCCTTACCTCTTACTAGCTTTATTAACATTATTATTAAGGCATGAGTGAAGGGAAGGAAAGGGTGCAGGTGATACGAGATAAGAAATCGGTTTTAAAGCCCTGGGCTTGCGCTCCTATAACAGGACCTGGTTGGTAGCTGACTGTTCAGTATGAACCTGATGATCATGCAAACCAGACTCTACTGTTTAGATGAAGGCACCCAGACTTTTGAACTCTACTGAACAATGTGCCTTCAACACTGATGGGTTTGTAAAGGAGAGGAGAGGGCTGCCTCCTCTCTCTCTCTCTCTCACCATCCTCCTCGTTCCAGATCAAGTTGGAGATGCAGAAGGTGGCAGCGAGCTGCAGCTTCACATTGGAGTGCCCCTGAAACACAGAGAGGGACAGAGGTCTGGGACAACAGATAACTTTTCACTAATCGATAGTGTGTGAAAATGATTAACATCACCATAGACAGCTCTTCTACATTTAGGAGGGCTTCCTCTTACTTTGCTATCCTATCTGACTTACCGCAACATTCAGGACTTTTACAATATACTGTCAACGCATGCACACACACTCACCATATAATATTTAATCTTCTGTAGGATGTCATCATTGATCATGATCAGATCCTTGGCGGTTGTTCCGTCAGCAATGTTAGCCAAGATACAGAGTGTCTGAAAAACAACAGAGTGAAACTGGTGCCTAGAACACAGGAACCAGAGTAAAACTGAACCCTGTAACACAGGAACCAGTGTGAAACTGGAGCCTAGAACACAGGAAGACACTTGGCTATCAACCACTGTACGATGGAGTGATGGAGCACAGAGGGGAAGATTCATACAACTCATCGCCTTCTGCGGCAGAGTGAGAAACATGAGGTTAGGAAAGAGGCCAATGTTCCAGAGAGGCAACCTCTCCCAGCCCCACAGGGCATCTGAGCCCCTCCGCGTCACCTCACCTTTCAGACAGGGGTCCTTGTGATGACGACATTGTCACTATGCGTCAGCTCACCTTTCAGACAGGGGTCCTTGTAATGACGACACTGTCATTATGCGTCAGCTCACCTTTCAGACAGGGGTCCTTGTGATGACGACATTGTCACTATGCGTCAGCTCACCTTTCAGACAGGGGTCCTTGTAATGACGACACTGTCATTATGCGTCAGCTCACCTTTCAGACAGGGGTCCTTGTGATGACGACACTGTCATTACAGCAATTTGGAACAAGTCATTACAGGAACTGCAATTCAATTCCAGGCAAATCCAATTGAGGCCTTCGCCGAAGACATCAGCGTGAGCTTAGCTACCCTGCGGACATGGAATCCACGCTGGCACTACAGCAGAGAGAAGCCTGTCACAGTCACCTGGGAGGTGCACAAAGCAATGAGACTGACGTGCGTAGCCTGGCTTTATGAAGGCCTTTCACCTCACTTTGATATTTTGAATGCGGTCACACAGATTGACACTTACATAGAATCCAATTATCAGTGATGATTATCCAGCACATTGTTTGATTCAATGACAAAACGACTTAAACAGCAAGATGTGGCATGAAGCCTGGGGTCATTTTTTAAAGCCATCATTAAAATGTTAATACGCATCTTCTGCATAAACTGACCTTTTTCTGTGTTGTGTAAGGAGGTACAGCTTTCACACGAGAGCTTCACATTGTTATCTGCATGCAAGGTTACCAGCTGCCAAGCATGCATGAACGAGAGCTTTGTTTTAATAGCGCAATGGGGATTGCTGAGTATATTCCAATTCCTCTGGGCCGCAGGGTGAGCTGTGCACCATGTTATTGTGTGTTAGGTGAACTCCTCTCTCCTAATGAGCCTGCAGCCAGCCAGCCAGCCAGCTCTCCAGCAATGAGGGTCTGCCACCTCTCAGATCAAAGCACAGCTGATGCACACAAGCGGCAGCCAGCTCATTATTGATTACCATGTTTATTTCATTTGCAAGCCTCAATTAAACGTCTGTTGATCGATTCAAAATCACCCAGGTGCCCAATTTAACCAGCAATGCTTGAACTGAATTTATCAGAAGTGTGGGTGCGTAGGAAAGAGATAGCGAGTGCAGAGGGGAATGAGAGCTCAGGCTCAGTGAGGCTGAGGAGCAATAGGATTCTCTCCAGGGTTTTATTGGGAGGGCTGTACTGTGAGCTGGAAGAGGGAACACACAGGGGCGGGAGGTATAGGGTGGGGAGGGATCATTCACTCAATAGACCCCAAACAACTGTATGAACATGGACTTTTTTATATTCATACCCTTATGGTCTATAACAAACGTAGAACTTTTCAGATGATCCCCCAAGTCCGGTGTGATTTAATTCAGTTGAAATGTTTGGTTATAGACCAGCAACAAACACAGATTTTAATCATGGATCCCACAACCAGGGTTGGACCAGGGTTGGGGTCAGTTCCTTTTTACAATTCCAATTCCAATTCCCATTCCAGGGGACCTACACTGTCGGGTAACAGACAGAGGCCAATATTTTTCCCAATGGGCAAATTACAGGCAAATTGTACCCTCCATAATAAATGCCTACAGTGGAAAATCAGGTCCATTGACTTCTTAAATCTACAGTTGTGCGCTGATAGGCAGCAGCAGGGAAACCATGGTGTTGTTGTGCCCCCTTGTGGTAAATTAAAACACAACCAGTCTCTACTGCAATGAGAATCTGAGTGCCTCATAGGGACCAGCTGTAGTGTTTTCCAGCAGTATACCCAGAGAAACCCAACTGGTGCAGTGCAGTGAAGTGACTGTAGTGCAGCTGCTATGAAGTCGGGGGAGCACCGAGCAGTCCAACACAACAGGGACCGCCCACCTCTGATAGTCGACCAATCACACGCCACGTGATTGTGAAGTAATGAGGCAGTGAAAGATGCGACGGTTTCAGATAGACGGAAATGCAGCTGTGGTTACAGGCCAATGACATGACGCTTTAGAACATGAATATAATAAATACAGGGCACAAACAACAAAGCGTGGTGAAGCAGTACGTTCTCTAACGGAGCACCAGATATCAAATACAGGATTCATTTTTCTTAGTTTAGTTCATCCCAACTATTCGTCTCTGTCAAAAAAGCAGTGGTTCTGGTCCAGGCATGAAGTGCAGTGTAATGAAATGAGTGGCGTGCCCTGCAAGGTGAAGTGACCCACCTGCTCCTTGACCTCGATGTTGTGCTCTCCCTCCAGGATCAGAGTGACCGCCTGCATGATCTGCTTCCCGTGAGAGCTCATGATCTGATTGATGTGCTGTCAACAGAACAGAGGAACACCATCACCTGTGTGTGTCAGTGTGTGCGCGACTGCGTGTATGTGTGTGCGTGTGTCTCCAAACTCCGTCCCTACCTTTCCCTGCTGGATGTGGAGATACTTTGTCATGCATTTGTCTCCTCTCAACTCGACTACTGCAACTCTCTCTATGGTGGGCTCCCAGCATGCACCATAAACCAACTGCAGCTAGTTCAGAATGCCGCTGCCAGGATCCTTACCAGATGTAAAAAACATGATCACATCACCCCCCGTCTTGCCCAGCTGCACTGGCTACCTGTAAAGTTCAGGATTACATTCAAAACTCTCCTGCTCCCCTACAATGCCCTTCATCACACAGGTCCGGAGTACCTCCTAAACCTGCTGACCCGCTATGTCCCTGCCCACAAGCTGAGGTCCTCCGACTCTGGCCTGCTTGTTATCCCCAAGCAAAAGTGCACCACACTTCAAGAAAGCCTGTTTAGCTTCATGGCTCCGATTCTCTCTCCCAGCTTTGGTGCATGATGCTCCCACCGTCGCTTGCTTTAAATCAACTCTCAAGACCCATCTGTTCTCTCTTGCTTTCCATGCTCTTTAAGACTGAGATCTGCTATTAGCTACTGTGTTGCTGCTACTATTTCATGTATTATGCTACTATCATGTATAATGCACGTTTCACTGTATTTAATGTATTATGCATTGTTTTTTTACTGTATAGCATGTATTATGAATGTCTCTGTATTTAAAGTATTATGGATTTTCTTGTTGTTACTGCATCTGCATCAAGCACTGCAAGTGCTTTGTGATGGTGGTCCACTATGAAAGGTGCTATATAAAATAAAGATTGATTGATTGATTGCTAAGTCAGCATCTGTGTATGTGTGTGTGTCTGTGTGTATATATAAGTCAGTATCTGTGTGTGTGTGTGTGTGTGTGTGTCTGTGTGTATATATGTCAGTATCTGTTTGTGTGTGTGTCTGTGTGTATATATAAGTCAGTATCTGTGTGTGTGTGTGTGTGTGTGTATATATGTCAGTATCTGTTTGTGTGTGTGTGTCTGTGTGTATATATAAGTCAGTATCTGTGTGTGTGTGTCTGTGTCCGTGTGTATATATGTCAGTATCTGTGTGTGCGTGTGCGTGTGCGTGCATGTCAGTACGTATGCAGCACCGTGTGCTTGTCTGTGCGTGTGCGTGCGTGTGCGTGCATGTCAGTGCGTATGCAGCACCGTGTGCTTGTCTGTGCGTGTGCGTGCATGTCAGTGCGTATGCAGCACCGTGTGGTTGTCTGTGCTGACCGGCCGTGTGGAGAGCAGGTTCCTCAGCAGTCCCAGGGTCTTCATGAGCACGTTGACATCAGGGTCGGACAGCAGTCTGAAGAGCTGCTCCGTGCTCAGCGCTCGCAGGATATCCATCTTGATCTTCTGCTCTGCCTGGAACGCCATGTTCTACACGTACGAGAGAGAGAGGGGGGACCACACAGGTACCAGTGAGTGAGGAGGCGAGAATCTCACACAGATATCAGGGACACCTGCAGTATACTGTACACTGCTTCTCGTTTTCACATGCCCTCTCATCAATAACTAGTGGGTATTATAACCTCATCGATACAGTAGAAGGGTATCAAACTGCTTCAGTACGGGGGTATATATATATTGAGTGTGGATACTCACCATGAGTGCCCAGATCCCATTGACCCGCAGCGCTGGGCTCTCACTCTGAGTCAGGCTGCACAGAAGATCGATCGCTCCAGACTCCAGGATCGGCTGCAGGGACACAGCAAGCGAGGCGTTCACAGAGAAAGCCAGAATCAAACACTGACCAATGCACTGACCATGACACCAGTACTTGTTAACTACCATCATATACATAGATGGCAGAGCAATCCCCCTAACCCTGCACACAGTAGTGAAGGATTGCTCTGTTACTGTGCATGAGACCTCTTGCTCAGACTCACCTCCTTGCTGGGAGAGAACTCAAGCAGCAGGTTGCACAGTGTGGAGGAGGCCATGACCAGGACCTCTTCCGGAGCGTTCTGTAGTAGCTAGGGGGTAGAGGGAGAGGGAGGGAGGGAGCGAGAGAGGAGACAGAATGTATATGAGTGTGTACTTCAGGATGGAGTGGCCTTTGCACAGTCCATTCTTTTTTGGAACACAATACAGAATGCAATACCTAGTAGTTCCAGGTGACATTTTCAACAATTTTATCCAAGCTGCTAAAAATCAAGGCTGTTCTGGTGGAATATTGCCTGAAAATGTCACTCTATAAAACAAGTAGCTTGAACACTAACGAAGGCATTTGCCAAAATGATTCTCTATTCGACTTGCAGGTATGACCCCTCTCTGCCTCCGTCTCCATCTCTGCATCTTCAACTACCTGCCTGCCACTCCCTCCTCACCTTCATCAGCGGCTTCCACACAGCGTGGTCCTGGAAGCTGGTCCGGAGCTGCTGAACGGAGCGAGACAGGCTGTGCAGACACCTGGAGGGGAGCGGAGGAGAGGAGAGGAGAGGAGAGGAGAAGAAGGGAGAGGAGAGACGACATCAGCAGCATTCACTGGCCCTCCGAGATCAACTCCCACTGAGCTCCCACTGCCTTGAACACTCAAGTGCAATCCGTAGAGCAAATATTGGACAGGTCTGAAATGTGCACAACAAAGACAGTACACTACAGCACACTGCTGGAGACAAAGAGCAGTTATTTTAGGGCAGAAGAAGTGAGAAACAGTTCGAAGGCAAAGAAAAATGTTTTATCAAGACACTAGACAGAAGCAAACACAATTTGATCAACTAAACATCCTGAATCGTCACACCGCCATATTTGTTGACAGGATCACATTACACTGCACGCAACACGCAGGTGACCCCAAACCAAGAGGGGACCTCCCTTCACCCAATAGACTTGATCAGGTAGCGTAACGAGTAAAAACATTACAAATCAGACAGCGCTGTTTGCACTGCAGTGACAATGCTGGAGAGAGTCAAGCTCTGGCATGTCTATCCAGGATCTGTGTACCCCCTCCTGGGTTCACAGGGGTGGAGGGTGCTGGGAGAGGGGAGAAGGGAGTCACCCAGCAAACAGTGTGGAGAGAAGAGAAGGTAGAGAAGAGTTGCCTACCTGACGGCCGCTAACCGCACCTTGATACTAGACTCTGACAATCCACTGACAATTCGGTCCATCATATTCTCAGTTTCAATTATCTAAGGGAGAGAGGTTAGGGCTGCATAAATTCATACAGCAGGAAGAACAGCAAGGAGACAGTCAAGATAACAACAATAATAATGACAATAAGAACACGCAGCAACACACACCGCCAGACTGCCCTCCTCTCCAGGGGTGACCAGAGAAACCCAACAGACACTCCCAGAAGATCATTGCAAGACCTGAAAATATTCAGCGGTTCAGTTATAACCAGCAATCTGTTTGTTTTTAAATTCAGCGTTTTGAATTTTGGTATTGTTTTGTGGGTTACAGAACGCCCTGCAGTGTTTATAAGAAGCACATAGCCTTTACACTGGCTGTATCCTGTGTTGTCCACAGTGCAGTGATATGTTTGTCGACATATTTCCGAACCATTTTAAATGTTTTGTTCACACGTCATAGGTCATAAATTAGCTGGAGAATAATGCCATCATTATTTCTTGGGAGCCGAGATGGGAGCATGACCTGGATACACTAACGACGTTCATGAGCTCAATCCTCTTTCTCATGTTGAATGTTCTCCGATCTATTCCCCAGCAGAGTGTGTGATAATGTTGAAAAACACAGAGCAGCAATGATAATAACACAGAGAACAGTAAAAGGTAAAGCGATGCCATTCTTGTAAACACTGGAGGATGTTTTGTAACCTTTTAAACTGGGAGATCTACGACCAGTTACGCAGTCAACAATGTATCTCACAATATTAGCTACACTTTTTGATTTTCCAGTTACCAGTTGCTGTACCTGTTAAAGTCAACAGGACAAATAGAGAGCTTCCTCGTGTCTTCAATTAAAAAAAACAACAGCCTTAGAACCAAACAACTAACCCACATACACACTCCAGGGGTCCTGCTCTGATTTGTAATATTCATGCAGAATTTTCTCCTAGGAGTTAATAAAGATCAAAGGCTTTGAAAATATGGCCCACAGAGGCATGACGTTATTGAACTTCAGCGTTCTGGAACACAAAGATTCTGTATATCAGAGAATGTAAAAAACACATTCTAAATAACTGGGTTTCTGCTTGACTTTCCAAGCCTTGTGCCACAAGCAGTCACATCAAAATGAATGCCTTCACTGAAGAATCCCAAAGCACTTTATTTCAATTAAACATGGATTTGAACATTTTAAAATATGATTAACCTGGGAAAGGTTTTGGCAGGTCCGTAAGTGAAGCCCCAATTACCATGTTGAAAGAATGAAGCACCTGCTGCTCTCGGAACACCTGTTTGTTTTCTCCTTTCCAAAAGCAATTCATATAATAGATAAAAATGTGTCCCAAAGAGTTTTGTACCTCATACATTTTTTTGGTCCAAAGGCAGTGAAATGAAAATAAAAAGCATTGAAAGACCGCTACATGGAAACCCTGAATCGAGAAGCGGGTCAGCGGGACAGGTCTGGATCTATTATCAAGACCAGGGCATTGCAACACACTCCAACAAACCTCTTCCTTTTGCGCTTCTGAAAAATTATCAATGTAGAGCAGTCTGTCGTTGGACTGAACTGCCACGTCATCGATAATACGGTAACACAATCAAAATAGCTGTTGCATCAAACCGTGGCCCAATACTGCACAACAAAGCCTTGCATTAAGCACAATGAAGTTACGAGAACCCCACTTACCTTTAAAAGGGAGACATCAGCAGTGACAGCAGTACTACTGGGCTGATTCTATAGAAGAACTGAGACTATAGGAGGTGCACACCAAGCTGAGATTTGAACCCAGGACTACCTATCTCTCCTCCACAAGCTCAGTTCTAATGGAATCAATGCAACACACTGACTCATCCTAGAACTAGACTGATAAAAACAAACTCACCTTCCCACTGACACAACAAAAGTACAAAGAAAAAAAAACTTAAATGAACCAGTTGCCTTGTAGCACCCAAAACTGCAGAGTTTCTCACACTTTGAAACGTGACTGGGCTGGAACACAGCTGAGGTTATGAAACAAGTCTCCACTGAATATAGCAGTCTTAGCCTTAGAAGGTTTTACAGCAGGTTTAATTTATTAGACACCCAAGCTTTGCCCAGACATGCCTTGCATTAGTTTGAAAGGTCTCGTTTCTGCTCACCCCCTACACTTGGCTTCATTGAAAACAAACATGCATTCTCAAATATTTCCCATCCAATGTTAACACCTTCTTCCCCAAGAAAAAAAAAATAGATTGGGCCGTCTTGCCCTCTCTGGACACTGTTCAAGTCCATCCCGTGGTCTCAACTGGACAGAGATTGGGCGATTGGGAGAGGGGCAAATCCACAAATATGGGCATTGCACATAACTGCAGACAGAGCTGCACCACATGCTGCGATATCCAGGGGTGACTGCAGTTCACTCTACTTGCCCTGCCATCTCACCCGGTCTCAGTCTCTTACTGGAGTCCTGAAGGGATGCACCTGGCCAGGCTCTCCAGGCAAGGGGACCCCACCGCTCTCTATCAGATCCCCATTCCAACACTTTGTACACTCCATGGGCAGCTGTGTCCAAGTGCCAGTAGCTGTACACAGTGGCTCGGCTTGGAACAGAGTACACTCTAAACCCTTTATATTTGCACAGCGTTTTTTTTTTCAATTTAAGTTAGCTAATTATTGGATAAATCAGTTAAAAATGTGCAGTACTGTTTATAAATCCTGCTGGTTTCACAGACTGTGCCTAGCACTAACTGCCTTTGGACTAACTGATGTTACCTTAGGTAAGGCACTCCAAAATTATTGGTTAGTGAAACCAGTCCTTAATCCCAACTCCTGGCCCATTTGTAACAGTTCCACTGTGCCACTTTTATTTTTTCTAATATCATTTAAAATGTTGCAGGTTCAAATCTGTGGAAAGGCCCTTGCACAACACAGAGCAGAATGAATAAACAGAGCTTTGAGATTAAAATGAAGGGATCCTTGTCCTCCCTTGTGTTGTGGATACAGGAGTCTTGTTTGCTGTACACTGCCTCCACATTGCCACCTAGTTCTTTAATGTGTATCAGCACAGCATCTTTCAACTGCAAAATCCTCTTCTGCAATAAAAAAAAAAATGTCAAAGATAGTTCGGTGGAGATTGGCTTTCTCTGCTGCCCTGTCACAGTATCAGGAGTCCCAGTGGTTCCTGGAGGGCTATACCTCCCGAGCTGCGTGGGTTCCCTTCTCTCCTCCGCGTGAAACCTGCAGAGTCCTGCGCGTGGAAAGGGTTGGGTCTAGAGGATTCTACTGCGGTCATGTCCCATGGAAGCGACTGGCTGAACTCTTCACCTAAAGCAGGACTGCTTCTTTTGTTTGTCTTTTTTTTTTAACCAAAGGTTGATGTGCCCACAGAGCCCTAGAGCTTAATCTGTTATTCAGGTGGACTTTAGAATCATGAAGAATGCTATTCGTTAGATTATACAAGCATGAGTCCTTTGAGTTTTTCATCACTTTATTTGATTTTTTTTAGAAATTTTTGCAATTGGTTTATAGGCATGCAGGTTTATCACATTTGTTTTGTTTTGTTTTGTTATCTGGTACTTTTGACAAAGTCGCTACGATTGATTAAAATGTAACCCTCAGGCTACTGCCCTGATTCCTCACCCACACTGGAGCTTTACCCAGATCTCTGTCTGTACCGGTCTACTGCCCTGTTCCTCACCCACACTGGAACTTTACCCAGATCTCTGTCTGTACCTGTCTACTGCCCTGATTCCTCACCCACACTGGCGCTGCACACTGCACAGGCTTGGTGCAGCTTTACCCAAATCTCTGTCTGTACCTGTCTACTGTACAGCAGCTTGATCCAGGTAGAAGCACTGGAGATTAAATCTATTTCTACTGCAGGGGTGTTAAAAAAGTGTTTAATCAGCAGCCAAATGTTACATGTTTATTAAGCTGTTTAACTACTGTCAACAATGCCAAATAGAGAGGGCTCAGCCTCAGTGTTTATACATCACTATGTGTTTAAAGGGATTTATTTCATATTTAGTCTAACACAAACCCAGACATGCCGCAGTGCTTTATCAAGAAGTGCCAGCACTCCGAGGAGTGTTCTGATTGGTTACCAGCATTCTGAACGTGTTCATTCCTGCAGTTCTTCAGAGACCCCCCCTGTTCTGTTGTGTGATTCTGTATACAGCTTGACAGAGGAGGCAGCATCCCCTCTTTGTCCAGAGGCTTCCTGTTTGCTTGTTTGTTTGTTTGTTTGTTAATAAACTGGATGATTAAGAATTCTGGAACCACTCTAGCAAGCAGGACTATAGCTCTGTAATTCCCATAATGGCTTATAATACTTGTTCCAGGGATGTTAACAAGACTCCTGTTCCATAGCAGTTTGATCCATTCCTGGTTTCACTACGAGTTTAATAAGACACATCTGAGCTTGTCACCGATACACTGTGGTTAATCAAGCCCGCACTAAAACCAGGAATGGGTGAAACTGCTGTGCAATAGGAGTCTTATTTCCATCCCTGTGTTTGTTTAGAAAGTCATGGATGACCCTCTTGGAAACAATTCATCGATGGTCCCAGCCCGATAGTAAATATTTGTGAATTAAGCAGTAGATGTCAGTTGTGACATTGTTCTATTTGGGCTGTGGCTCCAGACTTCTGAAACCCCATGTACAGAACAGTATGTTTATCTGTTGTAGGCAGAAGGCAAAATATCCATCATTTCCACTCAATGCCGAGGGATTGAATCTTCTCCTTTGTCATTTAGCAGGCTGCTTTGCTGGTATTCTGTTAAATGGCAGTCAGTGCTATTTGCCTACGACAGATCCACTTGTTTCATTCGAAATCGCAGAGAGCTGAGAACACCACTTCCCATGAGAGAAACAGAGTGATTGCACAGAGCTTTATTCATATCAGCAGAGCACAGCAGCATCACCAGCAAATATAACCATCATCAGTAATAAGCATTAATAATATTAAATCACCATCATCATCATCACAAAACAAAATCCACACAGGCTACTACTACACATCGGCAGAGCATACAGGTTCAAATTTGCGATCATATAAAAACGGAAATACTTGAGATATATATGAATATACTGCAGATTTTTTCCCCCCCAACTGGATTGAATGAGAGGAATGCAGGATTTATAATACAAAATAAAATAAATAAAAAAAACTACAATAGCACAATAGCAAAAACCAGAGTAGAGTCCTTCACAAGAATTAAGACGCATCGTTTTTTTAATTGATAAAAGAAAGAAAAGAATATGAGAGTAGGCAAATAATGACCCTTTGCTTTCATGCAGTAAAAGTGCTTGAGATAAATAAACGTCAGTTAGACATGTGCTCGGACACAGAAGCAGCTCTGGATTGGCATTTCTGTGGCGGCCCCACGCTCACCCGACAGAGTGGTCTCATTCATTCTCACAGAGCAGGCTCACACCGCATGCGAGTGCTTGCAGTGCGTGTGTGTGTGTGAGCGTCTGTCTCTCTCTAATGTCCCTTGTGTCCCTCTCAGGTGGTCCGTCCTGCGGACAGGGCAGGGGGGCGCCCCTCCCCCAGACTCACCTTCTTCCGGATGTCCTCGTCGTTTGCCCCCAGAGACGCATACAGCTTGAAGGCCGCCTGTCGCAGCTCGTGGGCATGCTTCAGGTCATGGTCCAGCTGCAGTGAGAGGGGGAGAGCACAGGCAGAAATCACATTGAGGGACTGGATACTGCACAGGCAGCAATCACACTGAGGGACTGGATACTGCACAGGCAGTAATCACATTGAGGGACTGGATACTGCACAGACAGCAATCACATTGAGGGACTGGATACTGCACAGGCAGCAATCACATTGAGGGACTGGATACTGCACAGGCAGCAATCACATTGAGGGACTGGATACTGCACAGGCAGTAATCACATTGAGGGACTGGATACTGCACAGGCAGCAATCACACTGCACAGGCAGCAATCACACAGAAGGATTGCAAACTGCACACTGTGCACTGCACAACAATCACGCTGCACGGGCAATCAAGCCTCTTACCCGCTTGATGTCTGTGATGGCGCTGACAGAGCTGGGGTATTTGAAGTAGTCTGCGAGCATGGCGATCAGGTGGTCAGTGATGCTGGCGATTCTCTGCAGCTCCACATCCGGCTCAATCAGATAGGCCAGCGTCTCTGCGCCGTCCACCCTCTCCTCCAGCAAGCGTTCCTTACTGCACATGCGCACCAGACAGGGCAGAGTCTGAGAGAGGAAAGAGGAGATAATTAACACTGAGGCACTGAACCTTTGCTCGGAACAGTATAGATTATCCAAGAAAAGTTGTAATTAGAATTGAATAAGTCATGCTCTAGACATATGCAAAAATGGAAGTGTGACAGATGGTGGAGGAATAACATCTTTGAGAGAGCAGGGTTCAGCAACACAGACCCTGACTGAATTAGACAAGCCAGCATTTCTTTGATAAAAAAGCCCAATGTCCACCCACCTTTAACACAATGCAGTTATCGTCAGTCCTGATGGCTCCAGCTCTGCACATGTACGTTAGGCTGGGGGAACAGAACAGAGAGAACAGCTTCAGATCAACACAT
Source organism: Acipenser ruthenus (assembly GCF_902713425.1). Classification (NCBI taxonomy): domain Eukaryota; kingdom Metazoa; phylum Chordata; class Actinopteri; order Acipenseriformes; family Acipenseridae; genus Acipenser; species Acipenser ruthenus. The sequence continues at coordinate 48,879,063 of NC_081198.1, read as the reverse complement.
TGATACAGCGATGAGGTTCAGGGGTTTGACAGTTCTGGTGTACTGGCCACAATGGACGATGGAGGCTGCACAGAAATACCATTTTTTTTTTCAGTGAATATTAAAGGGGATTTACAAAATGAAACCTCATTTAGAAATCAACCCCCACGACCATAACTAATCCAATAACATAATAATACCTTTTCTATAGTGTCCTTCATGTGCAGTCCAACCATTAACCTTCAGATATACAGTAGAACTAAAAAGAGCTCTAAACTGCTCTCTATTAAAAGGCTATTAGAAAACAGAATATTTTCAGCTTAGATTTAAAACTAGTGATTGACTCAGCATTCTGAACAGAACCTGGAAGCGAGTTCCAAAGTGAAGGAGCTGGAACACTAAATGCTGAGTGACAGACTGGGAGGCGAGGTCTGCACTGTACGCACTGCCCAGGCAGCAGAGAGACACCCCACACTCAGAGTTACCATTTGGCTGCTGTGAGCTGCATTTCAATGGGCTTGTCCCTCTGCATCATCCTGACGAATACCTGAGATAGCAGCTCTCCATCCACCAGCACTGAAACACAGAGAGGGAGAGGGAGAGGGGGTTAGACAGCACGATCACAGTTAAACACTCACATTGTAATCTACTACAGGCTATGAATGGTAAAGCTTTATGGTGCCAAAAGACTGCCAGGCCCTTAGTGAGTACAGTACAGTAAGTTGATTTTGAGGAAAGGACAATAGTTGCTGAAAAACACCAAAGAAACTACAGAACTACGTGAAGTGTTGCAGTCTTGTTTACAGGCATGAGGGGGTACAGAGTGGAGAGGGAGAGAGAGTTCAGGGTTAGGGTTAGACAGAGAGTTCAGGCGACACTCACCATTCACCAGAGTCATGGAGACCTGAGGGTTTTCGTAGGCCAGGACTGAGAAGCATTTCAGTGCCTGCATTTGTACCTGCAAGAAGAGAAACAAAACCAGCGTCAGTTTGAAGACCAGAATAAACAAAGCAGCTGGACAGCGATCCTCCTCAAAGGGCTAAACAACCTTTTATAGAAAGTGCTCCCTGTGTTTCAACATCTGACTTAAAAAAAGAAATGAAACCATGACACATAGAATGAATAAGTAAAGGGTATTAGTAAATAGATTACTGTCATCACAGCCTATCAGCGAGTTTATTATTAGTAGCAGTATTATTATATTGTACCTGTTATATTTGATGGAGAAGGAAATAATTGTCATCATTATAAAAGGTTTGTGTTTATTAATTCTGTAAGGGACATCCTAAGTAAAGAGACAACACACCAGGACCACACTGCTCTGCTCAGGGGCTTCACCTTGTATGAAAAGGAGATCAGCAGGTGTGCAATGTTCTGGATAGCCCCGTGGTTGTACAGTATCGTCTGATGGTCTGGAGTCTGAAAGGAAAAGATTCACAAACGTTCAGGAGCTAGGTAGGATAACCACAGGAATGACTTCACTGAAATGTCACTAGAACCCTAAGAAGCAGTACCTTGCAGCAGTGAGAGAAGATCTGACAGATGTACTCCTGTGTGCGTCTTGACCGGCTTAACAAAGACATGAGGTGAGGGATCACTGCTGCGTCCTGCAAGCACACAGAGAGAGAGACACAGAGGAGACAGAGTGAGAGAAAAAACCATCAACACATACAAATCACTGCTGCATCCTGCAAGCACACAGAGAGAGACACACAGAGGAGACAGAGTGAGAGAAAAAACCATCAACACATACAAATCACTGCTGCATCCTGCAAGCACACAGAGAGAGAGACACAGAGGAGACAGAGTGAGAGAAAAAAACATCAACACATACAAATCACTGCTGCATCCTGCAAGCACACAGAGAGAGACACACAGAGGAGACAGAGTGAGAGAAGAAACCATCAACACATACAAATCACTGCTGCGTCCTGCAAGCACACAGAGAGAGACACACAGAGGAGACAGAGTGAGAGAAAAAACCATTAACACATACAAATCACTGCTGCATCCTGCAAGCACACAGAGAGAGAGACACAGAGGAGACAGAGTGAAAGAAGAAACCATCAACACATACAAACACAGCCACTGTTACTTACAAAGCAGCCTAAGAAAAAGCAACCTAAGACTACAATAAGCCACTAAAATTAAATGTTTGAGCAGTTTATCTTTGGCTTGGTAACTTTATTGGGTGGGATTATTTTCCTTTTTGAAAAAAATAAGTACAACTTTGCTAATGACTATTTGTGGTGAAACGTTTTGTCCCAACTCCAGGCATTCTCAGTTCTAAACAATTTTAAAAAATGTTCCTCCTTGCAATATTAACTGAGACTAAATGCTCTATTAATAAAGAGTTGACAGTGACTGATTCAAGCTGCATCTCAGTCTCACCGTATAGAGGAGCTGCACAGGAGTGACAGTGCTGATGAAGACCGTCCGCAAGCAGCGCAGACAAGCCTCAATGAACTTGAGGTCCTGAGAGAGAAGACCTGCCAGAGAGAGCGAGAGCGAGGGAGAGAGAGAGAGAGAAGTCAGGACTGCAACACAAACACACACACACACCTCCCTCCCTCCCAGTCCCTCAGCTCTAACCACTAGACCACACTGCCTCCCTCCCAGTCCCTCAGCTCTAACCACTAGCCCACACTGCCTCCCTCCCAGTCCCTCAGCTCTAACCACTAGCCTACACTGCCTCCCTCCCAGTCCATCAGCTCTAACCACTAGCCCACACTGCCTCCCTCCCAGTCTCTAAGCTCTACCCACTAGACCACACTGCCTCCCTCCCAGTCCCTCAGCTCTAACCACTAGCCCACACTGCCTCCCTCCCAGTCTCTCAGCTCTAACCACTAGACCACACTGCCTCCCTCCCAGTCTCTCAGCTCTAACCACTAGACCACACTGCCTCCATCCCAGTCTCTCAGCTCTAACCACTAGCCCACACTGCCTCCCTTCCAGTCTCTCAGCTCTAACCCCAGTGCTCAAGGCTGGCAGTGCAGCACCTTGCAGCAGGGCAGGGATGATGTGGCAGTCCACCAGGGACTTGACGTTGTTCTCGGTGCCCATGGCCAGGCTGCCCAGCACCACGGCACACTCGGTCCGCAGCTCCGCGCCGGAGGAGTCCTGCTGGAGGAGGTACAGCAGCCTGCCACAGCAACAAGAACAAGAACAGCTCTTTAAACCAACTATTGCTTTTAATTCAGGGGCTTGAAAAGAAGATTATCTTCTCTTATTAGTGAAGGATCTCTAATGGTCGCAGTAAGAGCAGTCAGGTGTGCTGGTTTTGCACATCAGACATTAACCTCGCAGAGGTTTGAACTGATGTGTGGACCGATGAACAGAAACACATCCAATGGGCTTGATAAAAACAGCAGCAGCAGCAGAACCCTTGGACACAGCGCCTTTCACAGCCGATGCTGTCCCGACACACTTCCAATCTGATAACCGGTACCTTTGCTTGAGCCCCCGGCAGAGTTTATTAATGACTTCATCCCAGCATCTCTCAAATACTCAGTCCCTTTGTGCATTTGTACTTTACCCAACCCTCGCATAAATATATCCACACACACTCCGCTCTACCCCTGTGGATGCAATATTCCTTATTCTCGGGACTCTCATTGCTAGACGTCTGTGTAAAAACAATTCAAACTGAAAGCAAGAAGGGCAGAAAGTTACCTGGGTACAGCTCCCAGCACGATCAGGTTAGCCTTCTGCTTGTTGTTTCCGATGACTGCATTCTTCATGTCACTGAAAACACAAAACAAACAGCAAACACGGCTTCACTATGACTCAGTGCCAACGGGCTGAGCTGCGCATTCTCAGGGCGTATGTGGGTTTGCCTTTCAGGAAAGCCCCACAGCTTCTCTTACCGCGGTATTGTGAGTAGCCGAGGCCCAAGCTGCTATAGGGATTGTTACAGTATATACATTGTATCATATATATATTTTATTCATAGAAGTGCAGCTACTCACATGACTCCCAGCAGCACTTTCTGTGGGTCTGGGTCGAAGAGTCTGTCAACATAATGGCGACTGCTAGCTGTGACCTCCTGTGGGAAACACAGACCCACTTTAATACGCTGAGCCGCTCAGCAAACACAGATACATCTAGAAACGTGGGCACTGACTTCACGATTTCTGAAGTGCACACGAAGCAATAACAAAATAATGTTTAGGTCTGGAACAATTCATGCAGTAAACACGTTTCTACATTACTACCCTGTAAAGAACAACGGTCATGTTGTGATGTCACAATAATTCATTCCAGCATAATAGGTCATTGGTTAAAAATATCTGAGGTCTTCCTAAGAGCAAAAGCTGAACAGCAGCTAGGAGGCCAGTACTCAAATCACAGCCAAATCTTGAGAACAGTTAGTGCTAGACTATTGGTATTCTACATGCTTCAATATCTCTGTTATCCATCTAAATCACAGCTTGCAGCAAAATGTTTGTTGATCAGGCAGCCTTATAGTAGTTATGGACTAATTCATTTCACAGGAAAATCATAGGAACAACCGTACTGCATTGATCACTGTGACAGACCATGTTCCTGTGTGACACTGACAGATGCAAGGTGTAGCTAACCCTTAGGTACAGTTACAACACAGACACCAGGCACTGCATCCGAGCAACACTTCTGATACAATTAACTGGTTGAACATGCTCTGCTAAATAAAATACCAGCACAGGAGACCGTTATTATTATTATTATTATTATTATTATTATTATTATTATTATTATTATTGGTCATGTTGTGATTTCCAAATGCTTAATTTACCGCACGTGGATGAATCTATATCCACGATATTCAATTAAAATCTGCCTATCCTTAGAACTCAAATATATTCAGGCTATTTAAAAAAAAAAAAAAAACACGGATGTCCCTGTCAACAGGTATATTTATCATGAGAAAACATTACATCATTTCAGGACCGATCGCACAACACGATATAGCCTGGTTACTTAATCATAGTAGAGTTTTTCATTCAAACTATATAAGTAAGTGGTGTTTGCAATGATTACCATGTTTTGTCACAATCGACATCAAGCTTCAGAGCTCAAGGAAGAGACTGGGTTTTGATTAACCTGAAAAAACTAAGTTGGTTTCTAGAAAGAACGAAAGTGACAGCTTGCTTACTCAACCAAACGACAGAGAGACGTTGTGATCATCAGGCCCCAGCGCTTCTGAATTGCACGGTGTACCGTTGCTGATTACTAGCCAGCTAGTGCTGCCAAGGGGGCGTCTCCTTTAGAAGCCCCTAAAATACCACCAGCCTCTCTGTTGTTTACAATAAAACAGGTTCAGACACAGGGGCGTTTTCTGCACAGATTGCATTTATTAATAGCCCATTTTCAGCAACAGCGTGCCGTAAATAATAATAATAAGAATCATAATAATTAAAAAAGGCAGGTTTACTGAATTCGGTGTCAGCAATCGTAAGCCATCATGTTTACAACCCAAATCAGATTCCTGCCCCAGCGCAACCCTGCAATACGAAAGCCGGTTTAACGTGTGCACAGCTCCGCTGCGTTGCGTAAGCGCTGTACAAAAACAACAACAACCATATATTTATTTAGTTGTGTAATTCGTTTGACTCACAGATAGCACGCTGATACGGAGAGGGGCCTCCAGCAAACACGCCATCTCTTCCCCCTGACAGCCGCCCCAACCGGAGCAGCACTTTCCACAAAAACAAACACGCAGCTTCACTGGACGATAATACTATTAACAACAAACACCTGCTATCTGTTTTTAATCATGGTAGGAGTTTTATCTTTTCCGCACCAGATTTCGATTTTATTCACACTTTATTTATTTATTTATTTATTTATTTATTTGTTTAATCTTAATAAACGATTCCCAGACTCTATCGAATGTTAATTTGAAGATTAACAAGGAATCGTTTAATAAGGCAGGTTTGTGTTCGGCGGTTTCCACGTTGAGTTGCGTGGTTACGGCAATCCATTGGGCTGTCAGGTCAGCAAGAGTTTGCGGGGTACAGAAGGGAACAAATGACGTTTTTGTCTGGGCAACAAAACAGAACCTATTTTAAAGTAACTTCCCCGACCCCTGTATAGTTTCCACTGAGTAGTACTTTACACTGGGTTATATAAGATATATACTTCAGTGCTTTACTTTGATATCCAGAGGTTCTCAAAGCTGGTCCACTGCTCCCCCCTGTAATTGCACAAAATAACGTACGAATTCTTAGGGAACAAAATGACATCTTTTAAAAATTAAAGCATAACTCAATTCCCATTGTAAGAGTATAGGGTATTTCCTACATATTTATTTGTATTTTTAAGACAATTAAATCAGTACAGGACACTTTCAAAGTGTTGAAAGTGCACTAGCAAATCACAGGAACTCGTTCACCGTAGCGCCTCTTTCCGGAGCTTCAGAGCGCAGGCGCGTAGTTTGGTCTCCGTCATGGTGGGACGATTTTACTGATAATTTATTTTACTTTTATTTTATTAATTGTTGTCTTTGGTGTTTCTTTAAACGTAACTCGCATTGGTCAGTGTCCCATGTACAGTGAGTGGATTCAGGTGGGGGCACTTTTTTTCAATCCATTTCTGCCTTTTCACTGTAGTGTGTTTGTGTATGTGTGGAGTTGGTTTTAGTGCGTTTTTTAAACGAAAGGTCTTGTGAATACATACGGTATGTTGTCTTGGATTAGGTTGCAGAATACATCTTCACATAAAGAGGTGTATACGCACGTAGTAATGTCGCACAGGCAACAGTTGCTTCTGCCTTGTTTTTTTCCCCATTGTTTAAATTGATTCAGAACTAGATCTTTTGGGATATGGAACAGAAACAAGGACGTGTCCACCCAGTATTGAGACTGTTAATATTAGGTACTGAGCGGGCTCGCTGTACCTTGATGTAATTCTGCATGGTACAGCCAGTGAACGAGAACAGGGATGGAAATAAGGCTCTCATTTCATAGCAGTTTGATTCAGTTCTGGTTTTGCTATGAATTTAATAAGACGCATCTGGAGTTTGTTACCTAGACACTGTGGCTGATCAAGCTCGTAGTAAAACCTGGAATGGGTGAAGTGCTCTGCAATGGGAGTCTTATTTCCATCCCTGGTATGAGTTTTTCCAGTGCATATTGTACACAGACAGAAGATCACAAAGTGCCTTCATCCTGTACAAATCTATGAGCAACTTCTGTGCATATTTCATTTTACTAAATAAATTGCTCCTTATTTCTTGTTCGCTTCCCAGAGTCATAGCTAATTGTAGCCCTACAGGCCCCCTGGTAAAGGTGTGTCGGAGATCTCTCCCTGCTTCGTCAGGATGAAGGTGGCGGTGGAAGGCTGTTGCCATGGCGAGCTGGATAAGATCTACGAGACCATTGCCTTCCTGGAGAGGAAGGAGGGAGTGAAGGTGGACCTGCTGCTGTGCTGCGGAGACTTCCAGGCCGTGCGCAACGAGGCCGACATGAAGTGCATGGCAGTGCCGCAGAAATACAGGCAGATGCAGACCTTCTACAAGTGAGTCAGCCACTCCAGCATCAGCACACTGCTACCACTGAGCACAGTAATGATATTAATAATAATAATGATCATAATACAGACCACCTACAAGTGAGTCAGTCATTCCAGCATCAGCACACTGCTACCACGGAGCACAGTATTAATAATAGTAATCAATAATAATAACAATCGCCAATCCTCAAAACAGTTACTGAACACAAATCTGTAGTCTTTGGAAAACGGTACATATTGGCTGAAGCAATTCCAATGTGTTTAAATGTGGGGGCACGCCAGCCCAAGCTCTCATCCATTGTGACAGCGATGTGACTCGTAACTGGATTGCTAGTTAGGAGAGATGTCTGGCTTCTTACGAGAACAGTAATATTAATGGTGATCACATTTACAGCCCCTCGCAGAGTCAGGTATAATAGTAATAATATTAATGATGATTACATTCACAGCCCCTCGCAGAGTCAGGTATAATAATTTTAATAGTAGTGTGTTCAGCACAGTCCAGACTGACCGGGTGTGTGTGTCTCAGGTATTACTCTGGAGAGAAGGCGGCTCCTGTCCTCACCATCTTCGTGGGGGGCAACCACGAAGCGTCCAATCACATGCAGGAGCTGCCCTACGGGGGCTGGGTAGCACCCAACATCTACTACCTAGGTAAGACTGAGCCCCATTCACTGGAAATGCTTCATTATCCGTTCCTCCCTGTTGCCCTACTGGCGATTGAGTGATTGATCATCTCTCCCTGCCGTCACAGGAGATGAATTCATGTTGGAGAGTGATCTAATTGATGCATTGGTAATGTTGATTTGTGTGTTCCCATCTCCTACTGTTTTATATGGTTAATTAATTGGTTGTACTGGTCATGTCTCCCACAGGCTACGCAGGAGTGGTCCGGTATCGAGGGGTCCGGATTGGAGGGCTGTCTGGGATCTTCAAGTCACATGACTACAGGAAAGGTAACTGCACACTTCCCTATAGTACAGTGCAATCCATAGCAGGGTCTAGCAACTCACTTTGGGACAGTCAGCATATCATTGTTCAAGCTTTACTATTAGGGATGTACTGAAAATCATTTAAGAGCCTTGCAATTCAGAAGTACTGCAGCTGACCTCGATTACACACAAGGTGTTGAGAGATCAGTCTCAACAGACAGGCACACTAATAGCAAAGGAGTGAGATTCAGGACTTGCTCATTGTTTGGTTGTACAGACCTGTACATTTATTAACAAACACACGGTGCTCAGGATAAAGTGCATCGGTGCTCCATGCAAACACAGCGCAGACCTGTCGGTAACTGATGCAACTTTCCTCTGCATGTTCCCTGCACAGGTATTAATACTGAGCTTCCTTTCAAATCCAGGTCACTTTGAATGCCCTCCGTATGACCAGCAGACTGTCAGGAGTGCGTACCACGTGAGAAACATTGAGGTCTTCAAATTGAAGCAGGTGAGGGGGAGGCTGCATTTCATCTGCAGTTCTCAAAGCAAACATCATAACCAGAGTGCTCTGCAAAGCCTAAAGCGTCAGCAAGCTGTTTCCAAGAGCCAGGCAGCACCCAGGTTTAATGTAGTCAGCCTTTTGCTTCTGCATCAGGCAAGGCAAGCAGCAGTTAGCCCAGGGGCTGCTCACCTAGCTGCTCCCCAGCATGGTGTGCATGTGTGGGGGCTCAATTACAGAGCTTACAGGTTAAAAAAAAAAGTCCCTACTAGGTAAGAAAAACCTGGCCTTATGGGAACATCCCTGCAATGGTTAAACATATTGTAATGTCTAACTTCAGCTTTCATTGTTGTGTTGATCCCCCCTCCGTGCCCATGTGGAGTTTTTAGAATAGTAAATCTACAGTATGGGTTTCAGTGCAGAGTAGTTCTCATGAAGACTGTAAACTGTGTGTGTGTCTGCACTGCAGTTGATGGGTGATTGTTGCTCACCGTGTTCACTCAGATCCGGCAGCCCATGGATATCTTCCTGTCTCACGATTGGCCGCGAGGGATCTATCACTATGGCAACAAGTCTCAGCTGCTGAAGAGGAAGTCGTTCCTGCGGCAGGAAGTGGAGTCGAACTCGCTGGGCAGCCCGGCTGCGGCGGAGCTTCTGCAGCACCTGCAGCCTGCATACTGGTTCTCCGCTCACCTGCACGTCAAGTTCGCAGCCTACGTGCAGCACCAGGTCAGCCTCGCTTGCATGTATGCATTCATAGGCCTGGTCTTTTAAAATTTAAACACATTAGCGAATATTCTTTCATTTTTGAATTAGCCGGAAAACAAAAGTGAAATTTGCACCATGTTACAGTAAAACACTATTAAATGACCAGTTAAAGTCATTACTAATTAAATTACTATGCCATCAAATTAGAAATTCAAGAAACCTTGCAAACCTGTAAGCAAGAAATGTTGGTAACTGCAGTAACAGCGTTCGACCACCTGGTTGCATGTGTGCTGTTCAAAGATTATTCATACATACAGTTTGTCGCAGTAAATTAAAGCTTGATACAGGCTTGTGTGTGTTGTGTGTTTCCAGGCGCAAAAGGACTTGTTGCCGAGGGCAACCAAGTTCCTGTCGCTCGATAAGTGTCTGCCTCACCGAGACTTCCTGCAGGTGAGTGGGCTTCCTGTCACGTCAGGGATTTAAAGAAGCGCAAACAGATGGCTGCATAATATATATATATGTAATGTAATATATTTATTTATATATATATATATATATATATATGTGTGTGTGTGTGTGTATATATATATATATATATATATATATATATATATATATATATATATATATATATATATATATATATATGTATAATCTCATCCATTCAAGATATGCATATGTTTTAAATACAACACTATGGATAACCTGCTGCATGCTGGTACCTGCACTGTGTCTTTTGATAAATAGATTTTCAACAATGTAGTTCTCAAGACAGGACTGAGAGATTTTCAAAGCTATTTTTCCAAACCTGCAGGCTACTCACAAGCCGAAAATTAAATGTGAAAAGTTAAATCTATTTCTGATTTGAAAACTTTATTTGGGTGCCTTTTTTACTGCCTGATACAATTGTGCTTTATGACAGTTCTGGTGTTGCTGTTCTAAAACATTGAGAATCACTGTGAAGGAGCTGTCACAAGACCAGTACATCCTATCCTGTGTACAGATGTCATCTGGTGCATAGAGCACCTGACACAAATCCAGTGTTAACTTAGCAGTACTTCTTGAGTACTATCTTATTTTTTGGGGGATTTATAATAAGTTACACGGTTACTGTAAAATTTCACACAACAACACTTTGTCACCCCCAAACTGCATGAGATAACTACTAAGAGAGCCTGCACCTCGTTTCCATGCACCTCTCAACCCAAAGCGGGCCATGGAAACGAGGTACTGCACACCCCAGAGTAACGCAGTGTCAGGCCTGTAGGTGCACCGCCCTGTGTCTTCCCCTGCCCTTACCCGTTTCCATGGCTGTGTCTCAGATAGTGGATATCGAGCAGGACCCCAGTGCCTCGGACCGGCTGGAGTACGACCCCGAGTGGCTGTCCATCCTGAAGAACACCGCCGGCCTGGTCAACACGACCGCCAGGACCTGGAACATGCCAGAGAACAACGGCCTCTTCTCCCGGTGAGCAGATCCCCGGCACAGCCTGCTCAAACACTGACCAGACAGCGCAATGAGAGTCAACAGAGTTAACCCTTATACCACTACTGTTAACCAAAGCACACAAACCAGGACCAGAGGACAGCTGGAAACAAAGTGGAGATAGACTTTACACAGAGAGTGGTGAGAGGATGGAATGGGTCAAGATTTCTTAAAGGGGAGTTTATCTCTCCTAGAAAGTATGAGTTGAGCTAGTAAAGCTAGTGAGTGGGGAGGCAAAAGAAAGATACTGACAGGGGAGTAAGCTTGAAACTAAGAAAGGAATGAATCAGGTTAGGGTTGGAGCTTGTTCATGGTTTGGCCATGTTGACACTACTTGCACAGACCCTTCATTAATGCTGTCCGTATTACATGATTTTTTGTTTTTGCTGTGTAAAGCTAGTACTGTACTTTTGCATCTGAACTGAACAATAGTAATCACACAGGGTATCGAGTATTGTGTATAATCTGTATATAATCAGATTGGGGTTACCAGATAGTGAGTGCTGTACTAACCTGTGTGTCTCTGCTGCCCCCTGGTGTTCTCAGGTGGGATTATAGCGCCTCTGAGTCTGGTCTGAAGGAGGTCCAGTCTGACCTGGGGGGTGACCTTTGTGTCCCTGAGAACTTCAGCGCAACGGCGCCCCACTACGACCCCAACAACCCCCAGTTACAGCGAGAGCCCACCTATGCAGTGAACCCCCAAACCACAGAGCTGTGCGCCTGCCTGGGGCTCACCGACCCCAACGCATGCAGGACTGAGGGGGTAGGCTGGGAGGAGGAGGAGCAGGAGGATAACCTGAGCACAGGGAGCGCAGAGGAGCCCAGCGAATACCCCACTGACACCTCTGGGCTGTCCAGCTCCGTCAACCCTGATGAGATCACCATTGAAGAGGAGTGGGAGGAGGAGGGAGGCGAGGAAGCGGCGATACAGAGCCCCCCAGCACGCCTCGTCCTGCCCTCTCCCAGTAGAACCAGCAGCAGTGACGGGCTGATTGAGAATCGACCCCCCTTTTCCCTCTCTGCCAGCCTGCCCGAACCCATGGGGGTGTCGTCCTCGGAGGAATTCACCAATGAGGAGCTGGAACGGCACGAGGGGGCAGGGTTAACAGATGGCATTGAGGGGAACAGCTCGCCCCCTAGTGGAGAGAGCAGCGCAGCACGGCCTCCCAAGCGCATCAGCGGGGAGAATGCAGCCACGGGCCAGGGTATGAAAAAGATGAAGAGGAGGAATCAGACCATCTACACTGCACGGGGAGAGGAGGAGGAAGAGGAGGGAGACTGCTGATCGTCTTCACACGTTTTTATTCTAGTTCGGCTTGTTTTAGTTCTCGTGGCGGTGGGGTTTTTATTTAGTGCACAGTGCCGCCTGCCTCCTGTGGATTGTATGCTGTTGCTGTTTCTTTCAGAGGAATTGTTTTAAAGAGATCGCTGGCCATCTGCTGGCTGAATGCTCGCTGTCCAGTAATTTGGGGTTTTTCTTTTTCTGAAAAGGTATTGCTGCGTCTGTAAACTGTGCAACACTGTTTACATTTTTTCTGTGTGTTTGTAAACATTGGCTTTCCCTTTTTACTTTATTTTAATCATGTAACACAACCGGAATGAGCCAAGTGTGTTGGAGCCATCCTAATCTTGGCGTTCAGAACTTTGTTTTATTTTTATTGTTTGTTTTGTTTCTCTGAAACTGGAGAATGCTAACCCTCTTTTTAAAACAACAGCCGAGAACAGATTAATGAATTTTTTTAATTAATGATTAAAGACTTCAAAATTGACACCTCTATAGTGTCCCTTTACCCCCCCCCACAGAGATTTGGATTACACTATGATTTTAATTTTTGTTTTAGGTCAGAAAGCACATTAAAATGTTATGTTCTACTTGACACTTGTGAGCTTGCTTTTGTTTTACTGAATTTGTCCTGACAAATATTTTGATGCACCAAGGGAAACAAACAGTAGCTTTAGCTCTTGGAAGGTCCAAATTACTGCATGTCCTGTCTGGGCAGGACCGTGTTGGGGTGCAATCTTGTAGCACTTCGGGCCAGATCCCCGAAGCTGAGCCGGGTCACTACATGGGAACTCGCTGCTTTTGAGTATGTGATCTCTCCTGGCCTGGTTAGCACTTATTAGGTTCTGAAGAGATTTCTGATTCATTTTCACTGAAATGGGGCTGGTATTGTGTACTGCTCTAGGGATGCAGAAGGTTCAAGTGAGTATTCGCTGTACGTGTTCTGTAACCCAGAGGAAGGGAATGGAATAATGACCACCAGGGGTCTTTGTAGCAGTTGGTCCTTCTTCAAAGACCTTATCCAGCCTGAGAGAAAGAAAAGACAAGGAAAGCGTTGTCTTTGGATGTAAGATCAGCTTTAATTAAGAAAAAGCAAAAACAAAAAATACTGCAGAGGGTTTTTAATACGTTGTGTTACAGTAAATAGAAACACACTAAACAACACCTAATGCTGCTTAAGAACATGATCCCGAATCAATGAAAGGGAAACAGCAGTGATTATGACTAATCTACTCACGCGTCCGGCATTTACATTATTATTCTTCTTTGTACAGATATTGAACAACGGTGAGAATCAGTGAGGGGTTAACAGTACTGCATGTGGCTGCTGTCAGTTCAGTAGCCTGCAGTACAACACAAACAGCTGGGAACAGGGATGACTTTTACTGTAACCTGACAGAAATGTGCACCAGCCTTGAACCAGGAACACAAGGGCTGTCCTGAATGACCAGGAGAGCTTCTCTGCCTATCAGAGCTCCAGGGTCCTCGTTCTGCAGCATCAAGAGAGACGAGGAAAACAGAAAATGAATTGCTGAAGGGGGAGTAAAGCATGTGCTGTTCCAGTGACTGTGCCCCCCGCGCCCCGCATCCCGCCTCTGCAAGCTGGTTCATTCTGGTCTCAGAGCCGAGAACAGTTAGTTAAGCATTATCAGGGCAGGTTCAGTGAGCACACAGCACAGCTCATAACAGGAAGACAGCAGAGATGAAATATATTTTTTTCTTTGAATCATTAATAAAGCAATGCTACAATACAATGTACTGGGACCGAACCTCCTGGCGGTGCTTCCCAGCTAGGTACTCTGAAGAAGTGACTGGGTCAGCTTCTAATAATAGCTTCCACCATTTCATTATTTAATGCTGATATTTCACGGGCAAATTATTTTGAAAAGCAGCTGATTTCTTGTGACACACATCTTAACAACAAACTGGTTTACTTCTGGGACTGGCCTCCTTTAAAAGGTCCCACCCTTAATTCTGGTCTACAGCATTTCCACCTTTGTTTATGAAGTGGTTATTACCTTGTTTTTTGTGTTTTATTCCATTTTGCATTAGAATGTTTTTGGTTTAACTGTGGGTGAAGTGCTTTGGGGTCGATGATGAAAGGTGCAATAGAAATATTATATTCACTGAAAAGCATCTGAAAGTGCACCATTGTAGGACAGCCCTCATGGTTATGTTGGTTCTCATCCCTTTTTTATTTTTATTGAAGGAACCTCAGCACACCAATGTATTCTAATGCTGTAGTTTAGGAGCTGGTCCCTCTCCTCACAAAGTTTCAAATCATCTGTCAGGATGAATTTTAAGAAGTTTGGTATTTGTTTAAGAAGCCAGATAACAGTCTAGAACAGTTTCACGAACATTAAACTGCATTTTAATCATCAGAATAAATTAAACCTGGTAGTTAATGGGCTCATACAGTACATACATTTACACTTTCACCCTGTGATAATTCACATACACAGTACTCATTGTTATTACAGCTAACAATACATCGCCCGCCTTCACAGCAGTTCCGTTTGCAAAACCATGCTTTCTATTGCTTTTCCAAAACCACTAGACAAAGAGTTTCATACAACATAAGGAAGACTTCAAATAGTGAGGAACGTCCTCTTTTAATTAGTTCCCATTTACTGCTACGAGGACAAAGGGAGGGTTGTCTCGAAAGGAAATCGATAAAAACACCGACAGACAGCTGGAACCCATACTTCTCCCAGTCCCTCAGCGCTAACCTGTAGACCACACTGCCTGCCTCCCTGCCAGTCCCATCAACTCTAGCCAATACCCACACCAGTGAAATTAAGGCCATGCAGTTGATCCGCGTATTAAAATGAACAAGGCTTGGGAGTAGCCGATGAATGTTATTCAATTACAGTACTGCACACTTCCTTGCTCTAACCCTAGGACCCAGTTTTAAACCATTCGCTGACATGGCAGTCCAGGCTAAACAAATTCATTTTTACAACACTCCAGAGATTTGATACTAATCAGGCTCCTGCTAATCTACACATATCCGAATATACTGACAAGTAGCTTGTACCGCCATGCAGGTTAGGCGTGAATACTGAACTGAGAAGGGCTGCTGTTAAAGGTGATTCATACACCTGCAATCGGATTGAAACCACGCCCCCCTGTCCTTCGTGTTAAGCACCAAGCTCTGAGCTCTGGCCTGGGCTGTTAAACTCAGTGGGCAGGGAGACCAGACTGGAGAATTTCTCTTTATGATCCTTTGCAGAACAGAAACAGCTACCAGACAGAACCGCAATTACAACATGCAGCCATGGGGCGTCACTGTGGACGAAGTAAAACTCCCAAGCAAAAGCAAAAACAGTTTCTGGGATGGAACTAATGCCTTGTTTTCCCCGTGTCTGGACAAAAGTGTGGTTCAGGTTTTAAAACAAACTGGATCCAAGCTACGCGGAGTAAGGACCTGGAACCTGAAATGAATGGGTTTTCTGAAAAGATACTTGGGAATTCAACTGGGCTTCTTGAGAGTCAATGTTTTACCAGACGTTGTTGATTTTGTCTGTGGAATCAAGGCATAGCAGTCTGAGCCATTACAGTATTACCTATAAGCTTAGTTAGACCCACCAGAGACTGGCGCATCAGTCCCAGCTCAGGTTTGTGTAATGAAGCTTACAGGAGAACCGAGTATGGTGCTGTTTGATATGCAATGGGAGCCTTGATGCAGTCTCTGTAATAAAGTGAGGATCAAGCTTTACCATTGTGTGCGTCTCTCTCTGTCTGTGTGTCTGTACTGAAATGCTCAATCTTACATAAGCATCAGAAAGATTATAAAAACAAATCATAAACTACTATATATTAGTGCCAGTTATATAAACCCCCTCTCCAGCTCGCAGTCTTCTGACTCTTCACACTCACTATTTCACCAAGTCTTTCTTTTGGGTTCAAATGAAACTGGAAAGAGAAAGGCAGGTTTTTGGCCAGGATCTCCCCCGATGACATTGTTTAATTGCCACAGCACCCCCTGCTGGACTGTGCCTCTGCGTTGTGCAGGTTAACCCCTCGATTTCTGGCAGCGTGTGTCGGATTCTGAGTGTCCGTTTTTGGCATCTTCTTTGCTGTAAACAAACAAATATTTTATTTGCGTGTATCTGTGTGTGTGTGTGTGTGTGTGTAAATGTAAGTGTACAGACTCACCGATGGCCAGGAACAGCTCGTTGACGTTCATGGCAGTCTTCGCTGAAGTCTCCATGAAGAGCAGCCCTGTGTCCTCGGCGTACGTCTGAGCCTCCTGGGAAAGGGAGGGAGAGACACAGTGAGAGGAGCAGGGACTGCTGGTACAGGCCACCTGCTAACTAGCCTATCGCACTTCAGAGGAATGGCATTAGCAACAGAGGCAGAAACATGCTATGTACTGCCCTGTGCATCTCCCTGCCAAGTCATATGCTAACAGATATAACACTGAGTTACTCTAATATTGTGCACTGGTGCTCCTATCCCTCTGTATCTCACACCTCGTACTCCACCATGCGCCTCTCTGCCAGGTCGGACTTGTTCCCGGCCAGTGCGATGACGATGTTGGGGCTGGCCTGTCTCTGCAGCTCCTTCACCCAGGCCTTCGCACGCTCAAACGTCTCCTACAGGGGGCAGCAAAGGACCAGCATCATAAACTGTGAGGGACTAGGGGCAATATCTGTAGTGAGTGTTTGTGTTGTGACAGTACAGAGCTGGGGGTGGCAGTAGTGAGTGTTCTTGTGTTGTGACAGTACAGAGCTGGGGGTGGCAGTAGTGAGTGTTCTTGTGTTGTGACAGTACAGAGCTGGGGGTGGCAGTAGTGAGTGTTCATGCCCGCACCGGTTTGGTGATGTCGAACACCACGATGGCAGCCTGCGCTCCCCGGTAGTACATGGGTGCCAGGCTGTGGTATCTCTCCTGCCCCGCCGTGTCCCAGATCTCAAACTTCACCGTCGTGTCATCCAGACACACCGACTGCGCCAGGAACGCCGCTGCGGGGAGCAAGGGGACAATCAGCTGCACAGCTCCCTCCTTGTTAGACCGGCACTAACAGTGACTTACACTGTGAAAACATACTACCTTATAATTTAGTGTCACCGTGGCCCAACCGTGATTTAACTGTATTCATGAATGATCAAATCGTGAAATATGGAGGGAGCCATCCTAAAAGCTGAGCATGTCATCTTTTTTTTAAATAACCGAATAATGCTTTCCACATTTTTATAAAGCAATTTAGCTTTCCTTGTCCTTCTGCAAACGTTTTTAGTAAATTAATCATTTCCCCTCTCATTCATTTATAATTATATAAATATATGTATATATAGGAGGCTGTGTGGCCCAGTGAGTGGTTAAAGAAAAGGGCTTGTAACCAGGAGGTCCCTGGTTCAAATCCCACCTCAGCCACTGACATCGTGTGACCCTGAGCAAGTCACTTAACCTCCTTGTGCTCCGTCTATCGGGTTATCCAAGGTGAGTCGCCTTGGATAAAGGCGTCTGCTAAATAAACCTATATATATATATATATATATATGTGTGTGTGTGTGTGTGTGTGTGTGTATCTAACTTAGATTTAATTCAATGACTGAGAAGCAGAGCCATTTCTCAGTCCGTGAATTACACCGAACTGCTCCTCTGCACACGCACACGCAAACGCACACGACACACGACACACGCATGCATGCAGCAGGCTGAAGGTGACCTGAACAAATCACTCTCTTGTTGGGTAAACCCTCTCACTCCTTACCAGCTCCACAGTCCTACTGTACAGTGTGGGTGCCTGTCTATCTGCAAGGTGCCCTTCTCTGTACTGAGTCAGTGAACAAGGAAAGAATAACAAAGGAGTACCGCTTGCTTCCCTTTACCAGATTGCAGGTCTGCACCCGTCTCTTACTACACTCTGGGTTATGCATATTTGTTGCTGAGAGTTTCTGCCTGTCCCTGTGTGTATCTAACTCTGTCCCCATGCGTCTGTATGTGTTCCCTAGCCTGTGTCCTCTCACCCCCTATCGTGGTCTCCTGGAACTCGTCAAACTGCCCCTTGACGAATCGAAGCACTAGGCTGGACTTGCCCACCGCCATGTCTCCCAGCAGAACCAGTTTGAACTGGCAGATCTTGGTCTGGCCCAGGCCGTTGGGCCGGGCACTCCCTCTGCTGGCCATAGAGCAGCGTTGTGGCGAACGTGCCTCTCTGCGGGTCTCCCGGTGGGGGCGCTGTGCAGAGCAGGGTTGGGAGGTAGGCGACTCACAGCTCTCTCAACTCCTAAAACAAGAAAAGAAAGGCATGTTAAAAAATGTATAAAACTAAAAAGGATGTTAAAGTAAATTATCATTGTGGATGCTGTTACTCTACTGGGGATTCATTTTGTGAAGAATGTTAAAGAGAAAGTAAATGCAAAGTAACAGCACACCCCTCATTATAACACAAACATGACACACGTCAGGTTCACACTCTCTAGGGCAGTCGGATAAATGTTCCTCTTCAATAGCATTTCAGTATCCTAAACTTGTTGCACCCAGCCCAGTGCTGTGACAGACAGATGCCACCAGTCCCTCAGGCCCCTGGAGGAACACTATCACACTGAGCCCTGGCGTCCCTCTGTGCAATGTGGATGGAAGCCAGTCTGCTGCAGTCATGTGACCGAACACTGAGAGACCACACTGAGATAATTCTAGAGGTTTCATCACAAACGTCACGGACCAGCAGGGCTTCCTGCTACTGTGCTAGCTGCTGCCAGGTGTGGGTCAGCAAGCAAGCAAGCTGGAAACAACACTTCACCTGTTCTGATTAAGGGAAGGAAGGAGTTTCCACTTTCAACTGGCTGACTCTTCGTCCTCAGTGAAGTGTACAGGAATGTGTTCTGGGAGCCTGTAACAGGAAAGTGTTTAAAGGCATCAGATCCAGCAATCCCTTCCTCGTGTTGACTCAATGACTTTAAACAATCTGACGTCACTCTTCTTTCTTTATGAAAAGGCTCATTTCAAAGTATAACTTTTTCTTTGACGGAACTGGAGGGGGGCTGTTTTATAAATCCCAAAGCGTTATTTTAAAGTCAAGATCAGATTTTCTATGCACACTGCCAGCTAAAAAAAACTATCAATAAACATCTCTATAAAGATCCTAGAAGAATACATATTGTCTGCTCTAGCAGCGAAGAGAAATGTATTTATTTTGTTTCATTTTTTAAAATCAGCCAGATGCGGAGTCTCGTGTATTTGCCAAGAGATTCCGCAGCTGCTTACTGTGGAGAGGAAGATCAACTCCCGAGTGGCAGCAGCCTCCTCACAGATCAGCACAGGAAGCAGAGTGAAAGCAGAAGTCACCACTCCACATGAATCAGCAGCTTTCTCTACAGACCGTTACTGAGCCCAGTTACAACACTGGAGAGTCACAGGCAGTGCCTCGCCCATCACAGGCACTACACGCATCAGACAGACAGACTCCCCTCACAGGCACCACATACATCAAACAGACAGACAGACTCCCCTCACAGGCACCACACACATCAGACAGACAGACAGACTCCCCTCAGGCACCACACACATCAGACAGACAGGAATGAAGACAGAAGGCAAGTTGGGTTGGAAAGCCCCAGATGAGATTGGGCACCTATTTTAGGACTTGCTGCCTGCCTCAGCTTTATAAATGATGAGGTAGGGCATCAGTACTAAACCCAGACAAAGCGAGTCAACAGAATAGATCAGTGCTTTACAGCTTGAAATGTGCTGCTATTGTACCTCGCCAGGACTCCAAGAACACTCAGTCAGAGGTCATACAGTAAAACTTATAAGTAACTAAGTCACGCATATAAACGTTTCGCATTACACTTATGAAGACACTGGCCAAAACATTTGTATGTGACCTTTTAAAATGCTATCGTACCAAACAAAATGAAAATGAATCTGTTAGGCAACCAAAAAACAGGAAGGCCTCGCATTTTATTACCGAGCTTGTGCAACAAGAACAAGACTGAAAAACAGTACAGTAAGCACAGCTTTAAAAGAAGCACATGACATTATGATGTGCTAATCCTACCAGGGGGCAGGATGAATACAGGACGTGATCCAGATAGTTTAATAACTGCCCACGGCTACACGTACACTAAAGCTGTAAGTTTTATTTCCACACTGCAGGGCAGTACTGGGCGAGACTCCTGAAACACGCTCGGGTGCAGGTGTATGTACGGATAAGCACATGAAGCCGCCTTGGTGAACATGAAAAGCTCCCTGATCCACAGAGGAACGTTAGAAACCGGTAGCCAGGACTCGCACTGTACAGAACTGAACATGGTTCCCAGCCTCCTCCTAACTGCACAGCCAAATAATACTGTGCCAGGGACACACTCAGATTGTCAATGAAACGCAATAAGAAGCTGTAGTCTGGTAGTAATACCAACAATATTGACCGCAAGTATTTCAGTAGCAAGCACAAAGTGTGAAACTTAAAACAGAAAGACATCTCCATAACTAGATTCTAATCATACCTTGTGCTAAACAACTACGAGCCAAGTTTCATCACAACGGGAACGCAGTATCAGCGGAAGCACGGTTTGCATTGAAATGACAGTATTAAAAAGTGTCATGCCAGCCTTGCAACGCAGCCAGAACGGCTCCAACGAAGCTCTGCCCCCAAATACATTTTGGGGTCTCAGTCGAGCCCGGCTACACTGCGCCCATTGTCGGAGAAAAGTCTGAACACAACGGCCGGTCGAGGCCGGCCCTGTGCCGTGAATGACAGGGCACAGGGCTCCCCTGGGATAAACATGAGAATAAATTACCTGGTGTAGGGATAATTAAATCAAGCTCCTCTTCTCGATCTGCTGTTATTTTTCGTTCGGTATGTCAGCTGTGCGACTCGAACTCCTACTTCCTGCACTGTCGCGCAGCTGCACTAGCCAGCACTGCCAGATTTTTTTTTTTGCAACGCCACGCCAAATTTTGCAAGTAACCAGCCAAAAAGTAGCCAAATTGTGTTTTTAAAACCAGCCATAAACCTGTACTTACATTTAAGACTTAAATATATATTACAAAAGCATACATACGTGCTACATATTTATTTTAAATAAAAAATAACACAGGTAAGTAATGTGATAAAACGATTTATTTATTTATATATGGGCTTTGCTTGTTTTTTTCTCAGAATTTACAGTACAAGAACTGATGTTTCTTATTTGATGAAATCAAATGCGATTTACGATTTTTTTTTTTTCTTCAGAGTAAAAATAAGTTGTCCTAAACTGTCGGCGTATAGTCTATAAAACAATAAATAAAATAATTAATTCGAATTATATTTGTACTTTTACAGTTCCTAATTTGTTACAAAAAAAACAAACACTTTTTATTTCTCCCTATTTTACAATTAAACAAGAACCCCGATCAAATGCATACGAGTGTCACTCATCTATAAGAATCCCCACGTTAACCAATCCTGCGGAAAGAAGTAGGCGGGTTCACCATTTTCTTCAGCCGGATTTGCTGAATGCAAGTGTGGCTTCGGAACAAGGTCACGCCCCAGGGGGAGGGCGTGGTATAGTATGCAGAGCATTGTGGTGATTGTAGTCCTGCACTGATGACGACCGAATAATCAAAAGGAATAGAAAAAAAAAAAAAAAAAAACATGCACTGTAAAAATAGCCAAACCACCAAGACAATATTTACCCGCTAAATGTTTGAAAAACAAGCCAAATTTGGCTGGAAAACCGCCAATCTGGCAGCCCTCGTTATAAATGAGCTGTGCCCGATTGGCGGAGGGGAGAGCAATGGAACCACATGACCACAGTAGCAGTCTATATGGATGAGAAGTTTGTTTGTATTTTGAGTTGACATGTTTGTACAGATAGATCGTGTCAGTAGTATTTAAATAGCATGACTGTTGATAAAAGCAGCTGCATAATTGTAATTGTGTTGCTCATTTATATACTATTGTTGTTGTCTGTTGAGGTCGATCAGAGTTGTGCGAGGAGAGTCGCGGGCAGAGGAGCTTTATTAAGCAAGAAGAAGCAGTTCGGGACACGGGTATACGCAAATGAATGAATCCCATCCCTGCCCAACTTAAATTCAAAATAATACGCTTTTTATTAACACACACGTTACACGGGCGGGGCTTCCTCCCTGCCACACATAGTAACTAGGGATGCACCGAATCCAAGTTTTGGGGATTCGTCCGAATACCGAATCCATCTCAAAAGATTCGGCCGAATACCGAATCTAAAAAAAAAACTGAAGGAAACTGTTGAATCAAAACAGTCTGTCAGCTACTAACAAGGGAAACGCAGAGTCTATAATTTTGAGCCTTTTAGTTAATAATAGTTTTTATTACCTAAAAGAAATATATCCCTGAATAAGATTTTAGTTTGAAACTTACACAATTTACCGCTAGCCCTCTCCCCCCACACAACAGAAACGTCAAAATACAGGACCGTTTACTTTACCTTTACAGGAAAGTAGAGCTGCATTTTTGCCATAACCCGATATTTTCTTTTATGACGTTTAAACCCGTGTCAACTGATCTGAGAGCTATGAGGAAAAAATCACCATGAGTGACCTGAGTCTCCCGCGAAATAAAACCCACACTGATTTAAATGCACCATGTGTGTAACACCTATCAAATAGGCTAGGAAATAGTTTTAAAATTATTTTAATAAAACACAGCAGTTCCCAAATGGTTCAACTTGTATTGGCACATTACCGTAACGTAAAATGTAATTTACTAAAGCATACTGTTCAACAACGTATTGCACACCTGACAGTTGTAAAATGACAAAAAAATATATATTTCTGTGCAGTTTTTATTTATTTATTTATTTTTTACCTCAGTGTGATCTCTACAACACGTTTCACAGACAAAGCACAAAAGTCTACAACAGTTTGCTGTTACTGTATATTACAGGTTTACTGCATAACTCTACTCCATGAAAAGTGTCATGTGGCTGCTGTGTTGCATACGGAGTGGGGTATGTTTACATTCAGCAGCTGCGTGACGTGTTTAGTGCGTGCACCACCAGTAATTTACGGAGTTGAGAGCTGCGACAGAGTTCATCAAACGTGTTCTTGTTCTTGAATACCTGTTATTAAATACAACAGTTACGTTCAATACCGGATTCGTGGCTTTTGTTTAAAGAAGAACTGCACACATGATTGGAGGAGGGGGGAACTGCTTCTCATTCGGGACTCATCTAAACCCACGACCTGCAACCCTTGCCCGGAGCCCTGCCCTGGACTAGGCCCTGCCCTGGACTGGACTGAGCCCTGCCCTGCCCTGGACTGAGCCCTGCCCTGGACTGAACTGAGCCCTGCCCTGCCCTGGACTGAGCCCTGCCCTGCCCTGGACTGGACTGAGCCCTGCCCTGCCCTGGACTGAGCCCTGCCCTGCCCTGGACTGAGCCCTGCCCTGGACTGGACTGAGCCCTGCCCTGGACTGGACTGAGCCCTGCCCTGCCCTGGACTGAGCCCTGCCCTGCCCTGGACTGAGCCCTGCCCTGGACTGGACTGAGTCCTGCCCTGGACTGAGCCCTGCCATGCCCTGGACTGATCCCCAATATACACTGAGGATGGTTCCTAATACTGCCAGGGGTACACTTCAGTAACTCTGTAACGCTGGCAATACTGCAATACTGACTGACTGAGGAGATATCATTGTAATTACCAAGACTCCTGTTGCACATTCCGCAACACTTTTCTGCTTTTTAAAACTAGACTAAAGACAATATTTACTACAAAAGGAACCTCCTAAGTGTGTGTGTGTTGGGGGCCGGGAGGGATAATATTCTGGGAAAAAATAAAACGTTTTATATTAAAGATGTGTCCTGGGCTCTTGGTGATTTATTAGAACAGACTCACATTGCTGAGCATTAACACCTGCTCTGAGCTCACAAGCCTGCTGTGTAGAAACCAAGGTCAGCTTGCATTCTGATGAAGAGCAATGCTAACCTTGGAACAAACTGTAGTAAACAGTATTGCATTTAACAAAGCAAACACGCTCACATAACAAGACTATGCAGCTCCGACACATGCCGTTAATGCCCAGAACTCTGATGAAGGCATCACCCTGGAATGAACCTAATCTTGTTCTAGTTGACTGTGATTGTGGGACAGCAACATGGGTATAAATACCCAGTAAAAGCCCAATTTCAAAGAGGATGCATTAGTTAGACATCCAGCAAGTCAGGACTGTCTAGCAAATGTATTGCCAAGAGAAAATGTGTGACCCACAGGAGATTTTAAATATTCTTTTTTTTTCATGTACAAGTACGTTATTTTATAACTGGTGTGATTTTAAATTGTCCAAAATGTATTATATTTTATTAACAATCAAGAGATTAAGGAGTTAAAAAAAAAAAATACAAAAGCTTATTTTTTTGTATTTATTTTTCATGTGGAAGTTACAGAGGACAAGTCATTGTTGTCATGGGGAGGATTAACCCCAGCGTGCCCCCGTGTGTTTCCCTCAGGGTTCTTCAGGGGTACATACAGAGAATGAAGCCCCAGCTCAATGAGGGATGCTTGCCGGTGGTTTTATTTCAGCTGGGCTGTGGCGGAGTCGCGCTGCTGCAGTCACTCGGTGAGTCGACGGAAGGACTGCACGGTGGGGCACACGGCGCCCCAGTCCACAGGCCTGCGGTACTCCCCCTTCTCCAGCAGGTACTGACGGCCCCTGTAGTTGGGATGCTCAAAGAACACCCAGGCCCCCTCCAGAACCTTGCAGGAGTGGACCACGCGGGTTCGGAACTGGTCCATAACTGAGGGGCAGTCCTCCGTGGCCTCGAAGACCTGTCCCGCGAAGTCACCCTTGTCGTACAGCTGGATCTTGTACTGGCTGCTGCTGGTCTGTGGGAGAGAGGGGAAGGTAGGGGTTCACCAGTGAGGCTCAGGCTGTCAGTAGTGTAGCATAGTCCCCTACATCAGTGTTCTAGCTCATGAGTCCTAATGTAACACGCAGTGCTCTGTTCAGCAGTACCACTGGGAAGGGTGTAACAATACCCTAAGTCACCATGCAGATCGCACTATGCAGCTTGCAGTCTGAGAGGTACCATACATATGATGGTCCTGATGGGGTACTTGCATAACGCTATATACGATCAAATGGTCAAATGATGGACTACTTTTCCAAAAGGCAAAAATGAAATGAGATAGGATATGGACGCGTTGTTTTATTCACCGCTTCAAAGAAACTGATGCGGCGGAAGTACGTGCACTGGTCACTGGATTAAAACAGTCCAGTGGTTAAAGAAAGGGGCTTGTTACCAGGAGGTTCCTGGTTCAATCCCAGCCACTGACTCACTGTGTGTGACCCTGAGCAAGTCACTTAACCTGCTTGTGCTCCGTCCTTCGGATGAGATGTAAAACAAACAAGGTCCTATTGGAAGTGACTCTGCAGCAGCAGTTGTTGATGCATAGTTCACCCTCTGTAAGTCACTTTGGATAAAAGTGTCTGCTAAATGGCTAATTAATAATAATAATAATAATAATAATAATAACAGTGGTGACATCAACATGGTGACTAGTAGTCGGTGAAAACGTGCTGGGCAGCAGGCAAGGCTGTAACAGACTCACTGTTGTCAGAAAGAACAGATTCTGATTCTGACTCTGAATTGAAAAAAGAAATGTCTGAGTTTATTACATCTAAATTAAGAAAGAGGGTACAAACGCAAGGCTACTTGCATGTTGTGAATCAGTGCTCCTGCATGGATTTCAAGAGTCAGTTCAGACTGAGCAGGACTTTAGCTCAGGAGAGGCTGTATAGCCATTGTGAAGCACAGCGCGAGTACACTGCTGTATTTTCAGCTGAGGTCATGGTGTAGTTTTGTAGTTTATTTTCCTTGAATATAAATGATACACCTGATTCTTCTAAATTAACTGAGATTAAAGCCTTATTTTGTCAAATTTCTTTCAAGTTCTTCATTTTTTTAAATCAACTAATTTGATGATTCACATGACACCAATGTGAAATACCAGGTGTGTTTTTTTTTTCTTTTTCTTTTTTTCATTTAATAGTTTGTGCAGATAGTAACCTGCAAAATGAAACTTAATAGTAAATTCATGCAAACGTTTTGACATGTTTTTTTTTTAAATAATTTCTATGACATTAAATGCCAAGGTTAGATAATAAAAATAGTGTGATCTTACAAACTTCATCAACTTTAAATCAAACGTGTTTTGGATTTGACTACTTAAATTAAAGCGAAAAAGTTCATAACTGAATGGGATCCGGTAGGACTTGTATTATTTACCATTTCTTAAACGATTCGCTGTCTCAGAGTTTGGTCTCCCCACACTCCACACTGACAGCCTCCATGGCGGTGTCCATGATGTTTTTGCTGAATGTCACCAGTTTTTAGCCCAGTGAGTCTGGTGGCTCATCGGAGAGTTTAACATCAGTTCATTGAGCGTCACTGTTGACTTTAACAACAGTTCAATGACCTCAGAGTCACCGGGTGAGCAGACGGTGAAAAAACAACACGCCCTATGTATTCATACCAACCATTTTGTGAACAACAGTGAGCTATAGCTATGGTGTGCTTTTGGTCTACATACCTCTATTACAATGTATCAAGTAAAGTATCATAATTCATCAATAAACAATGAATCATTACACCCCTAATCCCAGTCGTGCAATACACGACCCTCCCCATTACACTGGCAATACAAATCATCCAGTTTTGTATTATTAATCAACAGTACCTACACTGCCTGATGATCAGGACCTGTACCTAACATCGGACTGGGCCACCGTTAGCCCTGATCAGAGCCCTGACACAACGTGGCACTGACTCCAGCAGGTGCTGAGAGGAGTGCAGATCATCTCGTGATTGAAATATACTGTGTGGATGTTGTACAGACAGAAGGACAGTAGGTTCAGGTCTGCGTCAGACACTTACAAAGTGGATCATCTTGCAGGAGCCGAGCCTGTCGTTGAGGCCCATCCAGCGTATGTATTCAGGGTACTCCCCGCGGGTCAGCACGTATTGGTACCCCATGAAGTTGGGGCGCTCGTACACCACCCAGGCCCCGCTCTCCACACGGATGGAGTTGCAGCGGCTCAGATAGGTGTGGAAGTCCGAGGAGTCGCTGTCGCACTCGTACCGGTGACCCTGGAAGTTCTTGTCTTCGTAGAACACAATCTGGAGAGACGATACGGGTATTACAGAAGTAAAACACATTGGCCAGCACGCTGGGGGACATAGAGGGGTGCTGGGTCCAAGTGGGTAACGAAAAAAGAAACAAAGAGAAGACACCACCACCAATGCAACCACTGCATTTTCTGTTTATCCTACTAGAGAAATCAATACCTGTTCTCCTCAGCAATTAAGACACTAGCTGACCATGCAAATTTCTGAAAGTAGCTCACAATCCAACAAGTACTAACCAGACAAATACAATATGATGTTCACCACAGCCTTCTGAAATAACGTATTGCAGCTGAAACTTTTTGTACAGCAAATGGGTTAATACAACAGGGACACTGGGACTTCAGTCCTGCAGGAACAACTTCCCACAATAATTGTAATAATAATATTAACACTCTCTGATCTGAAGTGCCAGCTTCCTAAAACACTGGGTCTTGTTCATTTATTTTTATTGAAACATAACTGTACATATTAACTATAACTTATGTTTATGAGAAGATGTCATTATGTTTTAAAGATTGCGATGCAATCATATTAATAAAAAAGCAGTAATAATATTAATAATAATAATAATAATAATAGACTGCGAGTGTCAGACTTACCCTGCCCATCTCTGACAGTGTGGTTGTTCTGCTACTCTCACTGAAGGCTGTTGTGAAGTTACACTGGTGAAGTGAAATCCAAGCTCCAGCCCTTTTATACCCTGCTGGGTCTTATAAATAGAGACAATCGCTTTGTCATGAAAATGAGATCCAAAAATTGAGTCAGTGAATCTAACGCTATTCAGGTTTTCCAGAAAAGTAAAGCGGGATTATGAAATAAAGGCAGTGCAGTGAGAGTTCCCATTGTCGCTGTGCTGGCCTTGCTGACTCCCCCCCACTGCACACCAAGATCCCTGCCAAGTCCGGGGGTGGGGGGGCTGCTGGATTATTGAATTTATTGTATTGAACGTGCAAAACCGATGCCCTGACTCAGCCAATTCCCAACAGAGAAACTACTGGCAGATTCCAGATCCGTCTATAGAGAATCAAGAAGAACGAGAGATGGGGGGGGGGAGACTGTGTAGAGAGTGGATGTGTTGGACCATCAAGAGTAATGGGACTGCAACTTAATAGCACAAACTTGATTAAATGTTACTCTGCAGAATTTAAATGTTACTCTTAGTAATTTGCATTAAAACTAATAAATCTCCAAGTTGGGAACCTCACATCATGTCTAGGGCTGGAGTTCAGATCTCAGTGCTGGGAAATTCAACCATTGTAGACCAACACATTCCACAGACCCACACTGCACCCTGTGCTTTGTACTTTTCAACCCAAAAGAAACCGAAAAAAAATCAGAAACAAAGACAGAGCACAGAGATTTATTTATTAAATGCTTTTTTTTTTTAAGAAAGGGAACAACATTATGGTTTCAGTGTATTTAGGAGAAAACAAAGCAAAATAGTTCTGAATACAGAAATAAATATTAGCCACACACTTTCAATAATAAATGGTGAAAAGGATCTCAGGAAACACAAATACCACAAAGAGTGGAAAGCACCTCAGTCTGGTGTGTGTGGCAGTTGAGCTCTTTATGTGCTGGGGGTCCTGTGTGATGCTTAAAGCATTAAAGAATATGAACGCCTGTCAAAAAGTCAAAGGTACCAACTCCAGGGCACCCAAGGAAATCAAATTTCAAGTTATAATACAGTGTCTTCAGACAAATAAATACATTTAAGGACAGGTCCCTCATGAGGATGCCTCAACAGCACAAATAATAATAACAAATCATAATTATAGTATCTGTCCTTATATAAATATCAACTTTTGTTTGTTTCGTTTATTTTGAAATGCACTTCCATATTTACAGATAAGACTGTCCACCTCATTCCATGGTTACTGGCTTTGACTGGAAGAAGAGAACCACAAACCTGAGAAGCAACATACAGCAAAAGCTAATTCCCACTTGTATTCAGCAGGCTAAACAGGGAGAGCACAAACCTGTATGCCAGAAGGTCACACAGCATGGTATGGGGGGAGAGGGTCCTGTTCCTTCTACCAGCATGTCTGTTTGAGAAAGGTGTGGCTGGACTTTGAAGTTCTACTTTTGGCAATACATAGATACCCGTCTCCTGTACATGTTTGGAAACCCCACGTTTGTGTCTGTAGGGTGTAGAGGTCTAGGTCGGCTGCCTGTGAATGGATACCCCACGTTTGTGTCTGCTGTAGGGTGCCTGTGAATGGATACCTCACATTTGTGTCTGTAGGGTGCAGGGGGTTTAGCCGGCTGCCTGTGAATGGATACCCCATGTTTGTGTCTGTAGGGTGCAGGGGGTCTAGCCGGCTGCCTGTGAATGGATACCCCATGTTTGTTTCTGTAGGGTGCAGGGGGTCTAGCCGGCTGCCTGTTTGGAGTCTGTGGGGGCTGGGATCAAGCTGTCCAGCTGCTGCCTGTGCCCCGTCTCCAGCAGCCACTCATGAAACTTCTGCTCCACCAGCACCTGGAACTGCTTGCGCTGCTCCCTGCAAAGAGACAGACACAGTGAGGATACTCCCTTAGAACAGATCACAGGTGGGAAAAATACATTATTCAAGTTGCTTAATGACAAATAATACCCATGAAACACCTGGCAACTGATGACGGAACTTGCTGAAGAGGACATAGTTAAAACTTTTTTTTTTTTTTTTAAGTCATTTGCAAGTTATCATGATAAAATAAATGAAAAATAATACATCTCAATAGGGAATCACTGATACTGAAGCACACCAAAAAAAACATTTGAACCAAAAAAAGCAGCAATGCAGTTGGAAAACAGTTACAGAAAGTCAACCCTGACCAATACTTAAAGCACAGCACGGAAACCCGGACTAGAGCAAGTTGAAGAATAAGTGGAGACAGACTAAGGACAGAGGGAAGGAGCCACTTCTTTACATTTCCCAAGTGTTAAGCATTTTTCCCCAGAATATTTAACTGTTGTCAAAAGATATGCATATGAAATAAAGGCCCGCTGTACTGTTTATACAATAGGATTAAATATTTATTTACAGAAATGTTGTGCACATGTAGTCCCCTCCGCAACAGCAGTAACTCTAATGGAGGGCTTCTTATGATATAGCTTTTCTGTTTGCTTACAGTAACATTCCCAGTATGTTCAAGTTTGAACATTTAGGAAACTAAAGGGAATCCCATAGCCCTTGTTTCTGAATCCCTCACTTGTTGAGGCGTGCCTCCTTGACGGTCCTCTGCCAGGCCTGCACCTTCTGCTCGCGGTGGCTGATCGCAGCTTGGTAGGAGGGAGGCAGACCCCCGGGTATCTCACTGGTGTCCCCATCCATCTCGAAGGGCACCACCAGCACGTTGAACTCTCCGGGGGGCAGCAGGCAGTAGGGGGCTGGTGAGGGGGTCTCTATGCCCTCTGTTCCAAGGCACACAGGCTGGTCCCACAGGTTGGGCACCACAGCAAGCCCCACACTCGCCATGTGGTCCTCCAGCGATGGGTAGTTTGTGTGGTAGGGGGCCAGGGTCAGGGCCACGTTCCCAGACAGAAGCAGGGGTCTCGTGGGGGTGAGCATGTGGAAGGTGCAGTAGGAGGAAGCGCAGACAGACAGGCGGCCCGCCACACATACCACCTTCACATTCTCACAGCTCTGCACGTGAACGCTCGTCTGCACAGGGCCCAGCACTAGCGTGGTGTTCCGGCACTTCTCAATACTGACTGACCTGAAAAACACACACACACACACACACACACACACACACACACACACACAGAGGCAATACAAAATGTGAGCACAGCAGCATGAGACACAAATGGAATTTAAAAATATCCTTTAAAACATATTACTTTTGCTCTGGCATTTGCAAAGTAGGCTTAGAAAACTGGTTCTCAATTTACTTCTAAAAAGGGACCCCCCCCACCTCACCTCACCTCATCTTTGAAATAGACATTTACCAATAAATTATAGACCTCTTTCAATCGATAGCCATTACATTAAGTAGGTCTGTTTGTAATGTGGTAGTTTTACATCCCCTCCACTAGACAGTACTTGTACCGACAGTAAATGTATGAACAATCAGAGAGGGAGGCGTAGCTTACCTCAGAGGTGAGAGGAGGTATATAAAAGACTCGTTGCAGCGATGCAGCTTCACGTTAGCTCCAGACAGCTTCTCTGAGTCCTTGGCCAGTGTCTGTTTGTACACCTGAGACATCAGTACCATTCTGCTGCCCGCAGGGGCGTTGTGGGTGTTCCTGGCAATCTTCGCCCTCTTCATCGTACCTTCTACTGCAGGACAGAAGAAAAAGGGTCAGAACTGAGAGGTGACAGTGTGGTCACTAGGGCAGCAGTGTGGAGTAGTGGTTAGGGCTCTGGACTCTTGACTGGAGGGTCGTGGGTTCAATCCCAGCTGAGGGACACTGCTGCTGTACCCTTGAGCAAGGTACTTTACCTAGATTGCTCCAGTAAAAACCCAACTGTATAAATGGGTACTTATATGTAAAAAATAATGTGATAACTTGTAACAATTGTAAGTCGCCCTGGATAAGGGCGTCTGCTAAGAAATAAATAATAATAATAATAGTTTAGTGGTGACAGCTGGCAGACTGGGAAGGAGGCAGTGTGGTCTAGTGGTTAGAGTTGAGGGACTGGGAGAGAGGCAGTGTGGTCTAGTGGTTAGAAATCCGATAGATCTAGGACAAAAAACAACAGGCAGGCAAACTAATAAATACGCTACCTTGTTGTGCCCAGGCGAGCTTCTTGCCAGTCTTGAGGCAGGCAGTGTAGCCGAAGGGGTTTAGTGTGAGTGTGTCTTTCAGCCAGGACTGCAGTCTCTGCAGGGAAAAGGCCCGAGACAGCTTGGAGTAGCCGGCCTGTGTCTGCAGCGGCACCCAGGACAGCAGCTCGTGGAGGGGGTGAACAGCGCGGGCCTTGCTCACGGACCCCTCCAGCAGGAAGCTGAGGCCCCTCAGAGCCTCAGGGGAGAGCAGGCTGTCGTGGGCACAGTGACCCGACGAGCTGAGCTGCTCCGGGTCCAGGACCAGCTCCAGCAGATCCGACAGGTGGGTCTGCACAAACGCCAGGTGCGCCTGGTCATCACAGTTCTGAGGAGACACGGAGGGAGGGGTGGGGTTAGTGGTGCAGTGAGAATCCTACATGCATGCGCGTGACAAAAATAAATAAATTAAAAGCTGTATGTGGTGTGAAAATCTGCATTTGCCTA
Organism: Acipenser ruthenus; assembly: GCF_902713425.1. Classification (NCBI taxonomy): domain Eukaryota; kingdom Metazoa; phylum Chordata; class Actinopteri; order Acipenseriformes; family Acipenseridae; genus Acipenser; species Acipenser ruthenus. The sequence goes on along the minus strand of NC_081198.1, from coordinate 48,846,383 downwards.
GGCAAATTTCACATGCTGATGGACTGAAGTTTAGGAAGACCCCTGGTCCTGGTTTCTGTGCTATGCTTTAGGGACTGACTAGGGTTACCTCCTTTTCAGATTTTTAAAATGAAGTCCTCCTAATACATCTTTGCTGTCCTGTCATTCGTCCCCCACCATTGTGTGTTGCTGGGGTCACTACCTTGTTCTGCAGGCTGGTCTTGCACTCGTGGTCGGGTGAGGGGGAGCGCGCTCGGGGACTGGGCCACTCCTCCCCGATCAGCGAGGTGCGCAGGGAAACGCGGTTCAGCTGCTGGGTGTACAGGAACAGCAGAAACTGCAGCGTGTCCACAGACAGCTGGGAAAAGTACAGCTCCACAATTAGCAGCATGTAAACAACAGAAAAACTATTATAGAAGGATAATTAACACTTCTCGGATGTACAGCACACAGCCTACGGTAAATGACTCAAACAGTAGTAATGCTCCCACTCCCATCTCAACTTCCTACAGCGTAAACAAGCACTCCGGCTAAACAGAGCCCCACATGGATCAAAATAAAATTCATGAAATTTAATTTCAAACAGAGACTCAGCAGTCACCTACTTGTGCTCCCCTGTGAAGCTGCATGCTAATGAAAGTGAATGAACCCTCCTGATCTCACCTTGTGCCGCAACCTGTTCAACTCCTCACGGGTGCTGCACTGCGAGACCGCCTCTGCCCACTCCAGCCTCTCCTCCGGGGAGCGTTCTGCCATCAGGTCGAAGGTCTCGAAGTAGACCCAGGCCAGCTCGTCGGGCAGCTGCAGCTTGCCACAGGCGATGTGCCTCCACATGGGCCAGCAGAGGCGCGGGAAGCAACCGTCCTTGGCCCGCGTGCGCACGTAGGTGGCCATCTTACGCAGGTAGTGCATGCTGAACTTGGCTGGAGGGGGGGCCTGCAGTGCCCCCACCAGGAAGGGCTCCATACGCACCCACACTCTGACATTGTGCAGCTCCATCGCTAAGCTGCCACTGCATGCAAATTAAAAAGTGCTGGTGATTGACTGATTGATTGATTGATTGATTTTTGATAGTTGCTATGGGACGGCTACCTCTATGATCCTGGCTGCCACTGTTAAACATTAACAAAGACAGAAGGGATGCACAGTTGTATGTCACCATGGTGTCTGTTAGTATTGACGTTTATGGAAGGCCATTTTAAATTATATATTACTTACAGTGGGGTTACCACTGAATTAAAACTATTTCTAAGGCTCTGAAACCGCTGGTTGATGCTCGTCTGGGAGGGTGCGGGTCTATCCATCTTTCACCAGACTTTACCCTTTGCCAAATCCATACCGCCAGGAACTGGAGGGGAATGGCAAATGTAAGGCGAATTTTAAATAGATCATTTATTATACGTTCTATTTTCTTTAAATTCGTTGGTTCTCGTTTCATTTTCAACGATTTGATTGGCCACAGTAGTACGCGTAGTAGGTAAATATTTGAAACGCGTATTAAATAACGCGTTTTTTGACCAAGATGACCTTCCATACATTACAGGTTCATTTCAAGCTATTGTGGGGTATCTCTGCTATTTCAAAGCACACAGTAGCTCCTCGGTGTCTCAAATTAAACTCCAAACACTGCCTCTCAGCTGGCTGAAATCGAACCACGCCAGCCCCCAGGGGAGGGGAGAGCAGTTTCAGGTGGAACTTCCTGTCTGCAGCAGCCAGGAGACAAGGGGCGGTTATCAAATGTCTTTACTCCATTGAAAATGTGAATTACTCAAATTACTCAAAAGGTAAAAACCCAAACTTCCAAATTACAAAATGCTGTTCTGGGGTGTTTTTTCTATTTATTTTTTTTAGTTTAGAACTTTACAACAGTTTTTTTTTTCACCTTTTGATGAAAATAGTTATATTATCAGCTCCATAGTGCATCGAAGCAGTACTGCTTAATAACACACTTCCAAGTTTTGAAAGTAGCACACACATTATAACGTTTGTAAGAATGTTTACGGTATGCAGACAGGCTATTCATTCGGTTCGGTACTGCTCGCGGACGCCTTGCGGGTTCCCATGACAACATCAGCGGGGCCTCCAGTCTATGGGCTCCGCTTCTCCGTCCTAACCGACACACAGAACAAGAACAACAACAACAAGCTACGAGAAACTGGAAACACTTTACCTCGCTTTAAAAACACCTCGCTGACCGGGTCTCGAAATCTTTCTTTGAGCAGCCACTGAGAAGGTCCACCAGAGTCACCTCGTTCCCATAAACAAACAGCGCTGATGCCTCACAGTCGCAGAGAACAACCGTCCTCCTTTTGGCGCCTCTCAGATCAGATCAGCTCACCGCAGTCACTGTGAACGCGCCTAGCTGGCTGACTGATTGGCAGCTCAGTTTGTGAACGCGCCTGCTTACCTTTTCCACTTGTGAACGCGCTTGCCTGGAGGGCTGCTACACTTGTGAACGCGCGTGTTTGCCTGCCAAGGAGTTTTTTTTGTTAAAATATTTAAATACTTTTAGTCTTTTGTTTACAAATAACAATTGATAATTAGTTACATCCAATACTATTGGGATGTGCACAAAGTGGGCTGCAAACTAGCTATGATGTAGTAAACAGACCCCAACAGCAACAAAACACGTCAGTTTGGCATTAGGGGGTTAACACGGCCCACCTGCTCCGTATGCGTGTGTAGGGCAGGGTTTTGACCATTGGTGTTTAATAGATTTGACGTTATTTGGACTCTAAAGACATCATGCTACTTTTAGTGTCTATCTTTTGTGGCGATGTTTTAAGCGTTCCCTTTAAGGATTTCTGCCCACGACGTTTTGCAGTGGGCGGGCCTAGCAGAGGTCCCTCTTCCGGTTGCAAGTACACGCTGCGCAGTGTGTGGTGACTGACAGGTCCTCATCGGAACCGGTGCGGGGCTCGCTGGAGGAGTGAAGTGCAGTGAGAAAGCAATTCGGGATCCATGGCTTCCAGACGCATGAACCTCACCAATATCTGCTTTCTGCTGCTGTATGTCGCCGCGGCTGTGCTAGCGGGGTGAGTGAACATTGTCAAAAGGTGGCTCGTGGTTTTGTTTTATTTTTGAATTAAAGAAAGAGTGTACACATGTTACACTCTGATTGGTCTAGTAGCACTGTGTGTGGCCGGACCACCGACTCCGGAGAGGGAAGAGAGCACGGAGATTAATTCCACTGTAAAACTAAGAGCGGCTGTTTGAACCGGGTTGGGATCTGAATGGAACCCGATCTGGCATTATCCTGTGACGAGACCCAGCGAGTGCCTCTCTCAGATTCAAAATTTCTATGAAACAGATCCTCTGTTCATTAGCTGTTCAATCAGGTCACGGTAACATAGGATACAGACTGACCGATCCAGTTTAAAAGGAGATTCTAGTGTTACGTATTGTATTTAGACAAAAATGACGTTTTCTTATCCCAATGTCCCTCATTGATTTTATCTGCATTACAAAATCCTAGACTGTAATGCATACCTGTTCTCGGTCGCTCTCTCGCGCCCACAGCCTCACACTTTTACGTCTGCTTTCCTCCTTGGTCAACCTGTTTCAGTATCTTTTTTCAGATCATTTTGCAACACATTGTACAGAGGACTGATCACACAATATGCTTAATGCTTAAGGGTCAAGATACTTTTACAATCTCATTTTCAGTGTTGTTGCACTAGAGACACAGAAAAAAAGCCATTGAAACAATACAAACAGATGTGACCATGTTTATCACAGCTACAAAACAGTAGTCTCTGTACAAAGCTAAGTGCATCCGAGCAGCTTGTCAGAGACCTATTTGATATCGCCCGATAAACTCAATTTTCTTCTTCCTTTTCTAGGCGTGATTTCTACCAGATTTTGGGGGTTTCAAGATCAGCTTCCATCAAGGACATTAAAAAGGCTTACAGGAAACTTGCAATGCAGTTACACCCCGACAGAAACCCCGACGACCCCAAAGCGCAGGACAAATTCCAAGACCTCGGGGCCGCCTACGAGGTAAACGGAGATGAAGAGTACAGTGTAACCAATTGGGTGTTATCCCTCGCTGGGGCTGCAGTCCCTGGACGGGGGTTCAGCGGAGGCCCCCCTACATGGGATTATTACACCCTTTAACAATGTTACTATACCATAGCATCACACAGTCGTAATTCTTTCTCGTTATGTTGGCTGCAGTGATGTGAGATCAGTCTTTCTTAGTGTACACACCTGGAATGCTGTGATTGGCTGTTAGGTATAATTTTGTTTTGGCCGGTATTTGCTGTATGTTCAATTCACCAATTGTTTTTGTTTTATTTTTTTCACACCGACATGTTTGATTGACAAGTAAAAGTCGAATTAGTTATGTAGAAATTTAAGGAATATCTGTTTTGTTTGACGGTGTTTGTTTCTATTTTAAATATAACCATTTGTCTTAACAAGCAATAACAAAAATGCTCTTGTTTTTTAAAGTATGAAATAAAACCATAACTATAGACAGTATTTCATTAAGTCTGATTTGCGCATGTTAAACAAACATTGTAAAAAACACTTAAAAAAAAAAAAAAAATTATGTAACGATTCGGAGGTATGTGTGTGCGTCCACGGAAGCGTCGTTGTTGTTGGAAACTCTGCCGCTTGCCCTGATTGGTCAAAGAAACTGTGTGGCCGCTGCTGATTTGCGCAATGTTCTGGAGTCAAAGTTGAGGATTGCCTGCTGTTTGATCCGAGGGCGCGCTAGAAAACACGGAGTGGAGCCGGCTCAGTGAAGTATTAGCTGGCTTTTTACATTGCGACTATAGCAATCCCCTGGCCGAAAATAGGATGTTGCATAATCCATCTGCATTATTGTAAACGCAAATAATTATCACTGCACACAAACCTCAGAGACTATGTCCATTTTTAAAATGCACAGTTAAGACCTGGTAAAACTAAAAACAGTTATGGAATGTACCTTTGAATCTGTCAAACTTCTCTAGGCTTTACAGTGCTTCCCTATGCTTTACCATGCGTTGACTGTGCTCCAGTACACTTTGCTATGCTTGTACTGTAGCCCACGTGTGGGGATTGCGCTACAGCTGTTTCCCGGGGTGGTGTCACTAACACCCTGGCTTGCTGATCTGCAGGTGCTGTCTGACGAGGAGAAGAGGAAGCAGTATGATGCGTACGGGGAGGAGGGGTTGAAGGAGGGGCACCACAGCTCCCATGGGGATATCTTCTCCAGGTGAGGATCCAAATGAGCTTGCATTGCTGACAGCTGTCAATGGATTACCCTTTTAGAACAGGCCCTGCTACAGCACGCCTACCTCACCACTTGATCTCTGTCAGTCTGTCAATTTTTCATTTCTGAATTTGTTTTCTTTTCCTTTTTTTGCCTCAGTTTCTTTGGAGACTTTGGGTTCATGTTCGGTGGTAACCCGCGGCAACAGGACAGGAACATCCCTAGAGGAAATGACATCATAGTCGATCTAGAGGTCACCCTGGAAGAAGTGTATTCTGGTAATTTTGTGGAAGTAAGTCGGTCTTCAGATATGGAAACAAAAAGGAAATGCAGTCAAATGTCTTTAGTGTAAGGGATGGGAAAGATCCTAATAACAAAGGTCTTGAATGTTTGATGCACACGTAAATGCCTTCAATAAACACAGTCATGTCGCCCCTCAGGTGGTTCGGAATAAGCCTGTCGCAAAAGAGGCCCCAGGAAAAAGGAAATGCAACTGCCGACAGGAAATGAGGACAACGCAGCTGGGGCCTGGCCGCTTCCAAATGACCCAGGAAGTGGTTTGCGACGAGTGTCCCAATGTCAGGTGAGTCCTGCTGGAGCTGCAGTTTACTTTTGGGGGGTTGGGGTTTGGCAGGGGTCCCGTCACCGTATCGCATTTTCAATTCTTCTTTATTGTACAGGCAATTCCAGCCATGTGAAGCGTAGCATCTGAAATCACAGGGGTGTTCAAGATAGGAGAAGATCAGGACAGAGACTACTGTCAGGTGTAATATCACAAGTGAAGATCTGTCTAGAGATGAACACCATTGAGCAGGAGGGTGTGTTCTTCTTTCCCTGACTCTCTGGGTGTACAGGCTGGGGAAAGCAGGGGAAGCTCTTAGCTCAGGTGGCTGGTTATACAGAGTAATTGAATGTTAGTCTGTCCAGCCCATCATCTGGGTGTATTCTGCTTCCCAGACGTGGAGTTCATCTGGGCACGACACAGTGTCAGCAGGCTCTCTTCCTCATTCCCTCTCTTCTTTGTCCCAGGCTAGTGAACGAGGAGCGCACTCTGGAGGTGGAGATTGAGCAAGGGGTCCGAGACGAGATGGAGTACCCCTTCATTGGGGAAGGTAAGGCCACGTGCATATCGACATACAGGTGCCACTCTTGTACTGAAGCACACACTTAGTGGTTTCCCTGGTATATGGCAGCTTCTGGTGACCATATCTCTCTCTCTCTCTCTCTCTTTCTCTCTTTCTCTCACGCTCTCTCTCTCTCTCTCTCTCTCTCTCTCTCTCTCTCTCTCTCTCTCTCTCAGGTGAACCACACATAGATGGGGAGCCAGGAGACCTGAGGTTCAAGATTAAAGTGATGAAGTAAGAAATCTCACACTTCACTCTCAGTAACCTGAAGACCATGCTGTTTTGAGTGTATCAGTTTGTCATTGTATTTAAGACAGATTGGGTAGGAGCTGACACACGTCTCACAAGTCCATTAGCGAGTGCGTGACATTGGGATTCGTCATTGAAGCTGCAGGGCTGAAACAGTTATTGGCTGTGCTTGTTTCTCAGGCACCCCGTTTTCGAGCGGAGGGGAGATGATCTCTACACGAATGTGACAATCTCGCTGGAGGAGGCTTTGGTGGGATTCGAAATGGACATCACACACCTGGACGGACACAAGGTAGCGCTGCTGAGCAACACCGACCACTGTGCACAGCGTCTTCATCTTGTCTTGTGTAGATGTCGTCCTGTGTGTTAGAATGTCGTTAAGAAAACTATGTGCAATAGTAGTTCAATACAACAGCAAGAAGAATGTCATATTTTGTGTGAAGCATGTCGCTTATTATTCCAACAGAAATCATTCTGCACACCTTGAAAAGCTCAGCTTCGCTTTTGCAGTCCTCTCACCCAAACTGGAGATCTCATGTGTTACATCCATTATTAAAAAAAAAAAAAAAAAGTTTTATCTTGTGCAGACTTTACACAGGGTAATATCAAGACTTATGAGTTGTAACGTTTCCCATGTACTCTAACAGCGTGGGGTGATGTGCTAGCACTGGGGTTCTAGTTCCATGTACTCTAACAGCGTGGGGTGATGTGCTAGCACTGGGGTTCTAGTTCCATGTACTCTAACAGCGTGGGGTGATGTGCTAGCACTGGGGTTCTAGTTCCATGTACTCTAACAGCGTGGGGTGATGTGCTAGCACTGGGGTTCTAGTTCCATGTACTCTAACAGCGTGGGGTGATGTGCTAGCACTGGGGTTCTAGTTCCATGTACTCTAACAGCGTGGGGTGATGTGCTAGCACTGGGGTTCTAGTTCCATGCTGATGGACGCTATTGAATCTGTCTCGATTTGAAGGTGCACATCATCCGGGACAAGATCACAAAGCCAGGCGCTAAGCTGTGGAAGAAAGGAGAGGGCCTGCCCAACTTTGACAACAACAACATCCGCGGCTCACTGATCATCAGCTTTGACGTGGAGTTCCCACGAGAGCAGCTCTCCGAGCAGCAGAGGAAGGGTGAGGCGCGCAGGGCCCACATGCTCACTCACTGCTTACTCACACTATGACATTTCGTAAACTACTTTTTTTTGTTTGTTTTAATGTCCTGGTAATTGTAGCTACAGAATAATTCCTTTAATCCTACCAGACGGTTTGCAGATTGTACACGTCCACTGTCTGCATGGGGCTCAGATGTTAACTCTCAGATGCTGTTGTAGGAAGTTGCTGCTGTTACGACACATTATTTGAAAATTCTGGTGTAGGGAAAAGGGATTTAATATAAAATTGGGCACTGGAACGAAAGAAAGAAAGTTAATTTATACTGGGATGGAAATAACTCATTGCATAGCAGTTTGATTCATTCCTGGTTTTACTGTGAGTTTAGTAAGACACACCTGAGCTTGTTACCTATACGCTGTGGTTAATCAAGCTCGTAGTAAAACCTGGAATGGGTGAAACTGCTATGCAGTTTTCTTCTTTCCATACCTGTATGAAGAAAGAAAGAAATAGCATTGCAGTGTGATGGAGGCACTGTTATTGCAGCGTGGGGATCACATTCCCAGAAGGCGAGGTGAGGGTGTTGGCTAACTCTTTTGTTCTCTGTATTTAATGTTCCTGCCTGCCTCACCCGTGCCCTGCTTCTTGTTGCAGGTATCCGAGAGCTGCTGAAACAGGCATCGATACAGAAGGTTTACAACGGGCTGCAAGGCTACTGACCCCAAGCAAAAGGGACTTTATAGAACATAAAAAAACATGCATTCTGGGGTTGTATTTATTATCATCAATCTGTGTATTTTTTTATTTGTTTTGTTTTTTAAAAGTTTTGAAAGTTTTTTGAGAAATGGAAGTCCTGTTTTCTTAAAATCTGTACATTTTGTAAAGGGTTGGGGGTAGGTTAGATAGGGGAGGTTGAAGAATATTTGAACCCTTTTAAAAGTGGAACTGGAAGGTGCAGGTGTTACTCGCTGGCCTCTGAAGCCCAGCTCTGGTCCACACACCCCCCCTACAGGTCCCGCCAGCCCCAGGGGGTGCACCGAAGGACCCCCATTTACAAGTGCACCATACCCCAGCCCACCCCCTGCTAGCTGCAGGACTGATCACCAGCAGCTGGTCCCTCAAACGTCACACTGCTAAACACTTCACCTGATTTCTCCCCCACCTCTCCTCGGTCTCAGACTCCTTTGATAGTTTTTTAAATGTTTTGCCAGTTTATTTTCCTTTTTTAGATATTTTAATTTTCTTTATACATATATATATATATATATATATATATATATATATATATATATATAATATTTTTTTTTACATGCCTTTGCATGGTTGGGTTGCTTCTCAAATTTTGTTTTGTGTGTGCGCAGGGGGTGTGTGGGGCTCCCATACTGTAAGAGCATCTCTAAAAAAAAAATTTAAATAAAATAAATCCATGGACAACGTGCAGGGAACAACGCTGCTGAATATCCACAGGCTCCACACACTGCCCTCTCCTCAGCCCTCACTGCCCTCTCCTCGCTCCACACACTGCCCTCTCCTCGCTCCACACACTGCCCTCTCCTCGCTCCACACACTGCCCTCTCCTCGCTCCTCACTGCCCTCTCCTCGCTCCACACACTGCCCTCTCCTCGCTCCACACACTGCCCTCTCCTCGCTCCTCACTGCCCTCTCCTCGCTCCTCACTGCCCTCTCCTCGCTCCACACACTGCCCTCTCCTCAGCCCTCACTGCCCTCTCCTCGCTCCACACACTGCCCTCTCCTCGCTCCACACACTGCCCTCTCCTCGCTCCACACACTGCCCTCTCCTCGCTCCTCACTGCCCTCTCCTCGCTCCACACACTGCCCTCTCCTCGCTCCACACACTGCCCTCTCCTCGCTCCTCACTGCCCTCTCCTCGCTCCACACACTGCCCTCTCCTCGCCCCTCACTGCCCTCTCCTCGCTCCACACACTGCCCTCTCCTCGCTCCACACACTGCCCTCTCCTCGCTCCACACACTGCCCTCTCCTCGCTCCTCACTGCCCTCTCCTCGCTCCACACACTGCCCTCTCCTTGCTCCACACACTGCCCTCTCCTCGCTCCACACACTGCCCTCTCCTCGCTCCTCACTGCCCTCTCCTCGCTCCACACACTGCCCTCTCCTCGCTCCTCACTGCCCTCTCCTCGCTCCACACACTGCCCTCTCCTCACTCCTCACTGCCCTCTCCTCGCTCCACACACTGCCCTCTCCTCGCTCCACACACTGCCCTCTCCTCGCTCCACACACTGCCCTCTCCTCGCTCCTCACTGCCCTCTCCTCGCTCCACACACTGCCCTCTCCTTGCTCCACACACTGCCCTCTCCTCGCTCCACACACTGCCCTCTCCTCGCTCCTCACTGCCCTCTCCTCGCTCCACACACTGCCCTCTCCTCGCTCCTCACTGCCCTCTCCTCGCTCCACACACTGCCCTCTCCTCACTCCTCACTGCCCTCTCCTCGCTCCACACACTGCCATCTCCTCGCTCCACACACTGCCCTCTCCTCGCTCCACACACTGCCCTCTCCTCGCTCCTCACTGCCCTCTCCTCGCTCCACACACTGCCCTCTCCTCGCTCCACACACTGCCCTCTCCTCGCTCCACACACTGCCCTCTCCTCGCTCCACACACTGCCCTCTCCTCGCTCCACACACTGCCCTCTCCTCGCTCCTCACTGCCCTCTCCTCGCTCCACACACTGCCCTCTCCTCGCTCCACACACTGCCCTCTCCTCGCTCCACACACTGCCCTCTCCTCGCCCATCACTGCTCCAGCAGCAGTCTGGCTCTGGACTCCTCTTGTCTTGCTCAGAATGTCTCCTCACTGTCATGTTCTAGTTTAACCTGCGCTACATGGTGTCCTGCACCCTCAGTGAGGTATCAGCACATTTATGATCAGTCGAAAGATGATGATTATTATTATTATTTATTATTATTTTTTTTAAAGGTAAATAGGAAGCTTGTGGTTGGTGTGGGTATGGCATAATAAAATGTAATTTTCACCTCAAAACTACAATTAAACTTTGTAATAATTCTAATGTTGAAGGTATGTGTTTGAATTATTGTTTTTTCTAGTTTTGAACACTGTTCTGTATGTTTGTGTTGTTTCATGCTGGTCTGTGTTAGGAGGAGCACTGAACAGTTGACTAGTAAAGTGACAGTTGAACTACAGTGATTCGTTGACTAATCGCACATCTCAAGGTTGGGAGGTAATTGGGAAGCGTGTGGTTTCAGATGGAAGGAAGTGCAGCAGCAGTTGTAATCCACTGACATAAACATTACATTTCAGAACATTTATAAATACTTTGAAAACATCCCATGCAGTTTTTAAATATACTGTTGTGCACAAACGGCACGCTCATAAATAGAGCCCCAGACATTGTTTTTTTAAACTGGTGACTAGTCAAGCTATTCCACTAGTTTTACCTCAGCTATTGGACTCTCAAATGAGTCTTTCTACCCGAATCTGATGAAGATGCTATCCAGGTGGTTCAGCTGTGAGATGAAATACTTTGCTGGTTTAAAATCCCAGAACATGTTAGGGAAAGTTTTGAACGAGAGGAACTTTGTCCAGTCAACTCTGAAAGGATCCCATTGATTCGGAATCAACAACATGGTTTGGGGACCTATGGGAACCCATTCCAGACACTCACCAACTGTGTCAAGCAGTGTCTCCCACCTCTCCTAAATCTATCTCCACTTCTAACTGTGGCATCTGCTCCTGTGCTGCGCTTGACAGAGTTAACCCCAGTCACTATATATATATAATTTATTTCTTAGCAGACACCCTTATCCAGGGCAACTTACAATTATTACAAGATATCACATTATTTTTACATACAATTACATTATTTTTTACACATTATTATTATTATTATTATTTTTTATTATTATTATTTTTAATAAAATAAAATTTATACAGTTCTTACTATCTCGGGGCCACGAGATACATTGGAAGTTATTCGGGTTTATGTCTTGTGGTCAGTGAGCTGTTTCTATTTATTTATTTATTATTATTTTTTTAGATATAAATCATTCTAATATATGGTCGACATTAGGCCGCCTGCTCAATAATGAACAATTTATCATTCTTTAAAATAGTTTTTGGCAGAAATACATCTCAATTTTTTTTAAAGACTTCAAAGACAGTGGCAGTACACAAGAGCGCCAGGATCCAGATTATAGGATTGCTCATGGTTACAAATTCTGTGAGTTATTATTATGTTTCTGCTGAAGAAACGATCTATTATTAAGACTTATTTCATTTGAATTAATTGCGTTCAGTTTTATTTCAGAGCAGCACGAGAGCCTTGTCTAACCAGAGCCGGATGCTGCACGTGCAGTTTGGATTGAAAATTAACCAAATCAACCGCTTTTTAAGAGTGGGTTAAAAAAGCAAACATTACAATATAATAAATACAGTTTACTGGTGTATAGGTTTCAAAGTAACATGTACAGATACAATAAAATATTACACTGTAATTACGTTATTGCTGTTGTGTGAGGAAAATGTTACTGGGCGGGGGGATTTGAAACAATACCTGTCAAGCAACCATCAAAGAAAGAAAGTATAGTTTTTTTTTTTTGTTTTTTTTTTAGTTGTTTTATCTTTACGAGAAGGCAAATGGATATTTTCCAGAAAATCGAGAAGATAGGCGAGGGAACTTACGGCGTGGTTTATAAAGCTAAAAACAAACTGACAGGGCAGGCCGTGGCACTTAAAAAGATCCGACTCGACGCGTAAGTTAGGGTATTTATGTCATATTCATTAAGTATTAATAACTTATATATATATATATATATATATATATATATATATATATATATATATATATATATATATATATATATATATATATATACATCTCATACAGGCGTACTGTACTTATATAATTAACAAATTCATACTTACAACGTAACAACACGTATAGCACCGTTTGTCCAGTTTCTGACTGTATCCATCAAGTGCTTAAAATCCATTTCCTTAACTCTTATTAACGTTATCACTGGTTCCCCCTGGTTTATTGTAACGTTAATTTCGTATATGTAAATTAGATAAACGGCTGAATCCTGGTTCCTGCGTTGTAGGTCACATGGTGTGATTGCAGTTCAGCATTGGGGGGAGTTTGAAACTCCTGTAATTGCATCAAATAATGTAACACCTGTCAGCATGAACTGAAAAGCCAATATCATAAAAAAAATACAAGTAGTTAAAAGTGTATATTTGCTTTAAACCATTGTGAATAGTGGCTATGATTCTCAGTCTCAATATACAGAATTTGAGTCTATTACACTGGTACATGTGTATTTTTTTATTTTAATGATCAAGTTCAAAGAACCTTGTAAACATAATGGCTTGTTTTTTGTAGGGAGACAGAGGGTGTGCCAAGCACTGCCATTCGAGAGATCTCACTGCTGAAAGAACTGAATCACCCAAATATAGTGAAGTAAGAAATGACCTGTCTCTCGCTTCTCTCCTTTCTGGTGTCAGAACAGCTACCGCTAGTACCCACCCAGTCTCTTTGTATATTTCTATGGATAATAATAATAATAATAATAATAATAATAATAATAATAATAATAATAATAATAGGCAGGTACTAATTGGGGGGTACATGATTGAAGTCTTTAAAATCTTAGAAGGAGTTGACATAGTTAATCCTAACCAATACTTTAACCGCAGTAAAGAAAGCAGGACTAAAGGACACAGATAGGGGTGAGGGTGTGGAATGGGTTACCTAAAATCACTTGGATCTTTTAGGACCCAACTTGACAAAGTTTTGAGATAAATCAGCTACTAGGAACCGGGCATTAGTCAAATCTTATGGTTAGATCTGATTGGAAGATGCAATGTAGATAGAAGTGGATTGATAGGGTGACACATGCAGTTTTGTGTGGTCTGCAATAGATCTGATTGGATGATGCAATTCAAGTGTTTTATAATGAGTTTGATTCTGTGACAGACAAGTGAATAAGTTTAATAAAGTGAAGTGCTCAGCAACAGTCTGGCTGTGACTGTTTCATTGGTGTCATTTTTCTAAAATAAACTAAACAGTGATATATATATAGAGATACTTTTGTATGGAAATATAAAACAAATTGTAATTAACGTACAATTGATTACAATTCATTGTAATGAATTGTATGGGGAATACATTTTTCTTCATATTATTGTATATTTTATGGAGGTTGTGTATTTTGTGTATTGTGGGCTGTGGGTCTTGAAATTCTTAATGAACGATTGCTTGCTAACGATCTTGTGTGTCCTATTTTGGCTGGGGTTGTTTCTCAGATTGCTGGATGTCGTTCACACTGAAAAGAAGCTGTACCTGGTGTTTGAGTATCTGGACCAGGACCTGAAGAAGTACATGGACTCGTCCCAGCCTGTGGGGATGCCCCTGCCCCTGGTCAAGGTGAGTGCATTCACACAGTGCCCTGTCAGAGATGACTAGCACTATCAGAAATCCCAAGCAGACTCCTGATTCCTAAACGTACAGTACATTAGACAGTCCTGCACATCCTATCCTGTGTACAGATGTCATCCTGTGCATAGCACACGTTTATGTTTAATAGTTGACCTAGTCATGAGTACAGTCTTTGTTTTTATGATTTCTAATCAGTGAGTGTCTCTTATTATAGAAGATATAATTTCACTAAAACAGCATGAGATGACATGTTTTTCATTGACTAGAAAAGTACAAAATCTGCGCTGCTTAGTGCATAGTTGGAGTGCTGAAGATACCTAAAATCAGTGAGGTCTGCGTCACTCTGTGCAGAACAGCCTTCAATTCCTGCACATCACTAGGATGTATTCAGGCAGAAATCTTGCCTCTCTCTCCGGCGTATTTACTGGCACGCTAATGTTTTATGAATATGACCCAATGAGTATGCACATTTTCACCATCCCCTCGTTCTCCCCCACCCCCTTCTCTATGTGTTTCAGAGCTACCTGTTCCAGCTTCTGCAAGGCGTCTCGTTCTGTCACTCTCACAGGGTGATTCACCGGGACCTGAAGCCTCAGAACCTGCTCATTAACCTGGCTGGCGCCATCAAGCTGGCGGACTTCGGGCTGGCCCGGGCCTTCGGGGTGCCCCTGCGCACCTACACCCACGAGGTTACTGATTAACATGCTTCTACTGATTAACATGCTTCTCAGAGATCTACCACAGAATGTATTATTGAGGTTATGGATGAGAAGTAGCCAAGTATTGTATGTGTTTGCTTGTGATTGCTATTATCGAATAAGTCAGATATCATATTGATAAAAATATAATAGACAATCATAGCAGTGTTTATAGGATACTGCAAATATAAAGTCTGTATCACTAGAGATATGAGGCTTAACAGGGCTTTGTAAAATTACTGCCACAAAATGGTTCATTCTAATCTAGTTAATCATTGAATAAAGATGTGTATGAAGTATAAAGCCAATATCTGAAAGCGTTAGGTCTTTATCATCTGGAAACCAAAGATTTACATCACCACAATGAAGCACCATCTACTGGTTAAACATTGTAATTGATAATCGGACGATTTCATTGAGCGATTTTGCACATGATTTGGAGGCCATCATTATAGGGTAAGCAGGGCAGTTCCTGGAATTACGAGAAAACTATTTTGGTTATCACTTCATCATTAGTAAGGGTTCAGAAATGCTGTCCTTTTGTAGCTTCTGTTCCCTTGGGAGTTGTTGGTCTCTCTTCCTCACGAGTGAACTCATTCTGCACATTCCCCACTCGCAGGTAGCTGAAGCCCCTTTCCCTCCCGTCTCTGTCTCCTGTATTAGGTGGTGACTCTGTGGTACCGCGCTCCTGAGATCTTGCTGGGCTGTAAATACTACTCCACTGCTGTCGACATCTGGAGCATCGGCTGCATCTTCGCTGAGATGGTGGGACTTACTGAGGGAGGGAGAGCTCCGAGGCGGGGGGCTCAGTGTATTCACAATGATTGATAGTTTGATAGTGTTAGCAATGTAGGTCCTGGCTTTGAAGAGTGACAAGCATGGAGTTCATCTTGTGAGAGTTGTGGCAAGGTTTGTCCATCCAGCACTGATGAACAAAGAGCTAAAGAGCTAGTGGATTGAAGCTGTTGAGGGCGTTGAGTTTTCAGTTCTTTAGTGTCTTTAGTGTTTAATAGCAGTTCTGTTGCTCCATGTTCTCATGACTGCCTCACCTCCTCTCAGGTTACCAGGCGCCCGCTTTTCCCTGGAGACTCTGAGATCGACCAGCTCTTCCGCATCTTCCGCATGATGGGCACCCCCAGCGAGGCGGTCTGGCCCGGAGTGACACAGCTCCCAGATTACAAAGCCCGCTTTCCATGCTGGGGCCGGCAAGACATCAACAAGATGGCTCCACAACTCGACCCCATAGGGCAGGACCTGCTGCTGGTCAGTGAGGAGATACACTGGGAGAGAGGCAGAAAGCTGAATGACTGGAGATGGGGGGGGGGGGCAGTGTGATTGAGAAGGACTGGGAGGGAGGCAGTGTGGTCTAGTGGTTAGAGCTGAGGGACTGGGAGGGAGGCAGTGTGGTCTTGTGCCTATTTGCCAATTTAATTTGAACTTTATTTCCTATCTAATTTTTTTCAGCAACTCTTGCAGTATGATCCCAGCCGGCGCATTTCCGCAAAGGCAGCTATTAGTCATGAATATTTCCAAGACGTGGCAACACAGACACCAATCCTGCATGGCTGAGTCTAACACTTCTTGTAGGGTTAAACACTGAGGCTCCCATACTGGAATCTTTTGCAGCAACACAAAATGTGGCACCTCTTTGTTCTAGACATGAGTATTAAACAACGTGCACGGAGGTGCCCTTTCTAGTTTGGAAAGTTTTCAGGTTGAAAGAAGTTTTTAAAGTATGCTGTGTCTCTCTCTAGTGATACAGGGATGTATTACATCTGAACACCAAGTTTGCTCTGTATTAATATTGATTCCTCTTCCTTTTAAAGTTTCAGTTATTTATGTCTATCCTTGTAAAGCTATTCTTAACATAATGCAGTCTGTCTTATTGTCTGTTTGCAACCTTGTACAGACAAAATAAATTAAGATTACTCATGCATGAGTCTTCTTGTGCTTATTTATTAATTCATTTTTGTTTTAAGGTCAAGGCTGGTTTACCTGAGATGTAGTTTTGTAATAGGAAATATCTGGAAGATGGATTCAGAAAACACATTACCTTTCTTCAGTGTTTGTCACATACATTGTATTGATATGCATACCATATCGTTTATTCAATAAACAATTGAAATTGCATCCATATATCATGCTTCAGTAACGCCATTCCTAAAAGAATTGGCATTACATTTTTTGTAGACCTTTAAAATCATATGCTTCAGTATTCCTAATCATTTTTGTTTTTAAATTAACATTCAATATGTTATTTATTATCCAGTTCATTATTTGTTTTCTTTATAATTGTGATACTGTAGGAATTGCATTTCTAAAATGATTTAAACATTAAAGATTGTCTGATTATTAGAATTATTAAAAATGTTATTAAAATTTAATTTAGCAAAATAATTGTGTTACATCTGATTATTTGCAGACTCATTATTAATTCTTATTACTGATTTATTCCAATGAGGGTCACATGAAACTTGATGTTTGAATAGTACAACTATTGTAGTTGGGAATGTAAAAGATGATCCATTCATTGAGTATCTCTCTTGGGTTTCTCTTTGCTGTGCTGGATTCACATTCTTCTTCAAGAAGGACAGGAGCGTTGTGGTAAACATGTGTTTTTGTATTGTTTTACTTTCATTCCTGCAGTTTATATTTTCACTACTAAGACGTGTTTGTCTTTTGTGAAGTAGAAAGAGACGGCCTATGTGCATTATAAGTAACATTAACTGTTGCTTCAGAGCATGGCTGCCTTTTCCTTTCCTTTTCTCCAGGGACCTGCCATGCTTGCTGATATAGGCTAGTTTTCGTTTGTTGACTTGTGTACATATTTTAGTGAAAATAATGACAAGAAATCTAAATGAGAAATACCTCTGGAAGCACAGTAACACAAACAGCAAATTTGCAACAGGACCTGATATAAAGCACTGGTCTCACAGACCCGGATGAGCCCTGATCTTGGACTGCCTAATGCTACCTCGGGTAAAGCAGTCCTGCATTAGTGCTAGTCAGGGTCTGTGAAGCCAGGACAAAGCATGATAAATACAAAAATAATAAGAATTACTGGAGTTGAACTATATTTTATTAGGGAGGCTGTGTGGTCCAGTGGTTAAAGAAAAGGCCATGTAATCAGGAGGTCCCCGGTTCAAATCCCACCTCAGCCACTGACTCATTGTGTGACCCTGAGCAAGTCACTTAATCTCCTTGTGCTCCGTCTTTCGGGTGAGACATAAGTGACTCTGCAGCTGATGCATAGTTCACACACCCTAGTCTCTATAAGTTGCCTTGGATAAAGGCAATGCTAAATAAACAAATAATAATAATAGAACATTAGAATGGGTGGAATTATTATATTGTAATGTTTTGCTATTAGGTAGGTTTTACATGCAGCATACATTTAGGTTCCTTTCAAGTGTTATTAGGATGTAAAGTTTGTAACCAAAAAAAAAAGTAAATACATCATGCATACAGTGCTGAATATTTTAGCACAAGACTACACTCAGATCAGTAACAATTCACAGCACAGCATGCTCTCAAATTACCTCTGTAGACAAGTGTGATTGACAGGATTATAGACTATTTCAGTGCCACTACCCCCTAATAACAGCCCGACCGACCCAATCACAATCTGTGAAGGGGCTTTTTTGTGCCTGTCTGTATGTCTGTCTGTATATGTGTGTATATGTACATGTGTGTCTGTGTGTGTGTGCTTGTCTGTCTGTGTGTGTGTCTCTGTGTCTGTCTGTATGTTTGTGTATGTATATATGTGTGTGTCTGTTTGTCTTTGTCTGTCTGTATGTTTGTGTATGTGTATATGTGTGTGTCTGTTTGTCTTTGTCTGTCTGTATGTTTGTGTATGTGTATATGTGTGTGTCTGTTTGTCTGTGTCTGTCTCTGTATGCTGTGTCTCTGGAATACATTGCAATAGTACCTGTAGTATCAACAACAGCCAGTAGAGTGCAGCATTGAACTTGAAATAAGTTCTTAGTGCAGGGCTTTCAAACAGTGGACCAAAAACCTCTGAGTATATCAGCCCAGACATTAACACAGGTTATCATGCTTGCTGTGGTATTATCAGAGTATGATCTTCATGGGTCAAACAGCAGTGCCGGTGTTATAGATGACCAATCAGATGGAATATCTCAATAAACAGACAGGGAGGCTGGACTTGGGTAAAACTCACAACAGTGGTTCTTTAATTGTGCCATTGTGACGAGGTTCTGTACATTTCAACATGCAATGCTCTCACATCCTGCTCGGTGACCACGACTCTCCGTGTTTATCAGGGTGACCGGTCACTCGTCACTAATTGAGCTGCACTGCCCCCACTCCCACCCCAGCACGGCCCCAGACCAGCTCTGTGAACGAGAGAGCTGAGAAAGCTGAAGCGCCCACTGGAACAGCACCTCTTGTGGTTATTGCAGCAGCGCTGTGTACACACACAGGGCTCACAGAACAGGCGCTTGCAGCAGAACAATGACCACACAGCTCCCGCTGACTCGCTGCTTCCTCACCGCACTGGGGACTGGGTGGGGAGGCTGGCAAGCTGCACCACAACAACTCCACAATTCCCAGAATAGTCCCAGAATTCAGATTCCAGTGCAAAAGTACGACCCTCCATACCACGGAAGTAAGCATAGGGAGCCAGGGTTGTGGTTTCTATTTGCCCCACAATGCTATTCCACTATGGGCTAGGACTGGGGGACAGCAGGGTCAGGGCTCGGAACTCGGCACTGCTTCTGCAGTATTCCTCTCTGCTGGTTAATTGCATATTGTCTGGCAGGGCTTCACTGTAAATAAGCAATCATGCTAACGCTGAGCTTGGACTGTGCTCTATAAACAATGCATCAGTGCAGTACACTTAAAGTTAGAGGAGCTGGACTTCTTCAAGAGATGACTCCTCAGCACGACTAGGCAGCACGGCTGTCGTATTCACTAGTCTCCTTCCACCTCTGGAGGCTTGGGTTCGAATCAGGTTCAGGTCACAAGCCAAATGAATGTGGGGGTGGAGGGGGTCTAAACTTAGTCCCCAGTTGACATTAGTGTATATGACACGATCACCACAGAGCTCAGCTCAATCCAGCACAGTGAGTAGGCTCTGCAGGACTGAATAGCAGACAGGGGGTGTTTGGTGTACCCGGCAATCCTTAAAGTTATGGCTGCGTTCTGTTACAGGAATGTCTGCATGTCTATTTATTCTTTCTTGGTAAATAGTAAGTTTGATAAATCAAAGCAAGTTTTGATTTGCACAATCCAACAAGCTACATAATTGCCCTTTCAAGGTATATTTTGTCTTCCTAAAAACATAGGCTGGGTGACCAGGTTCAGAGGCTGGGTGACCAGGTTCAGAGGCTGGGTGACCAGGTTCAGAGGCTGGGTGACCAGGTTCAGCGGCTGGGTGACCAGGTTCAGAGGCTGGGTGACCAGGTTCAGAGTCTGGGTGGCCAGGTTCAGAGGCTGGGTGACCAGGTTCAGCGGCTGGGTGACCAGGTTCAGAGGCTGGGTGACCAGGTTCGGAGTCTGTGTGACCAGGTTCGGAGTCTGGGTGACCAGGTTCGGAGGCTGGGTGACCAGGTTCGGAGTCTGTGTGACCAGGTTCAGCGGCTGGGTGACCAGGTTCGGAGGCTGGATGACCAGGTTCGGAGGTTGTGTGACCAGGTTCGGAGGCTGTGTGACCAGGTTCAGAGGCTGGGTGACCAGGTTCAGCCGCACAGGTCTGAATCAGTTCATTCTGGGTCTTGTGTTTTTATTTTTCTTAAGGAAGGTGTGCGTGCGTGTGAGTGCGTGTGAGTGCGTGTGAGTGCGTGTGAGTGCGTGCGTGTGTGCGTGCGTGAGTGCGTGCGTGCATGTGTGTGTGTGTGTTAATGTCAGATTGTGGATTTCATGTAATCGGCACAATGAAATGAAATGAGAGTGTGGAGTTACTGTTCAGATCGATGGGGTTCCCAGGGAGCCTGTGTGCCTGTGAAAGCCCCCTTTGTGTGGGGGATGTAAATGAGACTCTTTCTCGGGGCCCTGTCTCAGCCCTGTGGTGGTGGATCACATTTAATAACTGTGGTTAGCTGTCAGGAGCACTTAGTTTGATGCTGAGCAGCCTGGCCCCTGAACACTGCCTCTGCTGGCTGTGAGGGCAGCCGTCTACATCAGCACTCTGCAGAGGAGAGAGAAGCACAGAGAGCAGCTCTACTCACCTCAACCATCTCCATTAGCGCTCTGCAGGGCAGAGAGGAGCAGCTCTACTCACCTCAACCATCTCCATCAGCGCTCTGCAGAGGAGAGAGAAGCACAGAGAGCAGCTCTACTCACCTCAACCATCTCCATCAGCGCTCTGCAGGGCAGAGAGGAGCAGCTCTACTCACCTCAACCGTCTCCATTAACTCTCTGCAGAGGAGAGAGAAGCACAAGGAGCAGCTCTACTCACCTCCGCGGGGAACACAAACCTCAGCCTGAGAGACAGGCAGCTTGTCAGGCCCCTCATAGCTCTTTGATAACATTTAACACTGCCTACCTAGACCCGCTTTAAAACACACCTGCTCGGATCTGCTGTCGTTTTCACCGCTGCTGTTTGGAATGTTTAATAGTGCGATATTAACAATCCCATTGCCAGGGGGGAGCACAGGGGGAACAACACAGAGATCATGTCAATGTGTCCCTTGTACCTTAAAGGGTTAACCCTGATTAGCTCTAGTCTTGGACTACTTTACCCAAAACAACATTAGTTATTTGAAGTTGAAGTACCACACTTAAGGATACCTTGTCCCTTATCCAATTTATTGACTATAATGTGTGAAGCTGCTTTTTGCAACACCATTAAATTCAAGACAAACTTCAGGGGAACCCTAAGGGCAAGTGGAGCTGGAGGTGTTTTATGTAATGGCTTCTGAGTTCAGGTAGAGCTGCCAGTCTCTGTACCACACTGTGTAAGGTGGAGCCTAAGCTGTATAGCAGTCCAGGTGACTGGTCCCTCCCTCCAGTCCTGCTGCTGCTGGCATCACTGGCAGAGGGAGCCAGGATCCCCTCTCCTCTCGCACTGCCTGCACCTGTCCTCGCCTCGTCTGGCAGGCTGTTCGGAGATAGGGTGTATTGGGAGGGTGATTGATATATCTGGATGAGATTATTTTGACAGCAGTTATAAACCCATAAAACCTGGCCTGCTCTTGTTCATTTAAACCATTGAGGCTTATAAATAATGGTTGACTAGGTGGCAGTGCAGAGTCTCACAGACCAATTAGCAGTGGCTTGTCTGGGCACAGGGATGATCAATATGTTCCAGATTACCTGTGGGATATCATAGCGCTAGCGGGAGGGAGAGGGAACTGTCTATATACTGTCATTACCAGCACCTTAATAATAATGAACACTAGTCTAAACACTCCACTCTCAGCTCTCCAGCACTGTCATTACCAGCACCTTAATAATAATGAACACGAGTCTAAACACTCCATTCTCAAATCTCCAGCGCTGTCATTACCAGCACCTTAATAATAATGAACACGAGTCTAAACACTCCATTCTCAGCTCTCCAGCACTGTCATTACCAGCACCTTAATAATAATGAACACTAGTCTAAACACTCCACTCTCAGCTCTCCAGCACTGTCATTACCAGCACCTTAATAATAATGAACACTAGTCTAAACACTCCATTCTCAGCTCTCCAGCACTGTCATTACCAGCACCTTAATAATAATGAACACGAGTCTAAACACTCCATTCTCAGCTCTCCAGCACTGTCATTACCAGCACCTTAATAATAATGAACACTAGTCTAAACACTCCACTCTCAGCTCTCTAGCGCTGTCATTACCAGCACCTTAATAATAATGAGTACTGAACACTCCATTCTTAGATTCTTGTTCATCCTCATATTAATAAAATAGACACATTACTTTCTGCCGCTGAGGCTGTTGTTGTCCAGGTGGGACCGAGACAGACTTTGCTCTGTCTTTTTTATTAGTTACTGACATTAACGGCATCAATTATATCAAATGATCCACGGATAGGAGCTCCTCGCCCAGATCACAGGCTGACACGCGTAACCCCCGCGGCATCGCTGCTTATTGAAGAGCCGGCGTCTATTTCATAGTAAAGTCGTATTAGTTTAGATCATTTTAATGGCATGACAGCACAGTTACATCTGCTCCAATTCTAATTCTAATGAAGGCTCCCGATAAGCCCCTAAATGAAATATCTGCGCTGTTTATTTCTGGGTGGTAACCGCTGGATGTGATGTTAATAATACACTATACTGGACGGATAATGACACAGGTGTGGCGTGTTACACAAGGTCACATGACGCTCCCGAGTCACTATTAGAATTCATCTTTTTAAGGTTATTTATGTATTTACCTCTTTTTATCTGAAGTATTCGTTTGTGTCATTTTTCCCGTTTGAATAATAATAGAACGGCTGAAACAGCGGGCATTATGAGCGTAGGGGCCGGTGAATAGAATTTACTATAGAGCAGGGGGCGAATTCACAGAGCAACAGCGTACTGCAGACTCGGACAACAGCCACTAGGTGGAGACTGTGACTCTTAGTTTTCCTTCTCGTCTCTATTGAGGAAGTCTATTCACACGCATGTTACGCGTAATTAGGAAGCATTGGCTTAACTGGTCAATAGATTTTAACAAACAGAAAATTGATTAGGCAGAACTATTTAAACTAACAAACAATAGCCACGCTAGCCCCCTCCCACACTGTATTCGTGTTGAACTGTACATTACATTAAAAAGAATATGAATTGGCATGCTGGGTATTCTGGTATTTATAACATTTGAGTTTTCTGAATTATTTTGAAATAGTACATGGGGAACTGCGATTTGTAAAATGCTGGGGGACGCGAATGTCCCAGATCCCTTGAAATATTTATTGGAATCTCCCAGCGCTATGAAGCTACCTGACAAACAGACGGAGCTTCTCTGGAGCGAGTCTGCTTCCCGAAACACGAACAATGCGTTCCAGATTTGGGAAATTGGGGATTAAGAAAACACACCGAGATTTTGAAGTCGTTGTGCAATGCTAATCTGCATCTCGAGTCTGCTGGGATAGAGAGGTGTGTCTTCGACCTCATAACATGCTGCAGGGTTTAGTGATCTATGTGTAACTTTACACACAACCTGGTCCCCTCCAGGTCAGCCTGAAATCCTGGATGATTTTTCTGTAGCCTATACCGCAGGGCTTCCTATCCCCGGTCCTGGAGACCCCCTGTCTGCTGGTTTTCATTCCATCTGAGCTCTCAATTAACTAGACCCTTCATTGATCTGATCATTTGCTTAATTAAACCTTGTTAATTGTTGTTAACAGTTTCAGATGTCAAGTTCCCTCTCTGTCTCCCTCTCCCCCCTCCCCCTCCCTCTCTCCCTCCCCCCCCCCTCTCTCTCTCTCTCTCTCTCTCTCTCTCTCTCTCTCTCTCTCTCTCTCTCTCTCTCTCTCTCTTTCCCGTGCCGTTGTTTGGTTAAGTCTCTTTTATTCTGTTTATGTTATCATTTGTAAATCTTGCCTGAAGCGACCCTTAAGGCACAAGAGAAACTCATATACAAGCTAATTAACTATTTACAGATAATTCCAGCTGTCAAATAGTTTAGCGCGATGACAAAGTGCAGAGAGCTCTTTGAAACCGCTGACATTCCCCTCGCCCGAGCCGTTCAGACGTCTTTCATTTCAGGTAAAGTCGGCTTCAGACTGTGTGAATGGTCTTTTCAAACTCAAGCAAATTAAAGTTATTTCAGGAACCCCTCAGGTCAATTAGCATAAAAAATACAATCAAGACAGATAGTTTTTTTTTATTATTATTATTTATAATTAAAACGAATGCAAAAGTTAAGCGGTTCAGTTAAACGTTATATATATATATATATATATATATATATATATATATATATATATATATATATATATATATATAGTCCTGAAATGTTTTTTAACCATTTAAACTTTTTGTGTACATCAATTTTATTTTTAATAGTTTTTCTTCTTATCAACATATATATATATATATATATATATATATATATATATATATATATATATATATATATATATATATATATATATAAAAACTAGCCCCAATATTTATGATGCCCATATCATAATTGTAAAAATAAATATTTTGCAATTCATTGAAAATTATTACCATGAAAAAGAGTGTTGTCATTCAACAGTTTTCTAGAAATGTTGAATTGAGTAATGTTGGGCAAAAAATCGCATAATAATAATAATAATAATAATAATAATAATAATAATAATAATAATAATAATAATAATAATAATAAGATACGTAATAACTATCATGAAATGTAATATAAAATTAGAAACAAGACGGTATCAATTGAGTGTCAGTTATTCCCATGTATTTATAGCGGAACGCAGGCCGTTTCCTTGGATGGGTACGTGTTGAATTCGTGTGTAGTAAGCATCTCTATAGACCAAGCCCGCTGCACACCGACAGATTCAAAGCATTCCACCCGTGCCCCGGCAGACACGCACGCAGCGCGGCTCGTCACATGCATCCATACACAGTTCATTTCGGAGAAACCGTGTGTTGTTTTCAAAGCTGACTTTAAACCCCACCTACCTATAAAACAAGCACTGCTAGAATATATATATATATATATATATATATATATATATATATATATATATATATATATATATATATATATATATATATATATAATGCTGTAAAGGACTTGGACGAGAAGAAATGCTCGTTATTATCATGACCTATATACCTGTATTAATATTGGAGGCGTAATAACACATTCTCTATGAATACTAGAGACATGGCATTTACCGTTTCGAGATTGTATAATTACAAATCAGTTACAAACAGACCACTATTATTATTATTATTATTATTATTATTATTATTATTATTATTATTCTAGAACTTTATTCGAATGAATGTTTATTTTTCCAAGGACAATAAATTTATAGAACATAGAAAATATCTTCCTAAACATTGACAAAGACTTCTAAACGTGTTTCTGGTGATTTTAGATCTACATGTACCGAACGGGCTGTAGAGCCTCAAACCAGGAATATTTCTTTACATGGGTCGGGAAACCAACGGGGACTGGTCCTGGTTCAAATGTCCACCTTGTGATAAACACATAGGCCTGTGTGATATTAAAAAAAAAACCTTTTTTTGTTTGTTTGTTTGTTTGTTTGTTTTGTAAATAGGCTACACAGGATATTTTGTGTTAGTCTTAAACGAACGCATTTTGTGGGAGAAAAAAACCAACTAAAAACTAAAAAACGCACATATTTTTTCAGGGATTCATAAAAATGGTGCAAACTTTCCATTAACAAAAAGGCTCAAATTCACAACTCATTTACCACGTGATATTTTTGTTGTAGTATTTTGGGGCCGGGGACAGATGTACGATTTGACGGTCTTTGTGCTAGTTTGATCAGACTTTGATATATCCTCTACCAGTCCCCACAGGAATGCTGTTTTAAGAGCTGATATACATATAGCAAGAGCGCTTGAAATGTAGGGTGTCTGATGGTACAATTGACCCCATGGCCAGGGTCAGTTGTAACGGGGTTGGGGTCAGGTGTAACATTCTGGGAAGAATAATTAAATAAATAACAACACATTTCATTTAACTCAAGAACGGAATTTTTTTAATGAATAAGATGCATTTTTACATAAAGCAAATATTTATTTAAATCAAAAACTGAATATCTTTATTGAAAAAAAGGTAATAAAAGTCCATTTTTTAATGGCCTAACAGTATAGGCCTTTCAAGCAAGGGCATGTCACTCTGAGTCGCCATTGTGACATATGTACATTTTGTTTCCTTAGTGTAAGCGTCATGTGCCCAAATATAGTTGAGCTAATGTTGTATGGGGTCAATTGTAACACCTGTTACAACTGGCCCCAAGCAGGGAGTCATTACTAAACCTCGTGTTCCAGCAACACTATAGGAGCAATCGATCGTGTCAATTACAAGTACAGAGCCCAGGGGTTTCCACGGGCAGGCAGACCTGCACTGAGCATGTGTCGAGTGAGTGATGCAGTCGTGGAAAATTAAAGACGTTACAACTGTCCCGGGTCTCCCTACTGCAAGTGAATACAAAACAAACAAAAAACAAAGTATCTATTTGTTCTCATTTTGCGCGTCGTTGTTGAACATCGTTACCTGCCTAGTTCATTCTAGTCGTTTTTTTTCCCATTGCACACCGGCTTGCGGTAACCCCGGTGGTGTACGATTCATTTAACAGGGCTGGAACCTATCCCTGCGCAAATCGATCGGATTAAGATGTAGATTGTGACAGAAAGAGTTAGGAACTGGTAAACGGTTTGAGGACCTTTGTGTACTGCCACTTGTGTAACACAGTGTCATCTTTGCTGGCGACAAGACCTGTCAGTTCAGCAGTTCTGCTCAATGGCAGTTTTAGCGCTCCTGTGTTCATGTATACATCTCGCTCAGTCCCTGTATCAGTGTAAGCGGGTGCTGGGATTTGATGATTTGGCCCTTTCGCGTTTGTGTTTGTTTAGGGAGTGATGCCTGCCGGATTCACAGGTCCCTCGCCCCCACGCCAGACAGGAAGGTCGAAGCGTTAATCTCGGGTTCAGGACACTAACAACATGGCTTTTCCTCATAAAGCGAGGGTTTGTTTTGCTAATTTGGCACTTTGCCTCCCATTATTCCGTCCAGTGGCGGGGGCTGCCCAGGGGTACGTTTCCCGGTAACGCTACTTGGGGTTTAAAGATGATTCTTGATCCTTTCGATCGATGTAGACGTGAGTTTCCCAAAACCCCACGTGAAACAACAATTTAACGAGCGATGCTGAAGTGCATCTGATTAGCACTAAAAGCGTATGCACTTTTGAAACACAGATGAGTTCGCTTGAAAAACGTGTGCATATATATATATATATATATATATATATATATATATATATATATATATATATATATATATATATATATATATATATATATATATATATATGTGTGTGTGTGTGTGTGTGTGTGTGTGTGTGTGTGTGTGTGTGTGTGTGTGCTATTCACTGACACAGCATCCCTAATCGACTCAGGAAGGGAATTCCATCATTTTGGAGCATAGCGGATTTTATTTACAAACTGAAAAATCAAGTGGGCAGATATATACTCAGGCAGTCATGTTTCGTCTGATTAGCTATTGTGTTGTGCTTTCGATGGTGTCACAATGCATTAAATACCGAGGAACATTTTCACCATGACCTCAGAGCCCTCGTGAACTCGAGCAGAAGTTCAAGAGCTACTGGAGTTACGATGCTGTTCGAGAAACACAGCAGCTCCTAAACGTGGATCTCACATAAGAACATACGAAAGGTTACAAACCAGAGGTTAGTTTGGTTGTAAGCAGCTTATTGATCCCAGAATCTCATCAAGCAGCTTCTTGAAGGATCCCAGGGTGTCAGCTTCAGCAACGATGTTTTCCGACGTCGGTTTGGTTCAAGTACCTTTTATCAAACGATCTCCAGGTCAGTGACAACGCGGACAGCGTCCCCCTCGAGTCCAAACAAACAGCACTTAGCTCTTTCTTGCTAGGTATGTTACATTAGCTTTTTGTGTGTGTGTGGTCTTTGTGAATATCACCCTGTGTTTCCGAGCTGCGGTTATGCAGGCACAGGGAGACTGCGCCACTGAGCGCACCGCCTCGGGGCGTGCAGTGCTGCCGGGAGTCAGTAAGCAGGACACACAGCGGCTATTCACCCTGGGTTATTTTCATGTTGCCCCCACCTAACCTTCACTGAACTCGATGCTATATTCATCTGAAAGGAAATGCCCAAGCTTTACAGCCTGTATTGACAGATCTAACGATAAACTATATTGAAAAGCACTCTTCTGTAAACAAGGGCTGTCGAGTAAACCAGGACTGACACTGAGATTACACCGCCTTTCTGCAGCTCACTAGTCATGTTTTAACCCCTTATGAGAGAGTCAAGCAGACAAACGTTCCGGCTTCTTCACCGCGCTGCACCGAGGTTTTAAAGTGTGATGAGTCCCTGTGTTGTAGCTGTGTTCAGTGTTGTGCTACACGTGTATTTAATACGTTATTAACACGTAACATACAAATCCAGGTTGTTTGTAAAAGCCCAGAATAACAGAACTGTCTGCACGTGGGTTTTGTTTTTTGCTTTTGATGTGGTCGCATGAATACAATAAGCAGACACCAGATAGGATTTCCTTCTCATACAGACACAGCCGCGCAGTCACACACCCTCGGGCGCGCACGGTTCGCGTTGCTGTCTTCCGGGGACAGTATACTGACTGCTGTGTAATACTGTATGGTTAGTTGGTTAATCACCTCTAGACCCAAGCAGGCTAATCTCTGGCAAACGAAAACTCATTATTTGGCACGTTTAGCTTTATTCTAATACGCAAATGTTATATAGACATTCCTTTTAAATTGTACTGTACAGAATGTCGCCCGATGTGTTTTTTTTTTTTATTTCGCATTGCAGGTGAGTCGAGTTGAAACGCGTTGCAGGTGAGTCGAGTTGAAACGCGTTGCAGGTCAGTCGAGTTGAAACGCGTTGCAGGTCAGTCGAGTTGAAACACGTTGTCAGAGATGCATTTCGCCTCATCACTCCATCCACCCATGTTTACGGAAGATGTCGCACCAAACATGCCGAAGGATTATTATCTGCCTTGAAAATGATGGCGCTCACACCGACCCCCTGAATGCCATGAAGTACTAAATACTCCAAACATGGAGTAACAGGACTTTGTGGACACCTAGTACACCCAGCTCACTTTTAAGAGAGCCACTTATTCTGCAGCTAAATATTAATCTGCAAACCAAAATAAATCAATGCTTCATATTTAACAACATAGAAAACATGAGTGAGTAATCAGTATTGTTTCATTTCTTTTAATTGGCTGTGTTTAATGAGGTTTATCGCCATAGCACTCGTCAAGCAGGCCTATACATACAGTTGTAGTGAAACGTTTACATACCCCAATGGAAATTTATAATTTCTAGAAATTTCTCAAAAGCAAAGAATTTTAGGGAAAATATTTTATAGCAAAAGTTTTGCTTTTGTGGATGAGGGAAAAAAGTTACAAGAAATTGATTTATTTCAGCTTTTTTTTTTTTTTTTGTTGCAAAACTCAAAAAATGCTCATTCAAAAGTATTCATACCCTTTGATGCTATTATTGTATTGTCTACAAGGTGCTAGAAATTTCAATATGATAATGCAGAACCTAATTCTAGAAAAGTCTAGATAATTCTGGATTCTAGGTGAACATTCTTAGAGAGTATAAAAGGGTTAGGCATAGGATGATTGCTGTCATTACCAATAAGTCAATATGGGGAAAAGTAAAGAGCTATCTGAAGGCAGAAAATGATTTATTGTCATAAAGATGGAGAAGGGTACAAGAAGATTTCCAAGCATTTGAGTATCCCAATTTCAACTATTGTTTCTATTATCAGGAAGTACAAGACTGGTGGTACTGTCACAACGCTCCCTCGGTCTGGAAGAAAGAAGGTTCTTTCACCAAGAACAAGTAGAAGAATTGTGAGGAAGGTTAATAACAATCTGAGATTGACTGCCAAAGATATTCAAAGTGATTTGGCTGCAAGTGGGACCGGGGTTTCCATTTCAAACATAGGTCTAGTATTGCATGATGAAGGTCTCAATGGTTTTGTGGAATCGAACTATTTGGTCATGCTGATAGTCATTACGTTTGGAGAAAGTGGTGAGGCGTACAAAGAAAAGAACGCCATACCTACTGTCAAGCATGGAGGTGGTAATATCCCACTATGGGGCTGTTTTTCCTCTAATGGCACAGGAAATTTATTTCCAATACATGGTAAAAAAACATTCCATAACATACCAAACGATATTGACCAAACATCTGAAACCATCCGCTACAAAACTTGGATTAAAGCGCAACTGGATGTTCTAACACAACAACGATCCAAAGCACACATCAACATCTACTTCAGAATGGTTAAAGAAGAATAAAATCAAGGTTCAGGAATGGCCTAGTCAAAGTCCCGATCTAAATCCGATTGAGAATCTTTGGTATGAGTTGAAGAAGGCTGTGCACAAGAGAAGTCCTCAGAATTAATGAACTGGAACAATTTTGCGTTAAAGAATGGTCAAAGATAATTAAAGAATCATGCCAAAAGCTCCCTGACAAATATTCTAATCCTTTAAAAGAGGTTATTACTGCTAAAGGTGCCTCAACTAGCTATTAATTTCATTTTCTTATGATGGTGTGAATACTTTTGAATTAGCATTTGTGGAGTTTTGCAAAAAAAATAAAATAAAATAAAAATAGCTGAAATAAATCATTGTAGACATCTATTTCTTATATTTTATTCCCCTCATCCACAAAAGCAAAACTTTCGCTACAAAAGATTTTTCCTAAAATTCTTTGTTTTCGAGAAATTTCTAGAAATTGTAAATTTCCATTGGGGTATGTAAACTTTTGACTACAACTGTACATACATACATTATATATGCAACTCCCCAACGTTCAGACTTAAACAGTCTCTGAAGAAGGCGGAAGCCAAAAAATAGTGTGTTTTCAGTTTATCAGTTACTATAAAGTTATTACAATATGCTTTATATATACGCAATGCTTTTCTTAATGGGTTTGTATGTTTTGCTATCGGATTTTAAATAATTGTATAATAATAATATTTTAAGATTGTTAACTGAATTAAAAAAAAAACAAACTGGCAATATTAAACATGTAAGTGTATAATAATCATGCAAAATATGTTACTACTGCTACTACTACTACTACTACTAATACTAATAATAATAATAATAATAATAATAATAATAATAATAATAATAATAATAATAATAATAATAACATAAAGCCTTTCAATGAAATTCAGTTCCATGGCATTAATTAAATGTCGATATTATATCTGCAACTATTCTTAGCAAAATTATAAAATAAATAAAAATTATTATTATTATTATTATTATTATTATTATTATTATTATTATTATTATTATTTCGAATGCTTTATCAAATATAAAATAGTTACAAAATCTGCTGGCTTTTATTTTTCTTTGAACACGTTTCCTATTTAATTGAAACACAGGCCTTCACAATAATTTATTACAAACGAATAATTGGAAGTATCTCAAAATCTTGAGCTCCGAGCGAGCGTCTTTTTCGGAATTATTTGAAAACTTCACGGTAGTAAAATGCCTGATACTGCTCCATTATTTCACAACCAGGCAAAGAAAGACGTTCTTAATACAATATTTAATAAAGCAATATTTCTCCAGCGTCTCTGGAATCGATGTGTGTTTGGCTGCTGTTTCCAAAATTAAATGTAGCCACTGCTATTACTACGACTACAGTCTGTAGATTATATATATATATATATATATATATATATATATATATATATATATATATATATATATATATATATATATATATCTTTCTATCTACAGCGTCCATTTAACACAAATAAAAAAATAATAATAAGGCCTACTAGATATTGCTGTTTTCTAGAATAGAATATGAGATCGCATGAAATCTGGCAATAACACGTCACAAAAACAACATGAATAGCATCACAGTACAGCGCATCACTGCAGCACATAGAGTACAGCCATCGGCCTGTTTTTATTGTGTGTCATTTCAAAGAGAAGCGGTATAGTATTCACTGAAACTCAGGTATCTATCTATCTCTCTATCTATCTATCTATCTATCTATCTATCTATCTATCTATCTATCTATCTATCTATCTATCTATCTATCTATCCATCTATCGATCTATCTATCTATCTATCTATCTATCTATCTATCTATCTATCTATCTATCTATCTATCTATCTATCTATCTATCTATCTATCCATCTATCGATCTATCTATCTATCTATCTATCTATCTATCTATCTATCTATCTATCTATCTATCTATCTATCTATCGATCTATCTATCTATCTGTCTATCTATCTATCTATCTATCTATCTATCTATCCATCTATCTATCTATCTATCTATCTATCTATCTATCTATCGATCTATCTATCTATCTAGCTAGCTGTCTGTCTGTTTGTCTGGCTGTCTGTCTGTCTGGCTGGTTGTCTGTCTGTCTGTCTGTCTGTCTGCTTACCGTTTCTATAGCTGTCTTGTAAATGGTTAAGTAAAAGTCGGCTTGATTGACACCGTGAAATGGTACAGCAATCGGCGCCTCTTTCTGTTTTAGATTGAAACGAGTTTTAATATAATGAATGAAGTGAAGGCTTGAACAGGCATTGGCGAGGTCGAGTGCTTGTCGGAAATCCTGTCAGCGAGCCTGATGAATCGGAGGAAGACTGGCATTGGTAAACACGAGCACTGTGCTCTTCACGCTTTAAATGGGTAGTGCCGAGAGTCGCCGGCTCTTACCATCGTCTGCTTCGCATTGGATCAAATGCGCTTTGAACCTTTTAAATTAGTCATGCACAGCGAGTATGACGCAAAATTGGACAAACCAACCAATCCACTAATACACCGTCAAATAAACAAACGCATTAAAAAATGACCAAATAAAAATACAAGTTTAGCGTTTTGCCGATCGTAATTAAATGTAAATGCGATTCTAAACGTCTGTAAGACGTCACTTATTTCAATGACTCTTTCGCTTATAATTTGAGGTTCAGGTATGTTGTCATATGTGTCTGCATGTAAGATGTGTCCAGTGTCTTGTCTGTCTGTCTGCTGTCTTTTTTTTTACTAACTTGTAGATCAAATTTCTAAATGCGGCTATATTGATTAAGCGATAGGGACCCACTGTATATTATAAATGTACAGCCGGGGGCAGGTTTTCTTTGACAGTACCGATTCTCCTTCATGAATTGTGTATTGTAGGCCTGCCATTTGTTTTGCACGCTGTGTTTTTTGATAGGGATCTTGTGTTCTTGCTCGAGGTCAGCCCCGCTGTTCTTTCATTCGCCCCACACAATCCACAGTGTAAGTTCAACACATTTCAATGCGCCGACGCTTCCACTTACATTCACATGAAACTCCTGTATTTATTTTGCCCTGTTTGAATTGCGGGCTGCACTGTTTTTATTATATTATACCATGGCAGAATAAAAAGGGCATGTGGCTGCTATTATTGTTTATCAGGGTGCAGAGTGAAAAACAAATAAAATCATCATACATGTAGATCCTCGAGATGTAAGAAAGATATTGTCATCAGAGGATTGGCGTGTTCTTAAACTCTGGAATTCCAAATGAAACACTTTAGGCAAAGATATCTTCGGGTTTACTTAACATTCAATATTATTAGTAGTAGTATCAATAGTAGGTTGTGGTGTTTGGTGTGCTGCTGGTATGTTTTCTCTCACACCGGGTAAAGCGCATGAGCTGTGACAGAACTGATGCTGTTTTTAGAGTGTCCACCAGTTCGCGCTGTTTCGTACATCTGCTAAGGAGGTAGCTGTGGCCTGCAGTGTGTATGCAGAGAATAGGCAATGTATGGGCACACACACACACACACACACACACACACACACACACACACACACACACACACACACACACACACACACACACACATATATATATATTCTTTTGTTTTCAGGGCCGGGGGATGAGGGGTGGCTTGTGCTCAGTGCCTTTAATTGTATTTGTGTGTAAGCATACATGAAACTGAATATTTAGCGTGTGAGATAGAGCGTTGTAGTTGTGTGTGTGTGTGTGTGTCTGTGTGTGTGTGTGTGTGTGTGTGTGTGTGTGTGTGTGTGTGTGTTAATGTTGCGCTTTCCTTGTTTAACTTCAAACATCGTCTATTGGAAAGCTGTTAATCTTGCGCCAGGTTGATAATGTCCAGATGCAGCCTTTCTTTAAATCATTTCATTCACTCTCTTCCATTTTTAAACGGGCCTTTCGCGAGATCTTTGGGTAAAATCATCGCATCACTTTTAATAAAACTGCACGAACGTAGATCTTAAAGAAAATGCTATTATTGTGCCGGGGCTCGGGCTCACCGCTCTGCAGCAGAGCTCGGAGTCGCGCGGCTGCGAGCTGGGGAGCTGTCTCGAGCCCTGCTTGCTTCCAAATTATTACATATTTATATATACATATTCTATTTGTTACAATGTAAACAAATACACAGGACAACACAACTAATACAAATAAAGATAATGAGCTTCGATTTTATTTTATTTTATTCACTAATGAAGACTCAAGATTCAGTAGGGAGAATTAGGAAATCCTAAATAAACGGAATAAGTTCATTGACCAACGTGCATCCAATAGGAAACACTCGGTGTTGAATTTATTACGTTTATTTGTGTATTTTTAAAAACGTGCAGCATAAGCAATCATTCTGTTACCGAATCGTCCACGAGACGGGGCGTTTGTTTTCTCCTGTATATAGACTTCAAGTTTAGCTTGAGAATGACCTTGCACCTTGTTACTGAAATCCATCTAAATCACGGGGGGGGGGGGGGGGTTGTAAAGCGAGCTTCTCATTTTAAACATTCTCACGCGCCAGGTATAGCTTGTTCGTAGAAGAATCTGCAACCGAATTGAATAAAAACAAAACAACAAGAAGGAAAAGCCACTGTCCTGTTCATTATTGTCAATGAATAACCTGCTAATGAATTACTTTGCACGCATATCGACACTGCGCCTCGGGTAACTCAACAGCAGCCTGGGTACGGAAACGGGGGCAGGGGTTTGTTTTGGACTATTTGTACTTATTTTAAATACATTGCGTTTATATCTGCACATTTCAAGCCGATTATTTCGTGATCGCTGTGTTAGCAAATATTAAAACTACAGCAGAATCGCTGCTCATATTGTTCATAAATAAAGGAATTATATATATATATATAATACCGATTACAACATTAAAGTGCGGCACTTAAAACAGGTATATTATATGCGCTTTCAGAATTCAACTATACAGAAAAATAAATGCTATGAACTATTTATTAGTCCCTGGCGTTTTTGAGTTTTTAAATCAAACGAACTCCATCAAAACTGGAGCCCGTCGATATGTATTATATAATAATATTTTAAGATTGTTAAAGGAATTTTAACAAACGCAGACTGACAATATTAAACATGTTTAGGTCTATAATAATCATCGAAAATATTTTAAAACCACTACTACTAAATAAGAAGAAGAAGAAGAAGAAGAAGAAGAAGGAGAAGAAGAAGAAGAAGAAGAAGAAGAAGAAGAAGAAGAAGAAGAAGGAGGAGGAGAAGAAGAAGAAGATAAAGTCTTTCGATGAAATTCAGTTGCATGGAATTAATTAAATGTCGTTATTATATCTGCAACTATTCTTAGCAAAATTATAATTGTGAGTTGGCCAATGTATGTCATACCACTTATTTAATTATCACTCGTATTATTATTATTATTATTATTATTATTATTATTATTATTATTATTATTATTATTATTATTATTATTATTAAAGAAGACATATCAGATCCGCTGAGAAAGAACATTCCAATTCTATAAATCAATGTAAAAATAAACGAACTGTATGAAATGGAAGGGAACTGCCATTAGTCTCTCTGTGCTTCAATAGTCGTGGGGTTTTGGTAAAATGCAATTGAAATAGTGTTTGATTTTCCCCAGCCAAGTCAAAAGGTTAAACGTAGGTGTAACAAATCACACGGTCTAAACGCTTTAAACACTTCATTTTAAACTCCACGCAGAGCGAAAGAACTCAGTTCTGCATTGATTTATGCGGCTGTATTTTTGTTCTACACTGGTTACTCGATTGTTAACCTAACAATAATGTGTTATTAAAAACACACATTTCCAATCTTGTACAAACACTCGCCCTTATTTATATTGTGTTAGTGTGTTTCATCATTTGTGTAGACTCGTTTATTTCAGTAGCATCGCCAACATGTATTTTTATTGATTGATTTATTTATCTCAGAATGAATCAAGCCACCACAGATCACAAGAAGACACGTTATTTTATGTGTATATTTAAAAATGAAAAAGAAAAGATACTATTAATACACGCGTGGATGTTTGTTTCCTATGTAGTCCCGCTGCATTTCTGCGGGTTTCGTTTATATTGCTCATGATTGGGTTTGGATTGAGTATCTATGTGTATATGTATATGTATCTGTAGCTGTATATGCATATCTATATCTATATCTCGATCTAGATCTAGATCTACTGCCACCCCATCACCACCATCACCACATCTATAACAAAAGTGACGAATCAGGACAGCACGAGCCAGTGGAAAAGCCAAGTGCTCAGAGCTCGAGCTCACAACACGAGCAGCGGGCGCGCAGCACCGAGAATTTCACAATTCCTGAGTTCCATCTGAAGAACATTCAGCAGCTAGTATCAGGGCATTGATATTACTATGAACCAATAATTACTGCGCTTTCATTCACAGCAAGGTAAGGTGGCATTCACTCAATACTATCTCTTATCAGCATATACATAAATACACACACACACACACACACACACACACGACATCTGATGTCAACGCATTTATTAAAATGTTCATTAATTAACATTAATAATAATTTCAATAAACCGTGCTACAGTAGTATAGTCCTGCTTTATTAATCGTAAGGCGATCTGATCGTGTTACACGATTGTATAGCTTGTTTTTGCACAGATTTGAACTATATTGCATGTCTTTATGCATGCATTGAGGCTGTCATCCATATCAAATGGCTGCTTTTATTTTAGAAATTTGTGGGGCTATTGTTGCCTGATAATAAACACGCATTTGATGCGGGGTCGATTGTGGCTCGAATTCGATTTGGTAATCTGCAGTATTCTAGTCGGACACCTTTTGTGATTCAAATCTATGAAACATTCACAGATAGACAGTGCAGGCTAGAGATGGGACACCAGCTGCCTCGATTTTTATTTCTTAAATAACACAAATTGCATCAGATGTGTTATTGATCAGACCTAAACACGATTATCTCATTTCAGAGCGCGGTAGGCTAAACGCGAGCCCCGCTAGTTTAGAGAATGCTCGCCGTTGACAACAGCGCTGTTGCACAGCCTCGCAACAGAACACTAATTGAAATCTATACATATTGCACAATTAAAAGAAAGGAGAGAAGCGCGTTTCGTTTGAAACTTTGACACGTATTTATCTTCTTATATTAATCACACCAGTTTCAAACTGGTTTGATTTTAAACCAGCTGTTTTTGTTGTTTTTTAACTTTTTGTTTACAGCTTCCTGAATGGCACTCTGGCGCCGCCGTACATGCAGTGCTTTTTAAGGGCGCACAGACGTTTGGATGAAGTGAGACGGCACTTTCACAGAATACAAGCTAAAAATTCGTTTTATTAAGTTATTATTACAATGCAAGCAGTCAGAAGCGACAGTTGAGCTAGCATGGTATTTATAATTTCAATCAGTGGGCCTGGTTGTCATTTCGCAGTATTGAATAGCAAACGGTAAATGCTGACAGAACAACACCGCAGTCTTTCACTTGCATGTCCGATTAGGACCCCTAATCAGTCTATCTGCCATGTATTATTTAGAGGGCAGTGAGAAGATCGTGTTTTTTTTCTATTTTTTTGTTTAACTTCAGTCTCTTTCATAGTAATTTTGCAGCCTCCGATGTACTCGCTGTTATTGGTCCACCTTTAGACGCACAGGTTTAAAAGATTCAATGGAGTTTTTAAAATGTATTTATTGGCAAAAAGTTTGCACGAAGTTTGCATTTCAGCTGGCAAGTGAGCGCATACAGACTGACGATAACAAGCAGGAGGCGCGGAAACAATCTTCGAAAAATAGATTTTTTTAGACTTTGTAAAAGCAATTTATATGCGCAACAGTAGATTATCGGCTGTTAACAGTGCAGCCTTAAAAATGTCGACCAGCTCTGCTCTGCTCCAGTTTCCTTTCATGATTTGTGATTCAACATTATTTTCAGTGCCACATGCATCTGAAACCAATTTAATCAACGTTGTATTTATTACACAGTAAATAGAGATGCTGTTTACTTTATTAAATATTCAACGCAACAGCAGCGCTTGTGCATGTATCTCTGTGTGTCTCTCTCCAAATATACGACGTCACCCTCATAAATTATTAAAAGCCAAAGGCATCTGTCTATCAAGAATGCAGTTTATTATTAACTAATTTTACCTGACAGTGCATTTGTTTTATTTATACAAGACATCTAATAAAACAGTCATCCGAGCAGAGACACACAGGCACACCCACACACACACACACGCTCATACACACACACGCACACACACACACACACGCACGCCCACCCACACACACACGCACACGGACACACACACGGACACACACACGCACACGGACACACGCACACAGACACACACACGGACACGCACACACACGGACACGCACACGCACACAGACACACACACGGACACACACACACGGACACACAGAAGGAGGAAGGGAGGGGGATTTGACCCCAATCTCATTACTTATTAACTGTCATAACCCTATAAATACAGATCAGAGAGACACCTGATCGTGAACTTTTACTGTTTACCTATAGGCTATGGGACTGCAAAACCATCCAAGCACAAAAAAAAAAAAAAAAAAAAAAAAAAAAATACATACATAAATAAAATAAGTTTGTAACAAAGTATCGTGTGCATCTCCCCTATACAAAAAGGCACAGTCAGCCATTGAAATGATAGATCATGCGCTGTTATATAAATGCCAACTCGTCTACCAGGACGCTCACAAGACACACACAGACACACACACACAGCACACACACACACACACACACACACAGGACAGCACACACACACACACACAGCACACACACACACACACACACACACACAGGACAGCACACACACACACACACACACACAGGACAGCACACACACACACACACAGGACAGCACACACACACACACACAGAGAGAGAGAGAGAGAATAGGGTGAAGAATCACAGATAACAGACTGAAATTGGAAGAGTACAAAAAACAAAGTTTCTATTTTTGAAAAGTACTTCCTCTCTTATTTAGGCCTAATTTAAAAGGTGTGAACTCCTGTTCTCTCCGTGCGTTCATTAAATATTCACCGCGATCTAAATATCCTGACGGTTACAGATTAAATGCAATTATAAAAGCTGGCAGCAGCGTATAGACCGGACATCGTTAATGTTAAACGTGCACAAACAAAACCAAAACAGAGTCGCCACCAGAATATCTGATCTGAATTATAACAGTGTGAAAAGGGTCGACCTCCCCCAAAAACATCAGCGGGTGGCACGACGTATACAACAATTTGAACTGCCCTCTTCCTTTTTATCTATGTCACACACTCCCTCTCTCTCTCTCTCTCTCTCTCTCTCGCTCGCTCGCTCGCTCGCTCGCTCTTCCTCGCCCTCTCTCTCCTTTTCTGACTCCGCTGTCTGTCACCGGTGGCGGCGGCAGGAGAGAGATTGAAAGTGACACTCAGGGTCAGTCTCCTCTCGCACCGGTTCTTATTTTCTACGGAATCGGACAGCCAGATAGACAGACAGCCACACAGACAGATAGATAGACAGATAGATAGACCTGGATTCTGTGTATTTGCTTTTCGTTTTCTCCGTTGATTGTCATTCCATTTCAGTTTTTGTATATGTTCCCGATAAAGGTGCAAAGTGACGTTCATGACCAGAGCTCATCTTCAGACTGTGGTGACAAGTTGAAGACACACAACCCTTCTTCTTCTTCTTCTTCTTCATCGTCATCTTTTGTGCGAGCAGTTGTTTTGTGAACTATAGCATACTCCATCAGTCTCCGTCCTATCCACAGCCCTCTGCAGACCGCGACGGGCACTTCCACAGGAACCGCTGCACCCTCTCAATCCACTCAGCCAAGCCGAGAGAGAGGAGCGAAGAGAGGCAACAGCGACAAACCGCTTGAAACCCTTTCCTATAGAAAACGAAGCCAACAAACTTCCCGCCCTGGATTCATTACTTTTGATCCATGGACAGAGCCTTTTCCCGAGCCAGTCCAGGCACAGACACGCCATGAGCAGTAAGTAAACACGATCCTTTTATTCTCGGTATATTGTTCAGCGTTGCCTGCTGTAGCCTATACTGCACTGCAGCCTTGGGTTTATACAGAGGGGGTCGCGGCATGCTGGGGGGTGAGGATTTGCATGTCTGTGATTATTACATTACATTAAATCAATGGGTTGTATTATTACACTTATTATTGATTAGGATGAATAATTTAAGCAATATTGGATTTCAAAATAACAATAAAAAATATATATTGTTTCTTGGAATGGGAAAGCGAATTGATATTGGAGGAAGAACAATTTAGGGTCGCACTGATTATTATTATTATTATTATTATTATTATTATTATTATTATTATTATTATTATTAATAATAATAATAATAATAATAATAATAATAATAATAATGTTAGTAGTAGTAGTAGTAGTAGTAGTAGTAGTAGTAGTAGTATTGACTATTAATTATAGCCTGTTATATAGTATATTCACATAGAAAGAAAAATATCCCCAAAGAACAAATCTGTTGACTTGTTGTAGGAGTGATTGTGGAGATCTGGATCTCTGAAAATCACCTTTTTCAATGTACATTACTGTGGAAATGTGCGTTTCAGTGGTCCTGAATATTGTGAGGGATACTTTTTCACTTGGAGCGTTCATCAGGATTCAAATGCACGTTTTCTGGGGCTGAAAAGTAAAATTAGTAAACGGTTGTTTTAGTCTTAATACATTTCCCAAGTTGAGGCTGTTTTGTGCATGGAGATTCATTGTCATTTATTTGAGAGTGGCTTTTAGTTCATATTCATAAATATTTCTACGGAAGAAATGTTAATATGTTTTCTTTATCAAAGGCAAACACATGAAAAGACACCACTGAGAAACCAGTCATTTTAATACAACTAAATTCTGACATATTTGTCGGTTACTTCTGCATCCACTTATGACTTTTTAAAATGTTTTTTTAAACTGTTTGTTTTATCGTTTTACAAAAATAATAATAATCAAATAATTAATAAATGCATTTAGCTGCCTCTTCAATTCGTTAAGACTACTTCACATTAGCATACACTTGAGAAATACAATATCAAGCAAATACTTATAAAATATTGTGTATTTGAATGGAATGTAAATAAAGTAGGCCTACGTTTATTAATGAAATCTTTAACTACTGAACATTTTAAAAGTGAGGAGACTTTATAAAAATGACGATTCCTGTTCCATATTCACACTCACATAAAGTCATTTTATATTTTGTAAAATATGTTTTCTGATAGCTTTCTTTTTCACACTTGATACATTCCATATATATATATATATATAATTTAAACATTTATCCAAGAGCCGCGGATCAGCGCTTTACTGTGATTATTATTATTATTATTATTATTATTATTATTATTATTATTATTATTATTATTATTATTATTATTATTATTATTTATTTCTTAGCAGATGCCCTTATCCAGGGCGACTTACAGTTGTTACAAGATATCATATATATATATATATATATATATATATATATATATATATATATATATATATATATATATATATATATCTCTATATCATTTTATAAATGCATTTAAGGTGTTTCTGGTCCATAACTAGGTTCCAGGACAGGCGCAGTGTGTTTTAACTTATGTTTTAACAGTAAGTTTTGAACTTTTAACTCTGCAACTCCGTGATAACTTTACATGTTTTAATTTAAGGTTAATTTACCGCCCTTGTGCCGTATTGATTAAACTTCTCCTTGATCATTCCCAATATATATATATGTGTGTGTGTGTGTGTAAGAAACTCTCATACTGTCTCGGGACAGTATAATATTGCATCGAACACGCAGTTGGAGTCCTATTAAATCAAGCTTGAACTTCAGTTACACAGTTTGCTGAGG
Organism: Acipenser ruthenus; assembly: GCF_902713425.1. Lineage (NCBI taxonomy): Eukaryota > Metazoa > Chordata > Actinopteri > Acipenseriformes > Acipenseridae > Acipenser > Acipenser ruthenus. The sequence goes on along the minus strand of NC_081198.1, from coordinate 48,803,756 downwards.
TGTTGTTAACACTGTATTGATCCTCTTCGTAAAACGTATTTGTTGCATTTGGGAATTTATGAAAAAAAATTAAAACAACTGGAGTGTTTAACATTAAAGTTGTTTAGTTTGTAAAATGACCAGGTGTCTTGGTTCTCGGAATTAAATGACACGCGCTGTCAACAGCGCCGTATGTGTTCAACGAGGGACAAAAAATGTAATAAATAAAATAATAAATACACAATTGCATGATCAGTGGTAAATGTAGCTGTGTTAAATTAAACTCTTCTTAATTCGAAATTGGTTTTCAAATCTTGTGTTGGATAAAGCTGTGAGACAAAAGGATATAGAGAGAGAGAGCACAACCTCACAGAGCACCACAGAGCCGAACATGTCAATTGAAATAATACAAAAGCAAAGCAGAAGTATCGTTTTGAAATTGATAAAAGGGAGTACAAGCGCTCAAAAGCCACTGAACACGTTGTGAAAATCAGGAAACCAGGGTGGATGAGCGCGCTTTCGTCAGTGCAGCCTGCTCTCTCTCTCGAGTCAACACAGGTACAGCAGAGTGCTCTGTCTGTCAGGCTCGCAGCTTGTCAGCACAGTCGTTTTTTACTGTATAAGCCGTTAGATATCGTCTCCTTTTTACACTTTATTGAGTTTGAAAACATGTGTTAAGCGCTGTTGTGTGTGTGTGTGTGTGTGTGTGTGTGTGTGTGTGTGTGTGTTTTGCGTTCTTTATTTATTTATTATAGCGAATGGAAGTGATCATTTTTTGCTGTACTGGACTGTACAGACAGGGTCCTTTAGCCATATACTGTGGACACTTTTGTACAATTGTTTTGCCTGGGAGAAGAGTTTAGATCCCAGTTTCCACATTATCAGAGAGGATCCAGGAGGGACCTTTCACAGGGCGTGGGGGTTATTAAAGACGAGATTAGATTAAACAGGCTGGAATTGCTGGAGTGAAAAAAAAACACAAAGTAATAACAAAAATAAATCAGGTTGTGTTGGGGGGGACACGACGACGACACATTTTACTGTGACCATTCTTGTTCATTTTCACTTCCCTGTGCGTAATAGATACCTGCTGTGGCTGATTAAGTTTGTTATAAAACCCCCTAAAGGTGGTTGCCGGAGGGAAGCCGTGAAGCGGTGTAGGGCGGTGGACTCTCACCCACACACAGACACAAGCCTCTAATCTCAATGAAGAGCAGTAATCACAGTTTAAATGCACATTCGTCTGTGATCTGCTGCCTGCCCCTGGGTATGGGGACCTCAGCAGCTGGAGTGTATTTCAATGCCCCGGTTCTATTAATCACTTTTCTCATGTGCAAAAAATAAATAAGGCACCAAACAAACAGGAAGTACATATGGAGTTGTGCAGGCAAGGATTTGTGCGTTTTTACAATGCTAAGGGTCACCTCATTCCAAGTGAGCAGATTGCACTGAGACGCTCAAGCACACATCATTAAGATGCTATATAAGTGGAATTAATGGAATTGCAAAGTTTATCTAACATATCCAGTTAAAGACAGGGAAGAAATCCTTGAGGTTTCAGTCAGGCTAGTCTGGGAATATACAGTACATAATGGATGTAAATACCAGGAGAGCAGTAATAACTGCACGCATGATTGTGAACTACAAATCAGATACAGTTTATTCATTCACTAAACTAGACATGTAAATCCATTTTTGAGGATTTCAGCTTTGAAATAGAGCCGTTAGTGTGCGGCAGAGGACAGCCCCTGACTCCAAGCTGCCAGGCTGCTGGCTTTCTGAGTCCTCTAACAGTAATAGCCCCGGCCTGGTGCAGTGCAGCTAGCCCTTATGCTGGGCCTTGTGCATCTAGCTAGATCAGCACTGCAGAGGGAGGGTGAGGGGAGAGGAGAGAGAAGACAGGTAAGAGGAAAGAGGAGAGGAGAGAGAGGAGAGCAGAGAGGGGAGAGCAGAGAGGGGAGAGAGGAGCGGGCAGAAGTGGAGACAGGGAAGAGGAAAGAGGAGAGGAGAGAGAGGAGAGCAGAGAGGGGAGAGCAGAGAGGGGAGAGAGGAGAGGGCAGAAGAGAGATGAGACAGGGAAGAGGAAAGAGGAGAGGAGAGAGAGGAGAGCAGAGAGGGGAGATTACTTTTTATTTAATGTTTAAATAAGAAAAAAAATCTGTATAATTATATACTTAATATAAACCAATAAGTGAGTATTTCACAAGGACTTCATATATATATATATATAAAATGTTCATATAGATTTCGATTTATATGTTAGACAAAATAAGTTGTAAAACCCCTGTAACATATTTGTAACGCCAATATTGTGGTTTAAAGATTAAAGATGTTGGTTTCTCTTCAGTATATAATATGATGCTTTTGCATGATGTGTACAGGTGCTGTTTTATATTTTGGAATTGACAGTTTCACTGAATTAGTTTTGCATTGCTGACCCTCTCCTCAGCAAAGTGCAAAGGCAGCTGCATGGTGTTTTTGTGAAACGATCCCAGGCCTTTCAGTACGAGCATGTGCTCTGTTGGAGTGGCGGCAGTAATTGATTCCGATCAGCGCTAGAAGGTTTCTTCCTCTTCAAAACAGCGTTAAAGCAGAGCTTGCAGTCAGCTGCCCTCTGCTCCGGACCCTCTGACCTGCGGCAGTAAAAACACTCCCCTCCCCGGTGTTACAGCTTGTTAAAGGAAAGTCATGTCATCGACCCCACTGCCCCAGCTAATCGCAGGCTAACCAGGCTCTCAGATTATTACTGTCGGTGCTGCGGCTCCCTCCAGCGTGTTGTAATGTAAGAAAAGCAAAAGGCGAACTCTGCTACGAGATATGAGCAGTGCACCACGATTCACACTCTCAACCAGGGACTGAATGCACCTCTAATACTAGAAGCATTGCAGGAGTGGCCAGTGCTATTCATGCACATCCATTGTTTGTTTTTTGTATAAGGTTTTTTTTTAACATATAATTTTGGAAAGGCTGCTTTGTAATGAAAATGTAATGAAATATGCAGCTAATTCTATGAATTTACATTTTCATACCCCCCCCCCCTTAAAAATAAATACAAATTAGCAACTCAGCAATTATTAACTGACCGGTAACCGCTAATTGTGTTAATAAACCAAACAAGCTGCACATTCATTTAAAAGGTTACCAGTGCTGGAGCCGTTATCCACTGTAACATTGGGTTAAATTCTCACACTTCAAATCCTCATTGGCACCTTTTTTTCTGAAAGGAGAAATAACCCAATAAACTTACCAACCCAGAAATAAAGAAGGAAGAGTTTGAATTCAGATGCTTATTATTATTCCATGTCTTATTATGCAATGTCTTATTTGTTTGATTGGTGTTCTTTACATTATGATAATCCAGCCCACTATGACTGTTACAGGCATAAAGCTCACACACATTTCAGTTAGGAACTGATCTAATCTCTCTGGAGTCTATGTAAACATCTATAAAAACATACCTGAGGATTTCACAAGGAGTTCAGCTCGGCCCCTTGTTTGTAAAAATAAAAGGAGAAACTACAGTCACTCTTGTTGTAGTGTGTGTGTGTGTGTGTGTGTGTGTGTGTGTGTGCGTGCGTGCGCGTGTGCGTGTATATATATATATATATATATATATATATATATATATATATATATATATATATATATATATAATTAGCATTTTTGGAGTTTTGCAAAATAAATTGCTAAAATAAATAATTGTAGACATCTATTTCTTGTAACTTTCCTCATCCACAAAAGCAAAACTTTTGCTACAAAAGACTTTTCCTAAAATTATATATTTCCATTGGGGTATGTACACTTTTGACTACAACTGTGTGTGTGTGTGTATATATATATATATATATATATATATATATATATATATATATATATATATATATATATATATATGTACATTGCCTACGTGTGCTTCTCTATAAATGTCCGTATTGATTTCAATGTATATATTAGACAAAATAAGTTGTAAAACCCACTGCTCTGAGCTGTGATCACCCTGCTTCTCTATAGTATACATTGTGTAACTACAGTTACAGTGCTGCATATGCACCACAATACAGAGCCATGCCTCCTTGTTTATTAATAATTATTATGGGCTGTGCAACCCCACAGAACTGCATTTGTACAAAATTACAGGACCCGTCTCGATTCCAGGAATGTCCTTTTGTAAACATTTTATTACAATTTGATAATAAATATAAACAATAGAATATGACTATAAACAGCAAGGTTCCACTTGAATGATTGTGTAAAAAACATTGAAGCATTGTTTATAGTATATTGAATTCCTTACGCTATCAATTATAGACAAGTGTTGTAACTGAAAAGAAGTATATATTCTACACGCCCTGTAAACGGTGAAAGACATGCAAGCATTATATTAGTACAATATGAGGATCCTGGGCAGTGGAGCAAATTTGGCAATTCTACCGCCAGGGTACTTCATATATCCCAGCAACATTAAATTCAGACGCCAGTAGACATGTTTAATAAAAGAAAAAAAAAGATATATATATATATATATATATATATATATATATATATATATATATATATATATTCCTAGCCACCATAGGGGATGATAGTTTGTCATTGGGTCTTTTATTTCTTTTTGAGAACTTTGTGTAAATGTTTCAGAATATCGTTTCTGAGAGTCAGTCATATGGACTGTGTGCAGCGGTCAGGTCCTATGTTGCTATACAGAGGACTCTGTCTGGGGGGCACTAACCCTAACCCTAATCATGTAATAGCTGTTGCCAAACAAACTAAATGCGAAATTATGTCCAGTGCTCTCTCTACCATCCAGTTCATGCACAGTAAATACACAAGCTCTTTGCTTTGCACTGGGAGTGAATCAGGTGGTATCCTGCCCTGTTAACTAATTTCTATTGAATTAATCGCAGTGATTTGATTAGTGCAGTCACCTTCTGTCTCATGTTCTCCTTTCCTGCATGCTGTCTCTCGCGATTGACCCCCTTCTGCACACTGTACTGCTGTCAGTCTCTGTTAAACCAGAGCTTCAGACGGGCTTCTTCGTTGGCTAATGTGGTTGAGATTGTATGGCTGGGGTATAACTAGATCAAAAAGATCCATGTTAATGTTACAAACAAACAACTTGAAGGGGTTTACGAGACCTGGGGTAACATTGTTTGGTTTTAGTTTTGTAAAATAAACGGCTGTTTATCTCCTTTAAAAAAAATAGGAGTTAAAGATTGGAGGAGACCTTTTGAAAATATGCCTCTGTGTCCTAGTACTCTCCTCATTGATGAGTTTGTTTTTGATTCTTTTAAATTCTTAGCTACAGATTAATTGCTTACAAGTGTAACAGGGCTAGGGTTAGGGTTACAGCGCAAACCTACGACCCCGTAAACTGCAAGCGAGCATCTTAACCACAATGCAAAATAAGCAGGCTCATCTGCATTCGTGGTTTTAGAGCTTTTAACCTCTCCTCTCATCTCACCGACAGCAGACACAATCTGCAACAGCAGTGTATCACACAACACTGCCCGCTAAACAAGCTGTCCTGGTTAAAATGAGCTACCTGCTTTGTCATACAGCGGGCTTGTGATTAGACTATGGTGACACCTTCTTTTTCTCTACACATTGTGCTGTGAGTTTAGTCCTGGTGGGACTGTAAGCTGCAGCTCTCAGCGGGGCAGTGAAAGTACAGGGATGGTGCTCTCTGTGGGGTTTCCCACACAAGGAATACACTTCCTACACGTCCACAGAACTGAAATGACAATAACATGCACAAAACAAAATGCTTTCAAACTGCTCTGTTGTGATAAGAAGCAAGATAAAAATATATATATTGTTGGGATTCCCAAAGAACAACAAGCGTGTACATAAAAGCTCCGACCCTCATTACTGCATTTATTCATTCATTTATTAACGTATTTATTCATTTATTCATTTATTCATTTATTCATTTAGTTAGTTAGTTTTGTAACATTCATGTTTTGAGGCGCTGGAGGAAATGCAGTATTTATAAAATGAAAATGAAAGCAAAGTCTCTGCCCTGGTTTTCACAGGCTCAAGCCAAAGTAAATATCTCTGGGTTTATTTCCCAATCCTTCTCACAGCCAGTTCACTTTTGGACTGCATGTGTGTTTGAAGTTTGAAATACCTTTAGGTCATGTAAGGGCCTAGATTGGATAGCTGTGTTGACCTACTGGCTTAAATGCAGTATGGAAAACAACAACGGGGTCAACATATGAAGATCCGATCCACTTCTCTACTCTTTATTCATTTTAGTACTATTCCCACTGCTGCTGTTTGAACCTTTCATTTGTAAAACATTTCTTAGCTTTTTTTGTAAAGTAAAAAAAATAAATCTCTTGCTGCATGATCCTTCTTCCCTTCGTTTGGTCCCCTCCCCATCTTCCTGAATATAATATCATGTTCTGTCAAACTCTCTTTAAAGTGTTCTTTTTTGCCTTTTTGTTCTCTGGTTGACAGTACAGTTTTAATCTTACACTCTGGGCTATAATCTGATCGACTCTTGATTTTATACAAATACCCAGAACTGTGAGATAGTTACGTGTCTATGAGGACCCTTTGTGTGTGCGTGCCCTGTTTTAATAACGGTGCTGCCCGTCTGTTTGTGTCCCTGCAGGCCCGTACTCGTTGGTGGGAGCGCCCTCTGTTGACTGGAGGAGTATGGAGCGGCGCAGCGAGAGCCCCGGTCTGCGGGACAGCCCTGAGCGGAGGAGCAGCAGCCCTGACACAAAGGGCCCTCCGCCTGGGAAAATGGGGCGCCTAGAGCAGAACGGGAGTCCCACAGAGGCTTGCAGCCGCCTCAACGGGGCCACAACACGCTCGCTCGGAGGTAAGAGCCCAGCCCTCGGGACTCGGCGTGAGCGATACTCTCTGCGCAGCTTCAGTTTGACCAGATTGGGTAGATGAGGTCAGAGGTGCTATTTCTTACAGCCACTAGGGGCAGTGTTGCACGGGGACAGGTTACCGGTTACACTCAGGTGTACCAGGTGTACTGTATTTATTGAGAAGACATGTTTGAGAGCTCTGTTGAGCCCACTGATGGCTTGGGAATCGCTGGTGTGGACAGTTTGTTTACCTAAAATCATAGCACCCGGAATTGTTATTGGTTCAATTATCAGTTAGCAGCAGGGTGAGGGCTGCGCTGTAAATTACCTTCTAGTTAGATCTCAGAAAGACAAGCAGCAGCAGCAGGGTCAGGCCTGGCCAGCTTTTCTTCTTCTTCTTCTTCTTAGATTGTGATCTGCTCCGGTCTTGCCCTTACTGTAGCATGTGTTTCTAGTGTGCTGTCAGCCCTGCTTATTGCTAGGGGACTATGTGAGGACCAGACAGCTGCATGGACTCTGGATTAGAAATAAAAAGAGTGCTGTTACTAACAGTAACTTTTGATCTTTACAACATTTCTTTTTCATTAAACTGCATGTTTTTGGTGCTGGTAATTTTTTTTCCATACCATGGCAGACTCATTTACAGCCACAGAAAACTTTATGAGCTCTTCACAAGCGTGCAGCGCTGCACTGATGTGCTGCCAGCGACTGGACCGGCCTTCCCGACAACAAGACGTATAGTTACCGGACTACGTACTGTACGTTTTAACAATAGCCTCCTAGAGCACTAAGACGTATTAGGGATCTTACAGAGGAAAAAAAAGAAAGCCCTGCGTGTGTGACTCCGCTGTACGGATCGATCGCAGTTCTCTTTGAAGCCAGGAAAAGGGAATGTGCGTTTGCAACCACAGATCAGTTCTCACGCAGCTGGGATCCCTGTGTGTGTGTGTGCGTGTGTGTGTGTGTCAGTGTGTGTGTCAGTGTGTGTGTGTCAGTGTGTGTGTGTGTCGGTGTGTGTCAGTGTGTGTGTGTCAGTGTGTGTGTGTGTGTCAGTGTGTGTGTTTGTGTGTGTCAGTGTGTGTGTGTGTCATTGTGTGTGTGCGTGTGTGTGTGTGTGTGTCAGTGTGTGTCAGTGTGTGTGTGTCAGTGTGTGTGTTTGTGTGTGTCAGTGTGTGTGTGTCATTGTGTGTGTGCGTGTGTGTGTGTGTGTCAGTGTGTCAGTGTGTGTGTGTCAGTGTGTGTGTGTCATTGTGTGTGTCTGTGTGTGTGTGTCTGTGTGTGTGTGTGTCAGTGTGTGTGTTTGTGTGTGTGTGTGTGTCAGTGTGTGTGTTTGTGTGTGTCAGTGTGTGTGTGTCATTGTGTGTGTGTGTGTTTGTGTGTGTGTGTGTGTGTCAGTATGTGTGTGTGTCAGTGTGTGTGTTTGTGTGTGTCAGTGTGTGTGTGTCAGTGTGTGTGTGTCATTGTGTGTGTGTGTGTGTGTGTGTGTGTGAATCTATAGCAAATAGATTCATTTAGGAGTGACAAACTGTTGACTCCACAACCTCAGCAGCACTAAAAGAAGCTTCAGTGAAGTGAATGGCAAGCATTTCAACTTTGTCAGTGCCTTCAATGAGGTGGTGTGTGAGTGGTAAAGGTGGACGAATGGGGTATTTCTTACATGTGAGCTGCAGTCCTTACCCTTTCTGTTTGAGAGAGCCTGCCATGTGCCCAATGTGCATTGTATTAGATGGTGTGCTGTCCAGTCAGGGCTGTGCTGACTCTACCTCACTCACATCAGTCCTAACTCACAGAGCGCTGAAGGCTGTCTGGTAAAGGGTCCACACCGACAGAGAGGGAGAGAGAGGGGGATGGAGGGAGGGAGAAAGGGAGAGAGAGAGAGCCGTTGAGAACAGCACGGTGTTGACAGTTATATTTCCCTGTTGGGGGCATTCACTTACTGGAATTGGCAGCAGCCCTCCGTTAGTAATTTACTCCACAAGAAAATTCAAAGCAGGGTGGAAACAGAAATATATAAAGTGACTGGTTCAAACTTAGATTTTATTAGTATTCTTATTCTTTTAACTGGGACTGTTTGATTGAAGGTCTCATGAAATAAAGTTTTTTAGATTACTAAAGAAGGGGGTATTGGAAGCTCGGACGCTATTTCCAGGAATCATAGAGTCAGATTCACTTGTGGTTTAGATTCATTACAGGGATATTCTTCTTTGTATTTGTATTGGTAAATAGAACAAATACAATCCGACCCCATATATGTGTTTCTTTGTGTGTCGGATTGTCTTCAAGCCCACATGTCTGCACTGGTGTAAACAGGAAAGATGACTCGCCCTGCAGTTCCCTCCTCCTTCCTGTAGGGGTCAGGAGCACATGGGGAGGGATGATTACAGGGTTTCTATTAATAAGGCTGGGAAACCTGTCATTTCCCCAGCACAGAGCCCTGCTGCGGAGGCGTGCAGCGGATGGAGGTCATTAAGAGCAGTACAGACTGTGATGGGACCGTGATGGGCTGGGACACACCTGCAGCCTGGACACCAACAAGAGTCTGGAAGCAGGGACTGGTTCGCTGCGCCAAACCTGCTATCCAAATCACAGACAAATCAAGGCTCTGTAAAGGTTATTTAGAAACAGGATAGTAACTTAGTAACTTAGCTGCCCTATTGAGTCCACTGACAGAATGATTTTTATTTCTCGTTTCCCAACATTAACCCTCCTGTTCAAGCTTGTGAACCCGTGTCTGTGCTTGTGCGAATCTCATACAGGAATATCAGCTGCATTTTCAGCACTACCCAGAGAATACCTCGCAGTCTTCTCTTCCAAGGTACCTCAAGAAAAGAATGAGCTCTGGGCTGGTTAGGGTCACAGGCGGGTTAAAAGCCCCCACACCTCAATACATTCAGATTTGTAAGTGGACCCCCTTCCCTCCTCCTTTTTTAAGCCTCATTTCCCCAAAACTACATTTGCATAAAATTTTAAAAAAGTTTTTTTGAACTTCACCTTAGATTTTGTGTGTTTGTATTTTGAAAAATAAATAGAGCACTTTTTCATTGTTTGGAGTTGAAACACTGCTATGTAAAAACACTGAGCGTTATATTAAACTCTGTGGGTGAAAAGCACTCTTTGAACGAGAAGAATATAAACAATAACATGCATCATGTGTTCTCTTCATTGGGACCTGTTTCATCTCCTCAGGGCGCAGGTACACTGGATTGCACTGGCTGGGTCAGAACCGGTTGTGTTGTGGTGAGATGGGTTTCAGAAGTTCAGCTGGGTCGGTACACTGTTTTCTGTAGAATCAGAATCTGTTAAGCAGTGGGGTGAATGTACAGCAGGGATAGAAATAAGACATATTGCATGACTTGATTAGCCCAGCCCCCAGTGTACAGGTAACAAGCTCAGGTGAGACTTATTAAACTCCCAGTAAAACCAGGAATGGATCAAACTTCTCTGTAATGGGAGTCTTATTCCCATCCCGGTACAGTTTCTCTGTCTTGGTGGTTGTTGTTTACAGTGTTAAAAGGCTGCATGACAGCTGGCTGGGTCGCTGCAGAGTGAAGTGAAAGGAGTCCGTTTTTGCCAGTACCAGAGACCGGAGTGAAAATGTGGAAGTGATTATTGTTTCAGATCAATGAATTTTTACTTTATTTTGGTGATGACTAACCAACCACCGCATCTGTTACCCTTCCATGCCAGTGTAAACTGGTGGCTACAGATCCTACATTGATCCCAGCTTTGCGGAGAGAGGTGGGGGAGGGAGTGGGGCACGTCGGAAACTCCGACTCTGTGTTTGTGTGGGCACGGCCCAATTTGAAAAGGCTGATTCACGAAGGCAGCTGTGTTCTTCAGCTGTAGGTCTGATTAAGGGCCCCTGCCTGTGAATAATCTAAACTGCTCTCTGGAAACCCTGTTTTACATCTAGTGCAGGTGTGATCCTGTGATAGTGTGAGACATTGAGCCTGTGATAGTGTGAGACGTGTAATCCTGTGATAGTGTGAGACCTGTAATCCTGTGATAGTGTGAGACCTGTAATCCTGTGATAGTGTGAGAAGTGTAATCCTGTGATAGTGTGAGAAGTGTAATCCTGTGATAGTGTGAGACCTGTAATCCTGTGATAGTGTGAGACGTGTAATCCTGTGATAGTGTGAGACGTGTAATCCTGTGATAGTGTGAGACGTGTAATCCTGTGATAGTGTGAGAAGTGTAATCCTGTGATAGTGTGAGACCTGTAATCCTGTGATAGTGTGAGACCTGTAATCCTGTGATAGTGTGAGACCTGTAATCCTGTGATAGTGTGAGACCTGTAATCCTGTGATAGTGTGAGACGTGTAATCCTGTGATAGTGTGAGAAGTGTAATCCTGTGATAGTGTGAGACCTGTAATCCTGTGATAGTGTGAGACCTGTAATCCTGTGATAGTGTGAGACCTGTAATCCTGTGATAGCGTTGGTTTATGAACAGGATTTTTTTTTTCTTTTACCAGCTATTTGATGAAGTGTTAGAAACCCGTGCCTTCACGCTGGCTATGAAGGAACTCTGTGATGTAACGCTCTTGTTCTGACGCTGTGCTGTGATGTAACTTTGTTGTTCTGCTGGAATGCTGATGGAATGGTATTGTTCTGATGGAACTCTGTGATGTAACGCTCTTGTTCTGACGCTGTGCTGTGATGTAACTCTGTTGTTCTGCTGGAATGCTGATGGAATGGTATTGTTCTGATGGAACTCTGTGATGTAACGCTCTTGTTCTGACGCTGTGCTGTGATGTAACTCTGTTGTTCTGCTGGAATGCTGATGGAATGGTATTGTTCTGATGGAACTCTGTGATGTAACGCTCTTGTTCTGACGCTGTGCTGTGATGTAACTCTGTTGTTCTGCTGGAATGCTGATGGAATGGTGTTGTTCTGATGGAACTCTGTGATGTAACGCTCTTGTTCTGACGCTGTGCTGTGATGTAACTCTGTTGTTCTGCTGGAATGCTGATGGAATGGTGTTGTTCTGATGGAACTCTGTGATGTAACGCTCTTGTTCTGACGCTGTGCTGTGATGTAACTCTGTTGTTCTGCTGGAATGCTGATGGAATGGTGTTGTTCTGATGGAACTCTGTGATGTAACGCTCTTGTTCTGACGCTGTGCTGTGATGTAACTCTGTTGTTCTCCTGGAATGCTGATGGAATGGTGTTGTTCTGATGGAACTCTGTCCCTGTATTGCTGCAGGTCTCATGATCCCCGTGTTCTGCGTGGTGGAGCAGATGGACAGTCCCCCGGATGTGGACAGTCGGGAGGAGCATGCCGAGTTTGTGTTGGTGCGGAAGGACGTCCTCTTCAAGCAGCTGGTGGAGACGGCTCTGCTGGCACTGGGGTTCTCCCACAGCTCGGCTGCACAGGCTCGGGGTACGAGAGTACTAGCACTATATCATACAGGAGAAAACCAGGAGACTGTGTTTCAGAGCTTATTACTCCAGAGTACATGACTATAAAAAGCAACTGTAACATTATTACATGAGCCAGAAACAGCCTCACACACCTAAACTGTCTCAAATGAAATACCTGCCGGATTTAGTTTAGACACTTTTATTTCTTGTTTTTTTTAACTTCACCAGGTTATTTTTCTCCTTTTGAAAAAAAAACAAGCAATTTACCCTTTTTTGAAAATCCCAAACCATTCGTATCACAATGTACAAGCCCACCCTGCAGCAGTCCGTCATGTTGTATTTGAACAGAGCTGCTGTATAAACTCTGTTATCCTGCTGTACCGCACCGAAAACAGAAATCCTCGTGCTAAAAGTTCAATTTAGAAAAAAAGTAAAAGAACAACAGCAACAAAAAAGCAATCCCCGAAACGCCTGCATTGTTTTTCATTCCCGTAATGGACAGATCAAACTCAGCAACTCCACCCACAGCCTTCATGCTTATTAAATGAATGCTTTTTGTTTTTAAACTAAGCGTTCATGTTAAATGAATAATTTCTGGCTTAAATGATACATTTTTCCTCTGTGGTTTACAACCAAAATTATACAGAGTCCACGCTATTTATTTTTTCCTTTTTGAATAGTGTCCTGCATAACTTTGACTCTGCGGTATTTTTAAACATTCCCCCAAAAAGAGCCTGTGTCTTTCTTTAATTAACGCAGACAGTAATCAACTGGGAGACAGTGTTTGTTTCAATTAGAAGGGCTCTGAAGGGTTTTGTACAATAAGCATATATAAAGAGAGATATTTTTAGTCTTCTGACAATTAAACGCTGGTAATAATTTTCCAAAGGGTTCAGGGTTGTTGTCATATGTAAGACATCAAGACACAACCGTAGATTTGTCATCGTGCAACTTGGGGATTGGGGCTGGGGTGAGGGCCGGGGGACAGGGCGGGGGAGAGTGGGTGGTCCCTGTGGTGCATCCAGAGGACAGAGGCTTCCATTGGACGCTGCAGTAAAAGTGCATTCTTACAGAGCGTTACTAGCCCGCAGTTTAACAGTCCCTGTAACTACAGCCCATTGCCTCTTTCATTATCGTTCTGGAGTGTGAGGAGAACCTTCTAAAAGTTCACCACGGTGTGTGTGTGTGTGTGTGTGTGTGTGTGTGTGTGTGTGTGTGTGCGCGTTTGTGTGTGTGTGTGTGCGCGTTTGTGTGTGTGTGTGTGTGTGTGTGTGCTCTTTCTTCTTTGCCCCCCCCGATTTTACTAGCTGCCCCCCACAGCCCACACTCCCCTCCCTCTCTCACATCCCCTCCCTCTCCCCTCTCCCAGGTCTGCAATCGGATCTGTTCCGAAGCCTGAGAACTTTTGAGAATGTTTATTCTAAAATTACAGCTTTAATGAAATTGGAGACGGGAGAGAAAGCATTTCAGAAAACAATTGCTGTGCGGTTTCCAAGCACACCAGAGAGAGAATACACAGAGACAGCGCAGAGCTGAACGAGAGACTCTCAGAGCAGCATCATCCTTGCTGGAACCGCTTGGTGCCCTCTCTCGCTTTTATTTTCCACCCCTGCGTTCACTTGGTAAACCAACAGAGAAAACATTCAAGGACTAAAGACCCCAGGCCAGCCCTTCAGGTCAAACATACTGCACCCTGGTTCAAGGGCTGCTGTCAGCAATCGCTTGCGCTGTGACAGTGACAGTCTAGCTGCTTGATCCGGTTGTACAGATAGACAATATCCTCGCAGGTCACGACTCCCATTGGAACCAGAGGTTTCCAGTTACAACTCAAGGGGAGATGCACAGGTCTGATAAATAAATCCTCAAGACTGATGGAATGGGATGTGTACGTCGCCAGCTCTGTACTCGACTCAACAGTGATCCTAATGAGATTAGTGCAGTTTAGTTCTGCAATTGGAATTCAGAGAGTGCAAGGGGAGGGAGGTAATGCGTGTGTGGGGCTCTCTATATAAAATCTCCTCAAGCATGATTATGAAAAATGTACACACTGAATTAGGCGATCTAAAGAAGAGGAAGCGATGTTTTATCAAGACCCTGCACTGAGCTCGGCAGCCTTGCTGCAGGACTCTGGTAAATCACATGCCATGCTTTTGCTGGGGTGTTCTCCAGGAGCTCGATAACAATCACTGACCTCACTGCATTCTACATGTCATAAAGCTTCCATAGAAACAGAGTGGTCTTTATCAGCAGATGTGTGAATGTGTGTGAGGCTCCATGCCAGCTGCTAGGAGTGCCACCAGCACAGTCACAGGTCCCTGTAATCAAGGCACCTGAAGGCAACATTGTTTAGATTCAAAAAGCATTCATCCAGGATTCCTTTCATTTCTCCTTTTCCAATTACTGTTTCCTTATTTCTTTTCTTCTTTTTTCCTTTCTTGCCTACGTGTCTAACTCACTCACACCCCTGCGAGCTCAATGTCCCATTTGTGGATAATTAACACATTGGGATCATTAAGAGACCCTTCGTGCTTTATCAAACGAGTCCACACTTCAAAATGTTTACTGTATCAATCCAAAACTGTTCCAACATTTAAAGACATTGACAATGACTTCTAGTGTTAATGTTCGTCGTTACATTTATTAGGTTTCTTTTAGTATTTCAAAATGTCGCACTGTTGAGTGTTTAATGGCGATGGACAAACAGATTCATTGGATCAAAGTGTAACAATTGTATTTGTAAAACGAAAGGTTGGTAAGGCTTCCCGCTAAAGAAATGACAGAAATGGATATACACTGTGAATGGGAGGGACCAGATCAGAAAATACTGCTTCGGTTGTGTAAAGCTCTTCACTGTGTTACCCTGATCAAAAGTCTCTGAAATTAAAATCAGCAGGTTGGGACATTTGATTGCAGCCTATTGACGTGTATTAAACAATGAATAGATGATTTAATTGCCTCTATAAGTGTAGATTATGTAAAGCTCAGCCTTGAACTGCAGGACTGTGTGCCAATGGGAAGTGCTCGCTTCTAACTATAAAATCTTATCTGAGTTTTGCTTTTAGTTTTGAATTTTAATCTAAAACTGCACCTTAGAAAGGAACAAGATAGTGTTTTGTGTTATTAGTGCTCATGGAGAGCACCAGCCCTCTCCCATAGTCAAAGCACAGCGCAGTGTAATAAAGCACAGTGAAAGCACCAGCCCTCTCCCATAGTCAAAGCACAGCGCAGTGTAATAAAGCACAGTGAAAGCACCAGCCCTCTCCCATAGTCAAAGCACAGCGCAGTGTAATAAAGCACAGTGAAAGCACCAGCCCTCTCCCATAGTCAAAGCACAGCACAGTGTAATAAAGCACAGTGAAAGCACTAGCCCTCTCCCATAGTCAAAGCACAGCGCAGTGTAATAAAGCACAGTGAAAGCACCAGCCCTCTCCCATAGTCAAAGCACAGCACAGTGTAATAAAGCACAGTGAAAGCACTAGCCCTCTCCCATAGTCAAAGCACAGCGCAGTGTAATAAAGCACAGTGAAAGCACCAGCCCTCTCCCATAGTCAAAGCACAGCGCAGTGTAATAAAGCACAGTGAAAGCACTAGCCCTCTCCCATAGTCAAAGCACAGCGCAGTGTAATAAAGCACAGTGAAAGCACCAGCCCTCTCCCATAGTCAAAGCACAGCACAGTGTAATAAAGCACAGTGAAAGCACTAGCCCTCTCCCATAGTCAAAGCACAGCACAGTGTAATAAAGCACAGTGAAAGCACTAGCCCTCTCCCATAGTCAAAGCACAGCGCAGTGTAATAAAGCACAGTGAAAGCACCAGCCCTCTCCCATAGTCAAAGCACAGCACAGTGTAATAAAGCACAGTGAAAGCACTAGCCCTCTCCCATAGTCAAAGCACAGCACAGTGTAATAAAGCACAGTGAAAGCACTAGCCCTCTCCCATAGTCAAAGCACAGCGCAGTGTAATAAAGCACAGTGAAAGCACCAGCCCTCTCCCATAGTCAAAGCACAGCACAGTGTAATAAAGCACAGTGAAAGCACTAGCCCTCTCCCATAGTCAAAGCACAGCACAGTGTAATAAAGCACAGTGAAAGCACTAGCCCTCTCCCATAGTCAAAGCACAGCGCAGTGTAATAAAGCACAGTGAAAGCACTAGCCCTCTCCCATAGTCAAAGCACAGCGCAGTGTAATAAAGCACAGTGAAATCATACCCACATTGTACCCTCTCCCGATCCAGAACAGCATGGCTAAAGAGGTGTAGGGTTGAACTATAATGACATTAGCACAACAATCCACATTTATAAAAAATCCTGTCTTATCAAGCTTCTCTCCTACAATAGCAGGGGGAAGAATTGAAATCATTTCCCAATGTTTTTAATTACGTGACATTTCAGGAAGTAAGTTACTTTGAGTCATCACAATCCGGGAACATCCAATTATTGCAGAGTACAGTACAGCGAGATGCCATAATACTTTGATATGAGTCAAAGCAATAAGACACAGTGAAAAGTCATCCCCTGTTGTAGCCATGCTGCTCATTCCCATGCACCTGCACAAAGTGGGACTCCTGACAGAAGCGGGTGTTCTCCAGAGGTCTGGCAATGTGCTTCCTCTCTTAAAAGGTTAGATAGTTCCTCACAGTGTGTGTTTGTGTTTGTGTTTGTGTGTCGGCACAGGGATCATCAAGGTGGGCCGTTGGAACCCGCTTCCGATCCACTACCTGAGCGACGAGCCAGAGGCCACGGTGGCAGACATGCTGCAGGACGTCTACCATGTGGTGACGCTGAGAATCCAGCTGCAGAGGTGAGGGGCAGCCAGGAGGGGGCTCCGTGGAGTCTGCATTCCGCCAGAGTTCCGAAACTATAAAAACTAAACAAGCTTCTTTTTTTCATACCTGCTCATTTGCAGTGAGTCTATTAGAGAGTTGTGTTATGAAAGCCTATGACAATAAAAACAACTGTAAAAATCTAGAGGTATTTCTATGGCGCCACTATCAGGGGTCTACCCATGTCACTTGTGTGCGTGTCCAGGCTTGGAGAGGTTTGAAAGCCGCTGCTGTATAGTAATCTAATCTACTTTGCCCAGCAGTCCGGTGAATTTTTTTTTTTTTTTTTAGCCGTGCCAAGCTGGAGGACTTGCCCGCGGAGCAGTGGAACCATGCCACTGTGCGGAACGCCCTAAAAGAGCTGCTGAAGGAGATGAACCAGAGCACACTGGCCAAGGAGTGCCCTCTCTCACAGGTCAGGTTACATGGACATTAACAAATTGCATAATAAATAAAGGAATTATGGCAATATATACGGGATCCAAAAAAACTGATTAACTGAAAATGTGCAAAAGAAAAATAAAAAAAAGAAACCCATTCAAATTATTTGTCCCAGGCACCCTGATCATGTGGCACAAGATGGGTCTATTCACTGTGGCTTGAATAGCCAGCAATGTGGCGGCCAGGGCAACATAACCATAAACAGCTCTGGTCTCGTGCATCTGATCTACAAACACAAAAAACAAAATATTTATTTATCGGAAAATAGGTCCTTGTGCCTTCAATGTCGCCATTTCTCTTATTTTGTAAGAGAAATGAGTTTGTGTGAAAATGTTTGTTTACTGCACCGAGGTGGGTCTGTCTTCAGCGCTGCAGCAACATTCCAAAACACGTGCGTTCAAGACATGGTCAGACTCCTGACATGGTCATCTACCGGAAATACACAAGTAGGACCTCATTATGAAGGTCTGAATCTCCTCTTTCCAATGACGTATCGCAGGGCTGTCTCTCACAGTGCCTGAGTAAAAAGAGTTAAAGGGCCAGGTCGCTGGTGGGCTATTTAAGACCCTGAAAAGGTTAAGAAGTATTTATTATGTATTAAATAATTTAATCGGTTAACTTATTTTCAAAACAAGAAAAGCTGTCCTGTCTTTGAATAGTAAATATTTTAATATGTACAGTTAGTTAAAAACACAAGCCAGTTGTGGGCTGATAAACCATTCCTATATTATCAAAGTTTAAAGATACTGATACCTGACATGTGTATTGCATTCTGCCTTTGATAGGTGTGTGTGTGTGTGTGTGAAAAACAAAAAAACAGAGAGAGTAACCCAATGTCTCCCTCTGGTTTAATAAAAGCGTTCCCCAGAGCACTTTAGGGCTCAAATTCACTCAATAATACCACGCCATATGTAGAAAGCTTATTATGACACCCAAGTGGTTAATATGTTATCGGCATCAGAAGATTGCAGAGCTGTCTCCCAGGATGAAACCACACTCACTGCTGTTGCTTATTAGACTGTTTGTGCTGCTGAGCCCTGCTGAAACTGGAGGGGAGGGACAGCCCTTCATCCTTCATCTGTGTGTGTGTGTGTGATCCTTCAGGAGATGAAGAGGGGGGTTTGAACCGGGATCTCCTGTCTCCCAGTCCTTTTCCCTAACCACAAAGCCACAGGGCTGTGGGAGAGCTGTCAGAGTCAGAGATTTACTAGATTTCTGACTCTGCCAAGAACAGTTCACAGCTGAAGTGCGTTTCCTTTTCCTAAAGATTACACCACCGCCACTTCATTTTCTGTTTCCTGCTGCTTTACCCATCCAATTAAGTGAGGTTTCCCATATTTTGAAGCGTTGCAGAGATGAATGGCAGAGACACAGGCTCATAGATCTATCGAGGCAGGGACGACTGATCTGGGAGCCAAGGCTCTCACACATTTGCAGCTTCACCCCAGTCAGACTGCTATAGACACCCCCCACCCCCCACCCCCCGCCAGGGTCTTTGGGCCCCCAAAAACCCTGCTGTACAACTTTAAACCCCACACAACTTAATCATAATGTGACCCCACAAAAATTGAGAACGCTTTAGTTAAGGGATCCGTTATGAGTGGTTGTAAACATAATGTTACAAACAGTTAAGATAATAGCACTCAATTACAACACACATTTAAGATCATTTTCTGCTATAACATTTTATAAGAATGTTCTGATATACACTATTACATCATTCATGTATATAAACAGTATTATAGTCTTATTTATGGATTTCACAGTCTATTGAGCATCTATAGAGCCTTTATGAAGTGCTTCTTGCAGGGCCGGCGGTGGCGCTGGAGTTGTAGGGTTAGTGAAAGCCTCTTCCTATCCTCCTCTTTGTTGATTACACCCAGTTGGAAAGTTCTGCCCGAACAGACAGAGTGATCTGTGAGAATTATCCTCCAGGAGCTTCCTGGCCAGCTGAACAGAGAGACAGAAAGTTGAAACAGAACATCGTAGGGAAGCTGGCAGAAGGGAAAGCTCATGTTTAATTGAATTCCTTGGGCACAATCAACAGCTTTATAAGCAAATCTTAGCCTGACAGATAAAAAGAGCAGTTTTTAAAGTATGTAAAACACTCTCCATGTTTGCTATGTCCTTCCTTTCCTAGCTGTGTGTGGGAGGGGAGACGACGACAGTTCTCTAGATTGCCTTGTGCTCATTTCAGGTTGGCTTACTTAAAATTCAACCCGGGCCTGAGCTGGAATAGACAGATCGTAGTCAAGCACCGGATAGTATTGTGCAATTTGCCCAGACCACTGAAATAAGTTCAGAGCCCAGGCAGTGTCCCAGAATAGTGTTGCTGAGTCCTGTCTCCTCTCCACAGAGTATGATCTCCTCAATCGTGAACAGCACCTACTACGCTAACGTCTCCTCTACCAAGTGCCAGGAGTTCGGCCGCTGGTACAAGAAATACAAGAAGCTTAAAGGTGAGGAGAGGTCCAGGGGGGAGCATGGTACTGACAGGGAGGGGGCGACTTTATAACAGGTGGAGGCTGGGCCTGAACCGGCAACCTCGTGCGCTGCAGGCTAGCGTCTTAACCACAATGCAAATTCGTGGTTTTAGAGCTTTTAACATTATCTCATCTCATCAAGAGGGGACCCAATCCGTAACGGCAGGGCATCACACAACACTGCCCGCTACATTCACATGACCATAGCAATGTCTTTGTCTTCATAGCTCTACTGTCTAAGCAGAGAAGTTGTGACTCGTTGAGATAGCATGCTTAAAAACATCATGGTCTTAGCTGAGCTCAACATGGTTTGAATTATGTGCTAATGTCTTTTTTAATAAAGTAGTGGGAACTAAACGATTCCCTCCTAATCAAAACCATAGTTTCCTAAAGTTAAACTCGGGGATTCTGTTACAGATAACCATATATAGATGGCCCGGCATGAAGAATGCGCCTCTTTACTTAGAAATCATTTTAAAAATGGAGTAATTACACTGTGAACCAGATCAAAGTAAACACAACCCAAAACACAGAATAAAAAGCTCTGTTTGCTGAGAAATAGCTTCGGGTTACAGAATAGGGTTTTTTAGTTTTGTTTTTTGCGTTTCAAAAACAACTCAGGGATAGAAAGCAGCCGGCCTCTGAGTGCCGCTCATCAGGAACAGATGCTAAAAGGACTAGAGCAGAAATGCGATTGGACAAAAGAAACCCACAAACCTCATTGGCTGCAGCGGCTGTCAATCTTTATTAAGTTTAATGAAGATCACATTTTATTGGAGTAAATAAAGGTCAGGCTCTTTTATGCGGGAAGAGCAGCATATTTTCCAATTTATTTAGATATCTAGGTTTACTATCCATCAATGTATGCTTTTCTTACAATTCCTTTTGCAGCCATTGGTTCATTTCAGCCGATTCTCAAGAACAAATTTAGGTTGATATTCACGCCGTCACAGATAGCCCAGCAGGGCTGCAGGCAGCTGGGCAGGGCTGTGCCTGGACTGGGATCTGGTTCAGACTGGGATTTGCCTGTTAATATCTTTAGGGGCTGGGGCGCTGTGATTATCCTCTACAGTCAATGCATCTGCATTGCAGGTCTTGTGCTAAGTTTTGGATTGACTGGAGTGTGTGTGTGTGTGTGTGCATGTGTGTGTGTATCTGTGTGTGCATGTGAGTACATGCGTTTGTGCTTTTGTCTGTCTGTGTGTCTGTGTGTACGTGTGTATGCCTGAGTGTTTATAAAGTTGTCGTCTCTGAAGCTCTTTTTCATGGCTCTGCTGAGATGTTCTGAGTATTCAGAGTGGAGCATATGAGATAATTATACCCTGCCTCACCAAAGCAGTGACAGAAATAATCTGGCATCTAAACTGGAGAACCCTGGCAGGTAATTGTTCACCAGTGGAAGAGTCTCCTATTGTCAAGATCAAACCATCCCAATGTACTGTTCGTTGCGCAATGCTGGGGAGCAGGCTTCTTATGAAATTGAGCATTCGCACATATCACACGTTGAACTGCATTCAGTGACTGTAAGGATCTACCAACAAACACAAACTCCAGAGCTGGTCCAGTTGGCAAAGGCATTGTAACCAGTTTATCAAGCCTCCCTATGATCTACTGTCTCCCTCTCTCTTCTATGCTCTACTCATCTATATCCTCGCTCTCTTCTCTACTGTCTCCCTCTCTGTCTTTTCTACTACTCCCCTTTTCTCTCCCTTTTCTCTACTCTCGATGAATCTCACTCCAGGATTGTGGCTTGTGTCCTGTTGTAATCAAGGTGTTTTCTCGGCAGTGTTTTTCCCTTGCTGTCAGTGTGATGCGTTCTCCGTTCTCACCCTTTGTTTTCATGTCCCTTTTTCTTCCTCTATCCAGGGGATTACTTAGAGAAGATGTGGGCGGGAAGAGAAAACACGGAAATCAAAGGTGAGAATACTCGGACTCTACTTGCTCTGAATCATCTCATCAGCCCCCCACTGTCTCTTTCAATAGTCAAGTCAATGTGAATATGGCTGTGCTTTAAATGCTTGAAACAGTGTGAGTCAAAAATATAGTCGTCTAAGAGACAAGGGACCTGTAATTTCTACTATGAGCAACTTTCAGGCAAATTGGCCACTCCATGGTGCATTTATGAAGTGGGCAATTTACCCACAGTAGACAATCGGGCCCAGGGTCAGGTGTAAAAATGCGATTTATTCTAAATCATCTTTACAATACAAGAAGGTGAACCTGCAATGCAATGAATGTGGTGCTAAATCTGATGTAACATGCAGGCACATTATAACAGGTGAGCAGCAGGAGAGAGTGTGACACTGTCTTTTCCCGTCCCCATCCCCTATAGTGGAGAGAGACAACCTGTCTGAGTTCTGCGTCCTGGGCCAGCGTCCCTCACACCTGCCCGGCCTGACCCAGCTGAGCTCGCTGGGTGGAGGGGGGGAGCGAGAACCTCAACAGCAGCAGCCCCCCCCTCACAACCAGCTGCATCACAGCCCCCCCCTGCGCAGCCAGGTCCCCCCCGGAGCCACGCTGCAGCCCCTCATGGGCCCCACAGGCCTGCTCTCCCCCCAGCTCAACCCCCAGCTGGTCCGGCAGCAGCTGGCCATGGCGCACCTCATCAACCAGCAGCTAGCAGTCAGCCGGCTCCTCGCACACCAGCACCCCCAGGGCATCAACCAGCAGTTCCTGAACCACCCGCCCATCCCGCGCCCTGCCAAGCCCGTCGAACCCGGCTCCAACCCCAGTGGCGTGGAGGTCTCGCCCGAAATCTACCAGCAGGTGCGGGACGAGCTGAAGAGAGCCAGCGTCTCACAGGCCGTCTTCGCCAGGGTGGCTTTCAACAGGACGCAGGTGAGCAGGCGAACGATACAAGCCATACTTTACAACATCCTTATATTCACCTTGCTGTCACCTTAAGTCATCCACACTGATGCCTTAATTTCTGTTGTGATTAGGACCCATATTGCTCTCTCTCTTAAGACATAAATAAAATAATTTTTGAAGGCTTTGAATAACAACACACACCCTGATTCATGGGCAGAGATCATTTCCTCCTGGCTGTTGGTTTGTTAATAATTGTCACTTGTTTGTGCTTTATATGAATGATCAGATAGAGACAATCAGAGTGAGTCTGTAGCTGTGAGTCTCTATCCATAAGTTTATACTCATGGCTATAGACTCACAGCTATAGACTCACTGCTATAGACACAGCTATAGACTCACAGCTATAGACACAGCTATAGACTGTAGCAAAGTGTCACCTGTGTCACCAATTACACCTCTACAAATACTGTTTTCTATCTGTCTGTCTATCTATCTATCTATCTATCTATCTATCTATCTATCTATCTATTTATTTTTTATATATGGTTGCTGAAGCCACTTGAACTTTGGTCAAAGTAATTTGAGTAGGACAAAACCAAAGCAGTTGTGTCAGTGGTTGTGCATCAGTGGCTGTGTGGATCCGTGTCTGTGAGAGCTGGGCTGAACAGTATCAGGTGTGCTAGTTCCTCCCTGACTCTGCCCTGGTCACAGAGTGGGGGGACGCACAGTCAAACAGCCCAGAGGACTCCCAGCGTGGCCCCCAGGGGTCCCCTGCTTTTGCTACGGCCGCTGTGTACACACCCCCCATCGTGAGGATGAGCCGTTCCGCTCCACCTGCCACGTAATGCAACCACTTGCATTAATCTAAAAATTAAGCACAGATTCATCAAATATGCAGCATGCTCGTGTGCAATTAAAAAAGAAGAGGTTTAACCATTTTGTTAACTATTTCCAAACGCCAGTGACCTACATTACTGGGGCTCTTAAAAGTGTGCTGAATCGCAGGGGTCTCAGAGCACTAAACGAAGGATGAGAAAAGAGTTTCAAAGAGCTGTCTGGAAAAATAACTGCCAACTTTGCAAGCTTTGATCGTGCATTCACTTGTCATTGCTTGTTTGTGTTTTGGGGTTGAAGGTTTTCAGATTAATACAGCTGCCTCTGCAGAGCTGCAGGTGGGAGAGACATTCCTTTAGCACCCTTTTTATTTGGTAATGTAACAGATTCCCTGATTGGGATCGGGGCAGGGTGAGGGGTATTGTATTATAACTACACTGCAGGGCAGCTCCAGCACAACAGTTAAACTGCTGTCTAACTACACTGCTCGGCTGCTGTTTGCATCAGCGTATGCTTTTCCCTGCAGCTGTGTTTTGTGATCTTCCTCCCCCTCCCCTCCCCTCTGCAAGTTCAGCAGCATGCACACCTGGCTTATTCCGTTTGTGCAAATATAAATTCTGCCTCATTAGATTCCAAATAAGCATTTGTTTTAGAGGGTGGAAATTGTTTTGCATCGTGGGAGCTGAGCTCTGTGCAGGTATGTGAGGGAAAGGTTGAGTTCTGTGTGTCAGTCCGTCAGGCTGCTCTGTACACTGAGCACATCCTCCTGCTGCTGTGGCTGATTGGAGCTGTTTCCATCAGGCAAGGCTGAAGGGTTACTGTACAATAAGAAAGCTATCAGTACCTTGCAGTGAGTGAGGGACCCACAGACTGTAGTGATTGTGTGAGGGTCTGTGTTCGTGTGTGTGTGTGAGTGCATGTGTGTGTGAGTGTGTGTGAGTGTGTGTGTGTGTGTGTGTGTGTGTGTGTGTGTGTGTGTGTGTGTGTGAGTATGTGTGTGAGTGTGTGAGGGACCCACAGACAGTAGTGATTGTGTGTGTGTGTGCGTGTGTGTGTGTGTGTGTACATGTGTGTGTGTGTGAGTGCATGTGTGTGTGAGTGTGTGTGAGTGCATGTGTGTGTGTGCGTGTGTGTGTGTGTGTGGCGTGAGTGTGTGAGGGACCCAAAGACTGTAGTGATTGTGTGAGGGACTGTGTGTGTGCGTGTGTGTGTTTGAGTGCATGTGTGTGTGAGTGTGTGTGAGTGTGTGTGTGTGTGTGTACGTGTGAGTGTGTGTGTGTGTGAGTGCATGTGTGTGTGAGTGTGTGTGAGTGCATGTGTGTGTGTGTGTGTGTGTGTGTGTGTGTGTGTGTGTGTGTGCAGCGAGCCCCTCTGACCGTGCCTGTGTGTTGTGCTTGTGTGTGCAGCGAGCCCCTCTGACCGTGCCTGTGTGTTGTGTGTGTGTGTGCAGCGAGCTCCTCTGACCGTGCCTGTGTGTTGTGTGTGTGTGTGTGCAGCGAGCCCCTCTGACCGTGCCTGTGTGTTGTGTGTGTGTGTGCAGCGAGCTCCTCTGACCGTGCCTGTGTGTTGTGTGTGTGTGTGTGCAGCGAGCCCCTCTGACTGTGCCTGTGTGTTGTGCTTGTGTGTGCAGCGAGCCCCTCTGACCGTGCCTGTGTGTTGTGTGTGTGTGTGCAGCGAGCTCCTCTGACCGTGCCTGTGTGTGTTTGTGTGTGTATGTGTGTGTGTCTGTGTGTGCAGCGAGCCCCTCTGACCGTGCCTGTGTGTGTTTGTGTGTGTGTGTGTGTCTGTGTGTGCAGCGAGCCCCTCTGACCGTGCCTGTGTGTTGTGTGTGTGTGTGCAGCGAGCTCCTCTGACCGTGCCTGTGTGTTGTGTGTGTGTGTGTGCAGCGAGCCCCTCTGACCGTGCCTGTGTGTTGTGTGTGTATGTGTGTGTGTCTGTGTGTGCAGCGAGCCCCTCTGACCGTGCCTGTGTGTGTTTGTGTGTGTGTGTGTGTCTGTGTGTGCAGCGAGCCCCTCTGACCGTGCCTGTGTGTTGTGTGTGTGTGTGTGCAGCGAGCCCCTCTGACCGTGCCTGTGTGTGTTTGTGTGTGTGTGTGTGTCTGTGTGTGCAGCGAGCCCCTCTGACCGTGCCTGTGTGTTGTGTGTGTGTGTGCAGCGAGCCCCTCTGACCGTGCCTGTGTGTTGTGTGTGTATGTGTGCAGCGAGCCCCTCTGACCGTGCCTGTGTGTGTTTGTGTGTGTTGTGTGTGTGTGTGTGCAGCGAGCTCCTCTGACCGTGCCTGTGTGTTTTCTGTGTGTGTGTGCAGCGAGCCCCTCTGACCGTGCCTGTGTGTTGTGTGTGTGTGTGTGCAGCGAGCTCCTCTGACCGTGCCTGTGTGTTGTGTGTGTGTGTGTGCAGCGAGCCCCTCTGACCGTGCCTGTGTGTTGTGTGTGTGTGTGTGCAGCGAGCCCCTCTGACCGTGCCTGTGTGTTGTGTGCCAGGGCCTGCTCTCTGAGATCCTGAGGAAGGAGGAGGACCCACGTTCAGCTTCGCAGTCGCTGCTCGTGAACCTGAAGGCCATGCAGAACTTTCTGAATCTCCCCGAGGCCGAGCGGGACCGAATCTACCAGGAGGAGAGAGAGCGCAGTATGAACCCGGCCGCAGGGCTGCCCTCCCCCAGCACAGCCCCCCCCGGGGTCCCGCGCCTGCCGCAGGTATGCACAAACACACAGGACACAGGACAGCTCAGGGACAGACTGGGCTGCAGTGTGGAAGGTGGTGGATTTGAGTAGCTCAGTGGTTAGAGCGTTGGGCTGCAGTGTGGAAGGTGGTGGGTTTGATTAGCTCAGTGGTTAGAGCGCTGGGCTGCAGTGTGGAAGGTGGTGTGTTTGAGTAGTTCAGTGGTTAGAGCGCTGGGCTGCAGTGTGGAAGGTGGTGGGTTTGAGTAGCTCAGTGGTTAGGGGAAGACCTGGGCTGCAGTGTGGACATTTTTTTAATGGTGTTTAAAACATCATCTGTGGAAACCACACGAAATAAAGAAAAGCAAAGCAGGGTTGTGGCGCTCAGAGGTGCACGTATCTGTGTGTGTTTGTTTTGCTGTTTCATTTCCGCTGATTTCGTCAGTGAAATTAGCAGAAAGCGCTTTGCATAATGGCAATGAAAAAAGAAAGAGTCAGTCGGGAGTGCCTTTAGTCTGGCTTTAATAAAGAATGAGACAAGCTTGCGGGAGCGCGTTATGGAGAGTAACAATTTATCATTTAGGGAGCAATTTACTCCTTTTTATTGGGGGAGAGCGGGTCGCCCCTCCTTGCTCCGAGCTGCCCGTGTCTCTGTCTCTCTCGGTGTGACTGGGATGGTGAGGGGGGGACGGAGCGCAGTGCTGAACTGGGTTAAGTGTCGTCTCTCTCGGTCCCAGCAGGAGCAGTGTCGCTGAACCGCAATCCTTCCTAATCACAATTAACCTGATTAGGAGAGCGGGCGCACACAGGCCCTCTCCAGATAATGCCGTTTTGGCATCAGGCGTCGGCTCCGCTCACACTCTCTGCACAGATGGCTGCCTCCATAGCAGTTGGGGCCCTCTCCTCTCTCCTGTCTTCTCTCTCCCTCTCCCCCTCCCCCTCCCTCTTCTATCTCTGTATAATAAAGAGTCACAGAATGCACATGTTTGATATCTAACGGTTATCTGATCTCGCTTATCTGATCTCCACATATTATTCTTTTAATCTGCTGATAATCAAGGGTGCATCTTCTATGCCTTCATAGGACAATATGAAATGTGTTTGCAAACTAATTCAGTTTTGGATAATCAAGTGGCAGCTGTATTAACTGCACATAGTGTTATAACCTGCCTGTGTCTGCTGACTACCAAAAGGACCAAAGGGCCTCTGTCCGGCTCCCACCCTCTGTCACTATATTGAAATACATGCAGACATACAGATGTACATATATACATACATTTGGCATGCCTTTGACATTGGTCTGAATGTCCCTCATTTTGAGCTGCTGCTGATCTTGGGTGAGAACAATGACACAGCTTCTGAAAACTACATGATATTGTTATAGTTGTTATTAGATGGATGCCCCTCCCTTGGTATTTCCTGTAACACAGTTTATGAATGTGCCCTGCTCCCCGGAAGATGACCCATTCCTCCAGGTTTATACATGTTAAAAAATGCAAAATAAACCCTGAATGCTTCAGAACGCTTGTGTTTTTGATCCGGATGCCCCTCACTCTCTCCCTCCCTCCCTCTCTCTCTCTCTCCCCCTCTCTGTCTCTGTCTCTCCAGTTGAAGCCCCCCGGCCCCAGCCCAGACTTGCCCCTGAAGGTGGAGGGTCTGGGAATGTGCATCACCTCCATCATCTATGATGAGATCCAGCAGGAGATGAAGCGAGCCAAGGTGTCCCAGGCACTCTTCGCCAAGGTGGCTGCCAACAAGAGCCAGGTGAGCAGAGCTGTGACTCTCCCTCATCGCTGCGGGCCCCACATCACTTCAAAGGGCAACAGGAATGTGTGCAACTCCTGACTCTTAAAGGGGTAATGGCTGGTTTTGCATCTCGATGTTGAAACCTCCTTACATATTGTGATACATATGATGCAGTGATGTCTAAAGGTTAATTACTGTGCAGTGGGTCGGATTTTGTCACTGGAGGAAAATTGTCTACATCATAAATTTACTATGGAGTGGGCAATGTGCCCGTAGTTTGCCCACAGTGGGGAAATATAGGCCAGCGGTTGCAGGTAGAATGTAACAGTGTTCTCCCATTGCATTTACAGTGTGTGCACAGGGCTTGTTGTTACTATGCAGTCTGAGCTCTATGCACATGTTTCCATTCTGCTGCAGAACAGCTTCTAGCGCAAGCAGACACTGGAACCCCCTCCAGACTCCTACCGACACACACCTACTGTCAGTCTCGCTCCTGATTAGGTTACACACAATTGTTACCAATCTCATTTATTGCAATAGACAGTTATTGAATTCAGAAGCAAAGAAGCAACAGGAGTGGACTATTCACTGCAGTAGAGCAAGGAGAGGAGAGAGTATTAATGGTCCCAGCTTTCATTGCCTTCCGACACACCAGCATAGACTCCAGGGCAATCATACACATTGCATTGCATTTCATTTCTTACATCACATTGCCATTTAACTGCAGTGCTTCCCGAGGTCTGCCCCAGTATCTGCGTGTGTGCATGGCAGTGTGTGAGGCGTGTGCTTTAGCCTGCAGTCATTACACTGCAGTCTCACCCATCCACACACCCACTCAAGTGAGGGACTGGGAGGCAGTGTGGTGCAGGGCATAGTGCCGAGGGACTGAGAGGCAGTGTGGTGCAGGGCATAGTGCCGAGGGACTGGGAGGGGGGCAGTGTGGTGCAGGGCATAGAGCCGAGGGACTGGGAGGCAGTGTGGAGGAGGGTATAGAGCCGAGGGACTGGGAGGCAGTGTGGTGCAGGGCATAGAGCCGAGGGACTGGGAGGCAGTGTGGTACAGGGCATAGAGCCGAGGGACTGGGAGGCAGTGTGGTGCAGGGCATAGTGCCGAGGGACTGGGAGGGGGGCAGTGTGGTGCAGGGTATAGTGCTGAGGGACTGGGAGGCAGTGTGGTGCAGGGCATAGAGCCAAGGGACTGGGAGGCAGTGTGGTGTAGGGCATAGAGCCAAGGGACTGGGAGGGGGGCAGTGGGGTGTAGTGGTTTGAGCTGAGGAACTGGTAGGAAGGCAGTGCGGTCTAGTGGTTAGAGCTGAGGGACTAGGAAGGAGGCAGTGTGATCTAGTGGTTAGAGCTGAGGGACTGGGGGGGGGGAGGCAGTGTGGTCTAATGGTTAGAAGAGTATTGAGTGTATACAAGTGTTTTTATGTCTCTGTGTGTAATGTGGGTTGACTTTAGCCCCGGTGCAGATTGGGTTAGAGTCCCAGTGGGTGGGTTCACAGTTCAGTGCCTCCAGCTGCTGCAGCTGGGCTCAGGGCCCCCTCCCACCCCTCCAGGAGAGGGGAGCGAGCAGCGATCAGGTTATTAACACACAGCCTGCCAGCCAGGCCTGCGCTCACACGACAGCTGGTGTTGCTGCCTTGGCCGCTGCAGCGGAGATAATCAAATCTCACTGTTCTTGTTGACTGAAGGTGGAAGAATAAGAAGAAGAACCAAGGCTTCTTATTTATTCACAGGCGGTATTATTTCACTGTTTATTTATCAACATATTTATTAATGTATTGACACTCTCCGAGATGCAAAAATGAGGGTGGTCTAGTGGTTAGAGCTGAGGGACTGGGATGGAGTCAGTGTGATCTAGGATTTGGGTAAAGGTTAGAGATTCTTGTCTACAAGTGTTAGCTGTGCATTTCTGGCATAGCAGGTTTACAGTGTAGTACTGTAGGGTACAAACACATAATCATCTCCCATATTTGTGTCTCTGTGCACCTCTCTGGGCTGACTCTGTCTCTCTCCCTTCCTCTGTCTCAATGGCTCTCTCTCTCCTCTCCCCTCCTCTTTCTCAATGGCTCTCTCTCTCCTCTCCCCTCCTCTCTCTCAATGGCTGTGCCTCTCTCCTCTCCCCTCCTCATTCTCAATGGCTATGCCTCTCTCCTCTCCCCTCCTCTTTCTCAATGGCTCTCTCTCCCCTCTCCTCTCAGGGCTGGCTGTGTGAGCTGCTCCGCTGGAAAGAGAACCCAAGCCCGGAAAACCGCACACTGTGGGAGAACCTGTGCACCATCCGGCGCTTCCTGAGCCTAGCGCAGTCGGACCGCGACCTGGTGTACGAGGAGGAGTCGCGGCACCACCACAGCGAGAGACTGCAGCACACTGTCATACACCCGCCTGCAGAGCCGAGCCAGGTGAGAGCAGTAGAGACGCACGCTATACAAGCACACACACTACACAAACACACACTATACAAACACACACGCTACACAAACACACACTATACAAACACACGTGCTACACACACACACACACTATACAAACACACACACTATACAAATACACATGTACACGTTACACAAACACACACACACACTATACAAACACGCACACTACACACGCACACTATACAAATACACATGCTACACAAACACGCACACTATACAAACACACACACTACACACACACACTACACAAACACACACGCTACATAAACACACACACTATACAAATACACATGCTACACAAACACGCACACTATACAAACACACACGCTACACAAACACACACACACACTATACAAACACACACGCTACACAAACACACACACACACTATACAAACACACACGCTACACACACACTATACAAACACACACGCTACACAAACAGACACACACACTATACAAATACATATGCTACACAAACACACACACACACATTACACAAACACACACATACTACAAACACATATGCTACACAAACACACTATGAAAACACACACGCTACACAAACACACATACATGCACACACACGCACACTGTACAAACAAACGCTACAAACATACAGATGCTACACACACTCACTATAAACACACACTGCACACACACAGTATTTTATAACAAATCCAGGCTTATCTGTGATCCTCAGTTGCACCCTGTAAGCACTGTGTCTCTGCAGCTTATAAGCTCACAGTAAAGCCTGGACTGGCTCAGCCTGCCCTGCAATGGGACTGTCCAGCTGCCGGCTCTCAATGCAGTCATCACACTGTCTTGAAACCTGCCTCTCTCGCTGTGCAGAGACCCGGCCCCACGGTGTGCAGAATTTTAATAATTTCCAATAAATATAATCACATCTTAAAACATGACAGGTTTTCCTTGGCAGCATTTCTATGAAAAATGTTCCAGCTTTTTAAAAGCCCAGCGCCTTCCCAAGTGGCACATCCGGTAAAGGCACTCCACGTGTGTGCAGGATGCGCCCTATAGTCTGGAGGTCGCCAGTTCAGGTCCAGACTATTCCTCTGCCAGCCGTGGGCGGGAGTTATCGGGGGGTGGCGCACAATTGACTAAGCGTCGCTCTGGGGTGGGGAGGGCTTACGTCGGTCAGGGTGTCCTTGGCTCACCGCGCACCAGCGACCCCTGTAGACTGGCCGGGCGCCTGCGGGCCTGCCTGGAAGCAGCGCAGAGCT
Organism: Acipenser ruthenus; assembly: GCF_902713425.1. Lineage (NCBI taxonomy): Eukaryota > Metazoa > Chordata > Actinopteri > Acipenseriformes > Acipenseridae > Acipenser > Acipenser ruthenus. The sequence continues at coordinate 48,772,127 of NC_081198.1, read as the reverse complement.
GCGTGGTCCTCCGATACTGCAGCTCTGAGCTAGCTGCATGGCAGGGCTGCAGAGTGAAAAGAAGCGGACGGCTGATGACACACGTTTCAGAGGACGCGTGTGTTAGTCTTCATCTCTCCTGAGTCAGTGTGGGGGTTTCAACGGTGAGCCAGGCTTAAAATTGGGCATTTCAAATTGGAGAGAAAATGGGGTAAAAAACAATTGGCGATTCCAAAAAAAAAAAAAAAAAAAAGCCCAGCGCCTATTTGCTAAACACTCTCAGCTTGGCTGGAACTCGTACCCAGCGTGGTCATTAATTCAATCCATTCTGACTGTTTAATTAAATTGACTTTCCATATTGAATTCTATATATATTAGGACACTGCCACCACTGGAAAAGGAATTTCTTACTCAAAGCCAGACAGCAGAGAGGAAAGGGCTCTGTGGCATGGGAAGGAAGGAGCTCTGTGGCATGGGAAGGAAGGGGCTCTGTGGCATGGGAAGGAAGGGGTTCTGTGGCATGTGAAGGAAGGGGCTCTGGCATGGGAAGGAAGGGGCTCTGTGGCATGGGAAGGAAGAGGTTCTGTGGCATGGGAAGGAAGGGGCTCTGTGGCATGGGAAGGAAGGGGTCCTGTGGCATGGGAAGGAAGGGGCTCTGTGGCATAAGAAGGAAGGGGCTCTGGCATGGGAAGGAAGGGGCTCTGTGGCATGAGAAGGAAGGGGCTCTGTGGCATGGGAAGGAAGGGGCTCTGTGGCATGAGAAGGAAGGGGCTCTGGCATGGGAAGGAAGGGGCTCTGTGGCATGGGAAGGAAGGGGCTCTGTGGCATGGGAAGGAAGGGGTTCTGTGGCATGGGAAGGAAGGGGCTCTGTGGCATGGGAAGGAAGGGGCTCTGTGGCATGGGAAGGAAGGTGTTCTGTGGCATGGGAAGGAAGGGGCTCTGTGGCATGGGAAGGAAGGGGCTCTGTGGCATAAGAAGGAAGGGGCTCTGGCATGGGAAGGAAGGGGCTCTGTGGCATGGGAAGGAAGGGGCTCTGTGGCATGGGAAGGAAGGTGTTCTGTGGCATGGGAAGGAAGGGGCTCTGTGGCATGGGAAGGAAGGGGCTCTGTGGCATGGGAAGGAAGGGGCTCTGTGGCATGGGAAGGAAGGGGCTCTGTGGCATGGGAAGGAAGGGGTTCTGTGGCATGGGAAGGAAGGGGCTCTGTGGCATGAGAAGGAAGGGGCTCTGTGGCATAAGAAGGAAGGGGCTCTGGCATGGGAAGGAAGGGGCTCTGTCGCATGGGAAGGAAGGGGCTCTGTGGCATGGGAAGGAAGGTGTTCTGTGGCATAGGAAGGAAGGGGCTCTGTGGCATGGGAAGGAAGGGGTTCTGTGGCATAGGAAGGAAGGGGCTCTGGCATGGGAAGGAAGGGGTTCTGTGGCAGGGCTGTGCAGCCTTACTGTACTGCACACAAAGCACAAAGTACTATGAATAAATTAATCATTATTATCTTCTTTTAACAATTAATCATGCTGCCTTAGCAATACAGTAATTATGGTATCTTTAACTAAATAGATCAAATCCAAAAACTGTCAAACAGACTTTCAAGAACCTGTCCTAGTCTAGAGGGTATAATCATATTATGTAATATACATGGTCCTGAGGGTGGGAGGTGTGGCCTGCGCCAGTAGAGTCGTTCTCACTGCAACCCAGACTGCAATAGCAAGCGTGGTGTTGTGGGGCTGGGTAAATACAGGGGGTCGTTTGAAACGCGTGGATAAACCAAGCTACTCTGTAGGCATGTACTTCCCCTTATAAAAGTTAACTATGGTAAATCTGCACAGTAATTCCACAGTTTGCCCTGACTTTTCCCATGGTTATACCTTGCATTATCCATAGTTCACCATGGTTTTCCAGTCACCGAACCAGGGATTATAATGCCACCTTTTCAGGTGTCATTGTTTCCCTTTGCTTCCAATGTGACCGGTGCTTTGCAGAGTCTGAGAGAGTGTAAAACCACAGTCAATGCACTCGGGTCCCTTCTGATTTGCATGGCGTGATTTTCCACAGGGTTTGCTTTCTCGCTAAAGGGATACTTTGCATACAGAATACAGCAAGTTCTGTCTCATAAAAGAACTGTGTCTTTTTGGAGATCTGTGTTTGTAGGAGAGCTCTGCGACTTATATCAAGACCAAACATTGTGTTGTAACTCATTTGGAAAAATTTGACTGCCAAGTTATTGGCAGTTATTTGTTTGATTGACGATTGCGCTTCTGCAAGGCGTGGCTATGTGATTAATGACGTGTGCAGGTTTCTCGTGTGACTCCGTGCAGAACCCCTGCGTGCTGCATTAGTGCAGGGCTGCAGAGGTGACTGAACCAGCTCATAACTCAACCAGACAGGGGGACGGGCCGTGTTTAGACAGCCAGAGCCAGACCTGGAACCTGCCACTAAATCAGGCGGAACGGCAGGCAGGCAGGCAGGAAGAAAGCTGCTACAATAGTCCTCTTTACTCTGAATCACGGACAGTATATTACATGTGAGCCCCCACTTCAGCAGCGCAGAGCCAGGTGGAGACAACTGGAACTCAAAGATTGAGCCTCACTGGGATGCAGATACATTGCGAGTATCCCGAGCTGTTTTGTGCACCTCCCTGTTGCTGTTTCTGCACACATCATTATTTACTAGGGTTGCTAACTAAAGTCCGTTTTCAGCCATGGGAGGCTGCTTATGAAAAGGTCCTCTGAAGATGCATTTCTTAAGTGAGGTGTGTTTTTTTCTTTTTTTTTTTTTGGATTGACCGCAAAGGGGGTGTGTATCTAAAATGTCTGCCCCCTCTGCAACTGTAGCAACCGTGAGCTATTGCTATTCTGATTATATTACAGAGCTGAGGACAATTGCAGTTGCACAGCCCAGGAGATCATTCTTCAATTTACCTTGCTTCAGACATTGAGCTCTCAGGAGTCTTTTCAGAAGCACAGTCCGTAGATAGCACAATAGTTTTGATGCGAGAGGGATCACTTCCGTGAAGTGATCCAGCTGATTTTCGTGTTTTAAATCCCATTACAGAGGGAGGCTGATGAATGCATTGTAACACTGCTGCCACTGGGCCATGTGTTGTGCATTATCCACCCTGGAGCCTGGAGCTGTGAGTTTTCCTCCCATCAGGAAAGCGCCTCTTGTGTTCAGGCGGCACTATGTGGCCACAATTACTGCCGGACTAGCCAAGAAAGCCGGTTCCGATTTTGTTTTTAATAACTAAGCATCTGAGGAAGGAAGCTGTGGTTTCATCATTAACACATTTTTCAGTTTCTTTGACACAAACCCTAGACTGGGACTCTTTTAATATAATAATAATAAAGGCGTCGCTCTCAGCACAAGAACAAGAGGGGGGGGAGGTTTCTCTGTTCATTCAATCAGAATTTCCAGAGCTGCAGTGTGTGTGTTAAAATGCAAACTATATTTTTTATGAAGCTGTGCAGTTAAACTTAACTTGCGCAGTAAATATTCAGTTTTCCTCATGCTCTCCCCGTGGTTATACTGTACTCTGCATTTTCCATAATTTACCCTGGGTTGCTATGTTTACCATACCTCTCTGGGCTTTACAAAGCTTACCTATGCTTCGTTACACTTTGCTGTGCTTTTACGAGGGGAAACATTTTATGAGGAGTCCTCCAGTCTCTGAAGGTTTGTCTAGTTTTACCTTTCGAATGACCTATGAAAAAGAGATCTGAGGAGAGCAGAGCTGGGTGACACAAAAGCAGAGTTTACACAGGACAGAGTCTGGCCAAATCTGAGTGCAGCCCAGCACTCCCAAGTGTAGGAAAAAGTTATTCCTGAGCTCTGGTTATGTTAACATTTCCGCTTCAGTGAGCAGGCAACTGTTCTCACTTAAGCCATTAAACAGTGTGTGTGTGGGGGGGCACTTGCTTTTAATTCATCACCTCTAATGCACACCTGATTTTAATCTTAACCTCCACTGTGTCCCGTCAGTACAAACACCTGTGATGGGCAGCTCGCTGCAGCCCTCCCTTCCCCTCTCTCGACTTCACCACACACGTGGAAAGAATGGGAAAAGGCCTTCAGAATCCTTCCCAACTGTTCTTTCTGGCATTCCCGATCACTCTCCTCAATGACTCAGAACATGATCCACTTTCCTGACTGCTGCTGGGTCGATACTCGACTCCACACCCCTGCTTCTGCTCCTGCATCTACTGTGGGCTGAGTGCCACTCCTGCTGTACACATGGCTCCCAGCTGAACTGCTCTGCACGACTCCCAGCAAAGAGAGAGGAGGAGAGGGGAGAGAAGAGGGGAAGGGAGGAGGGGAGAGGGAGAGGGAGAGGGAGAGGGAGGAAGAGAGAGAGAGGGGGAAGAAGAGAGTGAAGGAGGAGATAGAGGGAGAGAAGAGGGGAAGGGAGGAGAGGATGGAAGGAGAAAGAGGGAGGGAGAGGGGAGAAAGAAGGTGAGTGTTAGGAGAAAGGGTGAGAGTCGTATTATTGAAAATAATAATTTGTTTTTAAACAAGAATGAGAGAGAGGAGGGGGAGGTTTTATCCGTTCATTCAATCAGAATTTCCAGCTTGATAAAGAAAAGATGAATATGGAATATGGAATATGAAACTGCAGTTTGATTTCACGGTTGGTCCTGACAGCATCAGAATGCCAGGACCTTTCTTTTTTTGCATGGCTGCTTTGAATTTGGGCCGGTCTGAGCTTGCACCTGTTAGCCCGTGCAGCCAGGCCTCCTCTGAAAGGCTTGAGGAGAGTCTGCTGGTGTTATTTTGTAATTAATGATATGCAGAACGCATGCACATCCAGCAGAAAATCCTATTTCTATATGACTGACCTGGCATGGCGCAAGATGATTTTTTCTTCCCTTGTTTTAGTTCTGTGACTGCATCAGCGTTGAGGCTGGTACTAATTCCATCTTATAAATTATTTTCTGCTTGTTTTCTCAGGCAGGGCTGCTGAGTGCTAATCTGAAATGTGCGGGGCCTTCCTTTGTGTATTGAGCAAGTAACTTTGAAATAAAATGGCCACATTCATCTACATTTTAGATTGCTGTGTGGCACAACGTCGTACCCCAGAGGGGGGCTGTTCCTCTCGGGGGGTCTGAATGAAGCACTGCCAGCGCATCGCAGCTCTGATTCACGATGCAGAACCAGCACTGTACTGGAGTGCATTGGATATATATTTGGATTTTAATGCTGTCTGGGAGTCCTCCACCCTCGCTGCTCTCTGGCTCTCTGTGTTATAACGTATAATCATGGCCTTTTGTTTTTTACTGTTTATTTGATTTTAAATTTACCAGAGGGGTTAAAAAATAGGTGCAAATATTTCCTGGTTTTCCGGATAAATATCAGATGCAATATTGGGAGACGGAAAGCCACAAGTTACACTAAAACTAATTTATTTTTTATCATAAATGTACCCATCAAAGCTAAAGTCATGGACACTCTCAGTATATATCAAGATAATGTTTTTATTGCTACTTTACAATATATATATATTATATTGTATTACTTCCAATACTGTTTAGACTAGTGTTCATTATTGTTAAGGTGCTGGTAATGACAGTGCTGGAGAGCTGAGAGTGGAGTGTTTAGACTAGTGCTCTGTTATTATTAAGGTGCTGGTAATGACAGTGCTGGAGAGCTGAGAAAGCCTTAATGCTTGTAAAGGATCTGTGGCACAAACTAAAGCACTGTGAGAATCAATAGGAATGTTATTTACCCATTCACAGTACCAGCAGGCTTGTTACAGTACTTGAGAAAGTCTGCCTGTAAACTGGATTCTGAGCTTTTAGAAGCTCGACTGCTTGCCAGCCATTCGGCACGGAAGCTAACCACGGCTCTACAGGGCTGCTATTTATTTCAAAAAGATATAAAAAGATAATAAGCATAGAAAAATAAGCAGCCTACACACTCCCTGAATGCTGCAGCCCCACCAACCCCCCTAAACAGGAATTAGGAATATTTCTTGGTCTGGCCTGACCTATTTGAAAAATACCCTGTTATTATTGAAGGAAAAAAATTACTATTATCTTTATGTGGGTCCTTTAATTTTAATGTACCACAGATTTATAGCTTTGCATACCAGAGCTGCTGCTTTATATACTCCACCCTTTTAATAAAACATGCTGCACTCGCACACTCAGGGTCAGGCCAGGCTGTGAGATATAGCACCTTCCAAGAGCTGTCGTCTCTCTCACTGAGACAGTGTCTGTCCTGGCCTGATAATCTAACACTGACCCAATATGTGAGCTCCGTGAAACACGGGACGATCCCAAAGATACCAGTCCCTCTCCTAGGAGTGTACTGCTGCTCTCCCAGAACGGTTTAGAACAATTGAATTGTCCTTCGTTTGAAGCTGCTGTTGACATTCACAAGCACCAAAAATCATAGCAAAGGCAATGGCATTTGATATACAGCTGCTAGGAACCGGACGAACACTCATATACTCAAACGTCCTCCTCTCGTTCTGAAATGAACATGTTTATGTTTTAATGTGATGCTGTTGAACGTGACTGAGCTTCATTAGTCAAGAGTCCCATTGGTTTTGTTGTGTTTCCCAGCAGGTGCTTCACAGGCAGTCTTCGCAGCCAGCCAAGGAGAGCTCCCCCCTGCGCGAGGAGCCCTTGTCAACACCGATGGGCAGCAGTGGTGAGGACAGCGGAGGGGCTGGAGGCGGCGGCGGTGTGAAGAAACCTCGCTCCCGCACCAAGATCTCCCTGGAGGCCCTGGGCATCCTGCAGAGCTTCATCCAAGACGTGGGGCTGTATCCGGACCAGGAGGCCATCCACACACTGTCCGCCCAGCTCGACCTGCCCAAACACACCATCATCAAGTTCTTCCAGAACCAGCGCTACCACGTGAAGCACCACGGCAAGCTGAAGGAGCACGTGGGCGGAGCTGGCATTGACGTGTCCGAGTACCGCGAGGAAGAGCTGCTCTCCGAGTCTGAGGAGACCGGGGACAGCGAGGAAGGGCCTGAGGACATGTATGGAGTGGAAAGTACAGAGGACAGCAAGGATAAGAGCCACAACAACCTCAGCGCCTCCGCCACCGCCAGCCCAGATCAGCACAGATAATACCCCAGAGAGCAGGGAGCCAAGGGAGCTGGGGGGCAGGAGGGGGTATGAAATTCAAAACAAACCTGGCAGCTTCTTGCACACCAACGTCAGGCCATTCAAGGCAGCAGAGCAGCTGATATTGAGAGACAGAGCATTGACAGGGTCGAGAGTGATTAAACAAGCAAGCATTGGTGAAAGTTCCAAAACCTCCTCTCTTATTAGTTAGTGGGACACATCAGAAAGGAATTTCCTACAACCTCCCCGACCCCCTAATGTGATATTGAAGTATTACAGACCCTGAGACAATCAAGGAGGTTCCCCTCTTTACCCGCCCATCTCACCTCTGCAGACCCGTCTTCACCCCACCCTACCGCACCCTCACTCGAGGATCTGTCCTGGTTTAACAGATGCGCAGGGATATCTCTCTCTGGTTCTCAGCTCTCCCAGTCCACTCCTTGCTGCTCTCCTTTTCAAGCTCCTCACTGATCAGCTCCTCACTGATCAGCTCCTCTGAGTGCTGTCGCTGCTCACAGGAAGACAGTTTCACACCAGCAGGTGGAGGATATTTAAGAAACGTTGGAATGCCCCCCTCCTCATTATCACCTCGCCCTTGCCCTCCGGGGTCCCGAAACCGGCCACACGGTTCTGTGTTCCAGGTTCACTCTGGGGGTTGAGTGAGAACTGGGATTCACCAGAAAAATTGCGATCAGAGAGCCACATCACCACACCTCATTGCGCAGCTTCACCCACACAGTCTTCATAACTGCGTGCATGTTCCGGGCTGCAGTGAAGGGAGTTCTCTGCCCTCACTCTCTCCTCTACAATCCTTTGCACCGACTCTCAGCTCAGCAGTATTACACAGAGAGAGGGATGGGGAAAACAGGGCTTTACTTCACAGCAGATTTGCCTTTCTTGACTTTGTTGCACTTAGAATTCTGGGGGATAAAAGAATGGACAATGAAAGTTCATTGAGAAGAAAGAAAGAAAAAGAAAGAAAGAAAAAAAGAAAGAAAGAAAGAAAGAAAGAAAGAGCAATCAAGCATGCCTCTGTGTTCATGTACAGCACATGCATTGCATGGGATAGAAACTCCACCAGATTGTGAAACATGTTCTCTTTAAGGAAAGGGAATCTGCACACTGTTTCTGCTCCTCAACCACTTCATAATGAGTGGATCTGGCTCCGAGAATGCCTCCCGCTCTCAGGGCGTGGTGCCTGTTTATTCTTGATCCCTATTTATTTTCTATGTTTATCCGTGATTATTATTATCATTTTTTTATTTTAAGAAATCCCTATGGCTTCCTCTCTGGTGGCTTTTTTGGGAATATTTGAGGTATGTATTTTATGAAGAAAAAAAGAGAAAAAATCAACAAAGAAGAAGAATGAGTGAATGACAAAATGTAAAATGATAAAAAAAAATAATAGATTACAGAGTTCTGTTACTTTCTGAAAGACAAGGCAGGCTAATAATGGTACAGAACAGAAGTTATTGTGAAACAGAAAATAATCTACTTTTGCTACTTTACTCGACAATCTTGTTGTTTCCACTGTCAAGAGAGGAAGGCTCTTGGTTCGTTCGTCTGTCTCCCTGGCAGAAAGCTCTTATCCAGGCACAGAGTTATCTGTCTCCACTGAATCCATTGAATTCCTAAAAATCAGGACTGTTATTCTCAAAAACACTGACACTGACACAGAGGTTCAGAGGACCTTATTTTTCATTTGGCTAAAGAACACAAATCACTATATATTTGAACCTGTTTTTTATTTGTTTCTTTGTATTGTCTTTTATGTCCCATAACAAAAAGGGACCAGCTTGCTGAGTTATTTGGTTTCCAAGAATTGAAAAGAAAGTTGAGTCATCATTTTGGGGTTCTTCAATGCAAGAAAGTAGCAACCCACAGTAACAACTAATTGAGCTGGCTATTCCCAGTCCTGGCTGTCTGAGTTCTGCCTGTACTGTATTTAACCCTTTGTGTTGACTGTGGAGCCTTGTTTGGTGCGCGCAGGTTACCCCACTACAGCACACACACCCTCCATGTTCAGAGTGCTCTGGGATCAAAAGAAGAGTGAGGCATGCCGGAATCTCAGTTTCTATCTCACTCTGATAACTCCTTTCTGTTCTTACCGCCTGTGTTGAGCTATCTTGCTGTCAACAGATTTAACATTCCAGATAGCAGCAGTGATAACCAGCAGACCCACCCGCTCTCTCACACTGTGCTCAGCACAAGGATTTGCAGGTTCAAATCCTGAGCCACAGGCAGCTGTAACACAACTTGTTCATCTCTAACCTGAGCTACTCCAGTGCCAGCACCCAATACGGTGTGTATGGATTGGGGCGTCTTATCGTTCAAGACTGATTGAGTGTTTGAAGTTATGGATTAAGACTGAAAGACTGATGTCCAGGTAGTGGTACAATTATAATCAGAGTCCCTTTATCCTCACAGAGAGATGCACACAGATCTGTAGGCTTATTCTCAGTACTAAGGGCACATACACGTTTAAGAGATAAGAATCTACCCATATGGAACAGACATAGACGCTTCATATAGGAGACAGTATGAAACATGTTCAGCTACATGATATAATGGAGGGTATCTGTTGGGACCAGATTCATGTCTCCCTAATGTTTAAGCCCACAGCTTGTTGTTGGAAACCCCAAGGTGGACAGGGTTAGTAATTATGAGCAGAGCAGGGGCAGGGGTTGATTGTTAGTTTGAAAATGCATTGAGATCAATGGAAAAGTCACTATGTCCAAATAGAGATTTATGTTTCATATTAATAAATGTTGTACCCCTAGTGGCAGACTGCCATATCTCAATGTCATTTCACAGAGCAGACTTTTTGAAGTCCCTTCTGACGGGTAGAATACTGGAAACAGTTGCACCACATCTGGTTAGCTTACATCATGGTTTTTCTCATTTGAATTGATTATTTCTGTAAAATGCCTTGGGGTGATAGATAGATATATATATCTCTCTATATATATAGATGTTTGAGACATGTGTTTTTTCCAGATGGGCGGGTGGAATTTGAGCACTTTGTTGGGAATCCATTAGTGAAAGAAGGCTGAGTGTATGGCAGTCTTACCTCAAAGACAAACTGTATCTGAATTACTGTGGTCATTATTGTTATTTAATTTGGTATAGAGATGTCTTTTTTTGCATTCATTATTGTATAATTATATTGAGACTTTAATAACTAGAGTTAAGGAAAAGCTGCTCTTACCTAATCACTTTGCTACTTTATCTTATTTTTTATCGCGCTTATTAAATCAAGTTGTGAGTGTTTTAAGGGAATCTGTGTTCTTTGGACCGTGCTGTTTGAGGTGTTCATGTTTGTGCTCTTCTGTTTTTTTATTCATTTTCTAAAGGAGGACAGTCTCCTCGATTGGCAGCAAGGACACCCACCATTCTGTCTGTTAATCCCCATGCTGTTCCTTTAAACCACAACTGCACTGTCACTGCAATGCAATGTGAACCTGCAGTCTCACGTGATGTCACTGGCACTGCATGTAGACGGGGGTAACCAGCAGTGCAGTGTAAGTTACAGTGTGACTGCAGTGGAGACAGACTGTACTCTGGCTGTATGTTCCAGTCCACCCCACTGTTTACTTCACTGTTGAAAAGAATGTTAGCTTGCCAGTCGTTGGGAGACTGTGGTCTGTTGTCATGCAAGTATGCCTAGGCAGGCCTGGCAAATCCAACATTAATGCTGGTTCTGCTTGTTTAAAACACAGACCCTCTGCTAAGCTCAAACAGTCAGCTGTTACTGAAGCCCGTCTGTTATTGGACGCGTCCATCACTAAGTGTGGCCCCTGTTTATTATTTGACCCTCTCAGCGTTGTTTTGTGCGCTTTGCTTGTGTTACTGTTGGAAGTGAAGCCGTGGCCAGTGAGACACACATTCTTCCATGAATTATAATGCATATAATGTCTATTTATTCATTATCTGTCATGCCATATTATCTTGATTGGGAAAGAAGTTTTTTTTGTTTTGTTTTGTTTTGTTTTTAATTAAGTTGTCGCCAATTATCTTTATTGTTTTCTCCCCAATTTAGTAATGTCCAATTATTTTTACATGCAGCGGACTCACCATGCAGCCACCCAGAACTACAGTGTCAGAGGACAACGCAGCCCTGGGCAAGCCACAGGGGTCGCTGGTGCGCAATGAGCCGAGGACACCCTGGCCAACCTTACCCTCCCTCACCCGGGCGGCGCTCGGCCAATTGAGCACCGCCCCCTGGGAGCTCCCATCCTCGGTCAGCAAAGGAATAGCCTGGACCTGAACAGGCGACGTCCAGACTATAGGGCGCATCCTGCACTCCACGCGGAGCGCCTTTACTGGATGCGCCACTCTGGAGCCCCTAGTGGGAAAGAAGTTTTAAAGAAAACAAGCAAAAAAAAAGTTTGTTTCTTGTAGCGCCTCTTGACAAAGCACAATTTTCCGCCTTCTTTTGTAAAATGAAGATTATTAATGCATCAGCAGCAGCAGCAGCAATGTGAATGAGGATTATGCGATTGCTAAATGGTCCTTTTTTCGTGTAAATCAATCTGGTCTTTGTTATCACTAAGTGATAATTCATTTTTAACTTATGTGCATTGTTAGGCTGTTGTAGATTTTTTTGTTGTTGTTGTTCAAAATAAAATGCATCCAATAAGTAAACTGAAGTTTATCAGTAACTGTGCCTCCTTCTCTATACAGCAGAGCTCTCAACCTGTGTGCTGTCTTATTCTCAGTGCACTCGTAAAGCGACCCACCACTGTCAGGCTCTCTGTATCTGATATAATGTAGGGCTGTGCAGATACTCTTTCAAGTAATTCCTTTAACATGTTTTCTGTTGGCAGTTATTTGATTAAAACAAAAACAAGTGTCAAAGCTGCCCTTCCCTCATTTGCGCTCATCAATACAACCGAGTACCAATCGATGTCAATGAACCCCTGTAACAAGTGATTTTAAGGTGGAGCGCGGAGCTGTTGTGTAAATAGGTGCAAGGCAAAACATGGTGTGATACGTATTTTTCATTTCTGACAAACACAGAAATATTTACCCCTTCGAATACACGTAAAAAAAATATATATTTTTTGGATATTCGGATATTTGTCCCAGCAGATTGAGAAAATGTACCAAAAAATGATATGGTAATAATAAAGACTACAGGTCTCAACATTTTACAATCCTGTTAGAATTATTAGCCCAGTTAATTCCTTCCTTTATTTTCAAAGAATTGGATCATGTCTTATATAGACAATGAGGCTTTTCCATGAAAGTGAGATGGCACAGTGGGCTAATTCACTAGCATGTTGTACTGTTCTCCTTTTAAAGAGTGACATTGTCTGCATCCGATAATAGAATATTGAATACACACAATGAGAATCTTTCAAAGAGACTTGTACATGCAAGTGGAGAAAAATGACAAGCACAACATGCTTGTGAATTAGCCCGCTGCATCACTAGCTCTCACAGAAAAGGTGAGTTTCACTTTGATTATAAGGTAAATTAACCAATCCTTTGAAAATAAAGGAAGGAGTCATCTGGAGTTGAACCTAGTACTCCAAGGAAGAACAGCACATCATGCTTTTGAATTAGCTCACTGTACCATCTCTCTTTCATGGAAGAGTTTGTTTTTTAGATTGATTATATAGGAAATTAACCAATTCTTTGAAAATAAAGAAACAAATCAGTTGGATTAGAACCCAGTTCCCCAAGAAAGAACAGCACAGCATTTCACTGAATTATCACACTGCACCACTTGGCTCCATGTTAGAGTCTAGCTTTGCATATAAGATCTTATATTAACCTCTTCATGTTATTTTTATGTTTAAGATCACTACGACATTCCCGTTTTGTAAAACCAAGTCCAGTACAAAAGAACTTGAAAATTAAAGGAAAACACATGCCCCTAATACATGGATTTGAGCCCACTAACTTCAGAATCAGAGTCCCATGCTTTGCCAACAGAGCTAGCCAGGGAATTACTTAAAATGCATGGAAAATGCCAACTAGTACTTGAATTCATTATTTGTACACTACATAGGAGCAGATTGAGACACAGTAATATTTTCAACACACAGGACAAGGCCTGAACCACAACTCTGGTGTTTATTTATCACTGTATCTCTTTTTTTTAACCTTACAAGCAGAGTGATGTTCTAGTTGTCATGGCATTTCTTTTGGCGTCATGGCAATCAGACTCGGGCAGGGTCCTGTGGGAGGGGCATCTTTTTTAGATGAGAATTTCTTTCCCCGCCAAAAACCTGTGTCCTTCCAATGCAATGATTTTTAGAAGGGAGCCCCTGCCTGTGAGCGACACCCTTGTGGAGAGGCCCAGCAAAGAGACGAGATGGGTTTTAAATAAACACACAAAAACATCAGCGCCACATCCCTTCCCACCATTTACACATTGATGCTTTTCACTGTTTGATTCCCTCAGTAAATAGTCTCTGTTTATAATTAAAACCCACAAACGAGAGCATGTCAGGCAATCTGTTGGAGCCCACATGTCCATGTTTTAATGGACACAATGAAAGCCATCATTGTGCTGAGAGACTCAGGGGAATGTCAAGCAGGGGCCGGGGGGATTCACTGTGCACATCCTCTTTCTTTATTTAGGGTTTGCCAAATATCTTTCCAAGGCCAAAAACTGACAATAAGGGATTAGCGTTGCTTTCAACGGCACCCAAAACTCAGTGCCGTGAAATATAAAGCTATCATCATTCTGTCAAGTCATTGCACCCAATGAGAACACACAGCTGCAGTTGAACTGTTAAAGTACTGGCCTTGCTACTTACCCTGGCTGTCTTGAACACAAAGAGAAAACTAAAGACTTCAGCATTAGATAAGACCAGAAAGGGCAATGCATCGTAAGAGACCACACTTATAATTGTATAGTTATACACTGGTGCGACCATTATTCATAAACACTTAACACAGTATGTGAATAAGAACCTCTGGTTACTGATACTTTAGGAGAGACAGTAAAATTACGAGACCCCTCAACAGAGGCACAGGAAAGGTTACTTGCACAGGATTTGTTGGTTAGCTTGAATTCCAATGTGGTTGGTAATCAACAAGCCAGGAAGTGCAGCAGTATCCCTTAGAAAGAGACAATGCCTTCCTGTCAGCAGCACAAGGGCAGCTACAAAGGGAGGAGGCTTCCATTGGTAGAGTGGTACCACAATGGAAACATGTTCAGATCTCCACATAAGAAGTGAACTAATACACAATGCTGATCCATTGCAGTGCCATGTCAGTATCGAATTTGCCACCGTCTGACTGTATCTGATCCAGATGTATTGTGTTGCCATCGCTGGCACTGCAGTGGTCTGCTAGAGAGCACAGGGCAATACACTGGGATAATAATGGTATTCCAGGAAGGTTACAGAAAAAAACAAAAACAATATGGAGAGGGAACTTAAGTATCAGAATCATATGACAATTAAACATGTTCCCAGGAAGCTCTTCTCCATTAACCCCCCCCCCCCCCAACACACACACACACACACACTCACACTCAAAGGGGGTTCACATTCCTGGTTCAGCCACACTCCCCCCTCTCCCATCTTTCCATGTGTGCCTGGCTCCTGACTCCCCTCCTCAGACATACAGCAGCCTTGCTGGGACCTGCGCCCCCCACATCGATCACAGGCCACGTTTGATCAGCTATTTACATTCAGGGGACAAGGACTTCAGACTAATTAGACAGCGTGGCTACGAAACCACAAATTGACATTCATGCCTAGCTGAGCGGCCGCTGATGTATTCACAGTCTGATTTATACACACACGCTGGAGAACAGGAAACAAAACGTTTAGAATATTGCCTGTGTAAGATGCACTGTCAGATATTCAATCTTGAGCAAGGGGCTGCCCAAGCTGAATAAGACAACTATCAGTAGTCTCAGTAATAGTTTTCAAATCGTTGATAGCTATGATAAAGTGTGGCAGGGTGAAGACTGGTCATATAATTAGTTTATGCACTCTTATTAAAGTTTATCATAGTAAAAGTCTTGCACAGTGTAATAAAGCATAGTGAACCTGTGGTAAAGCATAGGTAAGCATTGTAAAACCCAGAGAGGTATGGTAAAGCATATTAAAAAAACATGGTGAACTATTGTAAATGCATAGTATAACTACAACAAAGGCATGGGAAAACTGAAAATGCTTCTTAAAGGGGTTCACCTGAAATTAAAGTAAATATATGTTAAAATAAAACCGACGAGATGACTTCTTTGAAGAGGAACGTTTGCCACTGCTGCAGCATCCTTTTGGTAACGCAGCAGTATCCCGCTTTGGGGACTCCGAGGAGAGCCCAGGAATGTGGACAGGACACTTCCATGTGGTACCTAAACAAGCTTATTTTAATCATGTATTCATGTGTACAGGGCTCGCCCATTTGGTCAGTTTAATTAATTAATTAATTAATTAATTAATGTTGTAGGAGACAGTTAATCAATGCAAGTCTTGTTTATTAAAGCAGGCAGCAATTAATATTTGTTTATTTAGCAGACGCCTTTATCCAAGGCAACTTACAGAGACTAGGGTATGTGAACTATGCATCACCTGCAGAGTCACTTCCAATAACGTCTCACCCGAAAGACGGATCACAAGGAGGTTAACTGACTTGCTCAGGGTCACACAGTGAGTCAGTGGCTGGGTTGGGATTTCAACCGGGGACCTCCTGGTTAAAAGCCCCTTTTCTTTAACCACACATTTCTAGATATATTTAAGAATTCAAGATTCTCACCTAAGTTATCCTTGAGCAAGATGACCAAGGGCAGATGAAAAGACAGCTTCGGAATCAGCTCAAGTATACTGACATTTGCCAAAAATGTTATCACCTAAGGAAATGCCCTTGCTCCACACAGGAAGTTAGTCACGAGGCAGACAATAAGTGTCCGCAAATATCAAACTGTCATGTAAAGGGTTAACACTGTCAGCTTGTTCCATCTCCCTAAGGGTAGGTGAACGGTCATTGTATATTAACCCCATATTGTCCCGTTACACATTGGAGAGCCAGAGAGCTCCAGGACAGTACTGGACATACAGACAGGCAGCTGGACAGACAGACCATCAGACACGCAGCACAGCTCAGTTCTCCTCTCAGGACAATGAACTTGATTCTCAGGGCGTCCTGTAGGAAGGAGTGATTCTTTACCACATGCCAGCATCTTCTTTAAAAAATGTTTTTGAAACCGGGGAATAAACTCTAAGCCCTCTTTCGAAACAGAGTAGAAAGGTCTCATGATTATTTAATTAATCAAAGCAGGATTTAAATGAAACAGCAGGTGAAGGTTCACACAACAGGCCTGTAAGACATCCCAGATTCAGCACTGCGTTCCAGACTCAAGAGTCCAGGGAGGTGTTAAAGACCATCAGGAGGCTATTTCAGTAAGAGGAACACAAGCCAACCTTAATGCCATCACTCAAAACGGCTGCTTTCACATATCTCATTCATCAAAATAAACCCAGCCCCATAACCACAAATACACATCTCCCCACAACACACACACCAAGATCAGATCATCCAAACGAGTGACATTTCAACAAAAAAAAAGAAAACAGGCGTTAAATTCATTATATAGGCCTACCATTAAAATGCACAGCCGTTCCTTTTCTTTTCACTGCTAATGATTTGTCGTGTCTGCACTCTGACACACACACTCACAGAACTGTAGACTCTTAGTGACAGCTGAATGTGAAGGTTTCCCCTCCAGACTCCACGCAGCAGCAGCTAGTAACTGAGCCAGGAATCCCAGCTATTGGTGAGCAGTGTCTCCCTATTTTCCTGTCCCATTAAACCACATCAGTGCTGCACTGCTCAGACAGCCAGCCCTGCCATCGAGACTGTCATTGGTGGTCCCTGTCTGCGCCGAAATGAAATAAAATAGAGAGAAAGCCACATCCTTCTAATATTAACCAACATGCCTGCCCTCTGCTCCCAAGGGACTTAAAAGTAAACTTGATTTGTCATTAGCCGCCTGGCTCCCTATTAATGAATGAATCAAAGACCACTGCTGATAATTGCACTCTCTTTAAACGGTCCCCAGATGTGCGGAGCAAGCCCCCCCCCCCCCGCACAAATGGTTTCATTAGAAGGTGGGTCGGCTCTCCTAAGGGCATGGTCCCTTTATTAGGAACTGTGTGCCAAGCGCTGTATACAACGCCCTGGAGCAGATCGCTGTAGGTTTAGTTAGCTGTGAAATGGCCTGCTTCAAAGATTTATCAGGTGTTAAAAGTCTGCATGTATCCCAGACTGCTATTGAATAAAAGGGAATCGTTATTATTGAATAGAGCAGGATTACAGGCAGCGTGCATTTTCTTTCCTTGATGATGAAACTTATTGAGCCCCAGACCCCACTCCAGTCACTGCAGCACAGCTGGTTTCCAAAGTACTGACCAGAAGCAAACCTGCTAAGCTTTGTGTGATCAATCGAGTAATACTCTAACAAGTGCTGACCACACCTGATCCTGCTGCTGCTTAGCTGTTTGAGATCTGAGCAGATCACGATACAAGAAGAAGAGGTACCAACCAGGCCTGTTTCTGCTTACAGGTATCATTCTGAGATCTGTCCAGATCACAGTCCAATAGACTGAGGTATTCACAATGGATCTCAAACTGCACTGTAGAGCAACCTCTGTCCACCACACTATGCTGCACCCAGCTTGTCTGTGACAAAAGTGCCAGGTTTGCTGCCCTGGGCTAGCCCGCAGAGATGCCATCAGCCTGGCTCCCTAGTAATGACTGGTGACAACTGTCATCTCCAAGTCGTGACAATGGCCTAAAAACTGCTGCAAAATGGATGCAGCACCAGCCCTGACGGTGTCTCCACTACTGCCAACAGCCTGAAACAAACTTAAAGGCATCAATGCCTGTGGTGATCTAGGAGCTGCTGAAAGATTTCCACTGTTCTGCAGTTACGGTTCAGTTTTACCCGATAAATCAAATTAAAATGTTTGTCTCGGATAGAATATGTGTTTTTTGTCTTGAAGCTTGTTTGTTGCTAGACTTTGTGTGTTGAGTGTTTCCATGGCTGCTGAGTGAGTGTGTGTCATCACAAGCCCCCCCTGGAAAGGGATTCAATGTCAGAGGGAGGCTTCATTTTTTTTTTCTCTGGATCAGTAATGGGGGTAGTGTAGCAGTTCTACTAACAGTACAAGTTGTTGTTGTTACAGAGTTCACCTTGTCAGCTGTAGCGCTTCACTTCCTGAGCAGATCACAAGCCAAGAAGAAGAAATTCTAACCAGGCTTTCTGAGATCTCAATCCAAGGTGATATTATAAAGACAAAAACGGAAATCACAATTGTGTTTTAACACTTGTCCTCCCTGGACTCTCAATAAGACAGGGAAGTAAATCCTGGGGAATTAGATTCTCAAAGAACACAAATCTGTGCTGACGTGCCGGCCCTAATGCACAAGAAGGGATTTCTTGTAACTCGAGCAGGACTGATGCACTAGGCAGGGCAGAGCAAAGCTGAGCCATTTAACTCATCTGTAGTGAGCAGAGGATGAGCATGCAGTTAACCTGACTGGAGCATGCTCTCAACAAGGAGAGGATCTCTGGCAGCTGTCACACCTCGTCAAGTGAAGCAAATCCTTCTGAATCCCTCCACAGCTACATGATCCCAAAGCAAGGGTCCCGACTGACAAGACTCTAAGTGAACTTGATCGCTCGTTACCTCCCTGTCACTGATATAAACCTGGCATGTAGTACATTTCTTCATTCAGTGAGTCATCTGTAACATGGGGGAGACTGGGACCGAACCCACGACCACACACTCCCCAAGCGAACGTCTAAACTACTGCGCAGAAGAACCAGGTTATAGACCTTTCAAGAGCCTCACCGACAAGGGTCAGAATACGTAACAGCGTTGCATCACACCACACTGCCCACTACACATGCAATCAATCACATAACAAACAACACATTCATATTACCTGAGCACGCTACAGCGAATGACAAAAAAAGCATGTGTCTCAGCTAGACTCTTGTTCTTTGTTTTACTCTGCACCGGGTTTCTGCACTGCTGACTGCAAAGACACATTGTAGCACATTGGGCTTTATTTGTCGGGGGAGGTTTGGCAAATTAAGAACAAATGCCCATCCTGAGTCGTCCTGCATTTATTTAATGTGTACGAAAATAACCTGAAAAGCAAAGCCACGGTGCAATGCAACTCAACGGCTGAGGATGCACGTCCTGCTGTGAGCGGGGTGGCGTGGGATTGTGAATGTGTGATCAGCGGTACTCAGGTCTTAATAATGAAGCTGCCATTAGAGCTCCTTCCCTGAGTCTCACCTGGGGGCATCATTACAACATTAGGTGTCTGCCTTCACCAGCTAGCGCAAGTAAATGTCCTGCTGCAGATCCCGTCCTAATGACAGCGCGCTCCTATTCCCCGGCAGACAGCTGCACATCACAAATTAATTTTTAATGTGGATGATTTTAAATAACACGGCGGTGCCATGTAAATGAACCCCGTGCTTGTTGACACGTGAGGAGTAATTCATTTGCACGCATGACGGATGCTCAGGATTGCCAGCTGAGCGACTCACCCTGCCTCAGCGTTCCTTCAAACCGGAGTCGAGAGAAATCAGCTGGGCTGGGCAAAGCTTAGGAAGTGAAGTGTACTGCAGACTGGGCACAAGCATGTTGCAGTGCAGGCATGGCGAGGCACAGGGGACTAGGTGAAGCACAGAGAGCACGAATCTCGTGTAAACTACCCTGCCTAGCGAAACTGCATTGAGTCTGTAACAGCGGTGCCAGGTGTCTAGTTAACCCACCTCCTCTCCCTCCACTCAGAAATACACTGGCTTCTGCATGCAAACGCTGGGGCCAATCTAATTAACTTTTTATCTGGCAAAAAAGTGCTTTGGGAAATGATGCGCTGCAATAAAGGGGAGTGAATGTGGAGCAATATTTATTTGGATTGAATTAACATATTGCTGATAATGTGGAAACTGAAACAAAATAAATATTGCTCCATGACCGTTTACACCACTATAAAGCAATTCAATCAGAGCCATGCAGACTTGGCCGGGCTAAAGATATCTTTGTCAATTTCTCTATCTTATTTTTAGGCCCCAAGTTGGCCAGGCTCCATAAATGCCCACGCATCAAACTGTATATAGGCAGTCATAGTGACATCCCTGCTGTGTGCGAGTGTGCGTGCGTGTGTGTATGTGCGTGCGTGTGTGCATGCGTGCGTGCGAGCGTGCGTGTGTGTGTCTGTCTGTGTGTGTGTGTGTGCGTGCATGTGTGTCTGTGAGTGCGTGCGTGTGTGTGTGCGTGCGTGTCTGTGTGCGTGTGTGTGTGCATGTGTGTGAGTGTGCGTGCATGCATGCTCGTGTGCGTGTGCATGTGCGTGTCTGTGTGTGTGTGTGTGCGTGTGTGTTTGTATGTGTGTGTGTCTGTGTGTGTTGTCAGGAACCCCTTGTAAAGGAGGTGCATGCTGTATCTATGAAGAATCCGGGACACTCCTCAGCTCCAGGTTATTATACAGATTCATGTCTGCTTCTGCCGGTATCTTCATTTTTGTAGGATTGTAAAAATACTCTATTATGTGGGTGGAGATGCAGAGAGCCCTCCACTGCCACCATAACCAAGTGTGCTGTGGTCTCATCTGGGCTGCTAGCTTGAACCCAGAGCCATTCTACTGGTCTATAATGTCACCCTGATCTACCTTGATGTGACCAAAAACTTGTAATTCACAGTTCAGTGTTATTTCTGCTATATTAAATATATATTAATAATAGAGACATGCATATTCAAAAGAAAAAAGAAAGCAAACACATGTTTCTTCTTCTGAATGTGCATGTGGCTGCACTATCTAGCTAGAAACAACTTGTGCGCCGGTAGAAACGACGATGATCGTATGTCACAATGTGTCAGTGCTAGTGCACTAGGATAGCAGCCAGAATGCATTGCTGGTGAGTTATTTGTTTTTTGTTGGTTAGTGCATTCACACAAGTTCATTATGTTTGCAAAGTTCAAAGGCCAACAGTAACCAAAACAAACCTCTAACTAGCTGGATTGCCCTTATAAAAGTTCACTACTAGTTTACCAGGCTTTTGCTGTGCTTTTCCATGCATATGTGTGCCTTACCATTTAACTTTGCTCTTACTAGGCTTAACTACACCTTACTATGCTTCTACTATGATGTCCATTCCTGGACAGACAGTGAACCCCACCGTTCCATTCCAGGGTTCTGTTGACAAACAAGAGTCTCAGTAATACAGTTTTATAGTTTGTTATGGATCGGGACAACCACACATTCAAAACTGTTCATTTTGCGGCAAACAAAAAAAACAAAATAATTCAAACAAACCCAGTGAGATTGTTTTCAAAGCTTTTACTCTGAGAGAGAGAAAAATTATTATGTTGCAAACCTAGGAATAAACAACTCTGGGTGCTAATTTGAAGGGCGCTTAAGTGCACCTAAGTTGTTTCTTAGGAGTTTTTGTAACACCCTCAGAGAGTGAATGATGTCTGCAGTCTCAGTGGTGTGTGCACTATACAGTGAACACGCTTACACACACACTAACAGCTCTACTCTCACTCTGTATTAATTTGATCTGCACTGAGCCAGGACTGCAGCATCTGGCTTCTGAATTCCCAGATCACAAGTGACTAGCAGAGGGGACCTGTGAGCGGGCAGAGTCCGGTCTGATAGACAGCGCCTCCTCCTGGAATTGGCCTCTTATTACACCGTGAAGCTGATCAACAGCACATTCAGCAGAGTCTAGCCTGAAACAGCTCTTGCTATGAGGCTTTGAGGTTACATTTTGTTTTTGGTCCCTTGACTGTTTCACTGTATATTCTAATTATAGGACTGATAGCCAGGTCTTTAATATTAATGTTGCCACCTCTTGCAGTATTAGCAATATTATGACAGGTCAAGTGCTGAAGGACTTACAGGGTTCTTTTCTTGTTTATTTAACTGTTGATGTTGCTTCCTGTGCTGTAGGTCAGATTCAGCCCAATGGGCATAATACCTTTTGAAAAATCTGCATATCCCAAGAAAAGCAAACAGCAAAAGAAGTTCAGCACAACAATACACGGTGCTAATTATTCCTCACTTATTTATGCCTCATTCAGCTCCAATGAATACTTTATGAAGTATACACAGAAATGTTCCACTAGCGTTTGCTCAGCCAGGAAAGACAAGATGCAAACACACCTTCCCTTCACAGCTACCCTTCGCTTGTGTTAAGATGCTACGAGGGGGTGACAGTGAAAGCCCCTTTACTTCTCAGAAATGATCTGGGAGCAAAGCCTGTTTCTAGAAGCTTCCCAAGCCATCATGTGTGTCTCTGGTTAAACTACCAGTTAGCAGGTTTCCTTTCCACTTGGGACTGAATGTAAGGGCAGTTGGAGATGCCAGGGCTCCAAAACCAACACAAACAAGCCCAGCCCGCAGCACTCTCTCTGAGACACTGCGGATGCTTCTGGAGGGATTCCTCCGGGCGTGGGACAGAGCAGCGAGGCTGGATATATTCCATCCACAATCCAGGAGGAGCCAGGTCTATTCAAATATGGTTCCAACACAGAGGAGATCTGTAGAGGTCTGGGAGTGTCCTAAATATCCCTGACTAGTGGACCATTGAAAACCTCTTAGCGTCAGCCGCAGCAGTTTAGCCAGTCTAGAATGCTGTGGAATGTATCCATGGCACTAGCAAGAACACTTCTTCTCCTCTTTAATGTCCACAGAGTTGTCACAACCTTCTACAGTACAACACAGCAGAGCAGTGCATCATGGATGATTAGTCTGGGTGGTTTCCATGGCATGGATTGTATCGGCCACATGCCAAAGACTGACGGAAGCCAGGCAGCCTTTCATAACACCTGTTTGTTCGAAGAGAATAAAGCTACGAATACAATATCATCTCCAGGCCAAAGCTTTTGTGAATGCTTTGAGGTTCACATTTATCAAGGAGATCGGCCTCTCACTGGCACAGACAAGGGGAACTTTATCAAGGATACCGATTCATCAGGTCCATGACATGAGTAGCTCTGCTATCCCCCTGGCTGTGTGCAAATAGTTAGTACACGGTTCCAAGAGCTTTTCTGCTAGCATCACAATACTGCAATTCACTGCAGGCTCACTGGAACTCTTTCCTTAATGTAATGGGTCATTTAAAGCATTTTAAATTGGCTAATTCTGCTAATGTGTGGTTCAATGTGAGCTCTGAGCCTGCAGCTATCAAATGAGTATTTAACTTAAACGCTCGTCTGCCCAATTTACTCACAGCTCCCACTGTGTGCGCTGAAATAAAATAAAAAGCAATGGGACACCCCTTTATTATAGCTGCTATTGTGGTTATATTATACACTAACTGGAACATTCAATAAGCGTTGGGACACATTCATTTTTGTGGGGTCATGTTACACTTTTAATTTAAGGATCCGTTATAAAACATCTTTAAAAGATTTTAATATACTTCTGATGATAATTATTGATTGCACAGTGTTACACATTACTAGTGTAAAGCTAGTAATGTTAACTTTTAGAAAGCAGTTGTATGATTTCTAATACATGATATATGTAAGTTTGCTACAGTCTGTTATTATGAATCATACTGTTTATAGCATACTTTATAACTAGGGCTTCTGATTTTGTTCTGATAAAAACCGATAAAACACCCCCGACACAAAGAAAAATGAAACCGGTGTATAGCCAATAAACACCGGAAAAACACTGGAAATGGTTACTCAATTCACACTGACTTCACCCCTTTCCCTTTTAAAAAAACAAAAACCTACTACAACAAAACAAAAACACGCTACCTTTCCCAGTGCAGTCAGGCAATGCCCTGCCTTCCTGACTTGTACCTATCATTTATTCTTTCTGAATACTTTAAACCCACCCCAACTACTGAGTGGCAGCAAATTCCTACATTTCTATTGGAGACTCCGCTTGCAAGAGTTAAAACAAGATTGCAATTAGAAGGCTTGTTCGTGGGACTTAAAGCTACATTACAGTTAGTGAGAATTCAAAACAGAATTGCAAATTGTGGAGAAATGTAAAAAAATCCCTACACACAAAAATCCCAGAAGAATGTGCCCGTGACCATAAGGATTTCATTGTGGAAGACAGCAAAGGAAAGAAGGTACAGCTTCAGTGTGCAAGTACTGTCGAGTTACATACATATTATGGATTTTGAAAAGGAACCGAAAATAATGATTTCATACAGTATATAAAAAGCGAATGCCCCAAAAAACTATCTACATAAAACTCGAAAATAGCTAAAAATAAGCACCGAAAAATGAAATGAATAAAAACAGAAAAAACAGATGCCCTATTCATAACACATTTACCCATGCTTTATTGATTTTTTATATTGGATCATTAAACTAAAGTGCTAATCTCTTGCAGATGATTTGTGTTTTTGTATATTTGAAGACGGGACTATAATCTGTTCAAGGATACCAAAGTATCGGGAGAGGAAGAGGACTGGTGCGCCACCAACAGGCTTTCAGCTATTAATCACCTGTCCTAATACTTCCCAATAGAGGGTAGTGTAAAGATCACAATCTCTCTTTTCCTGCCCCTGGTTTAATGTAACTGACACAGTGTCAGAGCAGCCACCTTTATTGCAGTTCTCTATGGTTTTAAAGCTTGGGTGTTACATGCTTTCATTACTTTTTTGTTACGCATATTACAGCATCAGTATCACACAAAAATAGGAACCTGAAAAGTTGAACTGTATTATGTCCTAATGCCTGACAATTTTCTTTAAGGCAAAGATCACTTAAAACTCCTTAAAAAAGCAAAGACAGCCGTAATGTAACACTTTGGTGTTATTGATTAATCTGTTTTATTATGTGCCAAGCATGCAATATTAACCCATGCTGGAGAACGGGAACGTCTTTACTAACTCGGGTACAATCATTACCCAGGCTGTGTCGGACAGGAGATTAACTTTCGTCTCAAAATGGGCTCCGACGGTCTCCCAGTATACAGCTTTTCTAGGTCATGAGTTAATCAAGTTGAGTCCCCTGTGTGCCGGACTATGAGTCCACCTGTAGAGTTCACCACCTGCTGCATGAATAAAGCCTTTGTATGGGGTGTTTTAATGGATTCACTGACTTACAGTTCATCTCACAAACCCTGATAAGCACTAAGCTTTCACGACTTAACATTACCTTAAGCAAGGTAGTCCAAGAGTAATACTAATCAGGCTCTGGAAGACCAATTGATTAATAGATGGGAAAAGTTGGCACAAGAATTTCATCTTGGATTGTGATGTGCTCAGGTCTCTGAAGGATACGCAGCATCAGCAGGGTGAGGCCTGGTCAGTGCTCATTCTTCTTCTTGGATTGTGATGTGCTCAGGTCTCTGAAGGATACACAGCATCAGCAGGGTGAGGCCTGGTCAGTGCTCATTCTTCTTCTTGGATTGTGATGTGCTCAGATCTCAGAAGGATACGCAGCATCAGCAGGGTGAGGCCTGGTCAGTGCTCATTCTTCTTCTTGAATTGTGATGTGCTCAGGTCTCTGAAGGATACGCAGCATCAGCAGGGTGAGGCCTGGTCAGTGCTCATTCTTCTTCTTGAATTGTGATGTGCTCAGGTCTCTGAAGGATACACAGCATCAGCAGGGTGAGGCCTGGTCAGTGCTCATTCTTCTTCTTGGATTGTGATGTGCTCAGGTCTCAGAAGGATAAGCAGCATCAGCAGGGTGAGGCCTGGTCAGTGCTCATTCTTCTTCTTGGATTGTGATGTGCTCAGGTCTCTGAAGGATACGCAGCATCAGCAGGGTGAGGCCTGGTCAGTGCTCATTCTTCTTCTTGGATTGTGATGTGCTCAGGTCTCAGAAGGATAAGCAGCATCAGCAGGGTGAGGCCTGGTCAGTGCTCATTCTTCTTCTTGGATTGTGATGTGCTCAGGTCTCTGAAGGATACGCAGCATCAGCAGGGTGAGGCCTGGTCAGTGCTCATTCTTCTTCTTGGATTGTGATGTGCTCAGGTCTCTGAAGGATACGCAGCATCAGCAGGGTGAGGCCTGGTCAGTGCTCATTCTTCTTCTTGGATTGTGATGTGCTCAGGTCTCTGAAGGATACGCAGCATCAGCAGGGTGAGGCCTGGTCAGTGCTCATTCTTCTTCTTGGATTGTGATGTGCTCAGGTCTCTGAAGGATAAGCAGCATCAGCAGGGTGAGGCCTGGTCAGTGCTCATTCTTCTTCTTGGACTGTGATGTGCTCAGGTCTCTGAAGGATACGCAGCATCAGCAGGGTGAGGCCTGGTCAGTGCTCATTCTTCTTCTTGGATTGTGATGTGCTCAGGTCTCTGAAGGATAAGCAGCATCAGCAGGGTGAGGCCTGGTCAGTGCTCATTCTTCTTCTTGGATTGTGATGTGCTCAGATCTCAGAAGGATACGCAGCATCAGCAGGGTGAGGCCTGGTCAGTGCTCATTCTTCTTCTTGGATTGTGATGTGCTCAGGTCTCTGAAGGATACGCAGCATCAGCAGGGTGAGGCCTGGTCAGTGCTCATTCTTCTTCTTGGATTGTGATGTGCTCAGGTCTCTGAAGGATACGCAGCATCAGCAGGGTGAGGCCTGGTCAGTGCTCATTCTTCTTCTTGGATTGTGATGTGCTCAGGTCTCTGAAGGATACGCAGCATCAGCAGGGTGAGGCCTGGTCAGTGCTCATTCTTCTTCTTGGATTGTGATGTGCTCAGGTCTCTGAAGGATACGCAGCATCAGCAGGGTGAGGCCTGGTCAGTGCTCATTCTTCTTCTTGGATTGTGATGTGCTCAGGTCTCTGAAGGATACGCAGCATCAGCAGGGTGAGGCCTGGTCAGTGCTCATTCTTCTTCTTGGATTGTGATGTGCTCAGGTCTCTGAAGGATACGCAGCATCAGCAGGGTGAGGCCTGGTCAGTGCTCATTCTTCTTCTTGGATTGTGATGTGCTCAGGTCTCTGAAGGATAAGCAGCATCAGCAGGGTGAGGCCTGGTCAGTGCTCATTCTTCTTCTTGGACTGTGATGTGCTCAGGTCTCTGAAGGATACGCAGCATCAGCAGGGTGAGGCCTGGTCAGTGCTCATTCTTCTTCTTGGATTGTGATGTGCTCAGGTCTCTGAAGGATACACAGCATCAGCAGGGTGAGGCCTGGTCAGTGCTCATTCTTCTTCTTGGATTGTGATGTGCTCAGATCTCAGAAGGATACGCAGCATCAGCAGGGTGAGGCCTGGTCAGTGCTCATTCTTCTTCTTGGATTGTGATGTGCTCAGGTCTCTGAAGGATACGCAGCATCAGCAGGGTGAGGCCTGGTCAGTGCTCATTCTTCTTCTTGGATTGTGATGTGCTCAGGTCTCTGAAGGATACGCAGCATCAGCAGGGTGAGGCCTGGTCAGTGCTCATTCTTCTTCTTGGATTGTGATGTGCTCAGGTCTCTGAAGGATACGCAGCATCAGCAGGGTGAGGCCTGGTCAGTGCTCATTCTTCTTCTTGGATTGTGATGTGCTCAGGTCTCTGAAGGATACGCAGCATCAGCAGGGTGAGACCTGGTCAGTGCTCATTCTTCTTCTTGAATTGTGATGTGCTCAGGTCTCTGAAGGATACGCAGCATCAGCAGGGTGAGGCCTGGTCAGTGCTCATTCTTCTTCTTGGATTGTGATGTGCTCAGGTCTCTGAAGGATACGCAGCATCAGCAGGGTGAGGCCTGGTCAGTGCTCATTCTTCTTCTTGGATTGTGATGTGCTCAGGTCTCTGAAGGATACGCAGCATCAGCAGGGTGAGGCCTGGTCAGTGCTCATTCTTCTTCTTGAATTGTGATGTGCTCAGGTCTCTGAAGGATACGCAGCATCAGCAGGGTGAGGCCTGGTCAGTGCTCATTCTTCTTCTTGGATTGTGATGTGCTCAGGTCTCTGAAGGATACGCAGCATCAGCAGGGTGAGGCCTGGTCAGTGCTCATTCTTCTTCTTGGACTGTGATGTGCTCAGGTCTCTGAAGGATACGCAGCATCAGCAGGGTGAGGCCTGGTCAGTGCTCATTCTTCTTCTTGGATTGTGATGTGCTCAGGTCTCTGAAGGATAAGCAGCATCAGCAGGGTGAGGCCTGGTCAGTGCTCATTCTTCTTCTTGGATTGTGATGTGCTCAGATCTCTGAAGGATACGCAGCATCAGCAGGGTGAGGCCTGGTCAGTGCTCATTCTTCTTCTTGGATTGTGATGTGCTCAGGTCTCTGAAGGATACGCAGCATCAGCAGGGTGAGGCCTGGTCAGTGCTCATTCTTCTTCTTGAATTGTGATGTGCTCAGATCTCAGAAGGATACGCAGCATCAGCAGGGTGAGGCCTGGTCAGTGCTCATTCTTCTTCTTGGATTGTGATGTGCTCAGGTCTCTGAAGGATACGCAGCATCAGCAGGGTGAGGCCTGGTCAGTGCTCATTCTTCTTCTTGGATTGTGATGTGCTCAGGTCTCTGAAGGATACGCAGCATCAGCAGGGTGAGGCCTGGTCAGTGCTCATTCTTCTTCTTGGATTGTGATGTGCTCAGGTCTCTGAAGGATACGCAGCATCAGCAGGGTGAGGCCTGGTCAGTGCTCATTCTTCTTCTTGGATTGTGATGTGCTCAGGTCTCTGAAGGATACGCAGCATCAGCAGGGTGAGACCTGGTCAGTGCTCATTCTTCTTCTTGAATTGTGATGTGCTCAGGTCTCTGAAGGATACGCAGCATCAGCAGGGTGAGGCCTGGTCAGTGCTCATTCTTCTTCTTGGATTGTGATGTGCTCAGGTCTCTGAAGGATACGCAGCATCAGCAGGGTGAGGCCTGGTCAGTGCTCATTCTTCTTCTTGGATTGTGATGTGCTCAGGTCTCTGAAGGATACGCAGCATCAGCAGGGTGAGGCCTGGTCAGTGCTCATTCTTCTTCTTGAATTGTGATGTGCTCAGGTCTCTGAAGGATACGCAGCATCAGCAGGGTGAGGCCTGGTCAGTGCTCATTCTTCTTCTTGGATTGTGATGTGCTCAGGTCTCTGAAGGATACGCAGCATCAGCAGGGTGAGGCCTGGTCAGTGCTCATTCTTCTTCTTGGACTGTGATGTGCTCAGGTCTCTGAAGGATACGCAGCATCAGCAGGGTGAGGCCTGGTCAGTGCTCATTCTTCTTCTTGGATTGTGATGTGCTCAGGTCTCTGAAGGATAAGCAGCATCAGCAGGGTGAGGCCTGGTCAGTGCTCATTCTTCTTCTTGGATTGTGATGTGCTCAGATCTCTGAAGGATACGCAGCATCAGCAGGGTGAGGCCTGGTCAGTGCTCATTCTTCTTCTTGGATTGTGATGTGCTCAGGTCTCTGAAGGATACGCAGCATCAGCAGGGTGAGGCCTGGTCAGTGCTCATTCTTCTTCTTGAATTGTGATGTGCTCAGATCTCAGAAGGATACGCAGCATCAGCAGGGTGAGGCCTGGTCAGTGCTCATTCTTCTTCTTGGATTGTGATGTGCTCAGGTCTCTGAAGGATACGCAGCATCAGCAGGGTGAGGCCTGGTCAGTGCTCATTCTTCTTCTTGGATTGTGATGTGCTCAGATCTCAGAAGGATAAGCAGCATCAGCAGGGTGAGACCTGGTCAGTGCTCATTCTTCTTCTTGAATTGTGATGTGCTCAGGTCTCTGAAGGATAAGCAGCATCAGCAGGGTGAGGCCTGGTCAGTGCTCATTCTTCTTCTTGGATTGTGATGTGCTCAGATCTCAGAAGGATACGCAGCATCAGCAGGGTGAGACCTGGTCAGTGCTCATTCTTCTTCTTGAATTGTGATGTGCTCAGGTCTCTGAAGGATAAGCAGCATCAGCAGGGTGAGGCCTGGTCAGTGCTCATTCTTCTTCTTGGATTGTGATGTGCTCAGGTCTCTGAATGCTATAGGCAGGGACTGTGTGGGTGCTTGGATGGGTGACCTCATCCTGGGTTCTCCAGCTGTGCTGCAGGGTATGAAGGGGTATGAAGGGGTTTTGGGTGCTCATTAAGGGGCTTCCATCTGGGACAGCATCCACACTGTTCCCCAGGTACTGCCCTTTAATTGA
Source organism: Acipenser ruthenus (assembly GCF_902713425.1). NCBI lineage: Eukaryota > Metazoa > Chordata > Actinopteri > Acipenseriformes > Acipenseridae > Acipenser > Acipenser ruthenus. The sequence continues at coordinate 48,742,093 of NC_081198.1, read as the reverse complement.
GAAGTTAAACCAAACTTAATGTCTTCTGTGTACAGTTCTATGGTGGCCCAGCCCAATACAAAATCTCGAACTCCCTGGGTACAGACCTGCTGTGAGGCGCCAAAAGCAGCACAGTGCTTTGGTGTCTTCTCTTCTTTCTTTTTTTTTTTTTTTACTTTTATTTTTGGGTAGATCGCACCATCTTTAATTATGTAGAATTGGTTGATGGCGGGCAAGTTCTCAAATCTCTTATGTATTTGCTTCACGTTTATTATTTATGCTAAAATGTGCTTTTTAAACAGAAAACCCAGCGGAGTGCAGTGCTCTTACAGAGGACAGCACTTAGCTTCACTTCAGTATCATTAAAGTTCTCAGGTCCTGGTGATATCTGAGATGCAAGCCTCATTCTTTACCCCACACACTTCCACCCTCTGCTGCACAGTGGCTTCTCATCTTTTCTTGACTCAGTTTCTAAAACAATTCAATGCAGAGAAATTAAACCCAGCAGGCAATGGGCAATAAGAGTCTACGACTCTCCCCTCCGACTGTCAGGGGCAGGGCAGCAGGGGCCATGTTGAGCAGTTTGTTTTATTTCTTAAAGCAGAGAGCAGCTTGTTGATTTTTATTTAGCACTTGGTATCCGGGAGCCAGCCTGTATCTACACAGCAGACTCAGTTACTAGAGCAGTGCTGAGCTGTTGCACTACAATGAGATGCTATCTGTGCTGCTATCTGCACTCTAGAGTGTGAGGTCCCAAGTAGCGTGTCACAGGTGTGCTATTCATTCTCTCTCTGTCTCTTACACTATCCGTCTTCTCTGCCCCTCCTCCTTGCTCTCTTGAACTCCCTCTCTCTCTCTTCTTCTAGGTACAGACCTTCTATGGTGTAAATGCATCTAAGCTCAGCATGCCATGGAGGGGAATCCCCGAGGGAAATGTGGGTCATCTGTCTGTCTGTCTGTCTGTCTGTCTGTCTGTCTGTCTGTATGTCTGTCTGTCTGTCTGTCTGTATGTCTGTCTGTCTGTCTGTCTCTCTCTCTCTCTCTCTCTCTCTCTCTCTCTCTCTCTCTCTCTCTCTCTCTCTCACTGCCCCCATTCTGGAGAGGAACATTCTAGTTCCTGAAGTGCAACAGACAGACACGGAAACACACAGAGACACGGACACATGTACACACACACCCTAACAATGAAACACTCCCAATAGCTAGGAACGATCAGCCTGTCTCCTTCACTGTAGGCTAGCTCCCCAGAGTTTATTTAATTGCAGTCAATCTGCACAGCTATGTCCGTATAACTTCACTTGCTGATTTCCACTCTGCTGCTGTACAGTGTGTATAACAGGCCTAATGGCCTCGTCTGACAGCTCGCTTTACTCTGTCAGGTGAGTTTAGCGGAAAGAAGCAATAGTAGAATGGCAGCAAAAAAAAAAGAAACATAAACACTGAATGATTTCATCTTAAAGCTCTTGCTGCTATTGATTCCCTTCATCTGTATGTGTGTGTGCGTGTGTGTGTGTGTGTGTGTGTCACTGTGTTACTCTTCTGTTATCTGTGTGTCAGTGAGTGTGAGTGTGTGTGTCTTTGTGTGTGTGTGTGTGTGTGTGTGTCACTGTGTTACTCTTCTGTTGTCTGTGTGTCAGTGAGTGTGAGTGTGTGTGTCTTTGTGTGTGTGTGTGCGTGTGTGTGTGTGTGTGTGTGTCACTGTGTTACTCTTCTGTTGTCTGTGTGTCAGTGAGTGTGAGTGTGTGTGTCTTTGTGTGTGTGTGTGTGTGTGTGTGTGTGTGTCACTGTGTTACTCTTCTGTTGTCTGTGTGTCAGTGAGTGTGAGTGTGTGTGTCTTTGTGTGTGTGTGTGTGTGTGTGTGTGTGTGTGTGTCACTGTGTTACTCTTCTGTTGTCTGTGTGTCAGTGAGTGTGAGTGTGTGTGTCTTTGTGTGTGTGTGTGTGTGTGTGTGTGTGTGTCACTGTGTTACTCTTCTGTTGTCTGTGTGTCAGTGAGTGTGAGTGTGTGTGTTCTTGCTCAGTAGGACAGTGTTGTGTATTAGCACACCTGCACTATAGAAAGGCCTCTTCGCAGATGCAGCATGCTTAATTAGAGATCACTGTGCAGAGGTGTGCAGGCTGCTTACTGTGGCTCCACAGGGTCCGATCGTCTGGCTGATAACATTCTTTCAGCCTCTGTGCCCATTCCACTCATATCACCTGCTTTATAGATACCACGATAGCATCTTTCTATAGACCTGTATTCAGGCATTAGTGCAGGTCCTCAAACCCCCTCTGAATATAAAGCATGATTCATCTACATACAGGCAACTCAGAGCTTAAAGAACCATGTAAGTCATTTAATAACAGGCAAAATACAGAGGTGCCATTTATTAGGGAGGGGGCACCCTGAGAGCCTCAGAACTCCATTCGCTGTCTTGTCTTTGCATTGCAAAGACTATGTATAAAAATAAATCACTTTACAATGTTGGTGGTTATTGACAGCCCTGCCCTGCCTCCTCTCTAGCTGGGTGGCACAGGATAGCTAAGGTTTATCTGCAGCTCCGTACTGAACTGAATTGTTCATTGCCATGAACGCTGCTTCACTCGGATGCCACATGATGCAAATTGAGTTGCCTGTGCCACACAACTTCAGTACTCCTTATAGGTTTACCATGGTAAATTCATTTTGCAGTTTACCCCATGCTTTTCCCATGCTTATACTATGTATTTACTATAGTTTACTCTGTGTTTATATCTACATTAGCATGCCACTCTGTGCTTTACAAGGCTTATCTATGCTTTAACTATGGTTTATTACAGTAAACTTTTCTGCAGGGTTATGGCGTTTGAAATGTGCTGAGGCGTTGCCATGCGAGTAGGGAGAGTAAAGGAAGTTAGGAACGAGAAGACAGGGGTTTACAGCTTGATGGGTGTTTAATGGCAGCTGAGGAGAAGCTGAGCGGAGCTGATAATGGGTTGGAAGGCACGCCCCTGTTTGGATAGGTGAGTAATCATGAAGGTCGTTAGCTCTCAGATCTTTATTAATGAGCAGCATTCCCCTTGTGTTTGATTTGAGGAGTAATCTCATGGGGGGTGATAGGTCTTGATTGCCCGGGCTTCAGTAATAACCCACTTCACTTGTGTTCAAGCGTTGTTTACAGTGAAGGACAGGTGGAGCGGGGAGTGTTTGCTTTCAAACCCTCAAGCTCACAGAAGGGCTCCTTTTAAGGTGGTCTTGATAGTTATTATTATGATGTGTATTTCAACAGGACAATATGAGAGCTGATCGGTATGACACCCACAGTCTCAGAGACAGTCGGAGCAGAGAGCGAACGGTGGAGGGGAGTGTGGAGGAGTGGACAGCCAACTCAGGAGAGGGGGCAGGGAGTCTGGGGTGCGAGGGCTCCTGCCTCAGCTCCCCTCCTCCTCATCTCTGCAGCGAAGAGGTTAAAGTGAGCGCCACTGGGACGAATGGTTTGTTCTCATCTGAAAAACGCTGATCTGCGTGTTTGCAGGTGGGATGATAAAAGCAAGTCATGTGTGTGCATGCAGCAGGAGACCCAGCCTTTGATAATAAAGATTAGCTGATGGAGCTGATAAGCAGAGTCTAGCAGGGTGCTGGTGCTGCTCTTCTGTTTACAGCCCTGACTGCAGTCAAGGTGTCCTGATGAGGCCGGCTAATTACCAGTTATTTATGAACTTTGGAGAAATGTGCGAGAATCGCTCAGGCGTGAAGAAAAATAAAGCCTCTGTGAATTAGACTTTGGCCGAGGCGTGTGTTTTCATTCTTCATTCCTCCCTCTTTAACACTCTTTCGCAATAATTACTAATAAAATAAATAGATAACTAACCGGCGCAGTGATTATTAACTGATAGTCAACCTTCAGTGTCATCTGCTGCTGCAGACGTGGAGAGGAAAGAGGGGAAAGGGCAGAGAGAGGCAGCGAGAGCGGGGACGAGAGGAAGAGCAAGAGCTGAGAGGGGTCAGTGCTGACCAGTACTACTCTCACTGTGAACAGACCACCTGTCAAATGAGATGTTAACTCCTGTCTGCTCTGTGCACGCCACTAACTGAAGAGGAGCCTGGATCTGTCATCTGCACAAGGAAATCAAGCTCACTTCAGTTTAAAGATCCATTTATAAAATATCTGTTAATGTGTTGCACTTTAAGTTTTTTGTAACATGGTTTATAACATCCTTTGTAACACATTCATAGATTTATTAAAGAGTAGGTAGATTCAAAAGTCATTTTAACTGTTCATTGTTTTGTTTCACTCTTCTCCATACAGTATGTGTCTTTACCAGTCTTGGAGTGCCTGATAATTCTAAGTGCCTAGCACTAAGCAGCCTTCCTCATTCCATTCACATCATGGGACAATGAGACCTTTCAACACAGCTACCTACATATTATATACTGATGCACAAAAGAAAAGCAACACTCAAGTCTAATGGATTTAATCAAATATTTTAAACATAGATATCAAACAAAATCACAGAAAATATGAACAAAAATACAGATCAAAGAATCATGATAAGCTTTCAGTACGAAACGTGACACACTGTCAAAATGAAAACATTACAAAGTTAGTATCGGGTAAGACCTCCCTGAGCATTATCACAATCCTGGCAGCGTTGATGCATAGACCTGATCAGACTCTGGATAGACTGCTGTGGGATGTTCCACCACTCTTCCTGTGCAGCTGAAGCTAGCTGGCAAAGGTTGGCTGGTCGCGGTTGTCTCCTGTGGATGACACTGGCAATTTGGTCCCACAGATGTTATATTGAACTCAGGTTAGGAGAAAAAGCTGGCCACAGCAAGACCTCAACATTGTTTTCTTGAAGTCGTGCAATTGTAATCCTAGAACTGTATGGTCTTGCATTGTCCTGCTGGAAAATCGACACTTCCGGATTGGCTTGCAGGAACGGAAAAACTGTTGCCTCAAGGACTTCGTCAATGTATCGCTGAGCAGTGAGGTTGCCCTCAATCTGCACCAAAGGCCTTCTTGTGTTAAAGGAGATTCCTCCCCACATCATCACACTTCCACTGCCCCACCGGTTAAAGGAGATTCCTCCCCACATCATCACACTTCCACCGCCCCACCGGTTAAAGGAGATTCCTCCCCACATCATCACACTTCCACCGCCCCACCGGATAAAGGAGATTCCTCCCCACATCATCACACTTCCACCGCCCCACCGGTTAAAGGAGATTTCTCCCCACATCATCACACTTCCACTGCCCCACCGGTTAAAGGAGATTCCTCCCCACATCATCCCACTTCCACCGCCCCACCGGATAAAGGAGATTCCTTCCCACATCATCACACTTCCACCACCCCACCGGTTAAAGGAGATTCCTCCCCACATCATCACACTTCCACTGCCCCATATTAAGGGTATAGTTAAGTAAACTGAAAGCTCAGTTGGAATGAAAACCAGCAGGCACAGGGGGGTCCCCAGGACCGAGTTTGAGAAGCCCTGAACCAGGCGATCTTCATTACTCAAGCGAGGTATGGTTGTATCTTTCGCTGTTCTTCCATTAATTAAAATCATGTCATTTTGAATGGCTATTTATACAGATTCTTAATAAACTAATTTTGGCAATATTAACTGAACTCAAATACCAAACACCAAACACTGACTATTGGTGTTTTCATGAAATCACATGACTTGAGCTCAGTATTTTATTATCCCAAGGAAGAATACTACTCAAACAATCAACAAACCAATCTGCTCACTATTTAAAATATAAATAACATTATGTATGTGCCCAGTGAGCTATTGATGTAAAACTTAGACTGCTGCGTTATATATATATATACACGCAAAGTGGAAGTGTGGGTTTTCTTTGCTGCTGCATTCTTTATAATCATTTTTGTTGCCAGCAAAGTTGACAACGCCAGTAAACCTTTCTGTTGTCCCACACAGCAAATGGAAACAGGGCAGCCTGAGAGAGGTATGAGGCTGGTCCTTCTGTCTACGCATGGGAGTTTGCAGGGTTAAAACCCTCATTCCAGGTTTATCTAGCTAGCTTCCTGGATCTTCAGGAAATCGAAAAAAAGTGCTTTCCCCATCTGGTTATTACAACCACAAGAGCTACACTGAGATATAAAAAAATAAATAATAATAATAATAATAATAATAACACTATGTAACACAATTTTTGTTCCTGGGTAGTAAGTGTTATTTCCTAATTGCTTATGCCTCAAAAGTATAGAAAATGGCTATTATTCCCCACAAACTGTGCTTTTGTGACCAGGACAGTGATATTTTGAAATTTACCTATTTCCAATGAGAAAACGGGCGAATTTGTGTCTTTTCGTTCACATAAAGTCAGAAAAAAACAACATATGAATCCAAATGAACATGTATTTTAATCTAAAGTAATACAAAAATGACTACAAAAGATTTAAAATTGAGTAGTTTTTCGAGATTTACGATTATACTGTAAATCACTTTCACGAATCAGCCCCCAAATGTAGTCTCCCATCATGTTCTCGTTATACTGTCCTTGGTAGCGGCATTCAAAGTCCAGTATATCCTGGTGGAAGCGCTCGCCTCGCTCCTCCAAGTACGCTCCCATGTTCTCCTTGAATTTATCAAGATGAGCATCAAGGATATGGACTTTGAGGGACATCCTACAGCCCATTGTGCCGTAGTTCTTCACCAGAGTCTCAACCAGCTCCACATAGTTTTCGGCCTTGTGATTGCCCAGGAAGCCCCGAACCACTGCGACAAAGCTGTTCCAAGCTGCTTTCTCCTTACTAGTGAGCTTCTTGGGGAATTCATTGCACTCCAGGATCTTCTTTATCTGTGGTCCGACGAAGACACTTGCTTTGACCTTTGCCTCAGACAGCTTAGGGAAGAAGTCTTGAAGGTACTTGAAGGCTGCCGACTCCTTATCTAGAGCTCTGACAAATTGTTTCATAAGGCCCAATTTGATGTGCAGTGGTGGCATCAGCACCTTCCGGGGGTCCACCAGTGGCTCCCACTTGACGTTGTTCCTCCCCACAAAGAACTCGGTCCGCTGTGGCCAGTCCCACCTGTGGTAGTGCGCCTTGGTGTCCCTGTTGTCCCAAAGGCAAAGATAGCAGGGAAACTTAGTAAAACCGCCTTGGAGACCCATCAGGAATGCCACCATTTTGAAGTCTCCTATGACCTTGATGCCATCTCAGAAAAATGCAGATATGTATCCACTTAGGCAGCTGGAACTAAACTGAACTGGTGGGCTTAAGGCCCCTGTATTTATACTACTATTTATATTACTGGAAAGTTCTAGAAAGTTCTAGAAGTTACTCCAAGTTTACTCTGCTCTGAATCTATCTGGAATGTTCTGGAAAATAGGTCAATTTCAAAATATCACTGTCCTGGTCACAAAAGCAAAGTTTGTGGGGAATAATAGCCATTTTCTATACTTTTGAGGCATAAGCAATTAGGAAATAACACTTACTACCAAGGAACCAAAAAAATAATAATTGTTACACGGTGTAATAATAATAATAATAATAATAATAATAATAATACATTGAAATTAAGATTCTAGTCCAGGGATGGAGATTAAAAAAAAAAAAAAACATTGCATTGCATAGGTGGCAGCAGTGTGGAGTAGTGGTCAGGACTCTTTACCGGAGGGTCGTGGGTTCAATCCCAGGTGGGGGATACTGCTACTGTACCCTTGAGCAAGGTACTTTACTTAGATTGCTCCAGTAAAAAACAAACAAAAAAAAAACAACTGTATACATGGGTATGTAAAAAATAATGTGATATCTTGTAACAATTGTAAGTTTCCCTGGATAAGGGCGTATTACTTATTCTGCCAACACCCAATTCTACAAAAACCTGTGATCTGTGACAGCACTGCATCTCGCGTGTCAAAATTAAACACAACCCGAGGAAAAACGCTCGATCTTTCTGAAAAGAATCGTTTTAGGGTTTCAAATCTCCTTTAAATTAGATTCAAAACTGACCATTTTACACATTAAAGAGGGGGAAGGCAGCTTAACAACATTAAAAAAAACAAATTTATCAAAAACGATACAACGTACCAGGACGTCCGAGTTCTTGGTTGGATATTAGTTTTTTTTAAATTAAAAAATGCGGCTTATGAAAAATAGAGGCTTATAAAAAATAGAGGCTATGTCGTCATTGAAAACGAGAACGTGTTCTCAGATGATTTAAAAGGTTAAATAAATGATTGAATTGAAATAGGGGGCCATGTATGTTTTGCACATCTCAGTGACGTTATCTGTTTCTCAAAGCACCCTCTACCGCCGTGTCTGAATCTCTCCACAGCACAGTACGTGGAGGCGGCGAGCGAGAGAGTGAGAGAAACAGAGCGAGTAGGCGAGATCCCCCTGTCCCGGCGCGAATCCCACACCATCTGAAATGTTTATAGGAGACAATGGTGCCCCGGGGCTGCGCTGTGCTGCCAGTGATGCTGTTCAGCGCTCGCCGGGTCTTCCCAGAGCAAACCAAATCTATAATTTAACTAATCTGAGCGTTTGAACCCTATCTGCTGAATAAACACACAAAGGAAGTCTTTAGACCTGTAATCACTGACTTTTTAACAGGGGCGGCCTTCTGCAGCCCAGACAACTGCAAACAATTAGGGAAATTAGTGGCTCCAGCCTCACCATCAAGCGGGCTGCTTGTTTATAATTTAATCGAAGAACATGTCAAAACAGTCAAGGCTTGAGAGAAACAAGATGCATATTTGAGATGAAATTTAAACTGCCAGCCCCCAAATATTAGAAATGTTTGTTTAATAGCGTGCGACCCAAGGAAACAAAATAGCAATATATATATATATATATATATATATATATATATATATATATATATATATATATATATATATATATATATATATATATATTTATATATATATATATATATATATATATATATATATATATATATATATATATATATATATATATAAATAAATAAATAAATACATATATTTTACTGGTTAGTATTATGTATGTTAAGCACAGGGTTGCATTTTTTGGCAACGAATAATGAATTAATTTAGGTATCAGTATAAGAATCAGTACCATAAAATCTCCAGGACTTTTCTGCTATTTATTTTTCTCTTCTCTCTCGGGTAAGTATTAAGTTGGACATTGGAATTTTTATAACCCACCCAAAAAAAATATTTATTGCTTTGAAATTCAGCTGTCTGTTGTGATAATTATTAAAAGACATGGGAGTCTTTTAAGAGGTTTGGTTCATGTGGGAGGACTTTTTGATCCAAAGCAAGAGCGCGCCTGGCTTGTGGTTAGGGGTGGACTGGCACAATGTGCATTCAAATGAAACAGGCATTCATTGTGTTAGTTTATTTGTAGTGCTCCTTAGCCCACAATGATCGGGTCTGGACAGGTAATCCCCACTCACAGAGTCCTCGTGATATACGGCCATGCACATTGTGATTATATTATTTTGATTTGGCAATGTGAATTTGAATATAATGTGTAATTGAATTTGTTAATTGTCAGGGCGAGATAGCAGAGGATGATTCTGGGTCCAGGCAAGCTGAAATAATGTGCCCCTTCGGTGGGATTAGAGCTTGGAGTGACTCCAGACCCTTTTTAGACTTTCCACAAATTAATTTATTTTTTATTATTTCCATTAAATGACAACGTGCGGACGCAGATTCCCCGGTTTGCCATCTCTTATCTTATCAGCACAGACGTCAATACCACCGGTAGCTGCGGTTTACGGCACAGTACGTGCTTAAGTCCCCGAGCCATTAAGAATCACTCTGTGAGGAGAGGTTCAGCATCGAATTGAAATCCTGCGATGGAAGGAGCAGCTGGGTGGTGCAATGGGCTGGCTGTGGGTCAGGAAACCTCTCATCTGGACTGTTGTAATCAGAGAGAGTGTCTCATCGATACAATTGGTGAGACAGACATATAAAGACAGACAGACAGACAGAAAGACAGACAGACAAGCAGACCTGAAAAGACAGGCAGATAGACTATAGGCCTATCCATGATAAGTGATTATAAACATTAGCAAAAAAATATAAAACAATGGCAAAAGTATATATAATAGTCTTATTATTTTAAACATATTCTTTAATTGTTCATAGCATAATTAATAACATGTTTATAGATTGTTTATAATCACTTATAATGGATGTCTAAACTAAAGTGGTACCCTAAGAACAGGAACTGTTCACTACAGGGCAGGCTTGAGGCATGTAGCCTGAACTGCTCCCTCCCTCATCCCCTTAATAAAATGTTGGTCCCTCCAGGCCAGGTGTCAGGCTTGAGACATGGAGAGTAGGGTGTTTTGAGTGGTTGTTGATTTTCAAACTCTGTAAAACTTTCAAACACTGCCACCCATTCACTGTCAACTGCCAGCCTCCTCCTAGTCAGTCAGTTCAGTGCATGTCTGTCTGTCTGTCTGTCTGTCGACTTGTCTTTTTAATGCCCTTTGTGTCTTGTGTAAATGCCTGTGATGTGTAATTTGTAATCAAGCCCCCGTGGTTGTGTATGCCTGGCTGGTTTCCTTAGTGCACTGAGTGAATGTCTGTGATGTAGTTCTGTCTGTCTACCGATTGCTCTGCGGCTGCCTGCCTGTCTGCTCCAGTTTCTTGGTGCAGTGTGTCAATAAAGTTTGTTCATTGTGACAGAAGGGCCTATTGATCCAGCCTCGCTCCCTGTCCATCAGCAAACCACCCTCTCATTCCCAATAACTGAAATTAATGACTTTGTTTTTTTAATCAAAGCATTTGTCTTCTTTTATCCTTCCAGCTAGTTTCCTTTGCCCGGGGGTTCAGAGCATGTCCAATGCCTTGTGTATTTGCCTCTCTGTGTATCCGTGGAATCTATGATTCAGTAAGAATGTCTGGAGGTTTATATGATGTTAGTGTAACAGGCAGTGTTGGGTGATGAGAGATGAGGTTAAAAGCTCTATAACCATGAATGCAGATGAGCCCGGCCCTTGTCCATAGTGGTTAAGATGCTCACTTGCGGTGTGCGGGGTTCCTTGGAAAAGAAACAGTTTGGCATGATACAGGAGCCCTCAAATTAGCATTGAGAGTTCTGCTATTGGGAGTTCTGTTATTCAGAGTTCTGTTATTCAGAGTTCTGTTTTCAGAGTTCTGCTATTGAGAGTTCTGCTGTTGAGAGTTCTGTTATTGAGAGCTCTGTTATTCAGAGTTCTGTTATTCAGTGTTCTGTATCCTCCGCAGACTGCAGGGACTTTAGCAGGGACAGAGACAATAGCGTCACAGTGTGTCTGCGTCATCAGGAATTCTGGAGTGGCAGGGCTGCTGTAAATAGTGTGTGTGTGGGAATGTAAGGTTGTCAGGGATGGGGTTAAATCTGTCCCTGCCAGCAATCACAGGTGTGGCCATTCCCCATTGAGGTAATTGATGCTAACTGGGGAGTGGCCACATGTATAAAAAGCAAGCAAAAGCCCTGCTCCCATGCCTAGAGCAAGGCTTTGCAGGGACTGTGAATCAAGAGGAGAGCTGCTGCAGGTAGGAGATGCATCCAGCCATGAGTGAAGGAGAGGAGAGGTTCACTGGCTCCTCTGAACAATGGGTACATGGTGGGAAATGTTCTAGTGGAGTGGATTGCAGAGCTGTGGGCACTCTAATGACTTCAGTGTCTCTTAGGCCACATGCCGCAGCGTGACACTGCTCCACTCTGCAGTGCTGTGGGCACTCGTGACCAAGTTCTTCTCATTTTTATTTGTATTTTTGTCTTCTTGCCGGAACATCTTGCACCAGAGCTAGAACTTTCACAATAGATAATTCAACAAATGACATTAATTATAAAGCAGTATGATCCTGTCAGCTCCCAGAGGATACAGAGCTGAACACTTGCATCTGCTCCATGCACAGAGACGGGGAGTAAAGGGGAGAGGAGAGAGAGAGAACAGGTATGCACATTGCAAGTGGTGCATAGGTACACATTTAAAGAAGAATTGAAAAAAACAACACTGATTAGGAAGCTGCCTGTTTTACTGTAACTGTAATGTACATGCTGGGTAGAATTAATCATATCTGGCTAAAACATTGCATACAGTACAGAACAGCTTGCTCCAAAATGGGGATCAAAGAACGTTCAGAGTGACATTTCCTAACCAGCCCTCTCTATAAACCTTTCCAAGATATTCCACTGGATGGATGTACTTGTATTTTTACTTTACATACATGCTGTGCAAAGTCTCTGTTAAGGAACTACAGCTTCCACAATGCACCAAGTCCCAGACACTTCCTGCCAAACAAATACTCTGAGAGATGTGCTGATTGTGAATATGGCATATATTGCTTTGCTTGTTTTTTCATGTTGTGTTTTAAAGGAATGCTTTATTATGTTTCTGTTTGGAACAGGAAATGCTAGTCAAAAAAGCTGTATTTAGAGCTGTTGGTATAACATTTTTTGTAACCTTGAAGCTGTTTTACGGACAGTTATTATTTCCGGTTTATGAATATTGGCTCAAGTTTATCATGAAACACTATATTATATATAAAAAAAACACTTTTAGTATTAAATTCTGTTCAGCGCCGAAAGGTGTGTGCTGAATTCTGCAAGCCCTGAATGGTGGACTGCCACTGGTTGTAATTCCTTTTAGTGGAAAATAACAAGACCCCACAGATTCATAGTGATGTGGATAAGGGAGGATGGTTTGTATTTGCACAGCAGTGGTGTAAACAGCTTTCTGGTTTTGATGTGTACAACACTTTCAGTTTTAGCACGTTTGCTGAAAACTACCCCAGTACTTTAAAATGAAATAATGCAGTTTCAAATAAACTCCTATGTTTAATACAATGCTCTATGACACCACACAGCATACGGGAAATATTCAAAATGTTCTTACACTCTATAAAACTTCCCTTAGTATATCAGCAAAAAAAGGTGTTTGTCTGTCATCCTCTTAAAATAGCAAAATACTGTTCAAAATATAATGCATTTCAGTTTTACCCACCAGTTTTAATCATACAATAGGTATTGTTCATTTTTAGTTTTACCAAAAACAACATTTGAACAGCTGCATATAATCATTTAATAGAAGGACGTCTCTAAACACCACATACAAACACTGTCACATCGTTACACACTAGTCTATTGTTTGGTTCAGTTTTTGTAATTTTTATGAAGTTTTTTAAGAAAACAGAAATGAGACATTGCTTGCACTGTGCGGCCAGATCAGTGCAGCAACAAGAGGACCCGAATAAGTGAATAATCAAAAAGACCCCTCAGGGAGCAGAGGTCCCCAGTTTGCCTGAAAAAAGGTGTACCTCCAAAAACGTTTTACATTTACACCAGAACTAAATCAAACAGCTGCAGCGTTATACCACAGTTTAAATAAAGGACATTAAAAGGAGTGACACTTTACTACTGTTAAGAAAATCTGTACAGTTACAGTAACAGATTGGTACTTTTCTAGACATTTGTCACTTTGCACTATTCATTTCTTCTGTGTATGCACAGTTAATTATAGGTACACTGCAGCATTATCCAGAATTGAGCAGATTTTTTAGCAGTGTAAAATCCACGAGCCGTGTGCTTTTTGATTAAGTGCTGCTTAATCCCCAGTGGTTATTTGTATTAGGACTGTTGTTTTTCATTTGTATTTTACTTGGTTTGCTGAAGGAGTCCCTGCCCATTGTTTAAAGGTTGCCCTTCAGTTTACTGGCAGCGGTTTACAACATGTTTACAACTAAAATTTCGAATGCGTGTTTCAAAGCAGCCGGATAACAGATTCCCAGTCATTCAATTTAATACTAATCATATTTCACAGAAAACAAAGACGTGTAACAGTAAAAGGCTTCTTCTTTTATTATTACTGGCAGCTTTATACAAATTCCAGATTTGTAGTCATTCAATTTAACACTGTGTTCTGTAATTTATTAACATTTTAAATTTGAAAAAGTGAATGGCATGTAGCCTCTGTTTTCCTGCCAGTGTGCCACTCAGCCTCGTCCCTCGATAGCTCTGGTTTGTGTGTACTGGAATCAGTCCGGAGAAACGATGCCTGCTTTCCTTCATGTAAATGATGCACCCTGCCCACGTTCACATGACTTTTCAGCCAGCAGTCCCGTGTGTGCAGGCTTTATTGTGGTAATGGGACTCATGCCATCATGTCATCGCGCCACATGGGCTCAAGACCATTCGTTATTCCAAATCAGCACGGCCTGTACTGTTTACAAAAACTCTCAGCGTTATTATTTTTATTTTTATTTAAACAAAAGAGCAAAAGCTAGTATGAATGATACTATTCTTGGAATTGTTAAAATAATTAAGTCAATCTGGGGCTTTTGTTTGTGTAATTTCATTTTTTATTTTACTTTTTACTTTTCTAAGATGTGATTCCTTGTATTGTGTTGTAATGTGAACCCTGTGTAACTGTTACCAGCTGCGACATCCAAACAGGGCAAGCGCTAAATACCACCATCATAGAGTTGCCTGTCCTCATTTTACTGTATTAGTACTGTGTGCAGTGATGTAGGAATACGTAGGTCAACAGATCCGCTTTAGGGGAAGACACCAGAGGGATTATTACAGTGTTAATTAGCGGACATCAACACACACGCACACACACATCCCATCTTCAGCCCAGTATTCCCAGTACAGAGATGCCCAGTATCTCAGTGCGCGCAGACAAGGACAGAGCCCCTGCACCTACAGTAATCCCAAAAGCAAGTAAGAATCCTGCTGCCATTCAGAGCTCTGCTTAACGGCATTGACCCAGACTGTTAATACTAGGACAGGAACACCCATGGAGCTTGGAGATAAGCCATGGGTGGGGCTTCACAAAGAGATTTCATTTTTTTTTATTTAGTGCCATGTGTACTCACGAGCTAGCAGGAGCACTAGGATCACACTCCATATACCACAAGCAGAGGCTTTAATAAAAAGAGAGAGAGAGAGAGAGAGAGAGGAGGAGGGGGTGGGGGGGGCTGTGGTGATGGCTCATAGGGGCCGAGCTGAGGGACTAGCAGGGAGGCAGTGTGGTCTAGTGGTTAGAGCTGAGGGACTAGCAGGGAGGCAGTGTGGTCTAGTGGTTAGAGCTGAAGGACTGGGAGGGAGGCAGTGTGGTCTAGTGGTTAGAGCTGAAGGACTGGGAGGGAGGCAGTGTGGTCTAGTGGTTAGAGCTGAATGACTGGGAGGGAGGCAGTGTGGTCTAGTGGATAGAGCTGAGGGACTGGGAGGGAGGCAGTGTGGTCTAGTGGTTAGAGCTGTCGGGTAAGTCGGGTGTGTTTTGAGGGCTTTCCCTCTTCCCAAACTTTCAAAACTGTAATATGAAGGACTCACCTGTAGCTGTGATGCTGCACAGATTAAGTTGGGTTAAAAATGCCCCATCTGGGCTATGCTGTTTATATCCCAGTCTGACGGACATGCAGTATGAAAACAAAGACAAAAGGATAATATGAAACAGGTGCCATTACAGAAAGTGGGATCATAGCTTAACTTTGCATTCTAAATTAAATAAGTCATGGCAGAAGCAGACTCGGGGACCGAGTTCAGGTCACAGTTAAAAATAGATATGTTTCCGCAGCCTACATCTGTATTAAAATCCTGTGATGTGTGCTACAGAGCTCTAAATGGCATTGTAACAGAAGAGTCCCTTTTAACATCTTCTCAGAGAGACGCGGTTATACACACAAGGCAGCACGGCCACTTTCCAACAGCGACCCGTGGCTCTGTTATTTATAGCAATTTGGGAAGGTTTCTTGTGTTTTGTGTTTTTTTTTAAATCCCTTGCATTTTGTTGGGCTGTAAGGTATAATTACGGTAATAAGCGATTTGAAAATAAGGATTTGAGGGCGGCGGCTCAGCAGAAGTGCGTTTCAGACAAAAGTGAAGGAGGAGAATGCGAGCTGCAACCACACCAGGAGGAAGGCCGTCTAAACTGGTACTTATTGTGACTCCAAATAGAGCTCTCCAAACCGGGCTCTGGCAAGAGGTTTCCTGCTAAATACAGAGCAGCAGGCTGAGCCCCCCAGCCTCACACCTCACTGCGGCGCCGCACTGTTCATACGAAGGGGTAAACGCAGAGCGGAGGAGACAGGCACTGGGAAAGAGCCTTCGACTGAATCATCGTGTTGCTGGGATTTTCCAGTCGGCCAGTATGTTTGTTTTACTGGAGCAGGAAACTACCAAGTCTCAAAAAATATACTCATCACACATTGGAAATATGAGCTCCAATGGCAGTCATGTGATAGATACACACATTGGAAATATGAGCTCCAATGGCAGTCATGTGATAGATACACACATTGGAAATATGAGCTCCAATGGCAGTCATGTGATAGATACACACATTGGAAATATGAGCTCCAATAGCAGTCATGTGATAGATACACACATTGGAAATATGAGCTCCAATGGCAGTCATGTGATAGATACACACATTGGAAATATGAGCTCCAATGGCAGTCATGTGATAGATACACACATTGGAAATATGAGCTCCAATGGCAGTCATGTGATAGATACACACATTGGAAATATGAGCTCCAATGGCAGTCATGTGATAGATACACACATTGGAAATATGAGCTCCAATGGCAGTCATGTGATAGATACACACATTGGAAATATGAGCTCCAATGGCAGTCATGTGATAGATACACACATTGGAAATATGAGCTCCAATGGCAGTCATGTGATAGATACACACATTGGAAATATGAGCTCCAATGGCAGTGTAGTGATAGATACACACATTGGAAATATGAGCTCCAATGGCAGTCGAGTGATAGATACACACATTGGAAATATGAGCTCCAATGGCAGTCGAGTGATAGATACACACATTGGAAATATGAGCTCCAATGGCAGTCATGTGATAGATACACACATTGGAAATATGAGCTCCAATGGCAGTGTAGTGATAGATACACACATTGGAAATATGAGCTCCAATGGCAGTCGAGTGATAGATACACACATTGGAAATATGAGCTCCAATGGCAGTGTAGTGATAGATACACACATTGGAAATATGAGCTCCAATGGCAGTCGAGTGATAGATACACACATTGGAAATATGAGCTCCAATGGCAGTCATGTGATAGATACACACATTGGAAATATGAGCTCCAATGGCAGTCATGTGATAGATACACACATTGGAAATATGAGCTCCAATGGCAGTCATGTGATAGATACACACATTGGAAATATGAGCTCCAATGGCAGTGTAGTGATAGATACACACATTGGAAATATGAGCTCCAATGGCAGTCATGTGATAGATACACACATTGGAAATATGAGCTCCAATGGCAGTCATGTGATAGATACACACATTGGAAATATGAGCTCCAATGGCAGTCATGTGATAGATACACACATTGGAAATATGAGCTCCAATGGCAGTCATGTGATAGATACACACATTGGAAATATGAGCTTCAATGGCAGTCGAGTGATAGATATGCACATGCATTGCATATCTAGTGACTGTTTATTAACATGGAACGAAACTTCAGCAAAGGGTTAATTGCATATTAATTATGTATTTAAAACTATAAAGCAATGACAACCACAAGAGAAACTAAACAACTTTATGTTAAAAGCGCTTACAAATCAACCAAATAAAAGCGTTACCAAGCTTAGCAAAGTGTAATAAAGCATGGTAAAGCATAGGTAAGCATTCATATAGTAAAGCATATACAAACCGTGGAACTATGGTAAATGCATAGTATAACCATGGGGAAAGCACTGGGAAAATGGCAAAACTAGAGTGCAAGTTTATCATGGGAAGCTTTTATAAGGGACTAGTGAAGACAGCAGTTTCAGTGCAGCCTCTCATTCGACAACAGAAGCAACATGGCATGCAAATGCAAAAAATAATTAAGTCCTTACTTCTGGAATTGTCCTAAGATTGCACGCCGGTCCCATTTAAACCCACAGTCTGTAACTAATGCAACCCGTCATCTTCATATAATATGATATATTCAGGGGGCTTTGGGAAGGTTGTGTGGTTCTAGACAGAGAAGAGAAACGGCTGGGGTTAAACGGTTCAGAGTAGCAATATTGAGCAGTTTGTTTTATTTTTGAAATCAGGATCAAAGCCCCCAGACACCTGGCAAGATAGCAGCAGTAAATTACAAGATTAAAACCACACTGACATACAGGAGCTGCAATACTCAAAATCAAGTTAAACGTGAGATAATTAAACACATACAGCCGTCACTTGAAAAACCCTCCTTGTTTACAGGAGATGGCTTTCCCAAGGCACTGCTGCACAACACCCCTTAGAAAAGCATAGCAAAGTGTAATGAAAGCATGGCAAAGCATAGGTAAACTAGAGTAAATACATAGTATAACTAGGGGAGAAATGCTAAATTACTATGGTAAACTTTTCTAAGGGACAGCACAGCACTCACACAGACAACAAGAAAAGTGGATGAAACTCTTCTCTCTGAGCTCGCCTGTCCTCTAGCCACACTACGGGACATTCCTTCTGGTCCCTTTCCTGTACAGTCTTTGGGAGAAGCAAGTCCAGCCAGAATGCACATGACTGATGTGTTGAGGCATGACGCAGGTATATTGAGCACAAGCACACTGAAGCTGTGTCTTCATGCTAACGGGGGGAATCTCTCTTCTTAAATTTCTTTGCTGCTATTCAGTCAGCTGTATACTTTTAGTAAACTAAACCTATGTTATGTTACGATCCTTTTTTTGTTAATTATATACAGTATATATATATTGAAAACTTTAAAGAAAACTTCGGTTTGGCTCCTTTAACCAAGAAGGTAGGACAGCTGTGAGTTACAGCATAAAGCTTTGTGAAAGGGGCGCGCTGTATCAGCAGTGCCGATTCTCTGAGTTTCTCTGAGATTCTCGCTCTCTCCTTGTGAGAAGGGGCCTGTCAAACATTCACCTGGGTTGGCCTAGCTGGTGTAAGAGATCTCCCCTGCGCTGCTCTGACCAGTGTGGCCACACTGCCCCCTGTCTGCAAGAGATGGCCCTGCACACAGCCCGCTCTGTTTTATTGCTCTTTTGTTAAGGACACTCTCGCGATTGCTCAAGGACTACCTGTGGGAAATAAAGCCATCGGCAGCCATAAACACAGCAAAGGACAATATCATGAAGTAGTTATTGGTTAATGATGACAGGAGTGACAAGACAACAGTGCCAGTCAAGCAGCCTGCTCTTTGGACTCTCCAATAAAGGAACCTGACTGACTGACTGACTGTGCCATCAGCCTGATCCTGCCTCATAAATACAACCCCGCCCCACCTGCACCTCCACGGGCCATTAACCCTGTCCACACTGACACACACACACACTGCCACACTGACACACTCACACACTGACTCACACACACATACACACTGACACACACACTGACACGCTGACACACACACTGACACACTGACACACTGACACACACACACACTGACACACACACACTGACACAGTGACACACACACACACTGACACACACACACTGACACACTGACACACACACACTGACACACACACACTGACACATACACACACACACTGACACACACACACTGACACACACACACACACACACTGACACACACACACTGACACACACACACTGACATATTGACACACACACACTGACATATTGACACACACACACTGACACATACACACACACACTGACACACTGACACACACACACTGACACACACACTGACACATACACACACACACTGACACACTGACACACACACACTGACACA
Organism: Acipenser ruthenus; assembly: GCF_902713425.1. Taxonomy (NCBI): domain Eukaryota; kingdom Metazoa; phylum Chordata; class Actinopteri; order Acipenseriformes; family Acipenseridae; genus Acipenser; species Acipenser ruthenus. The sequence continues at coordinate 48,722,440 of NC_081198.1, read as the reverse complement.
CACACACTGACACATACACACACACACTGACACACACACACTGACACACACACACTGACATATTGACACACACACACTGACATATTGACACACACACACTGACACACACACACACACTGACACATACACACACACACTGACACACACACACACTGGCACATACACACACACACTGTCACACACACACTGACACACACACACACACACTGACAGACTGACACACACACACTGACATACTGACACACACACTGACACACACACACACACTGACACATACACACACACACTGACACACACACACTGACACACACACACACACACACACACTGACACACACACACTGACACACACACACTGACATATTGACACACACACACTGACATATTGACACACACACACTGACACAGTGACACACACACACACTGACACACACACACTGACACACTGACACACACACACTGACACACACACACTGACACATACACACACACACTGACACACACACACTGACACACACACACACACACACACTGACACACACACACTGACACACACACACTGACATATTGACACACACACACTGACATATTGACACACACACACTGACACATACACACACACACTGACACACTGACACACACACACTGACACACACACACACTGACACACACACACTGACATATTGACACACACACACTGACATATTGACACACACACACTGACACACACACACACACTGACACATACACACACACACTGACACACACACACACTGGCACATACACACACACACTGTCACACACACACTGACACACACACACACACACTGACAGACTGACACACACACACTGACATACTGACACACACACTGACACACACACACACACACTGACACACTGACACACACACACTGACACATTGACACACACACACACTGACACACTGACACACACACTGACACACACACACACTGCCACACATACATTGACACACACACACTGACACACACACACACACTGATACACACACACACACTGACACAGACACACACACACACTGACACACACACACACACACACAAACACTCACACACACGCACACACTGACACACGGTTACACTGACACACACACACTGACACACACACAAACACACACACTGACTCAGTAAAGAGATTAATAGATGCACCATCCAATCACTGATCGACAGATTGCTGCAGCGCAATGTGTTTCTACAGTGTGTGCACAAACACATTCTCCTCTCACACAGCAAGGGAGGGACTGACTTGCTAACCTTTCAAAGTTTGTTTCAGGAGCAAAAAAGGGCCCCATGTACACCATTAAATGAACTTGCGTGCACCAGCCTGGAACATGTTCCTATAGTTTAGATACATTATTGATATAAATAAAACATAAAGGGTGAACAAGCAGCAGAGAACAGAGAGACATCTCTAGGAAAACCCCTCCCTCTCTCCCTTCTCCTTTCTCCCTTTCTTTCCCTCCCTTCTCCCTCAGACCACCCTTTTCTCTCTCTCTCTCTTCCACTCCCTCCTTTTCCTCTCCCTCCACCCTCTCTCTTTCTATATATCTTTTTCTCTCTCAGTCTGTCCCTCCCTCTGACCCTAAACAGAGTGTATTAACCGAGATGTGTGCGTGATATGCCAGCATATGACACTGATTACGCTGCAGATAAGGGTGATTATTGTGGTCATTAGGGACAGGGTTGGGCGCCTGCCAGTGTTAGCAGCCAAAAGACTGGTGGGATGACAAACAGCCCTGTGTACGCGAGGAGCGAACCCTCGCTGCTCGCTGTGTTTACAATCGCCGTGTTAACACTGACCCCTTTTAAACAGGTCGCTGTGATATCTGAGTTGTAAATCAGGTATTTCTCGGTTCACACAGAATCAAAGTGCCCTCTCAACAAGTTTCTGTATTTCCCCCAGTCACATTTGTTTCCAAACCTCCGCAGGCAGGACATAGTAGACCCCTTCTAGAAGGGTGCCACCCGTCATAGCTTGATTGGGCATGTCTGGGTAACTTAATGGCTGCTAATTGTGAAATCTGCTGTGTGCTGCACAAGACTGTTTGTCCTTAAATTGCAACTCTTCAAAAAATCGCTGAATACAGTAGATAGGGGTCTGCAGTAGCTTTCTACAGTATATAACCATCAGATGCTCTCAAATCTCTCTCTCGAGGTATGGTAAAGCATATTAATAAACACGGCAAACCTCAGTAAACTGTGGTAAGTGCAGAGAATAACCATAGGAAAAGCATGGTACAGTAAAACTGCAAAAAATACCATGCAAAAATACCACGGTTATAAGGGCATTGCTTTCCCAGCTATGGAGACGACACACATTCCTGGCCTGGCTCCCAATACTCGCACCCTCCTTGTCTGGCTTGACCACAGCTGGACACAAACCCTGGCTGAGAGCCTTGGATCTTGCTGTAAAGAATGCAGCAGCCACCCTGTTCTTTATATAGGAACCAGTCTACACCCAGCCCAGGCAAGCCAGGACGCTGGTGGGCACCCCAGGCTGACTTGAGCCATTTCATTATCTGCCTGTGGGAGATGCTTGTTCGACATCACTGGAGAATGAAGCCTTCCATTTATCTACAGAGCTGGGTCTGCACAGAGGTAGAGGCAATGCAAGCATACCTGCACTACTCCCTCCCCCTGTGCCCCTGGGTGTAGATTTAGTTCAAGGTAATGACAGCACTGGAGAGCTGAGAATGGAGTGTTTAGACTAGTGCTCATTATTATTAATGTGCTGGTAATGACAGCGCTGGAGAGCTGAGAATGGAGTGTTTAGACTAGTGTTCATTATTATTAAGGTGCTGGTAATGACAGTGCTGGAGAGCTGAGAATGGAGTGTTTAGACTAGTGTTCATTACTATTAAGGTGCTGGTAATGACAGTGCTGGAGAGCTGAGAATGGAGTGTTTAGACTAGTGTTCATTATTGTTAAGGTGCTGGTAATGACAGCGCTGGAGAGCTGAGAATGGAGTGTTTAGATTAGTGTTCATTATTATTAAGGTGCTGGTAATGACAGCGCTGCAGAGCTGAGAATGGAGTGTTTAGACTAGTGTTCATTATTATTAAGGTGCTGGTAATGACAGCGCTGGAGATCTGGGAATGGAGTGTTTAGACTAGTGTTCATTATTATTAAGGTGCTGGTAATGACAGCGGTGGAGGGTTAATTGTTTTTTTTTTAATGAGAAGGGACAGCTCTCGTCTCCAGTATTGGCTCTGCACTGTTCTCAAACTGCTCGGTGGGGGGGCAATAAGGCGTTCATAGAAACCACCATTAAGAGCTCCGGAGATCAAAGGTTAATGTAACAAGAGTTTCGCTTGCCCAAAGTAAAGGTCATCGCTTGTCAGTCTTGCTTAGCGCTAAATACCCCTGGCAGGAAACACGACATGTCTGTGCTTTTATGGAGACGGGGTCAGAGGGCGCAGCTCCTCGGGGACTGTTGCACAAACGGTGTCTTTATGAATTGGCTCCAGATATCAGGCCTGATGAGTGACTTCCCTCTCAGTCTTCATCGCTGTTTAAAAAATAAATAGAATTCAACTCTTGGAGAAGAAAGAACATTTACCTGGAGGAAATGCAGTGTGGACTAGTGGTTAGAGCTGAGGGACTGGGAGGGAGGCAGTGTGGTCTAGTGGTTAAAGCTGAGTGACTGGGAGGGAGGCAGTGTGGTCTAGTGGTTAGAGCTGAGGGACTAGCAGGGAGGCAGTGTGGACTTCATGGTTAGAGCTGAGAACTGGGAGGGAGGCAGTGTGGTCTAGTGGTTCGAGCTGAGAGACTGGGAGGGAGGCAGTGTGGTCTAGTGGTTCGAGCTGAGAGACTGGGAGGGAGGCAGTGTGGTCTAGTGGTTAGAGCTGAGGGACTGGGAGGGAGGCAGTGTGGTCTAGTGCTTAGAGCTGAGGGACTGGTTGTGATATTGAGTATATCATAACCAATGCTTCAGTATTTGTTTTGCATGTTTTTATCGCTACTACACTTTAGCATGTTCTGGGCTATTACCATATTTAGTTTTTTTATTAGTGGACATCCAGTGCCTTTTCAAATCCCCTGCCTCCCACTAACAATCTTGGTGGCCTTAACCCATGTTTGGAAATGTCACTGAGCCTGATCACTGAACCGTTTGCCTCTTTCCAAACACTGCTGTTTTTTTCGGCATTAAAGATGCATTAATGGCCCCTAAATGGACTCCCCTTCCTCCTTGATAAGGATGGAAAGTAGTAGAGATGTAGAAACAGATAACAGTCAGCGATCACCTCCGAGCCATTAGCAATTCAAAGACCGGCTGAAGTCCAACATTCGCACTTAGGATACGAGCTGTACAGATGTGGGAGACTGCGAGCCATCTGTTAGTGTCCTTCAGTGCTCTGTGTCCTTTTCTCCTTCTCTCTCCCTCTCCCTCTCCATTTCCCCTCCCTCATCCCCTCTCACTTTCCTTCTGCCAGTTTCAGTGTGTGATCCAGGTTCATTTTCATTGTCATTGTCATTGTAATCAGGAAGTTAACCAGGCAGAGGCCTGGGTAAATTGTAAATGATGGCGCGATCACAGAAAAGCGTTGATTTCATTCAGACCAGGGTGCCGCTTCGCCACTCCTGTCCCACCTGACGGCCTTGGTTTCCAAACTTGCAAATTCACATTGAAAACTCTAAAATAGTACATGCAATTTTATCAGCAAATAGTTTCAGATGGATTACAAGTTCTGTTTCTCAATTACACCTTAGAAAGCAAACAATACTCGTGAGAGCCTCTGACCATGTTTTGAGAAGCACACGTCAAGATCTATCAGAGGCCCATGCCCTTCATTCGAAAGAACGGTATTGGATTCACAAGTGTGACCATTATCAGGAAACGACCCCCAGGACTGCCAATGAGGGAGCGCTTGACGTGGAAATTAGTTGCACCGTTACCCCACGTCACTTCCCTGACATCACCTCAACTGCTAAACTGCCTGCAAACAAACAAACAACCAGATCGGCTCATAAAACAGGGCAAAGAAGAAAAACTGCAGCTAGACTTTCAGCCTCACTGCCTGTGCGGCTAAATGAATCTGATTGTTTTTAAAAATATTTCATTTGAGTTTTGAGTGATTGCAATTTAGACGGCGACACCCATTTATTACCAAAAAAGACATATATTTACCCTCGTTCTATGGCCTCTATATTTAGCAGGCATGCATGCTGCCAAGCCTGGATCTGAACCATATTATCACTGAAAGGCCAAATATTTGCTGACCATAATTCCCTGGGACTGTCTGCCAAGGGAAGCTCAAATCAGTCACTTTAACATAAGAGGGAAAAATGCAAAAATGAAATAACACAGACGGCAACTTTAAACTGCAGCGCATCAATGTAAAATAAATACAGCACACAGGTATAAGAGGGCAGACCTGGCAAAAAAAAAAAAAAATCATTTTATTTGTATAAAAAGGTTCAGGTCACTGCAGATTTGGTTTCAGAAAACGACGTCCATTCTGTTGTCTTCACTTCGCACCCTTATTCTACGGATGCTTCATGGTTATAGTAGCTATCTGTCGCTATCCTCAGATTACTGTCTTCCTGGTTGGATCCCCTCCCTATCAGTCTTTTTTATACTCTTTCTGAAACCATAGGGGTCTGTTTAATTGATCGTAACCCGGTGGATCAATGCTTTTGTTAGGCTTTTTATAATGAACATACTGTAAAAGCCTTAGTAGGGTACACTATCCTGACTGCAATTTAGCCAGACATGCACAATACAAATGATTGGGCAAATGAAAAGAACTGATACATGCATGTCTTGATGAATATCATATGAAAGCTGCAGGTATCTTCAATAGAAACAGCTGCTGATGTTTTGGTCACTGACTGCAAAGCGAAGAGCTGAAACACTGGACTCTCCGGGAGTGTGATAGCAGAGCAGGGAGCTGCTGTACAACAGCACCCAGCAAGACACCACAGCAACTTTTATTTACAAGTTAGTGGAGCTGATTTCCTAAATAATGCAAGACACCTTGATAGGAAAAGACAAGGTCTGGCAGCAGTACAAACCCAGGAATTCATCCTTACTAAAGTCTGAAGAGTTTCTACGCTCCGGGTCCATTAATTATTTGGTGTCGTAACACTAATTCTGCATTAGACTAAATATTCATTCTTAATGCTTTCTGCTAAATACCATCGCCAGATATAGGTCATATACAATATGGTGGAACTAAATGTGCTTGAGCTCTGTGAGGCGTCTGTATGGGGATCCCTGCAGCCCCACACACTTCCAAGAACCGCTAGCCTACTGGGTCCACCGCTATTAATAAATCTACCACAGTTTAATATTTCATTGTGTTGATGGAATGCATCTGCGCTGCTCCCTGATGCAAACGTTATTCCACATACTAAGTGACTTCATTTCAATTAGTGTTACAAATTTAATTAGGCCCAACAATAAAGTTAATTGCAGTTTGTTAGTTAGTTTTTTTCTCTCATTTCTGCCTTTGCGTTTCCACTTGATTACTAAATTGTCTCTCTCTTTATTTATTCTTTGGGAGTAATGTTCTTTTTGAATTGTAATTGAAATTGTTCTTCCTCACGCAGGGCTCAGTAGCAGGGGGGTGCTCAGGGCGGAGCTGCTTCTGTTTTTAGCTGATCTCTGCTGTGTTTTCATGCTGCACCTCCATGAGCGTGCTTGGAAATGGGTTTCAGTTGGTTGAGTTTCTGTAGTTAAAGTGGGGATCATACTGTAGTGTTGTGACACAAGCATTGCTCTGTGTAAGCTACGGGGTATTCGTTTTTAGGGTTCTCATTCAAAAAATGGGGACCCTCGTGTCCGTCTGACACATTCCACATGGTGTCAACACGGTAACTGCTATGATTTTTCATCTATCATATATCATTTTTTATGCTGTAGCCTGTAAATTTGGTTCAGTGGTTTTATGGGCAAAAAAAGCACTCTGAATTTTCCTCTGGCTAAGCTATATCTTTAGGCCAACAAGTAGCAGGCAGTCACATTGTTTTGAGAATATACTTAATTATCTATATTTTACTCAATTTGCTGTTAACGTTTACCAAACAAAAATGTGCACAGAAGTCCTGTTTGTGTGGCTCTGGAGAAACTTGAAAGAGATCCTTATCGCTGACATCATCATTACCAATTATTCACATAAACAAGCTGCTTAACCCTGCTTCTGCCCAAGAGGATCCCTCGGAATGTAAAGCCAATGTCTCTGTCTGGGGCTGCGTGCTTGTTATTGTGTTCCTGGAATAACCCAGCACAGCTCCCTAGTTTATAGAGATTACAGTCTGTGGGTTATATTGTCCACCGGAGGTCGGTTTTTAAACCAATCAGTTAATATCTGATTTATTAAACCTGTGGTGTGAGGGGGCAATAGCTTTTTGATTACTGCCTGCTAAGTGACATCAGAGGGAAAGAGTTATTTGACTTTTAACCGCTGAAGTGACTATTGGGCTGAAGCCTTAACCGTTTTTGGCCATGTGACACACTGTAGCCAATAAGGATGTGAAGTGAGTTGTCTTGTAAGGGTTTAGTACCTCACCTATCACCTATATTTTACTCCATTGTACTCAGTCCCTCTTGTAGAGAGAATAGAGGGTTTCTATTGCATTACTGTATAAACTGGTAGATCAGCACATGTACCTCCCACCCCAGACACACACACATACAAATAATCCAGACTCTGAGGTCTATTTTAATAATGTAAAGAGTGAGGGATACACAGAGACTCACAAACACAGACATACCTGCACACACACACACACACGTAAACACACAGACACACACACATGTAAACACATACACAAACACATGTAAACACAGATACACAGACACACGCACATGTAAAAACACACAGGCACACACACAGACATGCACACATGTGTAAACACACACATGTACAGCAGACACACACAGACAGATAGACACACACACATGTAAACACACACACGTAGACACACACAGACACATGTGAACTCAGAAACACACACACATGTAAACACAGATGGACAGACACACACAGACACACACACACTTGTAAACACAGATGCACACACACATGTAAACACAGATACACAGACACACACACAGATACACATGTAAACACAGACACAGACATGCACACACTTATGTAGACACACACAGACCCTTCACTGTGTTTGCCTTAGTACGATACCCTCAGCTCAGCTATAAACAAACGCTTCCTTCAGCGACATGCTTTTCCACTTTTTCAAATGGTCCTGCGAGGCTGATAAATGAAAAATAAAGGTGGCAGACTGCCAAATAAAATCCTGTAAATCATAACTTCACAGGGGCACTGGTCATGACAGCACTTCATTTTATTTAGTAAAAAAATGTGAAATAAACACACACACACAAGAGCTGTTTATTTGGCGTTTCTCTCTGTCAGGCCTGATCTAGACATCGTTGAACAGTAATGTACAACAAAGCTTGTTTTTTTTCCACATAAATAAATCTTATGATTTATTACAGGGGAAGCAGTGCAGCAGAATGTATTTATTTCTGTGTCCGGTTAGCTCGCTTCATATGAAAGGAATAACTTTATGTTGTAATGAAAACAGAGAGATAGAAACAAGGAGCACGCACTGTAAGAACACTTACATCAGCACTGTTGACCCCTGCTGCTCTATCAAGGTACATGCAAATGGGTCTGGCCCCTGTGCCCTGGGGGTCTGCACCCGGCTTCAATCCACTCAATGCTTAGCTACATAGTCCAAAAGGTAAGTTATCCAGTACAACACACTGGTGAGACCGCATTTCGATACTGTATTGAATTCTGGCCGCTGTATTAACAGAAATACATTGTGTCCCTGGAGCAAGTCCAGTGAAGAGCAGCCAGACTAATCGCACTCATTTAAGGTTAACCCCCAGCCAATACTTTAAGCACAGTACAGAAACCAGGACCAGAAGACACTGTTGGTAATTGTGTGGAGGGTAGGAGTCGCTTCTTCACACAGAGAGTGGTGAGGGGATGGAATGGGCTACCTAGCCATGTTGTTGATGCTGAATCATTGGGATGCTTCCCCACTTGACAACGTTTTGAGATCAATCAGTTCCTCGGAACCGGACGAGCACTGATGGGTAGCACGGCCTCCTCTCATTCGTTATTTCCTTCTAGTCTTCTGTTCAGTACCTCTGGAGCCCCTGCCTGGGTTCACAGTGAGTGGGATAATCTGGAAGGGATTCGGAGAACTAGATCAAGAATTACTGGAACTACTGACCTTTCAATGCTGGGGTGACATGGCCCCTATCTCCACTCCACTGTCATGATAAGGCATGGCTTACTTAATTGAATACCTCTAAGGTCAGAAATTAAGCTATAATCACCCTTACTGTAATTACACCTGCTTCATGTTTTCATTTTGCTTTTAAATGGCATGTGATTTTGCATTGCATGTTGTAATGGCTTGGCATTGAATTTAATGGAGAGTCAAGGGCTGGACATGAACCCCAAACCGGACTGGTCAAAGACGAACCTCTTTATGCTGATGTCAGTATTATTAACTGATCTGCCACGAGAAGGAGACCCGTTACTATGTCACTTGAAGAGTGATATTTAACATAAAATTATTAAGACTAAGTGGAAAAAAGTTTAGACCAATGATCTTTGAGGGTGGTCAAGGTCATACAGGTGGGTCTTGCCGCATGATCACTGGTCCTCTTTTAAATATGTTTTCTTAATAAACAGCTACTTGTGCGTTACTATGAGGGAACATTTTTGACTATCTTTTATGAATTAGGATTACAATTTCTCATTTTATGTTAATTCCCTTTTTTTTGTTCAACTACAAAAAGTCACAAAATAGACAAAAATAAAGTAGAAAATAAAAACAAATAACACAATAAGACACACATACAATATATTTGCATATTAATAAAATATGAATCTAAGTAAAGACAGATGCCTTAATTTGCATACCACAAATTTATAAAACGTGCTGAGTTGATAAGAATTAGATTTGAGATACTCGCAGCCGGGATTAAAAAACGCTTTCTTTTCACAGGCTATTTAGCAAATGCATTCTGATTCACTTTACACGAGAAGCCCTTTAGCAGGCTCCACCTTGACTCAGTTCACAGTGAGCCGTGCAGGGATGCACATCTGGAAATAAATGCATCATTAGGTTCTGGATGAGTTTTCAGCCTCACTTCACCACAGTGCTGCTGGAACAATCCCACAAGGCTCTCTGCCTGGCTCCAGGACACACTCACACACTCACACACACACCTCCTTGCAAGTAGATGGCTGGAGGCCTTGAGCACCCGGCCGACCAGACAGATACCAGCCTTCCCTCATTCCCCTCCATTGCCCCCCAGACACAGAGAGAGGAGAGCACGCTGCACAGGCTCTGCGTCAGACTGAAGCACTCTGCTTGTACCAGGGAGAGCAGTGCCCAGGCTGTCTGTCCGTGGCTACACCCTTACAGAAAGAAGTTCCATAGTAAAATCACAGCAAAGTGTCATAAAGCATAGAGAAGGCATGGTGAAGCACAGGTAAGCATGGCAAAGCATAGAGAGGTATGGTAAAGCATATTATAAAAAACATATCAAACCATGGTAAACAATGGTAAATGCCTAGTATAACCATGGGAAAAGCATAGGTGGGAAAACTGCACAAATACTGTGCAGATTTACAATGGTAAAAGACATTATTAATATTATGGCAAAGTAATTTAGACTTCTGCCTTTCTTCCTTGTCTCAGTCAGTCCCAGTCAATATGAACATCTTTTAGGACCTGGTCTCTCTCTATATATACTTCTCTCTCTCTCTCTCTCTCTCTCTCTCTCTCTCTCTCTCTCTCTCTCTCTCTCTCTCTCTCTCTCCTCTCTCTCTCTCTCTCTCTCTCTCTCTCTCTCTCTCTCTCTCTCTCTCTCTCTCTATATATATATATAGATATGATATTCAGACCATTTTACTAACTCCCTTTGGGGGTTGCAATGATTGCACTGTCATCTTATTTCTTCCTCTTCTTTTCCTCTCCTTTTTTTCCTCTCCTCCTTCTCTGTAAACTGGCTCTGTAAACTCCTATGTTATTGAATGCATAAAAGCAATACTCCCCAGCACAGCCATCATTACCATTACCATTTGAAGTTGTGAAATGAAGTTGTGAAATCAATCCAGCGCCGAACACTTTTGAAGAACCGCAGACCCGTTCGGCACGCATAGGGAAGCAGATCTGATCAGGATCAGAGTGGATCCCAAAGTAACCTGCTCCAGTCTTGTGGTTTTCTTGTAGCAGACTGGAGGGAGCTGTGGAGAGGGGGCAGTTATTAAACACACTCTGCAGAGAAGCTAATGATGTTCTTGAACAGTAACAGGTTGTCATTAGTGCAGCATCTGCTCTCATCACACTTAATTATTGAGCCACTTTGTGTTCCAAGAAATTTAGCGCACTCTTAATTAAACTGCTCTTCCAAACTCCTTGGACGCCCGTTGCCAGTCCCCGGGCGGAAACGTAAAGATACCATTAGGATGTTTGTTTCCAGTTCATGTGTTCAGGGTTATAATTATTATAGAAAAACAAGATTCAGGCAGCAGGTGTCAGGCTAACACACACACACACACACACTCAAACACAAACCCACCCCCACACACACACTCTCACACACACACACACACTCACACACACACACACACAGCCCCACCCACACACACACACTCTCACCCCCCCCCCCCCCCCACACACACACACAGACACACATTTTTTAAGTTCCCACACAAAGATCAGTCGAGTCTTCCTACAGATCAACACTCACTTTCATTCTTTTGTTTTTGATTCCGATCCTTTAAAACACATGGTTAGAGTCCACACACACACACAGATACATGAGGAAGGGCTGCAGTCAGAGACATGGTTTAGATGGGGGAGAGGGTGACTGCACACTTCATTATGTATGGAGTAGCTGAACCATATACAGTACCTGGTTGTGCCGGACAGGTTGGATCCATATAGAGGGATAGTTATTAGAACTCATAGCCCGATATCTCATCTCACCAGCAGGGCTCAGCAGGACAGGACCCCTCACACCACAACCAACAGCTAAACCACGCTGCAAAGAGCTGGGCTCTTCTGGTTTAGCGATTTGAATCTCCTTCACCATGAGGAGTTTGAATCTGTAATGGCAGTGCAGCGCACAACACTGCCTGTTACACACGCATCAGAGGAACTATAACAGGTATGACACGAATGCATTGTTCCACTGTTGTTCTCATCTCTCCACAGCTCATTACTGAAAGCTGCCGCTCATTAATTTGAGAAGTCATGATCGCGTTAACCAGCAACAGAGTAACTGTTAACCCCAGGCAGGGTTTTAGTTGCTCTTCATCTTTATTAGCCAAAAAATGAATGAGTCAACTGTTATTTTTTATTATTTTTTTATTGACAGTTCAAAGTGTAAATTCCATAATAGTCATTTTTACTGCTCAGTATTTTTTAAGAAAAAGTGCTTTCAGGTTAATAAATCAAATTGCAGCCGGGTTTATTGCCTGTAAAGAACAGCGACAAGTCGTTTGCTTCTAGGGTGGGAATGAGTGCCCTTGTGCACTGCTGTTTAATTTGGATTTCATTGTTACAATAACTGACAGTGCCCTTGTTAGGTTTTAACTCCAAGTAAACACAGGAGCTGGTGGGAATAGCACTCCTCAATATACAGCTCAGTAAGCTTTACTGCAACAGTAAAAAAACAACCAAATAAACATTTTATTGAAGCAATTTTTTAATGATGCTGTATAACAGTTGTATAGAGGCCTCAATATACTCGGTGCAATGTGTCTTCCATTCAGTTTTAATGAAACACTGGTTACTCATCTTGTTCCTAGCTGTGTTACAATTGCTGCTGCTGATGCTGCAGTATTTTGATGTTTGTTATTTTAAACTAGGCTTCAGAATTCACAGTAAACAGAATGATTTACTAGTTCTACAACTTGGCCAGCTTTTTTTAAATTTCTATTATGGTACAGTTTATTTGAAAAATCAAAAAATAATAATAATGAATCACAGAAACTCTATAGCAAGGCTGTAATTCACTCTTGTGGATGATCTAGTGATCAGAGTCCCTTGATGGAATTACAGCCGTGTAAAGTACAACAAAGCTGTTTTCCTCTTGTGGTACCTTTTATTAGATCATCTGAATATATCTAAGTATAAAAACTTGCTTTCAAGTCCACAAAGACCTCTTCTTCTTCTTCTCCTTCTTCTTCTTCTTCTTCTTCTTCTTCTTCTTCTTCTTCTTCTTCTTCTCCTTCTTCTTCTTCTTCTTCTTCTTCTTCTTCTTCTTCTTCTTCTTCTTCTCCTCCTCCAGTATTATGGGCTGGCACGGCTTATCCTGATTTACAGCCCATTTCCAGACATCATAATAATAGAAATCTAATAATAATAAAGACCAATTGAAAGCATTTTATTTTCCTCATGCACACAAAGCTACATACAGTAGATCAAAACCTCATATTGACCCAAGGCATTATATTTATATACAAGATCAGTTCTGAAAAAGTTGTTATTTTCTGTTTATACAGTAAGTTTGTGACCCCAACCTAGATAAAGTAATAAAATATTACGGGGGGGTAACATAGACCCGAAACATGACAGGAGGGTCAATGCAGCTCCACCAGACCTGCTCGATACGGTTAACAAAGTTCCTTGTGTTAGTAAAGCACCAACACCTGCCTGTGTCTTTAACCATGCATTAGAACAATGCAAAGGCTTAAACATGTGCAAAGCAGTCCTTTTGACTGAAGGATAGTGCTGCTCAGTTGGTCTTTAACACAGTTTTGCTAATAAATATCACATTTCTTAGTAATGTACGAGCCACGTTACATGATATTCTGTTAACATGACAGAATATTACTTCCATCACTACCCATGGTGTCATGCGCTGCTTATATGGCACACTAGACTTTGCTCCTATACGTTAACGACCTCTTGAATAAGTTTATTAAAAACACTTTTAGGGGAGGGCTACAATTTAAAAAGAAAATAGCTCATTGCTTTATGAGCCCCTTGTATTTCCTCTTCTAGTAATGTATTAGCTAACGTTCCCTGTCGGTGTCATGTGCTGTGTCCTGCACTGTCATGCTCAAGGCCAGCCCCAAGGACAGCAATGGAACATGTTTATGTGATCTAATTCACTGCCGATTGACCATTGGAACCTACTACATTGAGGTAATAATTCTATTTTCATTGCAATAACCTTTTTTGTTTACCCCGCCTCCATCTGTCTCCACGCAAGCCCTTCAGCACACGAACACTGGGAAATAATTATTATTATTATTATTATTAGGGGTGGGCTGATACTCGTACCCGTAATTGCCTTTCGAGAAGTATTTATCAGTAGATATTAAATAAAACTGAGGCGTAAAACACTCAACGTGGAAGTTAATTGCCTTTGATTGGTACTCAACTGTAAAGGTGAGGGAAGGACAGCTTTTCTTGTTTTGAAATCAACACATTAATGAATGGATTTATTAAATACCTGCCGATAAATACTTCTTAAAGGCAATTACGAGTATCAGCACACCCCTAATTATTATTATTATGATGATGATGATGATGATGATGATGAAACTGTTCTGAAGATTTGAATAAAGAGCAGGATTGTGACCTCCTGCACAGTTCTTCTTACACCCAAGTGATTCAAACGAAGCTTCCTCAGCCATTGACACTATGTACCTGATCCACTTTAGCTTTATCTAGAATGAGGAGAATATTTGTGGAATGATTTTGCAATGGAGCTGATGGCTGGGATAGGGTTAGGGTATTACTGCAGGGCCCTGAACCCTTCAAGCACTGAAGCCTTGAGCCCCCAACAACATGAGAAGCTGTGAAATCTTTACTGTGTCTGGGATTGCATGCGATAGCAGCTACACATTAAGCACCAGTATAACATATGAACATAATTGTGATCTTTTATTTAACATCATGTAATCAAAGAAACTACAAAATAATATCGCAAAAGGCACAATAATAATACAGTATTTCATGTTAGATTTCGAAATGTAAAATTTTTGTCAGTTTTTCGTAAAGTATATGGAAAACTACAAAGCGGTGTGCAATTCAGTTTGTTAATGTAACATTATTCAGCAGGTTTCATTTGACTTTAGGAAGCAACATTTTGGCTATAGCTATATATATATATATATATATATATATATATATATATATATATATATATATATATATATATATATATATGTATATATATATAGTGAGCAGGGAAAAAAGGGTCATGTGCAAAGTTTTATACTATATGTTTGGCTGTGATGATAAAGATAGAGTTATCTTAATGACACTGCTGTGTGTTGCATGTGGCTGTGCCTGCAGTCATTGCACTTCAGCAGAGGCAATGAGCCACTGCTGTCTGGAAGAGCACTTCCTCCACTCAGGCACGGCACTGACAGATCTGCAGACCCTGCTACTATTAGCTTGACTCCAGCTTTCACTCTGGGTGTTGAAAGTCATAACTGGCCTCTTGTAGGGACCCTTATAAAAGAGCACCAAGGTCAATTTGCAGTTTTTTCCCATGCTTTTCCCATGGTTATACTATGCATTTATAATAGTTTACTGTGCCTCACCATGTTTTTAATATGCTTCATCTATATATGCTTCCCTATGCTTTACCATGCCTTCACTGTGCTTTACAATGCTTCCCTATGCTTTACCATGCCTTCACTGTGCTTTACAATGCTTCCCTATGCTTTACCATGCCTTCGCTGTACTTTATTACACTTTGCTATGCTTTTACCATGGGGAACTTTATATGGAAATCAATTCCCTGTAGAGGCTCAATCAAGAAATGTGTTTCAAACCAAAGACTGGTGCACTGCAAACACACACAGACACATGCTAGGATCACTTTCTTGGGGGCATTACTGTGTATGATAAAATTAGGGTCCTAAACACTGAGCCTCACGGGGTGAAAGCGGACTGGGAAATCCTAGTTTCATTCTCAAGAAAAGCAGATTTGCGTTTCCACATTATTTACTGTCTTTGTCTTTCTTTTTTTTTTTAAAGGAGAGTCCCGAATGAACACTCCCCTCCCCCACTCACCCCTACGCACTCACTTAGCGGGGGTGAAAACCACCAAGACCAACCGGCTCCTATATTTAGGGAGATAATTGCCTATCTCCAATTAAATTGCCTCATTGCAATTTTTCTCCCTGCTCTGTAATTTCTCTATAATTGTATTTTCTGTGGCTGTGAAGCAAACGGCAGCCTCTTTGCTGGTGATGGCCTCTAATAACAAAGGGCTGCTGGCCACCGGGCCGGCTAACAATATGAGAATAACGAGTGGGGCCTGTGCTGCGTGTGCGCTCAGCCTGGGAAAGAACTGTGAGGGCCATGTTCTGAGGCCAGGCTGCCCACCCAATATTGCGTCTGTCTGCTCCGTTTAGTCTGG